>NC_084810.1:22166798-22886798 GCF_963583255.1 Pyrus communis | reverse complement strand
ATATAGATGGTAAGTAACTCTATTTACTCCTTATTTTGCCATTGTAGATGCTCTTAGAAAACTAAATACTTCAGATTTACATACACCATTTTTCTCTTTCTTGCACACTTACGGGTGGATGCATGAAGAGACCCCTTCTTAAGAACTAAAGCAACAACTGAGATACAATAAGAGATTGATACATTCAATGATATAGCATACATAGTAGCGTTCAAGCGCTATCTATGGTCGGTCATGGATGTGTCCCTATCTGAGAGAGGCATGGACATGAAGGCCCCCATCAATGTTGAGGGTGATCTTGGTCGTGTAACGGGCTACTTTCTTCTCTTCTTTCAATTTGAATATGAAGTTCCCCAAAAGCACAGCAAAAAATGTCAACATCTGTCGACGAGCAAAGTCCTTCCCTAAACAAATCCTTGGACCCGCCTGTTTATGTAAATCACAAATTAAATTTCTTCAGTTCTTTTTTTTTAGTAAATAGATAAATAAAATGTGGCATATCTCAACGTTATTTTCTTACCCCGAAGGCTATAAATTTGAAAGGACTCTCTTCTTGGAAAACGCCATTTTCATCGAGCCATCTCTTTGGCCGAAATTGATGTGCATCATCACCCCATAGATATTTCATCCTCCCCATGCTATAAGCATTGTATGCCACCATATCACCTTTTCTTACACTAAATCCGTCTGGCCAAGTGTAATCAGATGAACAGATTTTCGAATTCTATGTCAACGGTGAAAATGTCATGATATAAAATTGTTATTAATTAAAAAGTAACAAACGATAATCCATGGAGTATTTCTGGCCTTAAAAATTAAATCAATCAAAAGAAATTTAAGCGAGAGAAATAAATGGGAGCGCACAGAAACAATTTCCCTTGCAATATGCACGAATTAGATTTAGTTAAGATGTTAGCCAAATTACCAGTGGAATTGCAGGGTAGAGCCTCTGTGTCTCGGTCAAAGCTGCAAAGAGATACTGCATTTTATTAAGGGCTTCTTCATTAAGACTATCTCCAAGTTCAACAAAGCTTGAATCGTCCTTCAGATTTGCCGCTTCTCGAACTTCCTTTGCAACCTTTTCTTGCATATGAGGGTGCTTGCAGAGCATATAAATAACCCACGTAAGAGTGCTCGCTGTGTGTCTTTGCCGGCAAGAATGAGATTCAAAATCAAGTCTCTCAAGTATTTTGGATCATTCCCTCTCACTTCCAAAAGCCTTGAAATCATGTCTCCGTTCTTTAACTGTCACTCATCCACATTAATCATATATATTAAGATACTAAACTAGTCAGTAATTAATGGAATGGAAGGTAATTAACTCACTGCAGGTAGCTCATCTTCTAATGAATTATGGGCTGTTTCAATCTTTCTGTTGATTAATTTATAAATAAATTGACCCAACAGTTTAATATCATTCTGCAACACTGCTTCTGATCCAATGTTTAAGAACCGTTTGATCTTCCAGGAGAAATCAACGAAAGGATACAGGGTAAGTTTGTTTGCTTCATCGAAAGCATGGGAAAACCGGGTGCCTTCTTCATTTGTCCCATACATGGTATCTACTTCAATTCCAAGCAGAATCTTGAGGATTGTATCTAACCCCGCTTTCATAAACAAATCCTTCCCAGAAAAGAAAAATATATAAAAAAGCTGCAAGATCCAATTATCTGCGGAAGAAATAAAATGGCAATTCTATCTATGTGAATATCGAAGCATTATTGAAAACTTACTTGGATCTCTATTACTTGGCCGCAGGTTGCCGCTTTAGAAATTATCCCTGCAAGTTGCTGCATTGGTTTTGAAAACTCCATTGCTGAAGTCTTTTACTACTTTGGTTGATATTTCATAGCTAGATAACTTCCTTTGATGTATCCATTTTTCGCCATCCACAGTGAAGATCCCATCGCCCAAAATATCTGTCAAAATGTGGTAGTTGTACAACCCCTGCATCAGGTCAAGTTAGTTAATTAGTAGCATAAAATTATCGTGTGAGACAAAGTAAGTACGACCATTTGATAAAAACACACAGTTTTGAAATTTTCCAATAGCATGATTTTTGAAAAAACATACGTACCCTGCCATAATTTGCGATGTTGGTTTTGAGAATGTATTCGAGATTTGCAGGATCTTCCGTGATAACGTAATTTACGAACAAGTTGAGCCGTCTGAAAGTTTTGTGTTTGTATGCAAAGTCAGTGATAAAATCGTGCAGCCTGTGGAAGTTGACGAGGGTGTGTAAGAAGGTTGTGACAACAGGATGGTATCCCTTTGTCTTCTCAGAACGTTGCAATCTTTTCCTAGCATGGGATCTGATCGCAAGTATAGCTGAAACTACCAGAGCTAAACTTATTGCTAAGGGAGTGGAAAGAAAATCCATGACACTGGGGGGTATCGGTGAACACTGGTGAAGCTACAGCAGGATAAGGACACGTGGCCGCTACTCCGCTCGGTGGAAATCGCCACTAAGACTGAGGATTCTGCGCCTTTGATCTTTCGAATCTACTGGAATCTGAGTTTACTTCTAGTTTGCAGCACTGCGAAGATGCTGCTGCGTTTTTTGAAGGTTTGCTGCTGCCCTTCAACAATATGCCGCCGGTCGGTTCGAGAAAGTTAAAACTTTGACGGAGAAAACGAGAGAGCTAGAGAGACTGAGAGACCGAGAGACTGAGAGAGAGAGAGAGAGCTAGAAAGGAAAAGAGAGAGCGCTGAAACCTAGACGGAGAGAACCAAGTGAAAAAAAAGAGAGACGGATGATGATGTGGAGAGACAGTCTTACCCAAAACACTTTTTTTCTTTTTTAACGGCGATATTATCTGATATTATCTACATTTCTTACTTATAAATAAAAATGAATATCATTATATTATAGTTCTAAATAGCTCGTTTTTCTCTTATTTGTATAACCGTATATCTATAATAAGATAAAAGTTAGTAAGCGAGAAGTCCAGTATTACGGTATATTGATATTCATGTTCATTTATAAGTAAGAAGTTTTATGTTGGATTATTACCAAATACAAATTTGAACTATATTATTGTAATAAGTCTATTGAGAGGCTTAGATAATATGATAAAAAATAAATAAATAAACCTTGTCTCCTGGCACAAAAATACATGCACATGAGTTTTTGCCACGCC
This sequence comes from Pyrus communis, assembly GCF_963583255.1. Lineage (NCBI taxonomy): Eukaryota > Viridiplantae > Streptophyta > Magnoliopsida > Rosales > Rosaceae > Pyrus > Pyrus communis. The sequence continues at coordinate 22,883,658 of NC_084810.1, read as the reverse complement.
CTTGCCTTGTCAAGATCGCAACCTTGCTTTCTAGTTAGTTTCTTTTACAATAATTCTAACTTTACTCCCATGTAATATCGTGATTTTTAAATTTTTATATATCAATTTTATTTTAATTTTATATCAGTGTCATACTTAAAATGAAAATTGTGAAACACTTTCACTAATAGAACTTCAATAAGAGTTGTTTTATTGACACAGTATCAAATGTTGATTATACTCCACACAAAATTTTAGTATTAATAAACTTATTTATCCTAACAAAAATCACTATTTAAATTTGAATTATTTTTTAAAATAACGTCTACTTTCCAAACACACCCCACAAATCCGTCGTTTACACAATTCAAAAAGAATTTGGTATGTTGAAATGACTGTGATATTCAGCATTACATGATCAAGCATGAAGGACTTGCATGTAGAATATTATAGGTGAAACTTTGACGGTTCAGATAGTCAACCCAATCCTATTTCAACATTCGTAATTTGGGTTTGAGTTGGGTTTGGGTTCATGCAAATTTATTCGGATTCAAGTTTAAATTAGGTTCGGACTTACTCGAGTTGTGTTCGGGTTTGTCCAATTTTATCAAATTCAATTTTATAACACATTATTTTATAGATTAAATCTCAAATTTGAACCAAATAATGCAAAACTATTTAGAATTTAATTTTACACATCACCATTCATATAAAAAAAATCAAACCAAATAATGTGAGACACATTTTTCAAGTTTCAACCATAAAAAGTTGAAATTAAATGACAAGATAATACTAATGTTTTAACCAAAAGAAACGTAAAAGCAACATTATAATTCATTTTCAAATGAAAAGCAAACAACAAACTTCACGTATAGCTTTCCCAAACTTGTATCTAACTCATATAATATGAAGTGGGATGAGTAATATGTGCATGAGCAATTTGGGCTAAAAACCGGGTTGGGTTTGGGTTGATATGAACAGGCAAAGCATCAACCCAACCCAACCCAACAAATAATCAGGTTGAGATCGGGTTGTGTATGCAGGTTTTTACTTCATTCTTACAAGCTCAATCAAGTTTGATATTGGGTTAGACCAGTGACAGAGCCAGGATTTTATGCAAGGAGGGGCCTCACATAAATATTTTTTTACAAGAAAGTATAATACATGCTTGGAGTTGTGAGCTAATTAAATTTTTGGAGGAACTAAATGTTTTTTTCATGTTAAAATTAACCTTCCAATATCAAGTCAATATAGAGAGTAGTTAATCAAAATTAAAGAGAATTAAAAGAAGTTAACCTTCCAATATCAAGTCAATGAAACATGCTAGGGAGATCATGCTTTTTAAGCATATTGTTAGTAAAAAGTTAAAGAGAATAGAGAAATTTACAAACCTTAATATTGTTTTGGTTGGAAATTTGGGACAAATATATATGAAATTTCAAAGGAAGGAAGAAAAGCTCAAAGTTTATTATTCTTTTGGTTGACAATGTAAAAGAATATATATATATATATATATATATATATATTTATATTTATATTTATATTTATAAAACTAAACTAGACTTTAGATTTTAAGAGTTATTGAATAAGAGTTAAATTTAGTTTTAGAATGAGTGCAGTTGGGTGAAAAGAAAAAAAAGACCTCTTATTTTAAGTATTGGTGAATAGAATTTAAGAGTTTTGTGTAAACTAAAATATATATATATATATAATACTAAGTTTATAAAAAATAAAATAAATATATAATACTAAATATTTAGAAAGGCTTAAAGAGTGAGTGAAAGTAGGCCTAGGCCTATGCTAGACATATAGTGCCTCCACCCATGGGTTAGGCATAGGGCTGGTTCGGTATGGGATACCGAACCGAAAACGGCACATCCAGTCCCAAACCGTTTATTTTCGGGATGAAAATCTAAGGACCGATCCCAAACCAAAATTTCAGTATTCCCGAAGTTCGGGATTCCCGAAATATTTTCGGTATTTCGGGATTTTCCGAAACCGAACCGAACCTGCATCAAAATTTAAAACCCCAATTTAAAATCAAAGATTCATGGACCTCCCACTCCCCTACCAGCCCACACGGCCACACCTCGTCCCCGATTTGTCGACCTACCCACCCCTATCTCCATCCCTCTCATTCCTGGGTTTGTCTTTGCTGCCTTCGGGAGTCGGAGAGCTTTGTGACGTGCACCGAACATAATTAGGTACCCATCCTCGTCGATGTGTGACCTTTTCCATGTTTTGCCGAACGAAATCGCCATCGGAGGGCTACTCTGCTTTGCAGCGATGGCACTGCTTCGTAGAATTCTGATGCCATGACATCAATGTATGGTTGTTTCCAAATCCTGAATTCGTGAAGCTTTCTAGATCTGAAACAAGAAAAAAGAAAAAGAAAAAAGAGAAGCTACAGAGTGCCTTGGGCTTTCTTCCTTCTGTTCATTTGAGGGAGTCGGTGGAGGGAGAGAAGAGGTAGAGGATGGCTGTCAGTGGGAGTGGGAAGATGTATGGCAGACAATGATACTATCAAGAAATAAAAAAAGAAAAAGGTGAAGAAGGCATCACCATCACATGCCTTGTTCATATTATTTTATTTTTGTTCCTTTGCTAGTGGAACCGAAAGGCTCTGCCTTTTGTTTTATTTTTTCATTGTTTGGAAAGTAGGAACCAAAAACAAGAAAAGATTTCGGGACTTCGGGACTTCGGGAATACCGAAGAAAAGAAATCTGGGAACCAATTCCATACCGAATATTTCGGTATTTTTCTGTATGGGATTACCAAAATTTGGGATAGTTTCGGTTTGGGATTTTTCGGTTTGGGTTTGGGATTTTTTCGGTTTGGTTTGGGATTTTCGGGAATTTTTTCCAGCCCTAGTTAGGCATGGGCGGATTATGGTTACCCAGTCTGAGTTACAGCCCTATAGAATATGCATATAATTTGAAATTATTTTACCTTTTATTTTGGGAATTGAATGTTATTAGTACTTCAAAATTCTTATTTTGATCCCTAAAATTCTATATTTAAAAAAGAAAAATACACTTTTTTTAGAGTCAGTAATAGTTCTCTGTATTTTTTCCAAACTGTGGAATTATCCTCTCTTGCTCTTTAATTCTCAGATTTTTTCCAGGCAATTAGAAAACCTAATACCCAAAATTTCACAAAAATCTAAAACCCATTGACAAATCCCACTTCGCTTAGCATCACAATGCTTGTATTGTTCCCCTACAACCCCGTTTTCATAGTTAGGTTGCTCTTATTTCACTAACCTCTACTATGGGAATCACTTTTGCTTGAAGGATTAAAAAAAAAAAAAAGGGCAAATAAAATATTTCTGAACATTTGCTTTCGTACTAAAGACAAATAAGAGTTCCTGAAGACCACTTCATGAAGACGACGAATATGATGTTTATTTGGCATTGAACATAATGATGTTAGTATTAGGTAGAGTGTGGAGTGAAATGGTAGTTTTGACAAACATTATGATGTTAGTGTTTTGACAAACACTTATTTATTTAATTAGTGTTTTTATTGCAAAGGGTGTTTTTAATAACTGAAATGGTAGTTTTAATTCCCACTAAATTTCCAACCTATCACTCAACACTGAATGGATTTAGGTAGGAATTGAATGGTAGGAACTGAATGGATTTGTACTGTGTTTCTGTACATTGAGTACGGGGACATGGGATTAGGATTAGGGATGTGATATTCACACATCGTTTTTTACTTATCCCATATTTTTTAAGTTTTTAGTCATCAGATCAGATGAATTGAGGAAGATCAACAGACATAAATTAACAAGGGGTGTGTGTGAGAAGTAAAAAAGGGTGTGTGAATAGCACACCCCTTAGGATTAAACTCGAAACTTCTTTATGAGGATCCAGATGATTAATTAATTGTGTTTGTTTATCGTACATCGTGCGATTAGAAATTATTTTAATTTTTTTATATTTTAAATTAAATATAAATAGTACATAATGAAAACTGATTGTATGATGTACAATGAATGGACACGATAAATTGATCTTCCAGATCCCCGCAAAGAGGATCCTCATCCAAGAACATGGAAATGGAATGACCGAAATATCCCATGTGACACACATGTGAATTCAAACTCGTCGGCAAGTTTTACGGGTTGTGTCGTTTCTCTCTTTTTCTTTTTGTCAATCAAACCCCTCAATATAGTCACCCTAAAATAATTTTTTTTATATACCTTAGTTGAGACCGTGCCTCCCTCTCTCTTTAGAAAAAAAAAACATAATTTTTGAAAGCCTTCTCGGCGTCAACCCCTTGCTTCGGCTAGGGGTCAATGGCAACCCAGTGCCCACCTGTTCTCACCTTCTTCCCTTTTCCCCTTTCTTCTTCTCTATCTTCCATATCTCCCTGTTTTTGGTTCTCACCTTTTCCTCCAACTCCCCTAGTTTTTTCCTTCTTCAAACCACCATGGTTGGTGATTTAGATTTTCATTTTATGCATTTTGATTTCGGATGTTTTCATTCTGAGCATTTTGTGTCTTAGGTTGACCTGAGCTTGGTCTCAATTTTCCTTGAGTTTATCTCAAATCTGCTTTTTATGCCTTGTTCCTCTCCAAACATCACTCATCACCGTGGATCTTCAACCATCTACCCTTGTTGCTCGTGGCGTCTCCTCCAGAGGCGCACTTTGGTGGTTCGTAGCATTTAAAGTGCATTTTGCACTATTTTGTAGGATTATGGGAACGCTCTTAGCGCGGATAGCTTGCCTAGCCCCATTTTCCGTTCATCCTTTTAGTTCTTTGGCCCTTCTTCTGGGTGGTGGCGACGGATCTGCAGTGGTGGTGTGGCTATTTTGATGGAGGTGATTGCTTTACATTTACATGTCTAGTTTTTCCGTTTGTTTTCTATTATAGAATTGGGCTTTTGCTTGGCCATTTTGGACTCTCTTTTAGAGTTGTCATTACCTTGTAATAGCTTTCTCTTTTTATGAAATTTATTTTGACTAACCAAAAAATAAAAAATAAAATAAAATAAAGCCCATCAATACAATACATAATGAAATCTACATGTGGTTGAATATCTTAATGGAGAGAGTGTTAGTTTTTCGTTCATGTGTTCCAAGTTTGAAATTCTCTAAATTATTGTAATAGTTTCGAATCCTCACCTTCCCCTTAATAATAATAAATTAAAAAAAAGGGCACATTATGAAATAATATCAATTAGCAAGTGGCCCTTTACCCTGCCACAGTAATAGAAAGGTGTTGAGTCCTTGCATGACGGCATGGGTTCAAATCTCGTCGGTGGCTAATCTAACAAAATATATCGTTTGACAAAAAACAAAAAACATCTATTAGAACATATAAACTAAGAAAACGTCTTATATTACAATAAAAATTCACACCAAACACATTACATAGCGGGAAATTTTATTTGAACCCAGTTATCTTATTTCTACACCTAACTAACAAGTTTTATCTACCAAACTTCCAAGTTTACACTTAAATAAATAAGAATAAGAAAATAAACATTGGTGTTTTTTATCTATACACCCCATAACTCCAAAACTAGTACACCAGTGCACTCCTCCATTATTTCCGACAACCCACCCAAATAACAGCAAAATATTCTCTCAAGTTCATCAACGAGTCAGCTTGCTAGAAACCCTTATCAGCCCTTATTTATAATTTCAGCGTAGGTTTTCGGCTATATGTTTGCTTGTTTGAACCATTATCTAGGAGTTGGCAACTTGCATAAATTATTAAAACTAACAAGTCAGCTTGCATAAATTATTAAGGCTTCCATGTCAGTTAGTTTCTATTTAGAAGCGATAGCAACAAGGGTAAGAAGTTTTCTTCTAAATAGACAAAGCCTTTGTCGCCATCTCTTCTAAATAGACGACACTAACTGACATGGAAGCTTTTTTCTCTAATTGCAGGACTTTGTTTCATGTCCAACAAATTGGTAAGAAGTTTTCTTCACTCAAATTATAGATGAGGGCCACTAGGGGTTTCATGCAACAAGGGTTTCTAGCAAGCTTACTTGTCGATGAACTCAGGAGAATATTTTGTTGTTATTTAGGTGTGTTTTGCTGGAAATAATGGAGGAGTGCATATGTGTGCCATTTTTTTGAGTTATTGGGTGTAGAGATAAAATCACCAATGTTTATTTTCTTTTATTTTCTTATTCTTATTTATTTAAAGGCAAACTTGAAAGTTTAGTACATAATTTTTTTTAATTGGGTGTAGAAATAAGATGGCTGGGTCCAATTAAAATTTCTCTTACACAGCGTCCAATCATACTACAAAAGAAAGCATACATACCAAATAAGTAACTGATTTGTTAGTTACTCCAATCATACTACAAAAGAAAGCATACATACCAAATAAGTAACTGATTTGTTAGTTAGTACCGTCGAGGTTTAAAAAAAAAAAAATGATTTGTTATTTGATTTTCAAACAGAAGAAAGAAGTCAAAGTATTTTTATGAACATAGCGTGTCGTTATCGTGTTTTGCAAATGAATACTAAAAGCTACATTAGGGTTTCCAACATTAGTACTTAAAAGTCCATATGAATTCTATGAACAATGCGTGCTCGGCACCATCAAACATGGACTGTCTGCAAGTTCTTCATCATCAATGCTTGAATCATCTTTCACATTCGTTGCTTCTCCAACTTCGTTTGCAACCTTTACGGCAGTCAGAGAGGGATTTTGGTTCTAATATTGAAGGAAACTCAACAAATTAATGAAAGTGTCGTTTGCTTCCTTCTTCCTTGTGGGCACTTTCCTGCCGGTTTTACTTGCGGAGCAATCAAGCTATATAAATCCGAATCACTGTGACTACCGCTAAATGAACGAAGAGTTGGATTTCTAAACGGATTCATCGTGCAGGATTGCTGAATATATAGTCTTGTAGTTTGTTCCATATGCCGGAGAAAGATAGAGACAGCGAGACAGATTTTTACAGTTCGCCTGCACACGTTTTCCCCGAGTTCAATTCCGCATTCTCAAACGTACTTGTATAAAAGAAAAAACAACCATGTTGGTTGGGACTTAAGAAGTGGTGTCCATCCACTTGAAAAGGATTAAGGATTCTTTTGGAATCGAATTCAATGGGTCCCTCGTGATTACCCAGAGTAGAACTAAGGGTGTGTTTACTAATCCGTAATCAAATTGAGAGGAATTGGATTGAGGAGGAATTGAAATGAGGTGGAATCAGAATCAGATTCCTGTTGAAGTTGTTTACTAAAAATGTCTGGAATCGGAGTAGAAATGATGTTGAATCCATATAAGTTGTTTACTAATTCAGTTCAATCAGAATGAAAACTAGGTTGATAACTAAAATATCCTTAATTTATAATAGACAAATTTTAATTTTTTTAAAACAATTTCACACTAGTTTATGTGTTTTAAAGAGTTAAAACTCAACAGAAATTTTGGAACCTCTACGGTTCCACCAGAACCCTCTAAACTAAACTTTCCCTCTGCATCCTCCTCAATTTGTTTCTCCGATCATTCCCAAACACCAACTCCTGCTGCTCCTGACGCGTCAACCTCCCTCCAGAACCCTCTAAACTAAACTCTCCCCCTGCATCCTCCTCAATTTGTTTCTCCGATCATTCCCAAACACCAACTCCTGCTGCTCTTGTCATGTCAACCTCCCTCTGCATCTCTCTCTCTCTCTCTCTCTCTCTCTCTCTCTCTCTCCCCCCCTTCCCTCCCTCCCTCCCTCCATTCGGGTTTGGATCTGGGTTTTTTGGGTAGAACTTTTGGGGTGGGTTGGTGAAGGGTATTGGCACTTTGGCAGTCTGGGAGGTGCTGCAGTGGTATGTGTTGGTTCAAGGATGGGGATGGGTGCACTTTGGGTAGTTAAATCGCTAAAGGCAGATGGAAGGGGTTAAATCTAAAAGGCAGTTTCGGTCGAAAATTTTGATTCTGGATGTTGGCTTTCACGCGGAATTCAAATACCTCATCCAAGTCAGTAATTTAATTTCGGGAATATCAGGAGTTTGATTCTTGATTTTGGGTGGAGCCCACTAATATTTTGCATTCCTAAAATTTGGTAAACGGAAGAATCACCCACAGAAGATTCCCTTTGTTCTACTTCCATTCCGTATGCGTAAACACGCCTTAATAGGTTGAAATGCCAGGATTGGGACCCACTACCAGAGTTGGGGCGATGAGTTGACAGTTGATGAAGTAGATCCAGCCCAAGCTTACCCTGCATTTGCAGGATTCTAATCTCAATGGTCTTAATGTAAATGTACAAAAAAAAGGGACAATACTTGGGTACTCACTAGGAGAAAATTGAATCCGCTTCGGACCTTAGTGTCAGGAGCCTAGGGATCAAATCATCCAGACCGCTGATTGGTGTGTAAAGAAATCAGAGCCGTTGGTTTTGTGTGGTGGGCCAGGAAAATGAGTTAATGGGGATCGTTGGTTTGAATTTGTGTAGCCCAGATGATTTGATTCCTAGGCTCTGGACACTAAAGTTTGGAGCGGATCCAATTCCCACTAGGAGTACCCAATTTACTGACTTAATAATGTGGTCCACTGAGAATAGCCAACCTCTCTTCTCTAATACTGCCCCAAACATTGGTTATCTTTGTAACCAAACATCAATCATCTTCCTCACCCTCAAGCTTTGTTTTCTCCATGCACCCCAACAACAACCCCATCAAAAAGGACTAGAGTGGGATCGATATCTAAAAGGACTAGGTGGAGTTGCCGTCAAAGAGACGGTTGACGTTGGATTCGTCAGCGAACAGAGGGGTTGAGGTAGTTGAGGTCACCGGAGGAAAGATGGGTGGAGTTAGGGTTGTTGGGGAAAGAAGGGATTGGGGCGAGCTTGCCGATGAAGAGAGGGTTTGGGGGTGGGCTCGTCGATGAAGAGAATGATTGTGGTGGGCTCGCCTAGAAACTGAAGGATTTAGGGTTGGTCTCGCTGAAGAAGAGAGGTGTTGTTCTCATCGAGGAACAGAAAGACAAAGTCGCCGGAGAAGAGAGGGAGTTGTTTGCACAGGAAGAAGATGGTGTTTGTTTGGTTACGAAGATAGTAAAAGTTTTGAGTGAAATTTGATCCAACGACTAAAGTTATTATAACTTTTAAAGTGGACCCTTATTTGTAGCCGTTTGATCAAATTTCAATGGTCTGGATCTCCGAACTTGGTGAATTAGGAGAAAGGAATCCGGAGAGGATCCCTTTCCAGTGGAAAATGATCATCGTCGGATCCTTTTCTTGGGGATCCCGTGATTATGACTGTTCATTGTACATCATACGGTCAGAAATCATTTTAAATTTTAAATTTTAAATTAAATATAAATAGAACTTAACGAAAACTAGCTGCATGATGTACGATGAAATGTCATGACCACGAGATCACCCGGATCCCCAGAAAAAGGATCCTCGCCGGATCCTTTTTCTCAATGAGTACCAAAGTATTGTTCCAAAAAAAAAAAAAGAAATTGACTAAAATAACATTGAAACGCTAAACCATAACATTCATTTATAAATGGTGGTACAAACAACAACAGTTTAATTACTTACAAGTAATCATTTGAAATACCAATAGGGAATATAGACGAAAATACCTCGGAGGTCCTCTGGCTCATATTTAAAGGTTGATGCTATCTACACATCCATTTTTACTTTTCATACATCCGTATTAATTTCTGTCATTTAATCTTCTTCAATTCATTCTAATTGACGGAAGGCTGGTGCTATCTACACACCCATTTTTACTTTTCATACATCTATGTTAATTTCTGTCATTTAATCTTCTTCAATTCATTCGATTTGACGGTCGATAATTAAAAAGGATGAGAGGTTTTGATTAGTTGTGGAGGGCTCCCGCGCCACTGTCGTGCAGTTTAATTACTTATTATGACTATAATCTGTACTATATACATCATATGGTGTCTACTCCTATTTAAAGCTGCCATTTTTTTTTTATGGATAATCACTGAGATTCTAGGTAGGAGCTATGACCTTGTGCGTTAACTCGGCTGGTGAGGGCAGGTCTCATTGTAACAATTGCAGACTCGTTCGCTCCGGCTTTTAGAGCAGCTCTTCCGGCTTCCAGGAACCTCTCGACTGCATCCTCTGCGTAACTGTTGGCTTCACGCACTGTCATGGTTTTGCCGATATCAGGGTAGGTTTTGAGGACATGATCGCCATTGAGCTGGGATGCAAGCTGGATCAGCTCGACTTGGAATTCTGAGAGGCTCGAATCTTCTCTGGGTCCGCCTGGCCTCAGTGACTTTGTCACCTCTGGAAGAGTTTCTGTAACACAGAAATGGATGACAATTAGCATTCAGAACGGAAAATGCAAGGGCGTTAATCAGAGTGGAAAAATATAATCAGAAGGATTTGTGCAAACCTGGACAGTCATGACGAGGAGTACTGCGGAGGGTAAAATAATTCTCGAAAGTACCAGCCCATGCATCTCTCTTTGTGAGGAAGTTCGACTTCAAATTGAACAGCTTCTTTACAGTGGCAGGGATAGAAGAATGCTCAAATTGGGAATGTGGCGTCGGCCCTGTTGGCTCATGGATCACTGCACCAAAAATACCAAAAGTCAATAGATAAGCAAAAGGCCCGAACTTAAAATCTCATAGAAACATAAACAAGTACATGCCGCATCAAGCAAGCCAACTAGCTACTGTCTAGCAGTACTTCCCTTTCTATAAGGTTGAAAGAGTTCCCGCCTTCGAATCCTCTCTCCCCATTGATCGACAAATGATAACAAATCATGATCTCACAACATAGAGAGGAAGGAAGGGAAAACAATATCCAACGACATGGTTCTTCATGCAAAGTTATGTTGTCCGAACATTCGGGACAGGCTGAGGACAGTGAATATAAGATTAAAGAAATGATATCGATACAAAGCTTAAGCTTGATCATCCTAATGAGGGTTTTCACTGACTTGAAATGCATAGAATGCGATTCCAGAAATATCATGACCCAATTCTCACAGCTTGGACAAATAAACCATCGGAATAAATGTCCCTGTTGGTGGCTCACACCTAAACAAGGACAACTTTGTGACACCGAAGAACACTGTCTTCAAATTGAACCCTCCCCATAACAATGTGCATTGACGTTAAACTGTGAGGTAGACAAAAACCAATACACCAGTGTAATGGACACTCAGACCTTAATTATTCAATTAATCTAAAACATCATAATCTACCAATGTCGAATAAATTACAGTTATTTAACTGTAACACTATTCATTAATCAGCAATTTGCACTCAATCAAAATAAATAAAAACCACTGAAAAAACCGAGAAGCGGAGAACTCACCGGCACCCTTTTCGACCCATGGCGAGACGAGTATGGTCGGCACCCGCACACCCAACCGGTCAAACCGGAAATAATACGGTTCGTTCCCCTCCATCCCATCCGGGCTCGGCACGTCTGAAACCGGCGTCGGCACGTGGTCGTAAAACCCGCCGTGCTCATCGTAAGTAATCAGCAATGCCATTTCTTTCCACTGCGGGCTCGCCCTCAGCGTCTCGTACACCTCCTTCACGAACCTCTGCCCGCGCGCCACGTCATGCGACGGGTGGTCGTCGTTGGCGGGAAGCTCCTTGACGTCGAAGTACCTCTGCTCGATCACCGCGTAATTCGGCAGCTTCCCGAGCCGAGCGTGCCGCTTGAAAGTCAGCGCGTAGCTGTGGAATTTCGTCACATGCTTCAGTTTCCTCAGGCTCTTGAAGAAGAGCGTGGCGGGGATGTTCTGGTAATATATGCCAAAGTCGAGGTCATTTTCGTCCAGAGAGTCGAAGATCGTTTTCTGAGGGAAGCCGTGGATGAGGTCCTTGCGGACGTTGCTCATGGCGCCGTGTGACGTGGCCGAGTGGACGTAGAACCGGTTCGGCTGAGTTGACGCCGGTACGGACGCGAACCACCGATCGAACACCGCGAACTCGTTAGCCAACTCGGTGTAGACCGGGAGGACTTCAGGCTTAAACCCGCTCATCACCGTTCTCGCCATCCCCTCGCCCATACTCTCCGCCTGCTGAGCGAACCCGTTCATCGGAGCCGGGTTCTCCGAGCTCTCGTTCGACCCGAATATCTGTTCTCGAATCGCCTGAAACGAGTGGCCTGGGTCGGAGTCGACGAAGAAGGCGTCGCTGGAGACGCGGACTCGGGGCGAGCCGGGTTCCGAGACGGAAATCGGGTTCGATTCGTTCCCGTTCAAGCCGTCGATATCGGGTCGGGTCGCCTTAAGCCAGCCGAAGATGTGGTCAAAGGAGCGGTTTTCCATGACCACGACGACCACCGTTTTAATGGGTCCCTTGATTTTGGGGGTTTTGCGTGCCGCGATGAATTGGGTGGAGACCAACAAGAGGTGGAAGAAAAAGAGAGCCCAGGTGATGCGTTTTCGCCGGAAAGCCATCGCCGGGGACTGGAACTTGGAGAACCCGGTAAAACCCACAGAGATAAAGCGAAAGGCTGCGGCTTTGAAGTGTAAATTGTATGTATTTGTAGAGGAAAATGGTGGGAAAAGGTATATGCTTTGAGGATAAACCACCTTTCGAGTCGTTTTCTTCTGAATCCAACACCTCAGAGAAAGATAAGATAGCGATCGTCGAGAAACACTTTGTCTGAGACTAGTCTTGGGAAGACACTACTCTGGGGGAGTTGTGAAATGGGACATTTTTTTTCTGAGATGGAGTTGGAAACACGTAAGGCCATAAAGCATAAAGGAAGAACTGAGTTAGGGCCAAGTGGCTTTTCGAGAAGCAGAATTTTAAACTTCCGAAGACATCTTTCATCAATTTTTGACCGTTAATCAAATAAATCGGAACAAATTAAATAACAAAAATTAATGAGAACAAACTTAAAATTAAGTGTGCGAATAATACTAACCTATCTTAATACAAAGAAAATAAATATAGTATTTGCCTATATTTCTTCGCTTATTTTATGTCTCTCGTTTGGATATCGAACGCTTTAAAATATCTGTCGTTAGTAAGATGAGCTAAGGTTTGTTCTTTACTGGTTAAATATTGCGGTTGTATTGAAATACTCGTCATCACAAACTATGTAAATTAATTAAGTATAAGGCCACTTGTAACATAAATAACATAAATATTATATATCCGTGACGTGCTATTCATTCTTATTGGAACAAATGTAGAAGAAATTAAGGACGACTGCGCCGTTGATGCATGTGAGTTAGTCCAACATTTTGTTTTGCATACGAATGTCTGGATACGATACCTTTCACACACTACGTGCAGGGACGATACCGGAGATTTGTATGAATGAGGGCATTTTCAAATAACAAAGTCACAATTAAAAAACTCAAGAATTTATTGAACAAAACACTATATATTAATCTATAAAGTTTTTCATACAACATATTACAATATTCATCGACACGTTTTCATGTTTTAAAAGTGTTGTATGACAACATTATTACAATATCTCTATTTGTAAAAATAACCAAGTTATTATTAATTCATTGATCTCTAAATTAGAAAGCTAAATTCTAAATTGTAATGCTAAAAACGAATTAATGAAGTAAAGTCAAAATACCTTGTGAAATAAAATTTTTGAGTTGAATTTTGATATTAATTGAACTCTAACTGTCTATATACTCTAAATTCAATTGAGTTTTAGTAGAATGAAGGAGGAGGAAAAACTTGGAGAAGATGAGGACAATAATTGTTTTGCCGTGGTGGGATGAGTTTTGTCAGGATTAGTAACCCAGGGTTTGGAAAACGAGGAGGCGTAGTTTTTTTTTTTTTTTTTTTAGCAAATGATATTATCTACACTAAAAAAGAGGTGGACTTAGCCTCACAACTGAGATGCGCAATTATATTAACTTTTAATTAAATTTTCAAGGTCATTGGGGATGAAAAACAGTAAATTTAGGTTAGTTGTAGTTTAATTAGATTGGAATGCAAACTATACATTTTTTTTTGGTAAATCTAGGCTTACACTAGCTCCGTCCTTGAGTAGGTGGGCAAAATTTGAATTTTACATGCAAGAGTCTCGCTAATTGTGTGAGAGGTGTCGCATACAGATAGTATAAACCGAATAAAAAATTAGAGAAAAAAATTAAATTAAGTAATAACTAATCAATTACACACATCTGACCCCGTCCTTAGCATTGACCTTAAAGTGAATCTAGAATGTTTCACACGCTGAAGGTGGTTGATATAGTTGGCACATATTGTCAAAACTTCAAATCTACCAAAATAATGAAAAGGACCCAAAGGCCAAAGGTCTGTATTTACTTGAGTACCACATTTATAATATCATATTTGGAATATAAAAAATTCGCATTTTTGCTCTCTACCCTCGAGCTGTAGTACTGCTCAACCCTACTTATTATCATTTGATGAATTCAATTTTGAGATTTTCGTCTATCAACCACACATATCTCAAAATTTAAACTAATCCGACAAAACATGAAAATCCTATTGAAATTTCGGAAGTGTTCCTCCCCTTGATTTCGGACCTCTATTGATTTGGTTAATTATTTCAATCTGTTTGTGTTCGGACACTGACATGTTCGGTTTCCAGGTATAGCATTTTGCATTAAACATAGAAACCCAACAGAACAAATCAGGATATCTTAGATGAGTGCGAAAGGGGTACCAACCGTTCGTATGGATATATGTCAACAGGTTTAGGCCACCCTCAACAGGCTTACTTCCATTAGCCTTATTGCCACCCATATTATCCGGTAATTTTACTGGAGAACCTGCAGGTACAAGAATGAGGCTGAAAGAGTTGAAAACCAAGAAAAGAAAGCCTCAAGAGATGTCGTGGTTTCGTATAACTCAAAGAAAATGTTTCATGTTGGTTTAAGCTGATGGGCTGAAAAATATGCGATTGTTTGGAGACAATCACAAAGGGTGTCGCTGGTTGTTTCTGGACAGAAGATGGTGGTGGATCCTGGGGAATGGGAGCATAACCACCAAACAAGATCCATAATTCACCCACTTCCGGATCACCAACGAACTTTCCATCCTCTGCAGCACTTTAGCAATCAACAATTGTATGGCTTTGTTAAAGAAAAACTAGGCCAGCCTACAGTTGCCACCGCGCATTGTTTTCCCGATGCTTGTTCTCTTTGATGTGTTGAACAAGAACCACCTCCAAGGCCTTAGCTCTTTCTTGTATGCTAGAGTTGCACCCACTAAAGAGGAAAACTTTTGATGCAGTATCAAGTACGAATGCGTCATTGTGGTTTAGTGATGACGGAGAAAAGGGAACCTGGTTGACGATATAAATTCTGATGAGAGGTCTCGAAGAAACAATAAATTCTGATGAGAGGTCTCGAAGAAACAACGGCAGTAAATGCAAAAGAGAAAAAAAGAACCTTACTTCTTTAACGTGAACAACACAGTCCCCTTTGCAAGCTAACAAGCTGATTTTATATGTTTCACTATTTAAGTGCTCTTGTTGTGATGTATTTATATGCTCCTTCAATGGGGATAATGCAGGGTTTGAAGTACGATAAAAACTAGTGTGTTTCATGGCCTTGAAGCTCCCTATATTTTCGGGGTGTATTCAATTGAAATTTTAAGGGCTTTTCGTCTGACATTCACAGTGTATTCAATCAAGATTTTGAGATAATTTATTAAAATCTTTAGAAATCCGGGTGTATTTAATTCGAGGGAATTGGAAAGATTTCGTGGTGTATTTAAGCATCGCCAAATCTTATCTCTTTTCATGAGATTTCAAGGGAATTCCATCAAAATCTTATATGAAATCTCTACAAATCAATTAAACTCCATAAAATCCATGAATTCATAAATTTTATTAAAATTTTCAAATTCACAATGGAAGGACACTCCCTTCAAGTTGATGGAACCGGATCCTCTCCGGACCCAAAGGAACCGAGCCCAAGGATCAATTGATCCGGGCCATTGAAATTTGTTCCAACGACAATAATTATTATAACTTTTAAAGGAACATTTGTTTGTAGCCGTTTAATCAACTTTTAATGGTCCGGATCATTTGATGGGTGAACTCAGTTTTTTTGAGTCTGGAGGGATCCGGTTCCCAAGTTGATTGAAAAATCGGCTAACTGTAAAGGGCCTTGTTGGGCTAGTTCAAGCTCAATATGAAACTGCACGCATAATGGGCCGAGAGTCCAAGCTCAATAAGACCTCGTTCAGATTTCCCCCGTCTTCAGCAATCCAAAACTACATAGAAGTAGAACAGTGTTCTGCAAAATTTAGGTTTAAGGTCAGGACCCTGAGAGAAAGAAAGCAGAAAATCTTGGCGGAATCAGAACGATGAACCCGCTAACCCTAGTGAAACGCATTCAGAACATCAATTCCAGAGAAGCCCAATTAGGGATTTCAGAGGAGGCTTCGTGGCACGCCAAGTACAAAGACTCCGCCTACGTCTACGTCGGTGGCGTTCCCTTCGATCTCACCGAAGGCGATCTCCTCGCCGTTTTCGCACAGTAAGCACTAATTCCCCTTCAGTTAGTTCCAAATTTTCTAAATTTGTTGACGTTCGATTCGGTTTCAGATACGGAGAGATCGTGGATGTGAATCTTGTTCGCGATAAGGCGACTGGGAAATCCAAGGGGTTTGCGTTTGTGGCGTACGAGGACCAGAGGAGCACTATTCTTGCTGTGGATAATTTGAACGGAGCTCAAATTTTGGGGCGGACAATTAGGGTTGATCATGTGACTAAGTACAAGAAGAAGGAGGAGGAAGATGAAGAGGAGGCGCAGCGGAAGAGGGAGGAGCGGGGTGTTTGCCGGGCTTTCCAGAAAGGCGAATGCACTCGTGGAGATTCGTGCAAGTTTTCGCATAATGAGCAAGTAAGTTATACATTATCTGATTGATTCAGTTTTCCGCTGACTGCACATTGATTCTTACACTGTTCTGATTGATTCAGTTTTCTGCCAACTGCACATTGATTCTTACACTGTTACTTGGCTTTTGGGTGAATAAGTATAATTGGTAATGTAGTTTGATTGTTATTTATTGCAATGAAAAGGAGGTTGGTTTCTGTGTGCTACTTAAGTTTGAGATGTTTTAAAGATGTTTGAAGTTGAGTCGTTGATCTGAGTTTATGCACTGAATCGTTTATGTTAGTTGTAAAGGTCTGCGTTTTATATAAAATCAATGAATATCTCTATGTATAAGTGCTTATGTGTGCTTTTTTCTGTTTGTATCCAGAGAGCTGCAAACACAGGTTGGGGTGAAAAAGACCCAAAATGGGGGCGTGACAGTTATGAGGGCCCAAAAAGGGGTGATAAAAGATCTAGCTTCATTCCGCCAAATCGTGTTCCAGGGCCAAAAGTTCAGGAAGAGTTCAGATCAGGGGATAGAGATTTGGACTACAGAGGAAAGGGCAACGGGAGGGACTTCGAAAGTCACCCCAAGCGAAGTGATGGGAGGGAGCAAAAGAGACTGGGTAGACAGGGAGGTGATGATGAAAAGTTTAAACCTAGATCAAGAGATCATGATAGGGAGGAAGAAAATAGATCAAGAAGACGGAGTGTGGATGATGAATCGGGGCCCAATTCAAGAGAACATTATGGTAGGAGAGAAGAACAGAGATCGAGAAGGCACAATGATGATGAGTTTCAGCCAAAGTCAAGAGAAGATTATGATAGAAAGAAAGATAAAAGACCCCGAAGGTGTGGTGATGATGAGGAACTTGAGCCAAAGCTGAATTCTAGAGAAGATCATGATAGGAGGGGAGATGATAGAAGGGAAAATAAGAAACTGAGAAGGCATAGTGATGATGGTGAATTTGAGCTCAAATCTAAAGAAGATCGTGGTAGGAGGGAAGATGATAGTAGGGAAGATAAGGAACTGAGAAGGCATGCTGGTGATGCTGATTTTGATCCAAAATCTAGAGACAATCATGATAGGATGGATGAAAAGAGATTGAGAAGGCACAGTGGTTATGAAAATCGTCCGAAGTCCAGAGAAGATTATGATAGGAGGGAAGAACAGAGGTAATGCCGATGAATTTGATCTGAAGTCGAGAGCAGGCCAGGATAAGAGGGAAGGAGAGAGACAGAAGGGATGAAGATGCTGAGGTTCAGCCAAAGTCTAGAGAAGGTCGTCGTATGTGTGAAAAGGGAGACTGAGTAGATGGGTGTGATGATAATCTAGGCCAAGATCAAAAGTTAGATCATTGAAAAGAAGGGAAGAGAAGAATACAAGTACCACAAAGGAAGGACCAGAATCCTATATGGAAAAATATTGATACAAGAGGGGACACATTAATGAACTAATGGGTAACACCCATCACAAAAAGAGAAATAATGATTTAAATCAAATATGGTGCTCTTTCCATCTTTGGCATCCCTTGTGTGCAATAAGATCACTCCTGTTAAGCAATGTGAGACTTGTTTCTTTTTTCTTGTGTAAGCTAATATCCTAACTATGTTTCCATTGATTTGTTGTGTTTGTTTTTTCTATTAGGTTTTTGTTGGTGTTTCTCTTGGATGAGATTTAATTGATATATGCATTTGACCAGCAATGTTGTAACTGTGCATAAAATCATTTCTTGATTTGCAGTTTATCATGCTTGCTGAAGTCCATTTGAATAGGATAGTTGTATGTGTATTGCCGAGAGTGTATCCCAGCACCTGAATTAGTTTGCATGATTTGTTGATGCCATTTGATGATTGGATTCGGTGGTTGGTGCAAACTTTTCACAGAAACAGTTTGTAGTTTAACTTTGGGCTGAAATTTGCAGGTAAAACCACTGTATGAAGAATTGGCCAGGATCAGTGGAACATACGGGTTGGTATGTTTCAATTCATTAAAAGTGCTTGTCGGTTATTGTGCTATTAATTTATATATAGTTAAAAATCACAAAACAGAGAGGCCTGCTCAAGGTGAGCAAATACATAGTTAAAAAAAGTGGCAGTCAACCAAGTACTGAAGCTATATTTACAATTACATACCGGTTTCTTCTCCAGTCCCAGTTAGGACAGAAACAAAATGGTAAGGGTTCTTGCTAACAAAAAGAAGTAAAGAAAGTAGTGACTTGACTCATCAAGAATTCTGCTTCTCTGTTGAATCAGTTCCAATTGAGCCATAAGTGGTCATCGGTGTTCCTAGTTCTTTTCGCGGGGCTTCTCCAGAAGACATTGATGTTCCAAGTTCTCTTGGAAGTGCTTCTCCAGTGGACAGCGGTTTTCTAAGTTCATTTGGGAGTGCTTCTTCAGAAGACGGGTTTTCTAAGTTCATTTGGGAGTGCTTCTTCAGTAGACATTGGTTGATCGGGTAGTACTGCTTGAGAAGACATTGACTTTACAAATTCTTTTTGCAGTGCTTCTTCAGAAGGCATCAAATTTCCTAGTTCTTTGGGTTGTTTTTCAGAAGACATTGATTTTCTAAGTTCTTTGGGCAGTGCTGCTTCAGAAGACATTGGTATTCCAAGTTCGTTAGAATTCATCGATTTTCCAAGATCATTGGATGTTGCTTCTGCAGGAGATATGGATTTTCCTAGCTCTATGGGTGGTGATTCTTTAGAAGGTAGTGGTGTTCCAAGTCCTTTGGGCAGTATTGCTTCCTCATATGACACCGCTTGCATTGCAGTTAAACTAGGCACTAGAACAGGACTGATTTCATAAGTAGGCAAGGCTTCATCTTCTTCATCTTTCGGACTTTCAGAAATCTTTCTCGTTGAGGTTGTCGGGGTTGACTTTTTTATAGATTCCTCTTTCGCGGCGCTACCACCATAGTCTAAAACGCGTACTTCCTTCCTTATACCGAGCAAAGTTCCATCTGCTGATTTGATAGTCTTCTCTTCAATTACGACCGCGTTGTTGCTGTTAAATGGTGGTTTTTCATCCACCGAGGCAGGTTTATCTGTAAAATTTGCACCCTTGTTCGCATTCAACAGAAGTTCTTGATCTTCAGGATGGGTAACATTCCCGGGAATGATCGGTCCCACGTCGAGGTTTACAAGTAATGCCTCGTTTTCATTTGTAATTTGCACTTCGCTTATCTTCTGAAGTTCATAGTCGATCCAGTCTTCATCAATGGATATTGTGTTATTCGTACTCCAGGTGTGCAGAGTCCGATCTGGACCGGGTTGCCACAACACATCTCCTGTGGCTTTTTTCAGTATAAACTTGTATTGGATTGCTATGCCAGTAGGAACATCCTATTCAAATTTAAAAACCAATCAAATTTCTGAAATGACGTACAAATTTATACGATTCGCCTGTATATATACGTAAGTAACAATAATTTGCTCTAGTGACACTGAGTTTCAACTCTGTTGGACAAGATCCCGAGTTCTTACACCCCCACTATTGGCACCACCATCATACCCCCAACCTGTCGCTGCCATCACTACTGCCGCCACCATAACCACCACCACCACCACCATTGCCCTCCCCAAAGCTGTCATCGCCACCACTTCTACTACCATGTCCATTTTTCTTGTTATATACAATTATGCCACTTTTACATTAATTTACCAAAAACTTTTATACTGCTTTTTATACTCAAGACACTTTTAAAAATATAGTTTATCAAATACTCAAGTGATTCATTTTACAACTGATTATTCTTAAAGCATAGCCAAAGTAGTTTTTTTTTGTTTTTTTTTAACATATTTTTTTTATAAAAGCGCAGCAATCTCTAACCGACTCCAAATCAATAAGAATTCTTACCAGTTCAATATTCCATATGTTTCCATCTGACCAGTTCATTGGTATAGCATTTGAAGGGTTCCACTTTCCTATGATAGGTTCATTACCCACCAAGAGGAAGCTCTCACCAAACTTGCACTCCTTGTGTAATTGGAATTGGACACGGACAGTTTCTGATTGCTCTGAGAAGCGGACACTAATCATCACTCAATATCGGAATTAAGAACTCGTTTGATATCGGAAGAGAAATATTACTAGATGAAGAGTTAGTTGGTACAAACTCGGAGCTCATTGTTTAATATGATTAACAGGGTTGAATATAGTAAAATTACCTGTTGGTTGGATCCAAATTCCTGCTGTTTCTGAGGTCGTAAAAACCTGACATGAGTTTTTATAGACGAAGTTGAATTAGAATATCAACTGTGGGAAGGAAAATTACTAAATCGTCGATTTTGAAAACAAACTTTTAATCGGAAATAGAACCCAATAGACATTACGATGTCAATAAAGGTCACTAAACCATCGGATTGGTATGCACTACAGTAATTCCTCTGTCAGAGATGAAGCAACCGATGGAAGCGCTTTCTGTCGAAGCAGAGAGGTGGTATGCTGAACGCGAACGTCGGAATTTCGATACCCAAAAAAGCCAATGTCGGATCGACCCGGAAGAGATTTTGAGGGAGAGAGAGGTTTGTCAGTGTTAGCCTTGGCAAACAAGGTTATGGAGGATCCTGCAAGAGTTTCCATTGTCTTTTTGTCTTTTCCAAAAGGAGAGACAGAGTCCTAAACTGTGTAAGAAATTAGCACTTGCATATATAAGAGGCATGAGCAAGAAAACTGAGAAGGGTACGGATCTGGCATCAGGTTCTGATGTCCTCAACTGATTGAGAAATTTGGGGCCTTTCCTTGGGCGGATTTTCAGTTTTGCTTTTATATTTTTGTTTGAAGTCTTCAATAATTTAAAAAATATACATATTTCCTGCAAGTTTTGGAGTTGAAAAGCGCTTTTTAGGAAGCCCATTTTCCAACATATTTGTTCCAAAGAGACAAATTATATGTACAGGATTCCCGTACTTACTCATATCAACACTGACGAAAATGTATTGATGTGTTTGTACGTTTTGTTGGTGACAATGTTATCGACTGATCACCACTGACATATCGGCAATCTGTTTCATAGCCGTACTAATCATTACAACACGTTGATAGGTTTATACACATAAGATGGCCAACAATATGAAAAACTTGTACATGATTTTGTAGGGGTTTGGGGTTTAGGTTCCAGCAAAGAGCTTGCATCTTCACCAATACACGTTACATGAGCAATGCCCGTCTCTGAAATTATGAAACCGATATCGATCTCTCAGCAAGATCTCCCTATCGTTAACCCTTGATATAAGCTTAGCAGCTGCGTGGCAGTCTCCGCAAACACGAAGATTCTTCACAACCTGAATTGCTTGAGACGGACTTAAGATGATAAGCCCGAATGCAATCCCTAATTTCTCGCTGTGAAGGATTAGGGCATGGTCTTCTTCCTCAACAAACTGCAGTAGATGTGACTTGTTTGGCACGTATCCATTTGACTTCAATCTCTCTGCTATTTCATCCCTTTGAATATATTTCTTTGCACAGAGGGTGAGAGCTATCACCAACTATAAATTCATGAACAATACTGTTGACTTCGGTTGCACTGCAAACCGGTTCTTTCTTAATTCCCGCATCTCGCGTACGCTTCCTTAACCCTGAAACTTCTTCCCATTTCCCTGTCTTGGCATAGATATTTGATAAGAGTACATAAACTCTGTGGTTACTGGGATCCAACTCAAGCATATGGCTACTCTCCTTTTCGGCAAGTTCAACATTCCAATGAAGTCCACAGGCCCCAAGAAGAGCCCCCCCATACAGAAGCAGTAGGAGCTATTGGCATTTTCTCTATCAACTCTACAGCTTCCTCCAGATTTCCAGAACGACCTAAAATATCGACCATGCAAGCATAGTGCTTTAGACCAGGCACAACCCCGTAAACTGGCTCCATTTGATAGAAATATGTTCTTCCTTCGTCCACCAATCTGGCGTGCCTAAAAGCGCATAACACGTTGGTTAATGTCACGGAATTGGGCTTCACCTTGGTTTCTAGCATTGCCAGAGCAGCAAAATCACGGAATTGGGCTTCACCTTGGCGGAGGAGGAGAGGGCACAGACGGTGATAAGCTTGCTGGCGTAGTAGGGGTCGAAGAGAAGGCCTGTACGGAGCATTTGGGCGTGGACTTGCTTCAGCTGCTTGATGCTGGTGCAGTGGTCGATTGAGGAAAGAGATGGGTCGCTTGAGAAATGGAGGTCGTTAGTGGCGGTTGGGGATGGAGGGTTTGGTGGGTGACGTGGCAGAGATATACGGGGGGTGCTTAGAGTTGCCATCTCTCTGTGTAGAGAGATTTTTTTATGCGACCGGAACATGGAGTCACAATAAAAAAATTTCTCCTCTTTTGTGGCCCTCTCGCACTAGCTGCATTCACTTGAGGTTTTTAAAATTCTCTGAGGAGGTTCTACCTTGTAAAAACGCACCTTAAGTTCTTTGAGAAGGTTCTACCTCGTGAAAACATTCTTTGGTTTAACATTAACATTAGCCTGTTGTGACTTAGAAACCATCGTAAATTAATGGTTGAGCTGAGAATGCATGACTTATTAATTTATCCGATGAACTATTATGATTGATGTAACCCATGCCAGATTAATTGTAATTTAGGCCAAACTAGTGAACCTATTGAAGTGACTCATTTTGCACTAGAGAAGCATATGCATGAACAAAGGATTCATTATGCCTCATCTAACTACTCCAGATTAGGGGGTAGGTTTAGCTGGGGAAGTTCTAGAAACATTTGTACTTTGTGTTGGAAATATTTCACTTAATTTTCTCTGCAGTATTGGACTTTGGCGATATTTATTATGTGCTTTTAGAACCCGAGACTCCCTTATTCGATTATTCACTTAATCTTGTTATTTAAAGGTGTTTTTCTTCTATTATACAAAGCTAAAAGAACACATCTATTCTACATTTCTACTTAATGTGGCTGCACCTAATATTTTGACTTTAGCAAATATAAGATCCGAGTGAATGAAAAAAAAAAAATCAAAAGATCAATTCCAATTTAAAGAAACACGGTATAAAAATAGACATGTTTATGAAATTTATTATATGGAGATGAAATTTATTATATGGATGAGAATTAAGAACAAGAAAATTTAAAGTCAAAGTCTTAAAGAAAAGATATTTTCTCGTTTGAAAAACCTATTGTGATTATCCTTTTTTACTATAAACGTTCGAACTGTCCATTACTATATATATATATATATATATATATATATATATATATATATATATATATATAATAAAACAATTGACTTGAAAAGTTTGAAAAAACTGAAATGTCACAATTTTTTTTATATTTCTAAGTGATGGAAAAGAAAGAATATCTTTCACATATCCACCAAGTTTGACAACAATTTTTTAAATGATACAAAGAAAGATGTCTTTGTTCTCAAAGGAAACTTTCCCCATTTAATGAATTTTTATAATGGTAAATGCAATGACGTGTCATCAATATGAAGTAAGTACATTAATTAACATTTAAGTAATAATACAATCATCAATAATCACATCATTTACATTACAAAATTTTAATTTAAAATTTTAGTTCCTCCAGTATTACTTTTTTTATAATCATTAAGACTAACTCCAATGGTTGGGTTAAAAGCTAAATTTTTTAACCCGGAAGCTTTTAGCCCAGAAACAGTTTTTCAGCTCCAACCGTTTTGGACTAAAATTTTAGCCCGGAATTATTAAAGAATGAACTTAGGCTATTTTTTTTCTTAAATTAAATTTTAAAAAAAATATAGACTATCGTAAATTAATTTTATGAACATTTTAATCTAAAAACATTTAAGTTCCAATAAATATTGAAAAATTACTAAATTTTCCACAAAGCAAGCCTTCAACTTTCCACCAATCTTTCAATCTTGGACTAACTTTTAATTCACCAACCGTTCAACACCAAACTTTCAACCACATATGAAACCCGACAGGATAAGGTCACCTTGACTGAGTATATGAGACGTTTAAATAGAATTCAAGCTCCTCAATGTAATGATACACTATGCAAGGATTTGGTTGAGCATGTATAGCGCCGAGAAGGTGAACGTTGATGATGTTGGTTAAGCATTTATGTAATAATTTTAATTGTACTATGTTGTTATTTTCTATTAATAAATTTAAGTGTCTTCTTGTGCAAAGTATTTTGTCTAGTACGTTAGATAAATTATTGAATGGAGGTTGAATTATTGAAGGCATCTATTATACATCAAAGTGTGGAATAATAAGTACAATAATTATTGAAGGCATCTAGATTAATAGAAACAATAATTATGACCTCTAGTATGCTCTCTTGCCATGTTGAACAATTTGGAAATGGAAAGAAATGGTAGAAAGATAAATTGGAAGAATTGTAGGAGAAAATTGAGTTTTGTGTGAATGTTTGAACAAATACATAGGCATTTATAGAGTTTTTGGATGAATTTTGAGTTAAATAATTTTTTTTTAATTATTTTAGCCGTTGAATTTAAATTTGGGCCGTTATATCTTTTTTTACCGTTAGATTTGATTATATTCGAACTCAGCCGTTGGATTCAATAATATATAAGTATAAAATAAAATAAAATTTGAATCTAAACCAACGGCCTGATGATCACAGCTGTTCAATCGAAAGAGTCGTTGGAACTTCGGGGAACGTGGCCGACAGGCCCACGTGGGTAGGTCTTGGCTGGTCGGAAGGATCGTGCGTTTGGCGAGTCCACGGGCTGGGTTTGGAGCCCAAATTCTGAAAACCACTCTCTTCGGTGGGGCCCACTTCGATTTTGGGCTAAATCTTGGGTGGTTTCTGGCCTTCCCCTTTTAGCATCTAGCCTACATTTTCTCCTTGGGTTCGAGTTAGTATGGAGGAAAATTTTGTGGAAGAATTTAACATTTAGCCCACCATTAGAGGTGGTCTAAAGTTGCAATATCCTACATGATAATTTCAAATGATCAATTGATTCGGTCAAATGCAATTGATGATGGTGATTTAATATCCTACAAGATATTGCATAGACTTTTCGCGTGGAATTAAACTTTTATTTTGTTTTTGTGCGGCTAGCTTTCTTGTTCTTCTTGGCTGTTGCCTTAGACATATCGCATCTATCACTACTATAAAAAATGGGATGCGAACTAGTGGGGTCATGTGCCCGGTCTTGCCTTACCTAGGAGATATTTTTTAGCGTGTTGAAAAAATGGTGCCCTGTGTAATAAATAACTAGCTGATTTTTTTTTATTTTTAATTCAACTAATTATATTATAACAATTAGTATACTCAGCTATATTTACGGCATCGAAAAATTTCTCCCCATGAGAAAATTGAGCAATGATGTAGGGGAGAGCCATATAATATTTAAGTTTAAAATACACAGACCCGCATCTTCTTTGGATCCAAAAAATTTGAGCTTAAAGATCAAATGATCTGGACCGTTGAAATTTGATATGACGGTTATAAATAGGAACCTCTCTAAAAATTATAACAAATTACAATGGTCCGGATCATTTGATTCTTAGGGTCAGATTTTTTTGAATCCGAAGGGATCCGGTTCCAATATATACAATCGAGTCCTTTTGCCGTACTCTATTTCGCATTTTGCAGTTTGATACGTAGAAACCAGAAAGAGTGGAAGAACAATCGAGAAAGATGAAGAAAGTGGAATTAGTGTTCATCCCAGCACCAGGAGCAGGCCACCTTGTATCAACGCTCCAATTCGCAAAGCGTTTGATCGGTCGCGACGACAGAATTTCGATCACCATTCTTGCCATCCAGTCATACTTCCCAACCACTCTAAGTTCATACACAAAATCGATTGCAGCCTCAGAACCCCGAATCCGAATCATTGATGTCCCACAACCTCAAGATGGACCTCCGCAAGAGATGTACAAGTCACCAGCAAAGTTCTTCTCTCTTTATATTGAGAGTCACGTCCCAAGTGTCAAGAAAATCATCACCAAACTCGTCCCCTCTAGTGCTAATAGTTCAGATTCGATTCGTGTTGCTGCTTTGGTAGTTGATTTCTTCTGTGTGTCCATGATTGATATGGCCAAGGAACTCAATATTCCTTCTTATCTTTTCATGACAAGCAACGCAGGATATCTAGCTTTCATGCTCCACCTTCTAATTCTTCATGAAAAAAACCAGATTGCTGTCGAAGAATCCGATCCCGAATGGTCAATCCCAGGTATGTTTGTGACAATCACAAGTGCTTTTCAATGCGTGTAACATAAATTGAGTCATAAGGGTTTTTTCAAGATAAGCACATTGCAAGAGGTTTCTTCACAAAGAATTTCAAGTCCCTTTTGAGGAAGCAATTGACTTTTTAATAAACAAAAATCAACGTGTGATATGAAATCATTTCTAGCATAGGTGCTTACGAGTACAAGTGCTTTGCAGAAGAAATTTCACTTTATCAAACGAGTACAATGCTATCTCCCCCCAAAAAAACAAACATGTCCAATGTTTAAAGACGCGTTGTAACAACATATTTTTAGACTTCATTCCATTCGAAAAGTTTTGATTTCTTGGCGTTGGATTCTTACACTTTGGAAATTTTCGACAACTAGGTATTGTCCACCCGGTCCCCCCTAGAGTTTTGCCGGTGGCTTTGACAGATGATGGCGGCTCCACTTACATCAAGTTGGCTTCAAGATTGAGAGAGACTAGAGGCATTATAGTAAACACATTTGTGGAGTTAGAGACACACGCTATCACATTGTTTTCCAATGATGACGGAATCCCTCCGGTGTACCCAGTTGGGCCAGTGATCGACTTGGATGACGGTCAGGCACATTCCAATCTAGACCAGGCACAGCGCGACAAGATCATCAAATGGCTTGATGACCAGCCTCAGAAATCTGTTGTGTTTTTGTGTTTTGGTAGCATGGGAAGCTTTAGGGTAGAGCAAGTGAAGGAAATAGCCTTAGGGCTTGAACAGAGCGGGCAGAGGTTTTTATGGTCCCTGCGCATGCCGTCACCCAAAGGCAGAGTCCCAAGTGATTGCTCAAATCTTGAAGAAGTTTTGCCAGATGGGTTCTTGGAGAGGACCAATGGGAAGAAAGGGTTGGTATGTGGGTGGGCCCCACAGGTGGAGATCCTGGCCCACAGTGCGACCGGAGGGTTTTTGTCGCACTGCGGGTGGAACTCGATCTTGGAGAGCTTGTGGCATGGCGTCCCTATTGCGACGTGGCCCATGTATGCAGAGCAGCAGCTCAATGCTTTTAGGATGGTGAGGGAGTTTGGGATGGCGTTGGAGATGAGGCTGGATTACAAGAGGGGCAGCGCTGACGTGGTGGGGGCGGACGAGATTGAGAGGGCTGTGGTTGGTGTGATGGAGAAGGATAGTGAGGTGAGGAAGAAGGTGGAAAAGATGGGAAAGATGGCTAGAAAAGCTGTGAAGGGTGGAGGATCTTCATTTGCTTCTGTTGGGAGATTTATTGAGGATGTGATTGGTGAGAATTAGGGTTTTAAGTAGTGGTTGTTAATTTTTTAAGTTTAAGAACTCATGAATGTACTAATTTTTCCTTGTTCTTATATGTTGATTATGAATTTATCAGTTCGTGATTTATATGCTTTCATTCTACAATGATAAATCAAACGAAAGGAATTTGTAAATTTGTTAGGGAAGAGGGTTTTTGGAGTTTGTGAGGTGACAATTCATCTTCATACCCTGCTTCTTTGCGTAAACATGTATCCAGCCACCAAGATCAATTGCTCCCAATTGAGCACAGGCTCACTCATAAGGTTTCGGGCTCTTCCTTTTTTGCTTGCCACTTTGTTCATAAGACGAAATGAGGACATTCCATGCAGCAATGTCTTGACCAGGCATTGCAGCGAAAACCCACCAAGCCTCATCATAAGTAAAAAATTGGAACTTTCCATGCAGCGATAAAGCATTTCCAGAAATACAAGCATGCTTTCAGTCGGGTCGGTGCTCGACGCATAAGCATGAATGAGGGTGTTCCAAGAGTAGAGATTTGGTTGGGGAATTTGGTTGAACATTTGGCGGGCATAGTCGAGGCTGGAGAAGGAGGAGATGGCACAGACGGTGATAAGCTTGCTGGCGGAGTAGGGGTCGAAGAGAAGGCCTGTACGGAGCATTTGGGAGTGGACTTGCTTCAGCTGCTTGATGCTGGTGCAGTGGTCGATTGAGGAAAGAGGTGGGTCGCTTGAGAAATGAAGGTCGTTAGTGGCGGTTGGGGATGGAGGGTTTGGTGGTTGACGTGGCAGAGATATCAGGGGGTGCTTAGAGTTGCCTTCTGTGGTCACTCTCGCACTAGCCTCATTCACTTGAGGTATTTTAAATTCCATGAGGAGGTTCGATCTTGTAAAAACGCTCTTTACGTTATACTTCGTGAAAAAGTTCTTTGATTTGACATTAACTTTAGCCAGTTCGGACTAAAAAAACCATCAGTGTCACTTGTTGAGCCGATAATGCATGACTTATTAACTTAGATGTAACCTATGCCAGATTAATTGTATCGTAGGCCGAACATGAATCTATTTGAAGCGACTCATATTGTATTAGAGAAGCCAATGCATGAACAATGGATTCATTTTACCTCCTAACCTAACTACTTGAGATTAGGGGTAGGTTTAGGTGGGAAAGTTCTAGAAACATTTCCATACTTTGTGCCGGAAGTATTTCACTTAATTTTCTCTTTGGTATTGAACTTTGGCGATATTTATTATGTGCTTTTAGGACCAAAGACTCCATTATTCGAGTATTCACTTAATCTTGTTAGTTATAGGTGCTTTTCTTCTAGTATTCAAGGCTCTAAGAACACAAATGTTCTAATTAATGTGGCTACACCTAATATTTTGAGTTTAGCAAACATAAGATCCAAGTGTGCTACACAAATGTTCTTTCTACACCCAACTTATTATTTTTTATTTTGAAATTCCGAATGTGCCCAATAATTCTCTCTTTACACCCAAAATGCAAAAGAACAAAAAAATAAAATAAAATTCAAGCACTAGAAAACTCCGGCCACCCTATCTCTCCAAATCCCAATCACTCTCAATTTCTACCCTTCCCCAACCCCCCACTGCCACATTCCTTACTGTCCACAATGAAAACCCAAAATATCTAACCATCACTACCCCCTTCTAATCTTTCTTGTTAGTATATTGGCGCTCTTGCCGCTCAAGCATGCAACAACTACAAGTATTCTTTCTAGGTGATGGTGGTATCTCTGGGCGTTTACCAGGACTCTCAACTTCGATCCCATTAACTTCGATCCTAGCTAAGCTTTAGATACGCCAAATGGGTGAATCATGTGTTGGCGCAACATAAAGACTTGAACGTAGAACGACCCAAGGCTTGCTTTCTTTCTAGGTTTTTGCAATGCAAGGTCCATTGATAGATGGTTCGGTTTGCATTAGAAAAGAGAGTTCAAACACTTGAGTTAGAGTTTTTTGCTGACGGTTTTGCTTCCAACGATATGCATTTGCCTGCTAGCTATTATGTATTAGTATCAGTGCAAATAAAGGGTCTACGTTGGAGTAGTTCTTGCATTATGCATGGGAGAATTTGATGAGTTTTGACAATCCAAGTCTACAACCTTGTAGACACACTCCTAATTTCAAGTCCCTCAAAGTTCTTCATTTGCGACAAATTAGAGTGAGTGATAAAGTTCCCGAGTAATATAATTGTCCAGTCCTTGAACGACAAGTTAGAGTGAGTGATGGCTGAGATCTTTGGAGTTTTCATTGTGGGTGGTAGGAGAGGTGGTGGTGGGGGGTTAGGGACGGGTAAAAATTGGGGGTGGTTGGGGTTTGGAGAGATTGGGTGGCTAGAGTTTCTTAGTGTTGTAATTTCATTTTTTATTTTTTGTTCTTTTTTTATTATGGGTGTAAAAAGAGAATTGTTGGGCACTTTTGGAATTTCAAGGCAAAAAAAGATAAGTTTGGTGTAAAAAGAGGATAAATGAGCCTGAATAAAATTTCTCAATTTATTATATGAATGAGAATTAAGAACAAGAAAATTCAGAGTCAAAGTATTAAAAAAAATCTCATTTGAAAAATCTATTGTGATTATCCTTTTTTACTATAAACGTTAGAATTGCCCGTAAAAACCAATTAATTTAAAAAGTTTGAAAAAACTGAAATGTCACAATATTTTTTGGGATGTGATATCCACACATCCAATTTTATTTCTCACACACTCTTTTAATTTTCGGCCATCGAACTAGATGAATTGAAGAAGATCCACATATAGAAATTGTCACAAATGTGTAAGAAGTAAAATGAAATATGTGAATAACACATCTCTATTTTTTTTTATAGGTCAAAGTGATGAAAGGCAAAAAATATCTTTTACACATCCACCAAGTTTGACTAATATTTTTTCAATGATAGAAACAAAGATGTCTGTTGCCGTAGTCTTTTCGCATCTATCATCGCTACTTTAAAAATGGGATATGAACTAGTGGGCTTAAATTCATTGTTTGGGGCTCGGAACATTTCCTGCGTCCAAAAATTTCTCCCAGTGAGATAATTGACAGAGTAAGCAAGGAATTGACGGAGTACGTAAGCAATGATGTAGGGGAGGGCCATATAATATTTAAGTTATATATATATATATCCTTTTGCCGTACTCTCTTTCGCATTTTGCAGTTTAATATGTAGTTCAAATTAAGCATTTTTATCCAATGGAAGAACATCACTATATTTATGTGTGTGGTTGATGCGCAAAGAAAGTAGAAAGTAGAAACCAGAAAGAGTGAAAGAACAACCGAGAAAGATGAAGAAAGTGGAACTAGTGTTCATCCCATCACCAGGAGCAGGCCACCTTGTGCCAACGCTGCAATTCGCAAAGCGTTTGATCGATCGCAACGACAGAATTTCGATCACCATTCTTGCCATCCAGTCATACTTCCCAACCACTCTAAGTTCATACACAAAATCGATTGCAGCCTCAGAACCCCGAATCCGATTCATTGATGTCCCACAACCTCAAGATCGACCTCCGCAAGAGATGTACAAGTCACCAGCAAAGTTCTTCTCTCTTTACATTGAGAGTCAAGTCCCAAGTGTCAAGAAAATCATCACCAACCTCGTCTCCTCTAGTGCTAATAGTTCAGATTCGATTCGTGTTGCTGCTTTGGTAGTTGATTTCTTCTGTGTGTCCATGATTGATGTGGCCAAAGAACTCAATATTCCTTCTTATCTTTTCCTGACAAGCAATGCAGGATATCTAGCTTTCATGCTCCACCTTCCAATTCTTCATGAAAAAAACCAGATTGCTGTTGAAGAATCCGATCCCGAATGGTCAATCCCAGGTATGTTTGAGACAATCACAAGTGTTTTTTAATGCGTTTAACAAGAAAAGTTATAGGTGTTTCTGAGTCATAAAGACTCTTTCTGGAGAAGCACATGCAAGTGGTTTCTTCACGAAGCATTTCAAGTCATTTTTCAGGAAACAAAAATCAGCATGTCATATGAAATCATTTCTAGCATAGGTGTTTAGAGTAGAAGTGCTTTCTGCAAAATGAAATTTCACTGTATCAAACGAGTACAATGCTATCTCACCCCGAAAAAGACAAACATGTCCAATGTTTAAAGATGCGTTGTAACAACATATTTTTAGACTTCATTGCAGTTGAAAAGTTTTGATTTCTTGGAGTTGGATTCTTACACTGAAAATTTTCGACACTTAGGTATTGTCCACCCTGTTCCTCCTAGAGTTTTTCCAGTGGCTTTGACAGATGGTAGGTGCTCCGCTTACATCAAGTTGGCTTCAAGATTTAGAGAGACCAGAGGCATTATAGTAAACACATTTGTAGAGTTAGAGACACACACTATCACATCGTTTTCCACTGACGGCGGAATCCCTCCGTTGTACCCAGTCGGGCCAGTGATCGACCTGGATGACGGTCAGGCACATTCCAACCTAGACCAGGCACAGCGCGACAGGATCATCAAATGGCTTGATGACCAGCCTCAGAAATCTGTTGTGTTTTTGTGTTTTGGTAGCATGGGAAGCTTTAGGGCAGAGCAAGTGAAGGAAATAGCCTTAGGGCTTGAACAAAGTGGGCAGAGGTTTTTATGGTCCCTGCGCATGCCGTCACCCATAGGCACAGTCCCATGTGATTGCTCAAATCTTGAAGAAGTTTTGCCAGATGGGTTCTTGGAGAGGACCAATGGGAAGAAAGGGTTGATATGTGGGTGGGCCCCACAGGTGGAGATCCTGGCCCACAGTGCAACCGGAGGGTTCTTGTCGCACTGCGGGTGGAACTCAATCTTGGAGAGCTTGTGGCATGGCGTCCCTATTACGACGTGGCCCATGTATGCAGAGCAGCAGCTCAATGCTTTTAGGATGGCGAGGGAGTTGGGGATGGCGTTGGAGATGAGGCTGGATTACAAGAGAGGCAGCGCTGACGTGGTGGGGGCGGACGAGATTGAGAGGGCTGTGGTTGGTGTGATGGAGAAGGATAGTGAGGTGAGGAAGAAGGTGGAAGAGATGGGAAAGATGGCTAGAAAAGCTGTGAAGGATGGAGGGTCTTCATTTGCTTCTGTTGGGAGATTTATCGAGGATGTGATTGGTGAGAATTCGGGGTTTAAGTAGTATTGGTTGTTAATTTTTCAAGTTTAAAAACTCATGAATGTACAAATTTTTCATTGTTCTTGTATGTTGATTATGAATTTATCAGCTTGTAATATATATGTTTTTGTTCTACAATGATAAATCAAACAAAACAATTTTGTAAATTTGTTAGGG
Organism: Pyrus communis; assembly: GCF_963583255.1. Lineage (NCBI taxonomy): Eukaryota > Viridiplantae > Streptophyta > Magnoliopsida > Rosales > Rosaceae > Pyrus > Pyrus communis. The sequence goes on along the minus strand of NC_084810.1, from coordinate 22,850,250 downwards.
AAGAGGGTTTTCGGAGTTTGTGAGGTGACAATTCATCTTCATACCCTGCTTCTTTGTGTAAACATGTATCCAGCCACCAAGATCAATTGCTCCCAATTGAGCACAGGCTCACTCATAAGGTTTCGGGCTCTTCCTTTTTTGCTTGCCACTTTGTTCATAAGACGATATGAGGACATTCCATGCAGCAATGTCTTGACCAGGCATTGCAGCGAAAACCCACCAAGCCTCATCATAATTTCATGTTTGAGCATACCCATCAAGCATTGTAGTCCACGAGAAAATATCCTTCTCCGGCATCCTATCAAACAATCTTTTCACTTCCTCAATGCTCCCACATTTCACATACATATCAAGCATAGCATAGCATTGTTCAAAGTCAAGTTCTCATCATTTTCATTCCTTTCGATACACGAACAAACCCACCTCCCAAACTCCAAATCCACCTTCTTTGCGCAAGCTGACAACACATCACCATCGTCATGTCATTTGGCTTCACATTCTCTGCCTCCATCTCCTTAAACAACTCCAAGGCCTCCTCTGGACAATTCCCCTGCGCAAAAGCATGATCATAGAATTCCAAGACACAACATCTTTCTTAGTAGTCTTCACAAAAACCCGCCATGCGAAATCCAAAACCCGCATGACCCATAGAAATGAACCAGAGAATTGAGAATATCAACATCCGAACCAAGCGAGGCCTTTATCACCATGCCATGAAACCCTCTTCCGAGCTCAAAATCCCGGAGCTCTGAAGCCACCTTGATCACAAACGGGTAAGTAAAAAATTGGAACTTTCCATACAGCTATAAAGCATTTCCAGAAATACAAGGATGCTTTCATTCGGGTCGGTGCTCGATGCATAAGCGTGAATGAGGGTGTTCCAAAGTAGAGATTTGGTTGGGGAATTTGGTCGAACACTTGGCGGGCGTAGTCGAGGCTGGAGAAGGAGGAGAAGACACAGACGGTGATAAGCTTGCTTGCGGAGTAGGGGTCCAAGAGAAGGCCTGTACGGAGAATTTGGGAGTGGACTTGCTTCAGCTGCTTGATGCTAGTGCAGTGGTCGATTGAGGAAAGAGGTGGGTCGCTTGCGAAATGAAGGTCGTTAGTGGCGGTTGGGGATGGAGGGTTTGGTTGTTGACGTGGCAGAGATATAAGGGGGTGCTTAGGGTTGCCATCTCTTCGGTCACTCTTGCACTAGCCGCATTCACTTGAGGTTTTTTAAAAGGAAAATTAATAAAAATGGTATGAAAATTTTGAGTTTTAATGATAAGAATAAAATAAAGGTTAAAGTGAATAATACCGTAATTGATTTTTTAGTGTAAAAATATGGTTTTTCGTTAAAGTGAACAATACCGTAAGCTTTTCGTTAAATTAAAATTTTCTGAGGAGGTTCGATCTTGTGAAAATGCTCTTTACATTCTACCTCGTGAAAACTTTGATTTAACATTAACTTTAGTCGGTTCGGACTAAAAAAAACCATCGGTTTCACTTATTGAGCCGAGAATCCATGACTTATTAACCCACGCCAGATTAATTGTATTTTAGGCCGAACATGAATCTATTTGAAGTGACTCATATTGTACTAGAGAAGCCAATGCATGAACAACGGATTCATTTTACCTCCTCACCTAACTACTCGAGATTAGGGAGTATGTTTAGGTGGGAAAGTTCTAGAAACATTTCCATACTTTGTGCCGGAAGTATTTCACTTAATTTTCTCTTTAGTGTTGAACTTTGGCAATATTTATTATGTGCTTTTAGGACCCAAGACTCCATTATTCGATTATTTCACTTAATCTTGTTAGTTATATGTGCTTTTCTTCTAGCATTCAAGGCTCTAAGAACATAGATGTTCTAATTAATGTGGCTACACCTAATATTTTGAGTTTAGCAAACATAAGATCCGAGTAAATGGAAAAGAAAAACCAAAAAATCAATTCCACTATAATAAAACAGGGCATAAAAATAGTCATGGTTATGAAATTTATTATATGAATGAGAATTAAGGACAAGAAAATTCAAAGTCAAAGTATTAAAAAAAAAATCTCGTTTGAAAAATCTTTGTAATTATACTTTTTGCCTATAAACGTTAGAATTGCCCACAAAAAACAATTAATTTAAAAAGTTTGAAAAAACTGAAATGTCACAATATTTTTTTTAGATGTCAAAGTGATGAAAAAGAAAAAAATTATCTTTTACACATCCACCAAGTTTGACTACTATTTTTTAAGGGAATTTTAACGAAAAACTTCTGGTATTGTTTATTTTAACAAAAAAAACTATATTTTTATACTAAAAAATCAATCATAGTACTATTCATTTCACCTTTTATTTTGTCCTTATCGTTAAAACTTAAAGTTTTCAAACATTTTTCATTAATTTTTCTATTTTTTAAATGATACAAAGAAATATGTTTGTTGCCGTAGTCTTTTCGCATCTATCACTACGAGAAAAAATGGGATGTGAACTAGTGGGCTTAAATTGATTGTTTGGGGCTTGGACTATGTTGGTTTTTATTTTCAGGAAATGAGATCCGGAGAGGATTCTTTCCATCAAGTCCAACAAGACACACAATCAAAACCTTTAAAATTTGATACAACGGCTAAAGTTATTATAATTTTTAAAGTGAGTCTCTGTTTGTAGTGGTTGGATCAAATTTCAAAGGTCCGGATTGTGTGCCTTGGTGAACTTGGTGGAAATGATCCTTTCCCTTGATTCACATTGGTTTTATGAGTAACGCTACACTTACTATATTTATATTATATTTTTAATAGAAGTATGATTAACCAATACACGTGTATCTTGACCAATACACGTGTATCTTGTCTCTATTAGAAAGTGATATAAATATTGTATGAAAAATGTGGTAAAAATAGCATTTTTGTAGCTTTATTTGAGTGTGGAGGTATGCGCCCAATCTTGCCTTAGCTATGAGAGATTTTTTTAGTGTGTCGGGAATAAACAGTGGGCTAAGTGTAATAATCTAACTAGTTGAAATTTTCTTTTTCAAAGTTCCAACCAATTGTACTATAACAATTAGTGTACTAAATCACCACTTAGTACTACGGTCAAGTGGTATTCTTCTTCACTTGTAAGTGAGAGGTCTTAGGTTCGATTCTCACCAAAGATAAGTTTGAACCACATTATTGCTAGCTCATTGTGAGACTAAACTCACCCTCTATCTTAATATAGATAAATATTACTTGTTAAAAAAAAATTATTGTTAGCACTCCGAAAATCTCATTTTACAATCCAAACTTTCTATATTTGAAAAAGAAAAATACACTTATAAAATATACACTTATGCCAATAACGTTTCTTAAAAAAGAAAGGGTATTGAGACATATTTCCGGCGTCGAAAAGTTTCTCCCAATGATGTGGGAATTGACAGAGTACGTAAGCAATGATGTAGGGGATGGCCATATAATATTTAAGTTTTATATATAGTATATACACACATACACACATCCTTTTGCCGTACTCTTTTTCGCATTTTGCAGTTTAATTTGTAGTTTAATTTAAGCATTTTTATCCAGTTGAAGAACATCACTATATTTATGTGTGTTTGGTTGATGTCTCTGTAAAAGAAGTGTTTCCCTTTTAATGAATTTTTATAAAGGTGATGCAATGACGTGTCATCAATTGAAAGTAAACACATTAATTAATATTTAAGTAATTATCTAATCATCAATAACTAAATCATCCTATTTACAAAATTTAATTTAAAATTTTAGTATCTCTAGTATTACTCTTTTTATAATCACTAAAGTTGCAATATCCTACGTGATCATTTCAAAGGATCAATTGATTCGGTCAAATGCAATTGATGTGGTAATGCAATATCCTACAGGATAATGGTGGTTAGGTACCATCAGCCAGAAAATTAAGGATCCGTTTGGTATCCTATTTGAAAATCTTTATCATTTCTCAAAATATCTCTTAAGAACATTTCTTGAAAATAATTTTCTTTAAGACTCAAAAACTTGATTGATTTGTGATTTAAAAATTTTAAATCTTACTATTTAAACTAAACAATGAGATCTAAAAAGATGGAATTACAGGAGAGGGAGAAAGAGAAGAGAGGAGGATAGAAAGTAAGAGATGATTGAATGAAAGATAAAGAAGAGAGAGGATTGGACGAGATAGAGAGGAAGATAAGTGAAAGAAAGAACCAAAAGAATGAACAGGATTGGAGGAGAGACGAAAAAGGTAAAAGAAAAAAAAAGGAAAGAGATAGAAGAAAACAGAGAGAGAGAGAGATTTGGAGTGAGAAGGGAGGATGGAGAGAAAAGAAATAAGTGAGTTTAAGTTTAAAAATTCCAAAAACTCACTTTTTATGTTTTTAGATAATAAACTATATGTTTGAGTTAGTTTTAAGTTCAGTTTTTGAAAATAGTCTTACTAAACAAGTTTTTAAGATCTAAAACTTGAAAATTATTTTTTAGTTTAAAAAGTTAAATTCAAGTAAAGTACCAAACAAATCCTAAACTTTTATGTGTTTTTCGTGTCGCTAGTTTTTCTGTTCTTGTTGATTGTTGCCACTTTTCGCATCTATCACTACTAGAAAAATTGGGACGTGAACCGATGGGCTTATATTTATAGGAAAACTAACGAAAAATACTTGAAAACTTTGAGTTTTAACGATAAAGACAAAATAAAGGGTAAAGTGAATAGTACCAAGATTGACTTTTTAGTGTAAAAATATGGTTTTTCGTTAATAAACATTACTATAGGCTTTAAGTTAAAATTCCCAATATTTATTGTGGTGGGCTGAGTACATTGGTTTTATAAGCAAAGCTGTGCTTACCACATTTATATTAAATTTTTTGGCAGTAAGACCAATTAATAAATGTGAGTTTCATTTTTATTAAAAATTGACATAAATATAGTATAAAAAATATGGTAAAAATAGAATTGTTGCAATTTTATTTGGGTGTGGGGGCATGTACCCAGTTTTGCCTTGGCTCGGAGAGGTCTTTTAGTGTGTCGAAAACAAACGTTGCACTAAATGTGATAATTTAATTAATTGAATTCTTTTTTTAAAGTTCTAACCAATTATAAAAATTAATGTAGTCGTATTGTTGAAATTGAAAAATTTCTCCCAGCGACAAAATAGACAGAGTACGTAAGCAATGATGTAGGGGAGGGCCATATAATATTTAAGTTATATATATATATATATATATATATATCCTTTTGCCGTATTCTCTTTCGCATTTTGCAGTTTAATATGTAGTTCAAATTAAGGATTTTTATCCAATGGAAGAACATCACTATATTTATGTGTGTGGTTGATGTGCAAAGAAAGTAGAAAGTAGAAACCAGAAAGAGTGAAAGAACAACCGAGAAAGATGAAGAAAGTGGAACTAGTGTTCATCCCATCACCAGGAGCAGGCCACCTTGTGCCAACGCTGCAATTCGCAAAGCGTTTGATCGATCGCAACGACAGAATTTCGATCACCATTCTTGCCATCCAGTCATACTTCCCAACCACTCTAAGTTCATACACAAAATCGATTGCAGCCTCAGAACCCCGAATCCGATTCATTGATGTCCCACAACCTCAAGATCGACCTCCGCAAGAGATGTACAAGTCACCAGCAAAGTTCTTCTCTCTTTACATTGAGAGTCATGTCCCCAATGTCAAGAAAATCATCACCAACCTCGTCTCCTCTAGTGCTAATAGTTCAGATTCGATTCGTGTTGCTGCTTTGGTAGTTGATTTGTTCTGTGTGTCCATGATTGATGTGGCCAAAGAACTCAATATTCCTTCTTATCTTTTCCTGACAAGCAATGCAGGATATCTAGCTTTCATGCTCCACCTTCCAATTGTTAATGAAAAAAACCAGATTGCCGTTGAAGAATCCGATCCCGAATGGTCAATCCCAGGTATGTTTGTGACAATCACAAGTGTTTTTTAATGCGTTTAACAAGAAAAGTTATAGGTGTTTCTGAGTCATAAAGACTCTTTCTGGAGAAGCACATGCAAGTGGTTTCTTCACGAAGCATTTCAAGTCATTTTTCAGGAAACAAAAATCAGCATGTCATATGAAATCATTTCTAGCATAGGTGTTTAGAGTAAAAGTGCTTTCTGCAAAATGAAATTTCACTGTATCAAACGAGTACAATGCTAGCTCACCCCGAAAAAGACAAACATGTCCAATGTTTAAAGATGCGTTGTAACAACATATTTTTAGACTTCATTGCAGTTGAAAAGTTTTGATTTCGTGGAGTTGGATTCTTAGACTGAAAATTTTCGACACTTAGGTATTGTCCACCCGGTTCCTCCTAGAGTTTTGCCAGTGGCTTTGACAGATGGTAGCTGCTCCGCTTACATCAAGTTGGCTTCAAGATTTAGAGAGACCAGAGGCATTATAGTAAACACATTTGTAGAGTTAGAGACACACACTATCACATCGTTTTCCACTGACGACGGAATCCCTCCGTTGTACCCAGTCGGGCCAGTGATCGACCTGGATGACGGTCAGGCACATTCCAACCTAGACCAGGCACAGCGCGACAGGATCATCAAATGGCTTGATGACCAGCCTCAGAAATCTGTTGTGTTTTTGTGTTTTGGTAGCATGGGAAGCTTTAGGGCAGAGCAAGTGAAGGAAATAGCTTTAGGGCTTGAACAAAGTGGGCAGAGGTTTTTATGGTCCCTGCGCATGCCGTCACCCAATGGCACAGTCCCAAGTGATTGCTCAAATCTTGAAGAAGTTTTGCCAGATGGGTTCTTGGAGAGGACCAATGGGAAGAAAGGGTTGATATGTGGGTGGGCCCCACAGGTGGAGATCCTGGCCCACAGTGCAACTGGAGGGTTCTTGTCGCACTGCGGGTGGAACTCGAGCTTGGAGAGCTTGTGGCATGGCATCCCTATTGTGACGTGGCCCATGTATGCAGAGCAGCAGCTCAATGCTTTTAGGATGGTGAGGGAGTTGGGGATGGCATTGGAGATGAGGCTGGATTACAAGAGAGGCAGCGCTGACGTGGTGGGGGCGGACGAGATTGAGAGGGCTATGGTTGGTGTGATGGAGAAGGATAGTGAGGTGAGGAAGAAGGTGGAAAAGATGGGAAAGATGGCTAGAAAAGCTGTGAAGGATGGAGGGTCTTCATTTGCTTCTGTTGGGAGATTTATTGAGGATGTGATTGGTGAGAATTAGGGTTTTAAGTAGTATGGGTTGTTAATTTTTTAAGTTTAAGAAATCACGAATGTACTAATTTTTCCTTGTTCTTGTATGTTGATTATGAATTTATCAACTTGTAATTTATATGTTTTCGTTCTACAATGATAAATCAAACAAAATAATTTTGTAAATTTGTTAGGGAAGAGGGTTTTGGAGTTTGTGACATTGAGCCCCCACATTGTCGGATGAGATTTAAGTTCAAATCTCGCAGATGAAAGTAGTTGAATAACATTGCTTACGGAAAACGGGATTTTGGTTATCACATATTAATCAATGACATAATGCTTATTAAGGATAGATGGGAACAATATGAGTAATATAGATCAAGAAGCTTCCAGAGGTTTTACAAATTGACTTCATTTCTTGCAGACCAAGAACTTCAGTTTATCATTTATTCATTTCTTGCAGGCTATCCTTGCTAGCAAATCAACCATCTCCTGCAACTAAAAGTCAATGCTAATGAAGTTCCAATTTTGCTGTTAACGTTTTCGGCAGGCTCAACATTCCCATGAAGTTCAAAGGCCCGAAGAACAGCCCCCCATACAGAAGCAGTAGGAGCTATTGGCATTTTCTCAATCAACTCTATAGCTTCCTCCAGATTTCCAGAACAACCTAAAATATCGACCATGCAAGCATAGTGCTTTACACCAGGCGCAACCCCGAAAACTGGCTCCATTTGATAGAGAAACGTTCTTCCTTCATCCACCAATACAGCATGGCTACAAGCTCATAACACGTTGGTGAGTGTCACGGAATTGGGCTTCACCTTGGTTTCTAGAATTCTTGAGAAACAATCCAATGCATCCCTCCCTTTCCCATGCATTGCCACAGCAGCATTCATTGCGCTCCAGACGAACGCATCTCTCCTTTCCACTGATTTAAACACCTCAAGTGCCTTATCCAGATCCCCACACTTTGCATACATGTTGATAAGCGAGGTTGTGAGGTGACAATTTATCTTCATACCCTGCTTCTTTGCGTAAACATGTATCCAGCCACCAAGACAATTGCTCTCAATTGAGCACAGGCTGCCAGAGTACTAACTAGAGTGACTTCGTCAGGTTTTGGGCTCTTTGTTTTCTGCAAGTCATGAAAATCGCCAAAGCCTCCTTTGGCTTGTCACTTTGTTCATAAGACGAAATGAGGACATTCCATGCAGCAATGTCTTGACCAGGCATTGCAGCGAAAACCCACCAAGCCTCATCATAATTTCCTGACTGAGCATACTCATCAAGCATTGTAGTCCACGAGAAAATATCCTTCTCCGGCATCCTATCAAACAATCTTTTCGCTTCCTCATAGCATTGTTCAAAGTCAAGTTCTCTCCATTTTCATTCCTTTCAATACAAGAACAAACCCACCTCCCAAACTCCAAATCCACCTTCTTTGCGCAAGCTGACAACACACTCACCATCTCCTTAAACAACTCCGAGGCTTCCTCTGGACAATTCCCCTGTGCAAAAGCCGTGATCATAGAATTCCAAGACGCAACATCTTTCTTGGTAGTCTTCACGAAAACCCACCATGCGAAATCCAAATCCTCGCATGAACCATAGAAATGAACCAGAGAATTGATAATATCAACATCCGAACCAAACGAGGCCTTTATCACCATGCCATGAAACCCTCTTCCGAGCTCAAAAACCCGGAGCTCTGAAGCCACCTTGATCACAAACGGGTAAGTAAAAAATTGGAACTTTCCATACAGCGATAAAGCATTTCCAGAATTACAAGGATGCTTTCAGTCGGGTCGGTGCTCGATGCATAAGCGTGAATGAGGGTGTTCCAAGAGTAGAGATTTGGTTGGGGAATTTGGTCGAACACTTGGCGGGCATAGTCGAGGCTGGAGAAGGATGAGAGGGCACAGACGGTGATAAGCTTGCTGGCGGAGTAGGGGTCGAAAAGAAGGCCTGTACGGAGCATTTGGGGGTGGACTTGCTTCAGCTGCTTGATGCTAGTGCAGTGGTCGATTGAGGAAGGAGGTGGGTCGCTTGAGAAATGAAGGTTGTTAGTGGCGGTTGGGGATGGAGGGTTTGGTGGGTGACGTGGCAGAGATATAAGGGGGTGCTTAGAGTTGCCATCTCTTCTGTGGTCACTCTCGCACTAGCCGCATTCACTCGAGGTTTTTTAAAAGGAAAACTAATGAAAGAGGTTAAGAAACTTTGAGTTTTAACGATAATAACAAAATAAAGGGTAAAGTGAATAGTATCAGAATTGAATTTTTAACGTAAACATGTGGTTTTTCGTTAAAATGAACAGTACCGGGAGTATTTTGTTAAAGTTCCACTTTTCAAATTCTTTGAGACGGTTCGATCTCGTGAAAATGCTATTTACGTTCTACCTCGTAAAAACGTTCTTTGATTTAACATTAATTTTAGTCGGTTCAGGCTAAAAAAACCATCGGTTTCACTTGTTGAGCCGAGAATGCATGACTTATTAACTTAGATGTAACTCATGCCAGATTAATTGTATTTTAGGCCAAACATGAATCTATTTGAAGCGACTTATATTGTACTAGAGAAGACAATGCATAAACAATGGATTCATTTTACCTCCTCACATAACTACTCGAGATTAGGGGGTAGGTTTAGGTGGGAAAGTTCCAGAAACGTTTCCATACTTTGTGCCATAAGTATTTTAGTTAATTTTCTCTTTAGTATTGAACTTTGGCGATATTTATTAGGTACTTTTAGGACCGAAGACTCCATTATACGATTATTCACTTAATCTTGTTAGTTATAGGTGCTTTTCTTCTAGTATTTAAGGCTCTAAGAACACAAATGTTCTAATTAATGTGGCTACACCTAATATTTTGAGTTTAGCAAACATAAGATCCAAGTAAATGAAAAAGAAAAACCAAAAAATCAATTCCACTTTAATAAAACAAGGTATAAAAATAAACCTGATTATGAAATTTATTATATGAATGAGAATTAAGAACAAGAAAAATCAAAGTCAAAGTACTACAAAAAAATCTCGTTTGAAAAATCTTTGTAATTATACTTTTTGACTACAAACGTTAGAATTGCCCAAAAAAAATAATTAATTTAAAAAGTTTGAAAAAACTGAAATGTCACAATATTTTTTTTATATGTCAAAGTGATGAAAAAGAACAAAAAAAAAAAAAAAAAAAAAACCTTTTTCACATCCACCAAGTTTGACTATTATTTTTAAAGGAATTTTAAAGAAAAACTTCCGGTACTGTTTATTTTAACGAAAAATCGTATTTTTAGACTAAAAAGTCAATCATGGTTGTGAAATCACATTCTTAGATTTCACTGTTATAATCTACGTATTTGTATTACTGAGGTTTTATATTAGTTATCTAGAATTTATATTAATTTATTTGAAATTAGGTTTATTTAAACTAGTTACGAAGAGTGAAGTTTGAAAAATTATTATTTACTCGTTGGCCTTTCGAGGTCACAAGTCACATTTTTGAATAAATCTCAAAGCCACGAGCGCATAGGCGAAAGCCGTTTGTGAGTCCGGATTATAACGGTATAGTTACGAATATTTGAAGTTGTTCTACTAAACTATAGTTTTTAAATTAGTTAAACCTCCATCATGTGGGAATTTGGGCCGGGGAGATGTGAGTAAATTTTGGGGACCAATCAGATTTGAAAAAGAAAGGTGAGGCAACAGCCAAGGGAAAAAAAAAAAAAAAAAAAAAAAAGAGGGATTTTTTCCCTTTCCATTTCGTCAACACATGCACCCACAAACCCGACTTCAACTTGGCCGAATTCCGGCCAATCTCCACCATTTTTCAGGCCATTCTCACCCCTCCTCCACCTGCAACTTATTCCACAACCTCTCATTTACCATATTTGCTCAAATTCAAGGGTTTTTTAGGCCAATTTCGAGTAGAACCGTACTGGAGAACTCGGAGGTTCTCGACAGCGACTCGCCGTTTCGGTGAGTTTCACCACCCACCACCACCCTTAATCAACTTCCCTTGAAACCTAGGAATAAGACCCAACTAGTGGTTAGGGCGTAGGAACACCGAGGGAGTCGAATTGAAGAACACCCACATTAGGGTTCCGGCGGTTCGTGGCCAGTTTGGGGTGTTTTCCGGCCAAATTGGCATTGGCCATAGGTATAAAGTTTACTCTACTTGTTGAGATCTTCATTCTTGTGAAATTTGAGAATTTTTGAAAAAAGTCGAATTTTCCTACATGTAACATTCGATTTATGAAATGCTGTTGGTTGAGTATATTTTCGATAAGGTCCGCCACTTGAATATTTTACCAATTGACGATCTTACCATTGAATTAACACCAAATTTTAGTATGCTAGTGTAGATATTGTTTACGGACCTTAGGGTATTACTAGTGAAAATCTAGTGGCCCTATATTGGTTTGATAGTGACTTGAATATATGAGACATGATTATTATCTTAATTTCTTATATTGGTATCAATTGTGATTAAGAATTGGTCTTATGAATATGATTTATATTGAAATGTGATTTTTATATATTTAGCCATAGACCTGTACTTATTAAATAGGATTTGGCTTGTGCACTAATGATGTTTGGGACATATATGTGTTTAATTATCTTTTTAATAATGTGATTGATAATTATGATGAATGTTATGACAATTATGAGATTTAAATATTGTTTGATAATTATTTGGATATGATTACCAACTGTATATCTATTTGAACTTGGCATTTTACCTAGCATGAGATGGAGATGGAAGTCAGGAAATAAGTTAGGTACTTTATTAGATTTTTAGTAGAAATAGTAATTAAGGGAATTCCTTGTGTTGTGCTCCATCTAACTTAATGTTGCTTGATATGTGGAATCGATAACATGTATGTGTATAATTATGTTTAATGTGTGATGATGAGATTTCACTACGTAGTTGTGGTACATGGATGATTCTGCTTGGTATATTCGAGATGGGGGGACCATATGTATTCAGGGGTGATCATGCTTGGTATATCCGCAATGGGTGATCACTGCCTGCACGATGAGTTTACGTATATGGTCCTGCTTGGTATATCCGCGATAGGGGATCATACGCATTCTAGAGGTGATGATGACTAGTTGTACATGGTACATTTTTAGGCGATCATATTTGGTGGTTCCGTTGAGTGGTCCGGAACCCAAGGTTGTTGAATTTCGTGGAGCGGCCTAAAATCCCATTGTTTGGAGAAGTAGGTTTGGCCTAACTGTGTCACTCCAGCCTTAGTTATATATATATATATATATATATATATATATATATATATTTGTGTCAATGGTTTCGAGAGTCTTGCGAATTAAGTTAGAAAAGATGTTGGACGTCTGAGTGACTCCTTCAGAATTTTCTATGATTTGATTATGATTTCATAAGGTATGAATTTAGAAGATATGAGAATGATTGTTATTATTTTAATCAAATTAATTAATTAATGCGGCTAGAGAATGATTTTGTGTTTCGTCGGCTCTTAAATATGATGTGTGTTATGAATTGCGATATCATGATGAGACGTAATGATTTATATATTGGATGGGAGAGGAATCATGTTTTCATGGGGATTGGTTATGTAGCCTGAGTCTAGGAATTATATGTTGTCAGGTTATATTGAATGATTGAGGAATACTATGCTTTTCTGCTTGAACTTAGTGGAATAAACGTCTGATTTTGTGATAGTGAACTACGAATGGCTTAATCCCTATTGAGGGTACGTAGGCAGTCGATCATGAAGGTTAGATGCAGCCATAAGGTAAACGAAATTTTTTTTTGCAATTTGATTCTCGAATTGTGATTGCCATATTTCTGAGATGGGGTATGTGAGATATACAAGTATTTGGGTGATATCACGTGTCGATCCTGGATGTATGTTGGGATCGGGGCGTGACAACGGTACTTTTCACTTTATCCTTTATTTTATCCTTATCGTTAAAACTCAAAGTTTTCAAGTATTTTAATTTTCCTATTTTTTTAAATGATACAAAGAAATATGTCTGTTGCCGTAGTCTTTTCGCATCTATCACTACTAGAAAAAATGGGATGTGAACTAGTGGGCTTAAATTCATTGTTTGGGGTTGGACTATATTGGTTTTTACTTTCAGGAAAGGATCCGAAGAGGATTCTTTCCATCATGTCCAATAAGACACACAATCAGAACCTTTGAAATTTAATCTAACAGCTAAAGTTATTATAATTTTTAAAGTGGATCTCTGTTTATAGTAGTTGGATCAAATTTCAAGGGTCTGGATTGTGTGCCTTGGTGAACTTGGTGGAAAGGATCATTTCCCTTGATTCACATTGGTTTTATGAGTAACGCTACACTTACCATATTTATATTATATTTTTAATAGAAGTATGATTAACCAATACACGTGTATCTCGTCTGTATTAGAAAGTGATATAAATATTGTATAAAAGATGTGGTAAAAATAGCATTTTTGTAGTTTTATTTGAGTGTAGGGGTATGTGACCAATCTTGCCTTAGCTATGAGAGATTTTTTTAGTGTTTCGGGAATAAACAGTGGGCTAAGTGTAATAATCTAACTAGTTGAAATTTTATTTTTCAAAGTTCCAACCAATTGTACTATAACAATTAGTGTACTGAGTCGCCATTTAGTGCTACGGTCAAGTGATATTCCTCTTCACTTGTAAGTGAGAGGTCTTAGGTTCAATTCTCATCAAAGATGAGTTTGAACCACATTATTGTTATCTCATTATGAGACTAAGCTCAACCACTATCTTAATATAGATAATATTACTTGTTAAAAAAAAAAAGGAATTGTTATTGGTATTCTAAAAATTTTATTCTCCACTCTAAACTTTCTATATTTGAAAAGAAAAATACATTTATAAAAAGTGTAGAATGTAAATTTTAAAGTACCAATAACACTTCTCAAAAAAAAAAAAAAAAATTACATTGCGACATATTTCGGGCGTCGAAAAGTTTCTCCCCGTGAGATAATTGACGAAGTAAGCAAGCAATGATGTAGGAATTGACAAAGTACGTAAGCAATGATGTAGGGGAGGGCCATATAATATAAGTTTTATATATGTATATATATCCTTTTTGCCGTACTCTTTTTCGCATTTTGCAGTTTAATATGTAGTTCAAATTAAGCATTTTTATACAATAGAAGAACATCACTATATTTATGTGTGTGCGGTTGATGTCTCTGTTCACAAAAGAAGTGTTCCCCTTTTAATGAATTTTTATAAAGGTAATGCAACTGTTATCAATAGAAAGTAAATATATTAATTAATATTTAAATAATAAATTAATTATCAATAACTACATCATTCTTTTTACAAAATTTAATTTAAAATTTTAGTATCTCTAATAGTACTCTTTTTATAATCACTAAAGTTGCAATATTCCTACGTGATAATTTCAAATGATCAATTGATTCGGTCAAATGTAATTGATGGTGGCAATGCAATATCCTACAGGATAATGGTGGTTAGGTACCATGTAGCCAGAAAACTAAGGATCCGTTTGGTATCTTATTTGAAAATCTTTATCATTTCTCAAAATATTTCTTAAGAACATTTCTTGAAAATAATTTTCTTTAAGACTCAAAAACTTGATTGATTTGTGATTTAAAAATTTTAAATCTTACGACTTAAACTAGACAATAAGATCTAAAAAGATGGAGTCACATATCTCACTATTTGATGTACCACCTCTTGTGCTAGTCACATTGAAAAATATCTCGTAGGGGAGGGCCATATAATATTAACACATGCAATCAATCCTTGTTTATTTCTGTCATTTAATTATGTATATTATTGTATTAATGCGTAATCAAATTAAGCAGTATGTTATAATTTCTCCCATGTGGCGGCATATGCTCACTCTTTGGCCTTAGGTAGGTCAGTCAGTGAGAAAAATGACAATAATAGTACGTGAGCAATGATGCAGGGGAGCCATATAATGTTAAGTTTAACACATGCAATCAATCCTATTTCTGTACTCTGTCTCCTTTTCAAACTGGTTATGTTATTTGATTATGTATATTATTGTGTTTTAATACGTATTTGAAATTAAGCACTATGATGTATACTATAACATCACTATATTTATGTGTGTGATTGATGTGCAAGGAAAGTATAAACCAGTAAGAGTGAAAGAACAAGTCAGAAAGATGAAGAAAGTGGAACTAGTGTTCATCCCAGCACCAGGAGAAGGCCACCTTGTATCAGCACTGCAGTTCACAAAGCGTTTGATCGATCGCGATGACAGAATTTTGATCACCGTTCTTGCCATCCAGTCACCCTTCCGAACCACTCTAAGTTCATACACAGAATCGATTGCAGCCTCAGAACCCCGAATCCGAGTCATCGATGTCCAACAACCTCAAGATCATCAACCTCCACAAGAGACGTACCAGTCACCAGAAAAATTCATCACTCTTTACATTGAGGGTCACATCCCCAATGTCAAGAAAATCATCACCAACCTCGTCTCCCCTATTGCTAATAGTTCAGATTCGATTCGTGTTGCTGCTTTGGTGGTTGATTTCTTCTGTGTGTCCATGATTGATGCGGCCAAGGAACTCAATCTTCCTTCTTATCTTTTCATGACAAGCAATGCAGGATATCTAGCTCTCATGCTCCAACTTCCAATTCTTCATGAAAAAAACCAGGTTGCGGTTGAAGAATCCGATCCCGAATGGTTAATCCCAGGTATGTTTGTGACAATCACAGGCGCTTTTGAATGCGTTTAACAGAAAATGTTAAAAGTGTTTCTTCTAAAAACATTTCCAAGTTCTTTCTCAAGAAACAGTTGACTTTTTAATAAACTCATATGAAAGCATTTTTAGACTGCATTCCAATTGAAATGTTTTGATTTCTTGGAGTTGGATTCTAACGCTTTGAAATTTTTCGACAACTAGGTATTGTCCACCCGGTTCCTCCTAGAGTTTTGCCGATGGCTTTGAAAGACGGTAGCCGCCCTGCTTACATCAAGTTGGCTTCAAGATTTAGAGAAACTAGAGGCATTGTAGCAAACACATTTGTAGAGTTAGAGAGACATGCTTTCACATTGTTTTCCAATGACACCCGAATTCCCCCGGTGTACCCAGTTGGGCCAGTGATCGACCTGGATGATGGTCAGGCACATTCCAACCTAGACCAGGCACAGCGCGACAAGATCATCAAATGGCTTGATGATCAGCCTCAGAAATCTGTTGTGTTTTTGTGTTTTGGTAGCATGGGAAGCTTTAGGGCAGAGCAAGTGAAGGAAATAGCTTTAGGGCTTGAACAAAGTGGGCAGAGATTTTTATGGTCCCTGCGCATGCCGTCACCCAAAGGCAGAGTCCCAAGTGATTGCTCAAATCTGGAAGAAGTTTTGCCAGATGGGTTCTTGGAGAGGACCAATGGGAAGAAAGGGTTGATATGTGGGTGGGCCCCACAGGTGGAGGTCCTGGCCCACAGTGCGACCGGAGGGTTCTTGTCGCACTGCGGGTGGAACTCGATCTTGGAGAGCTTGTGGCATGGCGTCCCTATTGCGACATGGCCCATGTATGCAGAGCAGCAGCTCAATGCTTTTAGGATGGTGAGGGAGTTGGGGATGGCGTTGGAGATGAGGCTGGATTACAAGAGAGGCAGCGCTGACGTGGTGGGGGCGGACGAGATTGAGAGGGCTGTGGTTGGTGTGATGGAGAAGGATAGTGAGGTGAGGAAGAAGGTGGAAGAGATGGGAAAGATGGCTAGAAAAGCTGTGAAGGATGGAGGGTCTTCATTTGCTTCTATTGGGAGATTTATTGAGGATGTGATTGGTGAGAATTAAGGTTTTAAGTAGTGGTTGTTAATTTTTTAAGTTTAAGAACTCATGAATGTACTAATTTTTCGGTGTTCTTATATGTTGATTACGAATTTATCAATTTGTAATTTATATGCTTTCTTTCTGCAATGATAAATCAAACGAAAGGAATTTGTAAATTTGTTAGGGAAGAGGGTTTTTGGAGTTTGGGACATTGAGTCCCCACATTGTCGGAGGAGACTCTAAGTTCAAATCTCGCGGACGAAAGTAGTTGAATAAGATTGCTTATGGAAAACGCGATTAGAAGTCTTTGGTTAATAATCAATGACATAATGCATATTAAGGATAGATGGGAACCATATGAGAAACACAGATCAAGAAGCTTCCCGAGATTTTACAAATTCACTTCATTTCTTGCAGATCAAGAACTTCAGTTTATCATTTATTCATTTCTTGCAGATCAAGAACTTCAGCTTATCATTTATTCATTTCTTGCAGGCTATCCTTGCTAGCAAATCAACCATCTCCTTTAACTAAAAGTCAATGCTAATGAAGTTTCAATCTTGCTGTTAACGTTTTCGGCTCCAACTCAAGCATATGACTACACGACTTTTCGGCAGGCTCAACATTCCCATGAAGTCCACAGGCCCCAAGAAGAGCCCCCCATACAGAAGCAGTAGGAGCTATTGGCATTTTCTCAATCAACTCTATAGCTTCCTCCAGATTTCCAAAACAACCTAAAATATCGACCATGCAAGCATAGTGCTTTACACCAGGCACAACCCTGTAAACTGGCTCCATTCGATAGAAAAACGTTCTTCTTTCATCCACCAATCCAGTCTGGCTACAAGCTCATAACACGTTGGTGAGTGTCACGGAATTGGGCTTCACCTTGGTTTCTAGCATTCTTGAAAAACAATCCAATGCATCCCTCCCTTTCCATGCATTGCCAGAGCAGCAATCATGGCGCTCCAGCCAAACACATCTCTCATCTCCACTGATTTAAACACCTCAAGTACCTTATCCAGATCCCCACACTTCGCATACATGTCGATAAGCGAGGTTGTGAGGTGACAATTCATCTTCATACCCTGCTTCTTTGCGTAAACATGTATCCAGCCACCAAGATCAATTGCTCCCAATTGAGCACAGGCTACCAGAGTACTAACTAGAGTTGCTTCGTCAGGTTTCGGGCTCTTCCTTTTCTGCAAGTCATGAAAATCACCAAAGCCTCCTTTGGCTTGCCACTTTATTCTTAAGACGAAATGAGGACATTCCATGCAGCAATGTCTTGACCAGGCATTGCAGCGAAAACCCACCAAGCCTCATCATAATTTCCTGACTGAGCATACCCATCAAGCATTGCAGCCCAAGAGAAAATATCCTTCTCCGGCATCCTATCAAACAATCCTTTCGCTTCCTCAATGCTCCCACATTTCACATACATATCAAGCATAGCATAGCATTGTTCAAAGTCAAGTTCTCTTCATTTTCATTCCTTTCGATACACGAACAAACCCACCTCCCAAACTCCAAATCCAGCTTCTTTGCGCAAGCTGACAACACATCACCATCGTCATGTCATTCAGCTTCACATTCTCTGCCTCCATCTCCTTAAGCAACTCCAAGGCCTCCTCTGGAAAATTCCCCTGCGCAAAAGCTGTGATCATAGAATTCCAAGACACAACATCTTTCTTAGTAGTCTTCATGAAAACCCGGCATGCAAAATCCAAATCCCCGCATGACCCATAGAAATGAACCAGAGAATTAAGAATATCAACATCCGAACCAAGCG
Organism: Pyrus communis; assembly: GCF_963583255.1. Taxonomy (NCBI): domain Eukaryota; kingdom Viridiplantae; phylum Streptophyta; class Magnoliopsida; order Rosales; family Rosaceae; genus Pyrus; species Pyrus communis. The sequence continues at coordinate 22,831,546 of NC_084810.1, read as the reverse complement.
AGGCCTTTATCACCATGCCATGAAACCCTCTTCCTGAGCTCCAAAACTCGGAGCTCTGAAGCCGCCTTGATCACAAACGGGTAAGTAAACTTATTGGGACTTTCCATACAGCAATAAAGCATTTCCAGAAGTACAAGGATGCTTTCAGTCGGGTCGGTGCTCGACGTATAAGCGTGAATGAGGGTGTTCCAAGAGTAGAGATTTGGTTGGGGAATTGGGTCGAACACTTGGCGGGCATAGTCGAGGCTGGAGAAGGAGGAGAAGGCATAGACGGTGATAAGCTTGCTGGCGGAGTAGGGGTCGAAGAGAAGGCCTGTACGGAGCATTTGGGAGTGGACTTGTTTCAGCTGCTTGATGCTGGTGCAGTGGTCGATTGAGGAAAGAGGTGGGTCGCTTGAGAAATGAAGGTCGTTAGTGGCGGTTGGGGATGGAGGGTTTGGTGGGTGACGTGGCAGAGATATGAGGGGGTGCTTAGAGTTGCCATCTCTTCTGTCGTCACTCTCGCATCAGCCGCATTCACTTGAGGTTTTTTAAATTCTTTGAGGAGGTTCGATCATGTGGAAACGTTCTTTGATTTAACATTAACTTTAGTCGGTTCGGACTAAAAAAATCATCAGTTTCACTTGTTGAGCTGAGAATCCATGATTTATTAATTTAGATGTAACCCATGCCAGATTAAATGTATTTTAGGCCGAACATGAATCTATTTGAAGCGACTCATATTGTACTAGAGAATCCAATGCGTGAACAATGGATTCATTTGATCTCCTCACCTAACTACTCAAGATTAAGGGGGAGGTTTAGGTGGGAAAGTTCTAGAAAGATTTCCATACTTTGTGCCGGAAGTATTTCACTTAATTTTCTCTTTAGTATTAAACTTTGGCAATATTTATTATGTGCTTTTAGGACCCAAGACTCCATTATTCGATTATTCACTTAATCTTGTTAGTTATATGTGCTTTTCTTCTAGCATTCAAGGCTCTAAGAACACAGATGTTCTAATTAATGTGGCTACACCTAATATTTTGAGTTTAGCAAACATAAGATCCAAGTAAATGGAAAACAAAAACCAAAAAATCAATTCCACTATAATAAAACAAGGTATAAAAATAGTCCTGATTATGAAATTTAGGGTGGTGATATTCCCACCCTGGTGTCTTATTTCCCCACCCACCATTTAATGAAAATGTTAATAACATATTTATCATTTTAAAAAAGACTCTTAAACCCCTATTTAATTCAGTACTAAAATTTTGAAAAAACAAAAAAAATTTAAAATAATAAATAAATAATGGTGGGTGGGGTGTGATATCTTGGTGGGAAGAGGCTGGGAAAGATTTGGGTTAGAATGGACGGAAAGGTTGGAGGAAGGAATGGGCGTGTGCTAGATGAAGGTGAGAAACTTCAATGGAGAAAAAAAAGAATTGGGTATGAGATTTGCGGATTTGACAAAAAGGGAGGAAGAAGAGTGGTTTGGGGATCCTGGGTCTCTGCAGGGCGGCGTTAGGTGTGAAGGATGCGATGAATATCTAGGTCTTAGGTCTTGCATTTTTTTTCTTTTTTTTCTTCTTTCTTTCTTTATTTATTTATAATATTATTTAAAGATATATTAGAGTTATTTAAAAAAAATATTATGGTTATTTTGGGAATAATGGTGGATGGGGAAATAACGTTTTACTTTTTTAATTTTCTATGGTGGGTGGGATTATTATGTGGATGGGAAAATAAGACACAGTGGTGAGTCTAGTAGAACTCAAAATTTATTATATGAATGAGAATTAAAAACAAGAAAATTCAAAGTCTGCTGTAAAGGTGACTAGATGGTTGGCCACTAATCACTATGTTGCTCGTGATTTGCTTCTATAAAAGCAAGTCTTATGGAACACAACACATAAGGATGAAAGAAGAAGTTCACGGAAGAGTAAGAGAGAAAAGAGAGGAAAAGAGAAAATAGAGGAAAAGAGAGGAGATAATAGAGAGAGTTACTTTTGTACTCTTATTATTCTAAATTATAATGAAAGCACCACCGCTGCTCTTAGAACGTACTTTAATCACACTGACTGTAGAAGAACTTTGTCAATTTTGTGTCTTATTTTATTTATTTCACTGCACACACCATCAATTTTACAACACGTTATCAGCACGAGTTGCTCTTGTGTCGGTGGAAAGAAACGAGAATTGCTGGCCTTATCTCAGACCCATGGAGAAATCACACGATTAGCTTGAGCTCCATTTGGCTTGCTGTCATCTTTGGCTACTGCTGATGACCTGCATGAGCAAGCTGGCACCTAATATCAACATCTTCAAGGACCCGAGATGGAGCATCTTCACCATGGCACTCATCTGCCTTCTCGTCGCCGGCGTCGGAGGACAGGCTCCGTCATCCGCACCAATAAAATAGAGATTCACATCAAGGAGGATGGTATAAAACTTCTCTTTGATTTTTTCTTGGCTTTAGTTGTTGTTTCTCTATGTTTTGCAGAAGTTGCAGATCCATGAAGACGATATCATGGAGCTGCTATGGCAGAACGGCCAAGTCGTGAGGCAGAGCCAGAACCAGAGGTCTTCAGTCAATAGTAAAACATGGGTGTTTTGAATAAGGTTGAGACAAAAGTGTGATGCTGACATGCACTAAAAGTTTATGGAATATGCATGGAACCATAAGGACAATAATAATTAAATAAAATAAAAAGGAGATGGTGCATCATCAGGTGATAAGGAAAGAAACTGATGAGCTTGATAAAATAAAATAAAAAAAAAATAATAAAAGCAAAGGAATTGTGCAGCATGTGAGAAAAGGTTTTGAAGCTTGGTGCCGACAAAAAAATAAAAAATAAAAAATTAACAAATAAAAAAGGACAAAAGGAAGTGGCAAAAATAAAAGGTTCTGATACTTTTTATTTACATGAATTGTGTTGGCTTAAAACACTTTCACACGTTTTATTTACTTTAAAGCAATTGAGTTACCATGGACGGTTTTACCGTCTACTATTTTAAGTTTTCATTTATGTGAATGGTGCTGAATTAAAGTCCTTATCATAAACTTTATTTACTTAAATGCAATTTATTTACTATGGCTGAAATTACCACATATTGCTTTAATTTACGTATTGTATTTATCTTTTGTTACGATGAGTATATACAGGACCTGAAGTTCCTTTATCAGATCAGAACCTGAAGTTTCTTGATCCTCATCATATAAAATGATTGGACCCGAAGTTCCATCATGCAAAAAGATCGGGCATGAAGTCACATGATCCTCAAGATCAGGACATGAAGTTCCTTGATGAGTACAGTAAGTTTGAAGTGCCGCAGTGCCTCAACTTAATTGTAATAAAAGCCATAAGAGTCTCATTCTACAGACTATTAAATAAGGACCAGAAGTTCCTTATATCCATACTCAAAATGGTTTAGCAGAAGTATTTATTAAGCGGATGAAATTGATTACCTGATTACCCGCGCTCTGCTAATGAAAATGAAATTGCCAAGTTTCTACATGAGGACATGTCATTTTACATGATGTAATATTAATTTGGTTGAGACATGTTGCCAACCATCAATATTTCTCAGTACAACTCATGTTTGGGCACCAGCCAAACATTACACATTTACGAGTTTTTGGTTGTATTATCTTTGTGCATATTGCACTGCCACAACGTACTGAAATGAGGCATCATCGTGGATTGGGCATTGACGTTGAACACCATCTATCATTCAATATTTGCAACCCTTGACTGAAGATATGTTTACCGCGTGGTTTGCGAATTGTCATTTTGATAAGACAATTTTCCTGCCGTTAGGGGGAGAAAATAACTTCGTTTCAGAAGAACAATGAGAAAATATCATTCCAGAAGAATGATGAGAAAAGATCGTTCCAGAAAAACGAATAGAATTTGTCTTATTTTGATTCATGAAGCAATCAATATAAAAACGAAGTAAGAATAATTGAATGATGCAACAATATGCAAATCAAATGCCAAATGCATTTAATGATGCAACAAAAGTGATGAAATCACATATACTTGCTACAAATGTGCCTAGAAGAATTGATGTCCCTGTTAGACAATATAATGAGGCAGTAAACGATTTATCTATTGCACGCCTGAAGCGTGGCAGACCCTCAGACTCAAAATGTTCAGTCATTCGAAAGAAGAATAATATGGCACTATTGAACTTTTGCATTCCCAAAGCATAACTGTAACATGCCAGAAGCATGACAATCGCCATATGGATATACGTCCCAAAAAGGACAATCCGCGGACATAGGAATGTTGATGTCTCATGCATGAAGCATGATAGACTTATAGCCTTATAGGTTCCAATGACTCAAATCCCGGAAGTGGAGATTACAATCCAAGCTCTATAACGCTTAAGAGGAGGTTATGATCCACATTCTCTAAATTATGACTATCCTGGAAGAGATATTGTAATGCTGAAGAGGCAATGGATATCAAAAAAAGAAATGAAAAGCTTTTATGCATGCGCATGCACTTGAGAATATGGGATCAAGAATTGATGATAACCAATGGTATTTTGGTTTCTACAAGTAGCTACTAAATTCATCAATGAGCTGTGTTGATATTGAGTCCCGTTCTTTTTTCGTCAACAAAATTATTGGCCAAAAATGGAGAAAGACAATTCTATTACAATTTTGTAAGAACGTGGAAAAATGGACCTATAAATTTGAATACAATACAAATAGCCAAAAGATGTTGAACCAAGGAGGTTACATATGAGTATTTGTAATACCGTGAAATACACTCACATGATATGACACAAGGTTATAAACAAGTTCATATGAATGGAGAATTATATACGAAAGGTTATGAGTCGCCCACATCATATCTCTATAAGTAAATCCCTCAAATATACATGGAAGCAAATTGCTCTGTATAAATTCCAAAGGAAAAATGTGTCATGAAGTGTAGAAAATTCCTGAAGGATTCAAATTGCTTGAAGTAAGCCCCAAAGGGTAAAGCATAAAATATGTACTCAATACCAATGGATGATATAATTTGCCTTAGTGAGCACTTTCATTATGATATTGTTGCAACATACTAAAATATCTTGTAAGAGTTGATGATATTAAATTGAAACTCCTGAAGAGTCAAGAAAGATTATAAAGTGTTGAGAGAAATATTGTCTCCAATTGTAGATCGAACAATATGCCAACACGAATCTTATCCATGATGTTTATGATATTAAAGAATCATATGGATTAACGATTATGAGTTGAATACTCAAATGATGTCGACACTAAGAATGATCATTTATCTTCATGAGGGTAAAGATAAATTGAGTTAAAACAAACAAACAGGATGAAGCCTTCACAAAGGTTGCTCATGTGAAGCTTTAGTACTCGGCAATACCCCAGAAAAGGGAGGCATTGGAGATTGATCATGTGGCACCCCAGTACTTGACAAAAAAAACCAAAATGGGAAGGCATCAGTTGCCTTCGGAATCTAGCAACGAACCTCTGGTGATCATTTTGAATTCGACTTTCGGATTCTTGAAGCTGGTCAAGCTTTCTTTTCATGCTCGTCGAGTATTTATTTGCAAGCAAGTGTAACACTCTATTCTCGTGCTTGGGCCCTATGATCTCTTGTTTAAAACTTGCCACCTCAGCCATCAATGATTCAACTTGGTGAGTTCGAGCAAGTAGGCGTTGGCCTATATTGGATACAGAGCCCGCACATTGAACACTGAGAGCCAAGAAGTCTTGAACGGCTGACTCATCAGACCGTTTTGAAAGGATTCTGTTATCCTTTGGAGTGAGAAGATTCCTAGCTACCAATGTAGCGGTTATGTTATTCTTCATCACAAAGTCCCCAACCGTAAGAGGACCATTAGAAGATAAGAAGGACGGGCGCCATATATTATCCTGACGCTGCTCATCTGTATCACTCATAAGACTCAAATCTAATAAAATGTTAGATGGGCAAGCCATTTTCAGAAATGAAGAGGGAAAAATGAGGTCAAATAAAATCTCAGAAGTGCAAGAAAGAGAAAATTTCTACAGGCAGCAACTTTCTGAGCATACTCTTGAACACAATTGATGTCTCTATAAAAGAAGAGGCAACATAGCCACTTGTTCAGAGATCGAAGAGGCACCACTCTTCGAATTTCAAAAGCCAGATTTTCCTGAATAAAGTTCGTTGGCATTTTTCAGACGCAATCTCAGCTTTTTCGGATATCCCGTGCAACTTTGTCAAGGATCTCTGACAAAGTTGAAAACGCGTAAATCTTACTGTTCTAATTACACCGCAGTTGCTGACAAGAGTAAAGGCACATCACTACTACTTGCTATTGCAAAATCTTTATATATGTCGACCTTCGTTCTCCAGAATAAGGCAGACTTGTAAGAATACCTAACTCTTCTTCATCTCCGAAAATGCATATTCAACAAAGCATCTCGAAATACCCAGTTTTCTTCCTCTCCGAGAACACCTCTTCAAAACCAGTCACACCACAGCAAAATTGTCTCATATCATCAAGGACGAGAGCAAGAGTATCTCATATCATATAATCTCCCTGTCCTTTCCTTTTTCCTTGTTCTTACTTGCAAAGATAAGGATAAAGAAAGCAATATGTCGGAACCTCCACTCAAACTTTCGGTAAGGAACCGACTTCCTGGAACCTTTCCTGATTGCTTACCTATAATTGCTCTCGAGTACTCATCTTCAACTGTTGATGAAGCTGGGTCTCAAGTCATCAACGCCGCAGAATAATTGGCCCGTTGTTGACTTTTTACACTGAGGCTGCCACGCATTGATGAGTCACCAAGAAGTCAAGAACCATTCAAATGCAAGGTTTGCATTTCACTCCTGCATCAGAGGACAAATACTATAAGAGAAGATGTCAAACCTGCATAGGGAAGATACCAATTCTGCAAGGGGAACATATAAGGCAAGTGAAAATGATACATTGAAATATGTGGAGACAAGTACAACAAAACACGTGCTAGTTCATCCCCGACAAAGCCTAAGATCACTTGTCACATAGAGCTCCTCATGGTCCAATTTCATTCAAAATCAAGCCTAGACGACCCTTGAAGAAATCACAAGTCCGATTCAAGATCAAGTGTCCACCACCCTTGAATCAAATTCAGCTCCAGATAAAAGAAGTAAATTAAGACCTTTGGAGGAAATCAGAAGATCTTCCAGCCCAGTTCAAGAACAAGCCTGTGGAAAGTTAACAACAAGTAAAGCATCTATTTCGGCAACTCTTCTCGCTAAGAGACTAAAGCAGAATGATTAACTATCAGCCTAAATGATTTGAAATTAGGGGGAGATACTCATTAGGAGGAGCATCCAAAACAAATCAAGACTTTAACGAGTCAATCGAAGACTTGTGGCCATCCAAAGGGAAGTGTTGTAAAGGTGACTAGATGGCTGGCCATTAATCACTATGTTGCTCGTGATTTGCTTCTATAAAAGCAAGTCTTATGGAACACAACACATAAGGATGAAAAAATAAGTTCACAGAAGAGGAAGAGAGAAAAAAGAGGAAGAGAGAAAAGAGAGGAAGAGATAAAATAGAGGAAGATGAGAGGAGATAATAGAGAGAGTTACTTTTGTACTCCTATTATTCTAAATTATAATGAAAGCACCACCGCTGCCCCGAAGACGTACTCCAGTCACACTGACTGTAGAGGAACCTTGTAAATTTTATGTCTTGTTTTATTTATTCCACTGCACACACCATCGATTTTACAACAAAGTCAAAGTATTAAAAAAAAATCTCGTTTGAAAAATCTATTGTGATTATCGTTTTTGACTTAGAATTGCCCATAAAAAACAATTAATTTAAGAAGTTTGAAAAAACTGAAATGTCACAATATTTTTTTTTATATGTTAAAGTGATGGAAAAAAAAAAAAACTTTTACGCATCCACCAAGTTTGACTACTATTTTTTAAATGATACAAAGAAAGATGCCTGTTGCCGTAGTCTTTTCGCATCTGAAGAAAATGGGATGTGAACTAGTGGGCTTAAATTCTTTGTTTGGGGTTCAGATTATATTGGTTTTTATTTTTAGGAAAGGATCCAGAGAGGATTCTTTCCATCAAGTCCACCAAGACACATAATTCGAACATTTGAAATTTGATTCAACGGCTAAAGTTATTATAATTTTTAAAGTGGGTCTCTGTTTGTAGTCGTTTGATTAAATTTCAAAGACCCGGATTGTGTGCCTTGGTGAACTTGGTGGAAAGGATCATTTCCCTTGATTCACATTGGTTTTATGAGTAACGCTACACTTACTATATTTATATTATATTTTTAATGTAAGTATGACTAACCAATACACATGTATCTCGTCTTTATTAGAAAGTGATATAAATATTGTATGAAAAATGTGGTAAAAATAACATTTTTGTAGTTTTATCTGAGTGTGGGGGCATGTGCCCAATCTTGCCTTAGCTATGAAAGATTTTTTAGTGTGTCGGGAATAAATGGTGGGCTAAGTGTAATAATATAACTAATTGAAATTTCTCGGAGGAGGGTTTGGTGGGTGACGTGGCAGAGAGATAAGGTGGGTTCTTAGAGTTACCATCTCTTCTATAGTCACTCTCGCACTAGCCGAGCTCGTGGTTTTTTAATTTCTTGAAGGAGGTTGTAGCTTGTGAGAACGCTCCTTAAGTTCTTTGAGGAGGATCTACCTTGTGAAAGTGCTCTTTGATTTAAATTTAAATTTAGCTCGTTGTGACTAGGAAGCCATCGGTTTCACTTGGTGAGTCGAGAATGCATGACTTTTTATTTATCCGATGAACTGTTATGATTGATATAGCCCATGCCAGATTAATGGTATTTTAGGCTGGAATGAGGATCCTCTCCGGATCCTCTTATTCTCAAATCATGTTCGTTCATCGTATATCGTGCAGTCGGTTTTTGTCATGTTACTATTCATATTTAATTTTAAATAAAAGTATTTAAAATGATTTGTACGATGAATGGACATGATTTGAGGAACTCTAAGATCATCACAACGAAAATCCAGAGAGGATCCTCATTCTTTAGGTTGAACCAATGAACTTATTTGAAGTGACTCATTTTGTACTAGAAAAGCCTCTGCATGAACAAAGGATTCATTTTACCTCCTTACCTAGCTACTCTAGATTAGGGGGTAGGTTTAGGTGGGGAAGTTCTATAACATTTCCATACTTTGTGCCTGAAGTATTTCACTTAATTTTCTTTGCAGTATTGGGATTTGGTGATATTTATTATGTACTTTTAGGATCCGAGACTCCATTACTTGATTCTTCACGTAATCTTGTTAGTTATAGGTGCTTTTCTTCTAGTATTCAAGGCTCTAAGAACACATCTCTTTTAATTAATGTGGCTACACATAATATTTTGAATTTAGTGAATATAAGATTCGAGTGAATGGAAAAGAAAAAAAAAAAAGATCAATTCCACTTTGAAGAAACACAATATAAAAATAGACCTGTTTATAAAATTTATTATATAGATGAAAATCAAGAACAAGAAAATTCAAAGTCAAAACTATTAAAAAAAGAGATATTTTCTCGTTCGAAAAACGTATTGTGATTATTCTTTTTTACTATAAACGTTAAAATCGCCCATTACGATATATAGAAAACAATCGATTTGAAAAGTTTGAAAAAATTGAAATGTCACAATTTTTTTTTAGTCTGTGAAAGTGATGGAAAAGAAAGAATATCTTTTACATATCCACCAAGTTTCTATTTTTGAAATGATACAAAGAAAGATGTCTCTGTTCACAAAAGAAGTGTTTCCCTTTTAATCAATTTTTATAAGGGTAATGCAATGACGTGTCACTAATAGAAAGTAAACACGTTAATTAATACTTAAGTAATAATCTAATCATCAACAACTACATCATTTTGTTTATAAAATTTAATTTAAAATTTTAATCTCTCTAGTATTACTCTTTTTATAATCACTAAAGTTGCAATATCCTACATGATAATTTCAAACGATCAGTAGGTGGTAATGCAATATCCTACAAGATAATTGTGGTTAGGTACCATCTAGCCAGAAAACTTAACTTTTATGTGTTTTTTGTGTGGCTAGTTTTTCTGTTCTTGTTGGTTGCTGCCATAGTCTTTTGACTCTTTTCGCACCTATCACTACTTGAAAAACTGGGAGTGAACTGGTGGGCTTATATTCATTGCGGTGGGCTGAGTATATTGGTTTTATAAGTAATGCTATACTTACCATATTTATATTACATTTTTTATGGTAGTATCACAAACTAATACATGTAAGTCTTATTTTTATTAAAAATAATACAAATATGATATAATAAAAATAACATTTTTGTAGTTTTATTTGAGTATGGGGGCATGTACCCAGTCTTGCCTTATAGCTAGGGGAGGTCTTTTAGTGTGTTGAAAAGAAACGTTGCACTAAGTGTAATACTATGACTAATCGAATTTTTTATCTTAAAGTTCTAACCAATTGTATTATAAAAATTAGTGTAGCCATGTTGCTAGTATTGAGAAATTTCTCCCAGCGACAAAATAGACAGAGTACGTAAGCAATGATGTAGGGGAGGGCAATATAATGTATTAAGTTTAATATATATATGCAATCAAATCCTTTTGCGGTACACTTTTTTTGGATTTTGCAGTTTAATACGTAGTTCAAATCAAGCATTTGTATCTAATAGAAGAACATCACTATATTTACGTGTGGTTGATGTGCAAAGAAAGTAGAAAGTAGAAACCAAAAAGAGTGAAAGAACAACCGAGAAAGATGAAGAAAGTGGAACTAGTGTTCATCCCATCACCAGGAGCAGGCCACCTTGTATCAACGCTGCAATTCACAAAGCGTTTGATCGATCGCGACGACAGAGTTTCGATCACCATTCTTGCCATCCAGTCATCCTTCCCAACCACTCTAAGTTCATACGCAAAATCAATTGCAGCCTCAGAACCCCGTATCCGATTCATAGATGTCCCACAACCTCAAGATCGACCTCCGCAAGAGATGTACAAGTCACCAGCAAAGTTCTTCTCTCTTTACATTGAGAGTCACGTCCCCAGTGTCAAGAAAATTATCACCAACCTCGTCCCCTCTAGTGCTAATAGTTCAGATTCGATTCGTGTTGCTGCTTTGGTAGTTGATTTCTTCTGTGTGTCCATGATTGATGTGGCCAAAGAACTCAATATTCCTTCTTATCTTTTCCTGACAAGCAATGCAGGATATCTAGCTTTCATGCTCCACCTTCCAATTGTTCATGAAAAAAACCAGATTGCTGTTGAAGAATCCGATCCCGAATGGTCAATCCCAGGTATGTTCGTGAAAATCACAAGTTCTTTTGGATGCGTTTAACATAAATTTTTTAAGTGTTTCTGAGACATAAAAGCTATTTCTAGAGAAGCACATGCAAGTGCATGCAAGTGGTTTCTTCACAAAGCATTTAAAGCCCCTTTTGAGGAAGCAATTGACTTTATAATAAACAAAAATCAACGTGTCATATGAAATCATTTCTAGCATAGGTGCTTACGAGTAAAAGTGCTTTGCAGAAGAAATTTCACTATATCAAACGAGTATAATGCTATATCCCCCCAAAAAGACAAACATGTCCAATGTTTAAAGACGCGTTGTAACAACATACTTTTAGACTTCATTGCAGTTGAAAAGTTTTGATTTCTTGGAGTTGGATTCTTACACTGAAAATTTTCGACACTTAGGTATTGTCCACCCGGTTCCTCCTAGAGTTTTGCCAGTGGCTTTGACAGAAGGTAGCCGCTCCGCTTACATCAAGTTGGCTTCAAGATTTAGAGAGACTAGAGGCATTATAGTAAACACATTTGTAGAGTTAGAGACACACGCTATCACATTGTTTTCCACTGACGACGGAATCCCTCCGGTGTACCCAGTTGGGCCAGTGATCGACCTGGATGACGGTCAGGCACATTCCAATCTAGACCAGGCACAGCGCGACAGGATCATCAATTGGCTTGATGACCAGCCTCAGAAATCTGTTGTGTTTTTGTGTTTTGGTAGCATGGGAAGCTTTAGGGCAGAGCAAGTGAAGGAAATAGCTTTAGGGCTTGAACAGAGCGGGCAGAGGTTTTTATGGTCCCTGCGCATGCCGTCACCCAAGAGCACAGTCCCAAGTGATTGCTCGAATCTTGAAGAAGTTTTGCCAGATGGGTTCTTGGAGAGGACCAATGGCAAGAAAGGGTTGATATGTGGGTGGGCCCCACAGGTGGAGGTCCTGGCCCACAGTGCGACCGGAGGGTTCTTGTCACACTGCGGGTGGAACTCGATCTTAGAGAGCTTGTGGCATGGCGTCCCTATTGCGACGTGGCCCATGTATGCAGAGCAGCAGCTCAATGCTTTTAGGATGGTGAGGGAGTTGGGGATGGCGTTGGAGATGAGGCTGGATTACAAGAGAGGCAGCGCTGACGTGGTGGGGGCGGACGAGATTGAGAGGGCTGTGGTTGGTGTGATGGAGAAGGATAGTGAGGTGAGGAAGAAGTTGGAAGAGATGGGAAAGATGGCTAGAAAAGCCGTGAAGGATGGGGGGTCTTCATTTGGTTCTGTTGGGAGATTTATTGAGGATGTGATTGGTGAGAGTTGGGGTTTTAAGTAGTATGGGTTGCTAATTTTGTAAGTAAGAACTCTTGAATGTACTAATATCTCCATGTTCTCTTATGATGTTTATGAATTTATCGGTTAGTAATTTATACGTTTTCCTTCTACAATGATAAATCAAACGAAATGAGTTTGTAAATTTCTTAGGGAAGAGGAACTTTGGAGTTTGTGACATTGAGTCCCCATGTTGTTGAGATTCTGAGTTTAAATCTCGCGGACAAGAGTAGTTGAATAAGATTTCTTATGGAACAAAGGAAATTGAGAAATATTGGAGTTGAATACCATGCTTAGATTAAAAGATTTTGGTTATCATATATTAATCAATGATATAAATGCATATACAAGGATAGATGAGAACCATATGAGAAAAGATCAAGAAACTTCCAGAGTTTTTACAAATTGACATCATTTCTTGCAGACCAAGAACATCAGTTTAATCATTTACTCATTTCTTGCTATCAAATCAACCATAACCTCACTACCCCAAATCAAACCTATTGATCTTCTCAAAGAAGAAACGAAACGAATCCAACCATCTCAGTAATGTCAATTATTTGCTAGTCACACGCTGTCGAAGCTCAATCCTCCGAGGTTCAACTAAATTGAAGAAACAATGACACATGTTTGGGTTACATGATGCAAATGAACAAATTCGGTATATCCTCTATATCGGTTTCATCATGCTTTAATAGAGATTCAAACAGATTCAACTCAATATTAACAAACTAATGAACTCTTTGCATTTGGATGATTAAGTTTAAAATGAGGATTAATATCGTTTTGTTTACGAGGATTTTTACTGAGTGAACAAAATAACATTTTCATTGTGGTGACTTTGATCCAACACAGTTGATTTCACTAATCCAGACCTATCTTCCTCTAAATTCTCTAAACCATACAATCCTAATGCAACCAAACTCGAATCTCATCAATGATGAGTTCGTTACCAATTTGTCCTCCAAGTGGGCTTATATGCATTGTGTGGGGCTGGGACTATATTGATTTTGATTCACTTATTAGTTTTATACATTAATTACTTTAACATTGAACAAAAGTTTATGGCCTTAAGTAGGTCCGCTAGTGAGAAAAATGAAAATAATAGTAGGTGAGCAATAATGTAGGGGAGGAGAAAATTTTCATTATGACGGGAACACGAGTGGTACATCACGTGTTTTTATGTAAGCAGTGGGAAATTTTATTTTTTTTAATTTATTAATTTTTTAACACACATATCTCACCATTTGTATAGTAACACGTGATGTACCACATCTTGTGCTGGTCATACTGAAAAATATCTCGTAGGGGAGGGCCATATAATATTAACACATGCAATCAACCCTTGTTTATTTATGTCGTTCAATTATGTATATTATTGTATTAATGCGTAATCAAATTAAACAGTATGATATAATTTCTCCGATGTGGTGGCATATGCCCACTCTTGGCCTTAGGTAGGTCCGTCAGTGAGAAAAAATTTCATTATAACAGGAACACGAGTGAGCAATAATGTAGGGGAGGAGAAAATTTTTATTATGACGGGAACACGGGTGGTATACTATGTGTTTTTATGTAAGTGGTGGGAAATTTTATTTTTGTTTAAGTTATTAATTTTTTAACACACATATCTCACCATTTGTATAGTGACACGTGATGTACCACATATTGTACTGGTCACATTGAAAAATATCTCGTAGGGGAGGGCTATATAATATTAACACATGCAATCAATCCTTGTTTATTTATGTCGTTCAATTATGTATATTATTGTGTTAATGCGTAATCAAATTAAACAGTATGATATAATTTCTCCGGTGTGGCGGCATATGCCCACTCTTGGCCCTAGGTAGGTCCGTCAATGAGAAAAAAATTTCATTATAACGGGAACACAGGTGAGCAATAAAGTAGGGGAGGAGAAAATTTTCATTATGAGGGGAACACGGATGGTACACCACATGTTTTTATATAAGTGGTGGGAATTTTTTTTTTTTTTAAGTTACTAAATTTTTAACACACATATCTCATCATTTGTATAGTGACACGTGATGCACCATATCTTGTGCTGGTCACATTGAAAAATATCTCGTAGGGGAGGGCCATATAATATTAACACATGCAATCAATCTTTGTTTATTTCTGTCATTCAATTATGTATATTATTGTATTAATGCGTAATCAAATTAAGCAGTATGATATAATTTCTCCGATGTGGCGGCATATGCCCACTCTTGGCCTTAGGTAGGTCAGTCAATGAGAAAAATGACAGTAATAGTACGTGAGCAATGATGCGGGGGAGCCATACACATGCAATCAATCCTATTTCTGTACTCTGTCTCCTTTTCACACTGTTTATGTTATTTGATTATGTATATTATTGTGTTTTAATGCGTATTTGAAATTAAGCACTATAATGTATACTGTAACATCACTATATTTATGTGTGTGATTGATGTGCAAGGAAAGTATAAACCAGAAAGAGCGAAAGAACAAGTTAGAAAGATGAAGAAAGTGGAACTAGTTTTCATCCCAGCACCAGGAGCAGGTCACCTTGTATCAGCACTGCAGTTCACAAAGCGTTTGATCGATCGCGATGACAGAATTTTGATCACCGTTCTTGCCATCCAGTCACCCCTCCGAACCACTCTAAGTTCATACACAGAATCGATTGCAGCCTCAGAACCCCGAATCCGAGTCATCGATGTCCAACAACCTCAAGATCATCAACCTCCACAAGAGACGTACCAGTCACCAGAAAAATTCATCACTCTTTACATTGAGGGTCACGTCCCCAATGTCAAGAAAATCATCACCAACCTCGTCTCCTCCAATGCTAATAGTATGGATTCGATTCGTGTTGCTGCTTTGGTGGTTGATTTCTTCTGTGTGTCCATGATTGATGTGGCCAAGGAACTCAATCTTCCTTCTTATCTTTTCATGACAAGCAATGCAGGATATCTAGCTCTCATGCTCCAACTTCCAATTCTTCATGAAAAAAACCAGGTTGCGGTTGAAGAATCCGATCCCGAATGGTTAATCCCAGGTATGTTTGTGACAATCACAGGCCCTTTTGAATGCGTTTAACAGAAAATGTTAAAAGTGTTTCTGAGCCAAAAAGACTCTTTCTAGAGAAGCACATACAAGCGGTTTCTTCTAAAAACATTTCCGAGTTCAAACCCCACCACCCCACCACACCACCCCACCCCCCCCCCCCCCCCCCCCCCCCCCCCCAACAAAAAGAAAAGAGAGAATGTTTTGAGTTGGTTTAGACTTTTAACCCTTTTAGTACAAACAAGACAAAAATGTTCAATGTTTAAAGACACGTTGTAACAACAAATTTTTAGACTTCATTCCAATTGAAAAGTTTTGATTTCTTGGAGTTGGATTCTAACGCTTTGAAATTTTTCGACAACTAGGTATTGTCCACCCGGTTCCTCCTAGAGTTTTGCCGATGGCTTTGAAAGACGGTAGCCGCTCTGCTTACATCAAGTTGGCTTCAAGATTTAGAGAAACTAGAGGCATTGTAGCAAACACATTTGTAGAGTTAGAGACACATGCTATCACATTGTTTTCCAATGACACCCGAATTCCCCCAGTGTACCCAGTTGGGCCAGTGATCGACCTGAATGACGATCAGGCACATTCCAACCTACACCAGGCACAGCGCGACAAGATCATCAAATGGCTTGATGACCAGCCTCAGAAATCTGTTGTGTTTTTGTGTTTTGGTAGCTTGGGAAGCTTTAGGGCAGAGCAAGTGAAGGAAATAGCTTTAGGGCTTGAACAAAGTGAGCAGAGGTTTTTATGGTCCCTGCGCATGCCGTCACCCAAAGGCACAGTCCCAAGTGATTGCTCAAATCTTGAAGAAGTTTTGCCAGATGGGTTCTTCGAGAGGACCAATGGGAAGAAAGGGTTGATATGTGGGTGGGCCCCACAGGTGGAGGTCCTGGCCCACAGTGCGACCGGAGGGTTCTTATCTCACTGTGGGTGGAACTCGATCTTGGAGAGCTTGTGGCATGGCGTCCCTATTGCGACATGGCCCATGTATGCAGAGCAGCAGCTCAATGCTTTTAGGATGGTGAGGGAGTTGGGGATGGCGTTGGAGATGAGGCTGGATTACAAGACAGGCAGCGCTGACATGGTGGGGGCGGACGAGATTGAGAGGGCTGTGGTTGGTGTGATGGAGAAGGATAGTGAGGTGAGGAAGAAGGTGGAAGAGATGGGAAAGATGGCTAGAAAAGCTGTGGAGGATGGGGGGTCTTCATTTGCTTCTGTTGGGAAATTTATTGAGGATGTGATTGGTGAGAATTTGGGTTTTAAGTAGTATGGGTTGCTAATTTTGTAATTATAAGAACTCATGAATGTACAAATTTTTCCATGTTCTTGTATTCTATTTATGAATTTATCGGCTAGTAATTTATATGTTTTCGTTCTACAATGATAAATCAAACGAAACTTGTTGTTCGAGAAGAGGGTTTTGGAGTTTGTGCGTGACATCAAGTCCTGACTTTGTTCGAGTAGGTTCTGAATTTAAATCTTCCAAATGAAAGTAGCTGACTAAGATTGCTTACTGAATAGACGGTTGAGAAAAAACTTGAGTTAAATACCATGCCTAGGTTGAAAGTTTTTTAGTACAAGGATAGATTGGAACCATATGAGAAACATATATCAAGAAGCTTCCAGTTTATCAAATTGACATCATTTCTTGCAGACCAAGAACTTCAGTTTATCATTTTCTCATTTTTAGCTATCAAATCAACGATAGCCTCACTCCACCAAATCAAACCTAGTGATCACCCCAAACAAGAAACGAAACGAAGCCTACTATCTCAGCAATGATTTTCCCAAACTGTAACCAAACAAATAAAATTGGTTTAGTTCGTTTCGGGTGAACCAGATTGCTGGTTTGGATTGGTTTGCGACTCATGGCAAGAATCGAAGTACGGGATTTACTGAATGACCTAGAATTTTGTTGAGTTGGAGGCCGAAGTTCGTAGGTTAGGTCCTATCCCATTCCTATGAGAGGTGAACGCAGCACTTGTTCTACAGGAGTTTCTTCCCGTGGCTAGAAAAACCATCTTTTAACAGCTCACTACATAATTGAACCAGGCCAACAGTCACCCCCCCCCCCCCCCCCCACCTCTGCAACTAAAACCCTATGCAAACGAAGTTTCAATCTTACCGTTAACATTTTTAGCTAAGCACCTTGGTTGTATTCAAGGTTGAGACTTGTTCGACGCTTCAAAACATACTCCAAAATCAAGTTTATATGCAGTAACATCAATTATTTGCTAGTAATCACACTGTTGAAACTTAATCATCTGCGGTTTGAACTAGATTGAAGAAAAACTGACACATGTTTGGGTTACATGATGCAAACGAACAAATGCGGTATATCCTGTATACGGTTACATCATGCTTTAAGAGAGATGCAAACAGACTCAACTCAATACTAAGTTACTAACAAACAAACTCTTTACACTTGGATTTGGATGATTGAGTTTAAAATGAGGATTAAAATCGTTTTGTCAATGAGGATTTTTATGGAGTGAACGAAATAACATTTTCATGGTGACTTTGATCCAACACAGTTGATTTCCCGACCTATCTTGCTCTAAATTCACTAAACCATACAACCCTTGAGCAACCAAATTCGACCAGATGCGCTCTGTTAGCACCTTTATGAAGTTCACACAGCAACACAAAACTTCTCAAAACTAGTGGTATACTTACAAACACGAAGACAACACGACTAATAAGGTTGATTCAACTCCAAGACATCAAAATTCCTTGACTAGAGCACAGAAATTCAAAAACCATACCGACAATCTTGATCGAAAAAACACTTGCAAAGCATCCAGTTTCATGGAAAATGTAACTCTATTCTCCAAGAATGCAAATTCTACAAGCACCAATAAGTGAACACAGCTAACACAGAATCAAGACTCAAATTTCACAATTTACAACATCAAAGTTCAAACCTTTTCACAAAAATCATACGAATTGCCCTCTCAATCACACAAAATATCATCTACATTACGAAAAAAGCAACAGAGAAACAAAATTCAGCCTACATTGTCCAAATTCGACAGCAAGAAAACAAGAAAAGCTCCGATTTTTATCAAACACGACAACTATTACATCAAATTTACGGGAAAAAAACACAAATTATAGTCATATTATTACTGTACCATGAAAATCGAGAGTTTATGATCACTGTCGGCTACTATCGTAATCGACGACCTCGGAATCCGCGAGCGATCTGGAGTGCTGGACGATGGACCGTCCGATCGAGTTGATCCACTCCTCCTTCTCCTTCTCCGAATCGGCGATGAAGTACATCGTATCATGATTAGTGGTGGAGAGCTCGAAGGCGCAGGGCTTGTGCACCACGTCCTCGGCGCCCTTAACCGTCAGGCACGTGCCGACCGAGATCACGCCGCGCGGCGTCGACGAACGGGTCACGTAACTGTCCTTGAACCAGAACAGCTTCCCCTGTTTCAAGACGAACCAGCGGCGCCGCCACGTCTTGATGTACTCGCCTTGTTTGGTTAGCCAAGTGGCGCGTTCAGGGTTGGACCAGAACTCGATTCCGGTGTAATCTTCCGGGCTCGGGTCTTGGCCCGTAGCCGCCCGCCATAGGCCCTCCATTTTTTTTGCTTGGGCGGCGCGTGAGGTGGGTTTGTGTGGGCGGAGTTGAGGTTTTGGTCGGAAGTGAGACCGCGGAAGGAGAGATAGGTTTTATGTTTTTCTGTCCGGAAACAGAAACCGGTATTTTGCTTGTTTAATTTCGCTAATCGAGACGGCCGGTTGATATCAAACGCTGTTATGTCCCGTTGTGATCGCGATTCAATATGCTTAGGTGGCTTTGAAGCTGTGTACGTGGTATTACGTGTGCTACTAGAAAGTTCACATGTTACAAGATCACTAATCTACAATAAATGAATCGAAGGGGTATTGTTTAAATCAGGAACACAGTAAGTTAAAGATGAAGATCTAATTACTAGAATGATCGATTACTTTCACTCATAATCTAAATCCTTTATTTTAGTAATGCAAGGTTTTGACACACATTAATGCATAAATGAATTTTATTGTGAGTACACTATACACGTGAAGATAAGAGTAAATGAGAGCATTGACCCCTTGTAACACAATAGAAGGTTTGATTCATGAAATTAACAGTTCTTTAAAGTTGGTATATGAGTTACGACTACTATTACAGTTTAGAGATATTTTTGTTGACTTGTAAGTGAGAGGTTTCAGATGTTGAGTTCAATGCCTAATTAATGTTGACATGTTGTGTGGCTTAGCTCAATCTTCTCTTCTCTTAGAGTAGAACAGCCTCTACCCCGCTAAGGTAGAATATCATTTAACGTGCTTAATTTTTACATACAAGTTGGCAATAAAACTGATGTTCTATATTTTGCCAAATGAACTGTTATTAGCATTCCAAAATTCACATAATACATTCCTCCCAAGTGTAATTTTCTTACTAATTATAAAAAGTTTGGAGTGCAAAATGAGACTTTTGGAGTGTCAATAACAATTCTCTCTGTCAAATTTAGTTGTCAATTTCACTGGACTTCTAATTCAAGGACCAAAACAACAATATAGTCACAATTCAAGACCAATACTCCAATTTTCTTTTATAAAAGTGAATAGTTTCAATAATAATGTAATAAGTCTCATTCTCATGGTTGTTGAACTTCTAGAATTTTGGTTTTTTCTTTGTGGAAATTCAGGGAAACGAAGGGGATTTGAGAGAAAGAAGCTTCAAGAAGGAGAGACTTGATGGTGATGGGGAGTAGTAATGTGCATTAGTGTAATAGTATTAGTAGATTTGGCCTAACCTTTTCATTTCAAGTTTTGTGCGTATTCAATGTTTAGGTGGAATGAGTCCAATGCATGTTTCTTAATTTTTGTAAATCTTTATGTTTGTTATATTCATAGAATACAATCGATATATTTTTCTGACAGTTTTCTTTATTTGCAACGACTTTATCAAAAAACAGATAATAACACATTATAAACGCTATCAAAAACAAATAATAGCACTAAAGAAATGCTATCTAATGTACATATGATAGCAAGTCAGAAATGTTATCTTTTCATCTATAATAGCATTTCTAAAACGCTATGATAGAATAGTTTTCAATAACGTTACAAAAACGCTATAAAAAAAACGTGCAGCTAGCATAATGTGGGGTGTCATAACATTTTTGACAAGCCAGAAATGAGCTATCTACTTGTATTTAAACAACTTAGTTTGCTTGAATGAGATGAGAATAAAAAAAAAAAAAAAAACTTAATTTGCTAAGAAAAGAGCTACCTTTGCCACGGGTATTCTAGAGATGAAGCATAACCATGGAACTAACAAACCAAATCTTCTGGATTTAAAAAAAAAAAAAAAAAAACCAAATCTACCTCCCAGGAAGATCCTCTACCCTCCTATTCTCATCCCCTTTCATTTCCTCCTCTCACACATTATCTTTTATTTTATTATCTTTAAAAAAATCAACATAAGATGTTGACGTGACTTAACCGTAACTGTTCAAATAGGAGGACATAAAAGGGTAGAGAGATTAGGAGGGTAGAGAATCCTCCTCCCCCATCACTACTAGGAAATTGTTGCAGCTCAGTGATGTTGAATAAAATATGAGTTAATTTTGACAAAGAAAAAAAAAAAGAATTTTAACTAAAAGCCTGCAGTACTTTTAACGAAAAATCATATTTTTACACTAAAAAGTCAATCCTGTTACTATTTACTTTACCCTTTATTTTGTCTTTATCATTAAAACTCAAAGTTTTCAAACCTTTTTTATTAGTTTTCCAAAAAAAAAAAAAAAAAGACAAATTTTCAAATACTAAAAAAGAATTAATGTGGCAAGACCAGATGAGTCCTTGATAAATCTTTGAAGTTCAAATGGAACAGCCTTATCTTCAGTGCCAAGGCGAATGTGAACAGATATCTGGACTGGGCCCGCAGCATTCAAGAGCTCCTGCCGACCAACACCGCGGTGGATTATTGACAAGTGAAATCCAAAAAAGCAAAAAAAAAAAAAAAAAAACCAACGACGTAAGGATTTTAACTTTATAAGAACGAGTGGTTCTCATGTGTTGTAGATTTGTAATGCGCTTTTATTTCTACAGAAGTCATCACCTTTTAAGTCTACATGGTGAACTGGCAGAGGAAAATGCATTAACATTTTCATGCTATCTGCCTTGATGACAATATTCATGAGTATTGAGATTTTATAGAAATAGATAATGAAATGGGTGAGAAAATAACAAAGAATGTTCATCCTTTTTCAATTAGGAGCAATCCAAAACAGAACTAAAAAGAACCCATCTTTCAATGTTAGCTCTTTGACACCATTGAAAAAAAATTACAATAAAATTTTGAAAATCGTTACTTATCATTCTTCAGAAGCATCTTTATGATTTCTAGGCATATTTAAAAAAAAATAAAAAAAAAGTAGAAATATGAATCCAAACAACCTCCAATGGATACGCTAATATGATCGTTAGCCAACCATTAAAGACTTCCAAAGATTATAAAAAAGTGGTGTCTCTGTTACATGCTTCTCTTAGACCCCCACCCCACGGCGGGTGAGAAAAAGGAAGGCAAAAATCAAAATTTGCCTCTGCCTTGGGTTACTGAAAGTTTAAACTAAAATATTGTCTTAATTTGAAATCCGTCAAGGGCTATAGCTATCCCCTAAACTACCATGTCACCCAAAATTCTTTTATCAGCAACCTAGAAAAGCATTAAACCACCACCATTCCAATAAATCTCACACAAAACCCAAGAAAGAACAATGCAAAGAATAATAGAAAAATATTGAAAGACATGATTTACCTGAATGTTCACAATGAAGAAGAATTCTCGCCAATCATGCGCCGCATATTTCTACATAACAAAAAAATTGCAAAAAATATGAGTCACATTTTAATCACCATTTCTAACTATTCAATAAAGGATCAAACAACATATAACAAATTTGAGAAAAAAAGGGAACTAAATTTAAGTTGAGTAGGGTAAATAATTGAAGTGACCTTGAGACATTTAAGGTAAGATTTTTGTGTAGTGTTGAGCCATATAGCAGGAACAATTGATATGCAACACATTTAGCCCGTGCGTTGTTGCGGGAATGTCAAATGGATCATAAATATTGTAAGTGTTAAAATAAGGGAAACTTCTGAACAAACTATCAGTTGGCATGAAAGTTCCTTATAGGAAGGAATTGTTATGATGCGGCTACTATTGAGATGATTGTGAAACTGATCAACTAGATATATTTAAGCATTGATAAAATGAGGATTACATCTATGATTGCCATGCTAATTTTTACTATGATTTTTCTCATAACCTTAAGTTAGGGCCAAGAATTTCGACTCACCATCCCCCTTTAGCACAGAGCAACTCGCTTCCTTTGTTAACAGACCAAAATAACACACTCCTGTTGAGGAATGACTCCAATGCCACACAACTGAAACATTACAAAGACAATTATAGAAAAATCCATTAATCCCTGGCTTTCATTTATCCAAAAGCATTTCGCATATTCATCATCTCTCTAATCATGAAAAATTAAAATTAATAATAATCACTCAAATCATATTACAGTATATCACAAACTATGCCATTTGATAATCGATAAATTTAAAATGAAAACCATAATCTGAAATGTCCTAATTTTCACAAACACTTTCACAAAAGCCAAACAAAAAAAAAAAAAAAAAACAAAAGGAGATGAATGAGAAATGAGAATCGAGTAATTACCATGTCCGGATTTGGATGAGGCAGGAAGAGAAGGCCATGATCGATGCTCAGTCTTCCTCTTCTTGTAATTTATGTTCCCCTTTCAAATTTCAAAAACAAAAAAAAACCACCCATACTTGATTCCCATAAAATAAAAATAAAAATAAACAAATAAAAAAAACTGGTATAAAAATTTCATGACACCTATAAAAATCCACCGTGCATAGTTCTTTTAATTCTATCACAGAACCTTCATTTTAAACTAACCTTTACACAATCCTAATCATTTGTGAATTACCATAATCTTATCATTATTTCAATATGTCTTCTTATATATAGGGTGAGCTCAGACCAGTCACTAAAGTTGCCAATGTATTTAGTGATTAGGCATGACTTACAATCTTCTTCAGTGTCATCCCCACTCCATTTCTTCCCAAAACCCAGGTATTTGGTGCCAGAACTCCATCTTCTCGGTTGTTGCATATCTTCTTGCAAATGAGTCACTAACTTCTCACACCTAGAGACCAAGCCATCACGCTGTAAACGCGAGCATCTCTGATCAGCATCAAAGGGGGTTGGCTTGGAAAATGAGAGCTGAGCATCATTCACGGGATTATTCTGTAGCGATGTGCCTACTCTGGATGATGCCAAAGTGGCCCCTTAAATAGGTAGTGAAGGTAGTCGTCCATCGAGCCTTTGGAAAGGTGCACTGTACTGCATGAACATGAGAAATGCGAAAAAAAATAAGAATTATAAAAACTAAAGTGAATCAAACCCATGGATCTTATTGGGATTACTTTCATAAAAGCTTAAGCATTTTGGAAAGAACATTTTCATTTAAAAATAAATTTTAATGTCTTTCTATTCAAGTATGTTGCCCAAAATTAAAAGTGATAGATGCTTTCGAACAGTTTACTTTGTACCCATCATTAACATTACAATTTTTTAGAAGTAATGTAGATGGATTTGTTTAGTTGCATCAGGCTCCTCAGTTTCCAATTGACATGCCAATTTATGATCCACTGCCCTTTCTTTTCAGACAATAAATCTAAAACATTGATATAACCAAATGCATCCGATAATAGAAAACTACGTAAATTTCCTAGGAGAGTTCATTTACAGAAGAACCGACAAAGTATTGAGTTGATCATGGCTTTTATACCTACCCCGGTGAACAGCTGCTGGAAGAAGTATCTCAGGAATAAGCAATATTATAATGGATTGCTCGGAAGCACATATTCTTCAAATTCCTCACTGCAAGGACAGCAGCAAAGAGCACCCATCTCTACATTTCCACCAATATATACAAAAAAGTCAAAATTTGAGTTTCTGAAGACAAATCACACTTAAAACGGACTCACCATCTCTTATTACTTATTCGCAGTGTATAGTAAGATCCAGTATCACATTCATACGCAATAGTATCTAGTACTAAAGCTCTTTCAAGTTTCACTCCAAAACCTCAAGTTACAGCTATAGATTATAATGACATTCATACACGATAATATTTAGTACTAAAGCTTTTTCGAGTTTCACTCCAAAACTCAAGTTACAGCTTTGTATTATAATGTTTCCCCTAGACAATGATCATTCACATTCAACAAAAGCATTCCAGCTGCTTCATTGATAAAGATTCATCAACTATTTAACTCTACAAATAAGATAAATATAGAAAATTTAAAACGAAACAGACATAATCACATAAATAGGCACGCCAACATATATGTTAAAACAAACAAAACCAAGTCACAAACACGCTTGATTTCTCATCCAGCGATCAAAATCAAACCACATCTATAAACCATGAAATAGTAAATATGGATATAAAATGTGATCGTCATCTAAAACTCGATAAATTAATTGTCAACATAAAAAATTACCTCACATCTTCACTTCTCTTCTGCTTTGGCATCAGCGGGTTGACTTCTAGGTTAACGAAGTCCTGAAAACAGAATAACGAAAAACGTTTACCGGTCCAACATTTCAACATGTGGTTTTGGTAAGTATAACATTTCAACATAAACGTGGTATAGAAGACAGAAATCCACATGTCATTTCGTTTTTTCAGAACCAACAAAAGGGCCAAATATAAGAGAATTGAACCAATTTAAAACAGTAAATCAGTCTCCCAATAAAGGAGAACATAAGCATGATATACAAAGATCGAAAGGCACTTTTAATTTGGTTTCCTCAAAAGCAATGAAAATAACGCTAAATCAAATTGAATTGAACAAAGTGGAAACGGGATAAATGAAGATTTGAAATTGCTTACATCTCTATCATATCCCGCATTTCCCTTGCAAAATAAACAATTATGAATACATAGTACATGAAAATCAGCACAACAAAAAAAACCCTATTTTTTTATTATGCTGAACAATTACGAATACAGAAAATAATATAAAACAGTTCCTAATTACAGACTTAATACATAAAATGGCCTAAAAAAAGGCAAAATCTAATCAATTTCATCCAAATTCAATATTATACATCAAAGACACAATTTTTCGATATCCTAAACCAAAATTATCATACAAAAACCGTAAATTTTCCGAATTCGCAAGCAGCAAGTCAATCTCTCTCAATTCCTAAACAAATTCTCATAATTCTAGAATCCAAATTGTAATCTTCGATAATTTTTTAAAGAAAATCAAGAAATTATACCTTCCATCGACTAACATACTACTCCTCCTTCTCCACAAAGAAAGAATTGAACTTTTCCAATTTGTTCTCCAGCAACTTCACGAAATTGGTGATGTCCTTGGAAACCTCACCAGCTTCGCCGACTTTGCATACTAAATCTCTGTCGTCGGCCAATACGGACTGTTTAGTAGAGGTTTGCCTTCGTCTCTGGGATAGATCAGCGTTAGCTGCTTCTTCAAGTCCTTGTACGACAGATGAAGAATGAGTTAGAGATTAGTTTGATTAAGAATTAATTCACCTATTATTGATTAAGAATTAATCCCAACCATGCCAGCTCTCCACTCTCAATTCACTTATTATTGATTAAGAATTAACTCCTAAAATTAATTAACAAAACCCATTACTCAAAAATCCAAACTTCATAAGGAAAAAAAAAAGTAAATACTGGTAAAGCTCAATTAAAAAATGAATAGGAAATTGAAACTGAGAAGAAACACAGTAGGGAGCACCTTATCGTCTTCAAAACCACCTTATTCGGTATTTCCTTGTTGATGATCTTGTCAAATCTACAAAAACAAAAATATAAATTCAATTAATCAAACAGCCTACATTATTTCTGAATAAAAAAAGTGATGGAAAATACACGGTTGGCCGAACATGCCGTCTTCAAAAGCAGAAGAACTTGAGATTCAGTTTGGGTGGAAATGGGCACTGCTGGAAGGGAAAAGAACACTAATTAAAACCAATACTATTTCAACTAAACCTATACCCCAACCAAGCAAAACCAAGGGAAAAGAACATGCCTGAAAATCAGCACAGCAAACGGATGAGTAGTATTTAGACTAGAAAAGTTATTACCTTCTTAAATATTCAGGCCAAAACATGAAAGGCGAGGGTCACCATCCTACAAGTCCATCCAAACGCTACATTATCATCCTAAAAAATGGTAATGGACACGGACATGACTGAAAATACATATATTTTTAACTAAGATGATCAAATCTGAAAAAGGAATACCTCGTCAAAGAGAACCCTCTAAGCATTCAAATCATGGTTTAGTACTACAATAATCTAAAACTTTAGCAATATAAATAGCGACATTTAAATGCATGGTTCACTCAATGGAGAAGAGGAAAGCATCGAGATCGGAGAGCTAAGAGAGGTGCTGGTACGGTAGTAGTGGCTCTTGGCGGGCGAGCGAGGGAACCAAACCCGTTTGAGGAGATGATATAGCAGATTGAACCGGTTCTACGCGTAGCTCGCCAAATCTCAGCCATCAGATTGCTGTCCGACGATCGCACACTTTGTCCGCAACTTAGACACGCCCTTGCAGTTGTAGCACCAAGATGGGCCTAAAAGGCCAGATGCGGCAGTGGGCCTGGGAGCACGCCAGCTGGGCTAAGAAGAATTGAATGGGCCAAACAGGAGCAAAGTGCTGCGCCAGCAGCTGTGGATGGGAATGTTGCTGATGATGCTGGACTGGGCCCGCAGCATTCAAGGGCTGCGCCAGATGCTCAAGCTGCTCGGCGGGGGGATGCCAGGTTCTACGACCAACAGCGCGTGAATTATTGACAAAATTTCCATTTGCAAAGAAAAGATTGATCATGGCGTTGAAGATTTTTACTTCTGCAGATCCTCCTGGGTCTTTGATTAGGTGTTATATATTCTCGTAACTCTGTCACAAAATTTCCATTTGCAAACAAAAGATCGATCATGGCGTTGCCGGTGGTAGCTGGAGCCGCTCTCTCGGGTTTCTTCCAGCAAGTATTTGTGAAATTGGATTCTCAGGAGGTCAGGAACTTCATCAGAGGAAAGAAACTGACTAATGGGTTGCTGAAGAAGTTGAGGATCAAGCTGAATTCTGTCAGTGCGGTTTATGATGATGCCGAGCAAAAGCAATTACGTAACCCACATGTGAGGCTGTGGCTGCACGAGCTTAAAGAGGCAGTCCTTGATGCTGAGGACCTACTGGACGAGATCAAGACAGAAGCGTTGAGGCGAAAAATTGAAGCTGAATTTGGAAGTAGCACAAGCAAGGTACAAGACCTCATCTCTGCTTCTTTTCATGCTTTTGATGAGTCTGTAGACACCAAGATAGAGGAAATTCTTGAGAGGCTAAGCTTCATTGTAGAACAAAAAGATGCCCTTGATTTGAAAAGAGGTAGTAGACACAAAATCTCACAAACATTGCTTTCAACTTCTTTAGTAGAAGGCTCTGATGTGTATGGAAGAGATCATGAGAAGGAAACCATCATTCAATTGTTGCTATCAAATGATGTCACTTGTAGTAAGATTGGCATTATTCCCATTGTGGGCATGGGTGGGATCGGAAAGACCACCCTTGCTCAGCTCTTATACAATGATGATAGAGTGAAGCAGCATTTTGAGCTCCAGGCATGGGTTTGTGTTTCTGATGAATTTGACGTTGTTAAGATCACACAAATAATTTATGCCTCAGTCACTTCACAAACCTGTAATACCACAGACCTAAACCAGCTTCAAGTCAAACTCAAAGATGCTTTGGCGGGGAAGAAGTTTCTTTTTGTTCTTGATGATGTTTGGAACGAGAATTACAATATTTGGGATTCCTTAAAACGCCCCTTCGAGTCTGGAGATATGGAAGTAAGATCATTGTCACCGCACGGAATGATGGTGTTGCATCTACGATGGGTACTCTTCAAACCTACTATTTAGAGCACTTACTTGAGGAAGACTGTTGGTCTTTATTTGCAAAACATGCCTTCAAAGATGCAAGTGTTATTATAGATCCAAATCTTGAGGTAATTGGAAGACAAATTGTTAGCAAGTGCAAAGGCCTTCCTTTAGCTGCAAAATCTCTCGGTGGTCTCTTACGCTCTGAATCAAATGTGGAGGAATGGGAAAATGTGCTAAAAAGTGACATATGGGAGTTGTCAGATGCAAAGATTGACATTCTGCCGGCTCTATGGCTAAGCTACCAGTACTTGTCTTCGGAGCTGAAGCGTTGTTTTGCTTATTGTTCCATATTTCCCAAAGATTATAAATTTAACAAGTATGAATTAATTTTGTTGTGGATGGCCGAAGATCTTTTACAACCCCAAAAGAAGACTATGTTGGAAGATGTTGGAAAGAAATACTTTGATGATCTAATCTCACGGTCATTTTTTCAATACTCATCTTCAAATGATTGTTTCATCATGCATGATCTGATGCATGATTTGGCGACTTACGTATGTGGGGAATTTTGCATTAGATTGGAAGACCATGACTTCTCATTGGACGTTGTGAGCAAGGGTCGTCATTTTTCTTATTTGCAATATTCATCTAATGTTGATTATGAGAGATTTGACACTGTTTATGAAGCTAAGTATCTGCGCACCTTCATTCTTGGCAGAAGCTATTTTCGGCCGCCAGTACGACTTGATCTCCTTTTAATGCTACAATGTTTAAGAGTTCTCAAACTACGTGTGCATGATATCACGGAGTTGCCTGATTTGATTGGCAACTTGAAGCATCTACGGTACCTCGACTTGTGTAACACTCTAATCCGGGAATTACCTGACACGGTATGCAGTTTGTGTAATTTACAAACGTTATTGTTGTCGAATTGTCACCATCTTGTTGAGTTGCCCACTGATTTGAGAAGACTTATCAACTTGCGTCATCTTGATTTCAGAGATACGAAAATAAAAAAGATGCCCCCCCACATGGGCAAGTTGAAGGATCTCCAAACATTTGGAGGTGAGTTTGTCTTGAGCAAAGATGCTGGGGGAAACATTGATGAGTTAAAGGGGTTTCAGCATTTGAGTGGAAATCTTCATATTTCAGGGCTTCAAAATATCAGGCATGCTGAGGATGCTTTGGAGGCCAAACTGAGGGACAAGAAGCTCAGTGAAATACATTTGAAATGGGAAGGTGACACTGCTGATTCTCAAAACGATAGCCGAGTGCTGGGCAACCTGCAGCCCAATACAAACCTAAAGGTACTGGCTATAAAGGGATACGGAGGTACAAAGTTTCCAGGTTGGTTAGGAGATGAGTCTTTCTCTAATCTCATCACTCTCCGACTTGAGAATTGTGGATATTGTTTCTCCCTGCCAGCATTGGGGCAGCTAACCTCCCTCAAAAGGCTTGAAATTGATGGGTTGAATGGAGTGGAATTAGTGGGGTCTGAGTTTTATGGGCCTGCATTAAAATCTCTGGAGTTTCTGAGTTTCCGCAGTATGCCGGAATGGCAAGAGTGGTATTTCCCCGGAGGTGAAGAAGAAGAAGGCGGACATTTTCCTAATCTTTGCGAGCTTTGTCTGGAGAACTGTCCCAAACTAACGGGGAAATTACCGTTACACTACTTCCCAAGACTTGAGCGGCTAATTTTGCAGAAAGTTAATATCGAATCCCTTGCTTGTTCGCAAGAATGCAATAAATTCAATATTGAACTCCCATCCCTCCGTGACTTGAGAATATCAGATTGCCTGAATCTGGTATGTTTTGTGGGTGGTGGAGTGCTGCTTGCGCCCAACTTGAAGGAGATATCTATGTGCCGTTTTAAAAACTTGTGGTCAGTGCCAGAGGAGATGCAGGCCTCTCTCCCGTCTCTTCAGTCTCTGTCCATAGAAGGGTGTAAAGAATTTAAATCATTTCCGGAAGAATCTAAATTCCCATCCCTCATTGTTCTGAAGATAGGGGGATGCCCAGAATTTGTGGGTTTCCTCTATGGAGGAGGACTGCAAGCGCCCAACTTGGAGACGATGGAAATTAAAGAATGTAACGAATTCAGGTCACTGCCAGAGGAGATGCAGGCCTCTCTCCCGTCTCTTCAGTCTCTGTCCATAGAAGGGTGTAAAGAATTTAAATCATTTCCAGAAGAATCTAAATTCCCATCCCTCGATTATTTGGAGATAAAGGAGTGCCCAGAATTTGTGGGTTTCCCCCATGGAGGAGGACTGCAAGCGCCCAACTTGAAGACGATGCAAATCGAAGAATGTAACAAATTCAGGTCACTGCCAGAGGAGATGCACGCCTCTCTCCCGTCTCTTCAGTCACTATCCATAGAAGGGTGTAAAGAATTTAAATCATTTCCGGAAGAATCTAAATTCTCATCCCTCGATAAATTGTATATAAAGAAGTGCCCAGAATTCAGGTCTCTGCCAGAGGAGATGCAAATCTCTCTCCCATCTCTCTCGTGTTTGAGTATATGGGATTGTCCAGAATTGGAATCATTTCCGGAAGGGGGATTGCCGTCTAAATTGCGTTCACTCAGTATCTGGAAATGTAAAAAACCGATGGCAAACCGTATGCGGTGGGGTCTACAAACACTCACCTCTCTCGAACACTTGGATGTCGGCTTCTCAGAATGTGAAGAAGAAGAAATTGGCGAATCATTTCCAGAAGAGGGGCTGCTGCCAACCACTCTCACTTCTCTCGGAATCCTCCATCATCCGAATCTGAAAACCATTGACGGCAAGGCGTTAAGACACCTCATCTCTCTCGAGAAGTTGGAGATTTTTTTTTGTCCTCGACTCCAGAGCTTGCCAGATGAAGGGCTACCCACTTCTCTTTCTCGTCTACGAATCTACAAGTGTGATTTGCTATCACAACGGTGCCACAGAAACACAGGAGAAGATTGGCCCAAGATTTCTCACATCCCCGAAATATTGATCGATCAATATGACTGAGAGATATGATTTGCAATGGTACGTAATTCGTCAACGTTCCTTTTATGTGTTTATTTACGATCTGGCTGTGTAAATTTTAAATCATAAACATGTTTCAAATGTTAATGTTCACATAATAACAAATTTTACAGGTAAATGTTAAATCATAAACATGTTTCAAATGTTAAATATAAACTTGAAATAATTTGCGATAGAAAGATACGGAGCTACAAAAATTCCAAATTGGTTAGGAAATGACTTGTTCGTTCTCTCATCTTGTTACTCTTCGACTTGTGGATTGTGAACATTGTTTTTCAATGCCAGCATTGGCACAGCTACCATCTCTCAGAAGGCTTGAAACTGATGGGTTAAATCGAGTGGAATTGTTCCTCTTTTCTTATTGTGTCTTACGGTGGTTCAACAAGTTCATGAGCTCTAGTTTCCGAATTTCCTTTTTCAAGTTTGTTTCCAAATTATGTCTATAGAGAGGTAGATTTTGGTACCTTGTGGAATTCGAATTCAAACGTTTGGTTTGTAAAATATGGATGATGATTTCGTTTCTGTGGAACAGTGAATCTATGATCATGCATGAATGTTGTAAGACCAGAGTATTGAAAACCCTCTGTTGTTTACCAATCGATCTCAACCTGTCTAAATTCAACTTGTTTAATTAGTATTGCAAGATGATCTTATCTATTAATCATGTCTTATCAAATGATCACCATTTCATCATTCCCTTAGGGATGCACAGAGCTACAAAAGTTTTCAAGTTGCTGTGCATGTGTAGGTTTGGAGTTGTGCAATGATACGTACGCGAAAATTGTGAGCAAACAAAAGTAAACAACTCTTATGCATAAATGTTGGCTGCCAGAAAATCTCAGTGGTACCAGAGAAGATGAAGCTTGTAATAAATTTCTAATTCTCAAAACAGAGTAAACAAGAGAAAGAAGATCTACATATAAGTACCCCTAGTTGGCCGGCACACATGATTTCTTTTACGAGCATGTTCTTCATTATGGCGCTGTGTTCGACATGCATATCCATACCAGCAATTTTCCCTGTTTGATGCCTCTGTGGGTAGATGATATTTGGGAATCGAAATCCGAAACCAGTACAAGAGGAAGGAGATCAGCTTCTCATAACAGTAATTGCACGTAGGTGTCCCAGAAGTTATTGCCTCGGAATGATTCAGGGGCATCCTCATTCGATCAATTTCTCTGTTGTTCAACTTTGTAAGCCATTCTGCAATAACATCCTGCAATGTTCTCCCCAACCGTGCAATACAGTTCTCAGTGAAACTTGTTCATGTCGATTGTTTTCATGAGCTGAAGTAGGGATTCCAGAGATGGTCCATTCTGAGATTGGTTTAAAAGTCTCGCGACTTGGAAGGAGATCTATGTCCAGGTATGTTTTGTGGGTGGGGGAGTGCTGATTGCGCCCAACTTGAAGGAGATATCTATGTCCAGGTCCAAAAACATGTGGTCAGTGCCAGAAGTGATGCAAATCTCTCTCCCATCTCTTCAGTTTATGAGTATTTGTGATTGTCCGGAATTTGAATGGTTTCCGCAAGAATCTCAACTCGAATCACTTCTCCATATGAATATATCCGGATGCCCAAATTTTGTGGGTTTCCAGGACGGTGGAAGGCTGTACGCGCCCAACTTGACCGATATATTTTTCAGTGGATGTAAGAAATTGAAGTCACTGTCAGACAAAAGAAGACTATAAATTATCTTGGGTAGCGATGTGCAACGGCGGAGCTACATTCTCAGCTAACGTGAGCTATAGCCTAGGCTTTTGTGCGAATTCCTACTATATTAGGCTATTAGCATCTCAATTAGGCTTTTGCAGCCTGACGTCACATAATATTTTAGGGAAGTGTTATTGGCACTCCAAAAATCTCATTCTACGCTCCTCACAACTGTATTTTTCTTTCCTAATATAGAAAGTTTAGAATGTAAAATGAGATTTTTGGAATGCTAATAACAATTCTTATATTTTAACCTACTTGATATATCTATTTTCTTTTAATTGCACTTATATGTTTTATTTTGAAAAAAAATTAGAGTACTGGTCTTCAGATTTTCATCCAAGTAGAGTTTTGGTATCTAAACTAAAATATGTGAATAGTAGTCCTTGAACTCACTACGCTAGACTACAAGAAGAAGTAAACAATACCGTTAAAACTTTTGTCCAAAATAAAGGATCTTAAAGGGCGAATAAGAGGCTAAAGTTGTAACATATTAACCCAAAAGAATCATTACTCCACATTGTGATAAGTTGAAGGATAGATATTAATAAACTTTTAGTTTAAGCGACACAGCCCAATCCAAATATCCTAATGATACCTAGATGGAGATGAGTTTAGCTCCACAATAAGCTAGCAATAATTGTTAGAATTCGAAGGAATGATGCACTGTGAGCTATGACTACACAGATCTTCTCTATAAAATAGAAGAAATTATAGTACAAAAATGGAAGAGAAGATGATGATAGAGATAAGAGAGAGCAACAGAGAATATGACTTTGTGTTTTCCATTCACACATTCACCATGACATTCGCTAGAGAGAGTGAGGGAATATCACTCTCATTCTAACCGTTATACACTTTTGGCAATATTCAAATTACATCAAGGCAATCCTAACCTTCCATCTTACACCCTAAAGATGAAGACATATGTCTACTTACTTACTTAAGACCTATGAGACTTAAATAAGAAAGCATACAACCAAATTAACTTTTAGCTAATCATCCTAGCAATATGAGCTAGAATTACAATTGCCACATCAGATCACAATTTACACACTAACAATAATGTGGTTCAAATTTGTTTTTGGCGAGAATCAAACCTAAAACTTCTCACTTATAAGTGAAGAGGAATACCAATACACCGTAGTATTAAGTGGCGACTTATTTAATTAGTATTGCAAGATGATCTTATCTATTAATCATGTCTTATCAAATGATTACCATTTCATCACGCCCTCAGGGTTGCATAGAGCTACAAAAGTATGAGCAAACAAAAGTAAACAACTCTTAAACATAAATTTTGGCTGCCAGAAAGTCTCAGTAGTTCCAGAGAAGAGAAGCTTGTAATGAATTTCTAATTCTCAAAACAGACGAAACAAGAGAAAGAAAATCTACATATTAGTACCCCTAGTTGGCCGGCACACATGATTTCTTTTACGAGCACGTTCTTCATTATAGTGTTGTGTCCGGCATGCGTATCCATAACAGCAATTTTCCCTGTTTGATGCCTCTGGCGATAGATGATATTTGGGAATCGAAATCCGAAACCAGTATTTGGGAGATCAGCTTCTCATAACAGTAATTACACGTAAGTGTCCTGGAAGTTTTTGTCTTAGCATGATTCAGGGGCATCCTCGTTCGATCAATTTCTCTGTTGTTCAACTTTGCAAGCCATTCTGCAATAACATCCTCCAATGTTCTCCCAACTGTGCAAAACACTTCTCAATGATAACTTGTTCATGTCGATTGTTTTCATGCGCTGAAGTAGGCATTCTAGAGATGGTGCGTTCTGAGATTGGTTAAAAGTCTCGCAATTGCACATTTGGTGAGAATCACTATGTGCAATCCCTTGTGGATGCCAATATATACCACAAAATGTCTTGTCACATCCTGAACAGTGTTGAGGTACCTTGTTATTAGCGCGTGAAGGCATCATTCCTCCGCATGCTTAACATTGCAGATGGATAGTGGTTTGGCTGCCGCGAAACCCACCATATTCAGTACCACATTGAAGGCTTGGATACGATGGATTATTAACTTGTTCATCCACCTGAGAGCAAGCCCTTATTCCCGCAAAGATGTTTTCTAGAGTTTACGACAGTCTAAAATTTCAACTTCATCATTGGAGCGTTTTAGTGAAGAATCTGCTTTTAGTATTTCCTCTGCAACATTAAGCAGGAAGCGATTTCTTTCAACAAACTATACATCCATATGTTCAAGCAAATGCAGCATTTTGCAAGCTGGACATCCATAGAAATCTTTAACTGCTTCTGACAAGTTTCAGGACCAGGCAATACATTGAGCCTGTAGCTCAAATACCCTTCCTTATCGGGACCTGATGAAATAATTTCACTTCCGCATCTGATAACAACAGTGTCTTCAGCTTGGATTACGGTCCCGTCAACAACCATTCCATTTGAACTTTTATTTTGTATTGTGGCAGAAGAGTGGTCTGAATTCCTTGTTATCTTGCACCACTTGCATTTGCGAATAGAAGAGAACAAGATCTCTAAGCAAACTACAATCTCATATGAACTAATCTCAACATCCGGATATCTCGAGTCTGATGGAACAAGCTTGGCCCAGAATTCTTCACATGGTTTTGCACATGAGTTCTCTCCAACTTTCGCCATCCCTTGAATATATTCACAAATGACCCAGGAACCTTTAAAAAAGAACAAATAATTATATATTTAGGAAACTTGATTATAATCCCTAAATAAGATTTATTTTTCATTAAAGTTGGGTGTTAGATTAAATACTGATTTTGGTCTTTTGACTTTATATATCACCTAAAATCTAGCTAATAATTATTAACTTTTGTTTTGTTTTATTCTAAATATTACAGGAAGCCTTTAAGGAAAGGGATTCCCAATTTAAAAAAAAAAAATGAAACATTCTCTTAACCGTTAGATTTAGCTTTAATGAAATCCTGTGATTGAGATTCTGTTGCCTGTGATTTAATCTCAGCCACATAATTTCATTAAAATCAAATCTAATGGTCAAGAGGATGTCTCCATTTTTTTTTTTGAAAAATGCGGATCCCTTCCCTTAAAGGGGGAGTAATATAAATAGAATATTTTACTAATATGTCTTTAATACGGGTAAAAAAATTGCTTAAGTGGTAACAATACATATGTGTTTATATGCATGTCTATATATGTATATATAATTTGTGTGCCTATGTACATAAATATATTTATGTACCGACACATGTGCACCTATATGTACATTTTGTGTACCTGGCGCTGCCGGAGACAAATCAGAGAACTGGAGCGATGAAATCGATCAATTTTCAGTATCCCACTCTCCTCTGCAATTACCGAAGCACATCGACATCACCCCATCCAAGCTCCTTCCTTAGCCGATGCGAGAAAATCCTGCAAGCGTCCATCCTCACATTTTCGCTAACTAATTTTCAGTATCACACTGTCATTGATATTTATTCAACCGTGCTTTCCTAACTAATTTACTGGATTAATAGCTTAATCAGAAATGTTAACAGATGGCTTAAAGTTAAATTACTAACCGTGTAGAGGAGATTACCAACTGTTCGACTGCATCCATCAGTAACCGCGGCCTGAAATTATTCAAGAACAACAAAATAAGTAGACTAAAGAAATAAATCCGCGGGATTATGAATTGCATGCATTTGAATCGGAAAACCCCGAAAATTAAGCAGAAAAAGAAGAAGAAAATCAACGATTAAGTACCTCGTGAATGACGACGGTGAGGTTGGCGGTGACTTTGTTGTTGGCGATGGTGTTTTTGGCCGTGCGCTCGTCCAATCCGACTTTGAGGAAGAGCTCTAGGTTTTTCTCCGTCTCGGAGGAGCAGGCGTCGTCCTTGCCGGGCATGGCTGAAACGGGAAAGGACTCTGGAGACCGACTGACCCCTGACGATTGGAGGCGTCGAGATCTGGAGGCTGGAAATGGTTGCTGAAACGAAGAAGAATGCCGGACAGTTAATGAACGGACGGAGCTGGGAGAATTCGAGATCGAGGTCGAGAGAGTTGGGGACTCATAAGGACTCCGGAGGACTTTGGAGTTCGGAGAATTCAACATAACCTATGTGGCTATGTGTTAGAAATAAACGGTGGTGATTTAATCTTCCTATAATGAACGGTGGAAAAGGTTTGGGCCGGGGGCCTTTTTTTCTGAAATTTGTACTCCCCCCATCCCGTCCCGTTTTAAATTTACAACATATGTATCCGTCCCGTACCCTTCCCGAATTGGCATTACCCGCCCCGACCCGGGGGTTCAGGAACCATTTGCCCAGTCCTACTCGGTTTAGGACCCGGGGGTTTAGAAAGAGGAACGCGAAACAATGAAAAAAAGAAATTAAAAGATGAAAATTGAAATACTTTTCAGATTCTTTGCAGCTGAAAAATCAGTGAAAGGATGAAAAATTGTATTTTTGGATTTGTAGCAATCTTGAAGGTTAGGAAAATTGAAACAGTTTTCAGATTTTTTTTTGCAGTTGAAAAATAGTGGAAGGATTGAGAGTTGTAGATTTGCAGCAACCTTCAAGGTCTGGAGCTTTTCTTCAATGAAAGTCCGGAGCTTTGCTTCGATGAATTGTCTTGTGGAAGGAGAGAGAAGACAACAGACGAAGTTGAGGCGGTGAAGAGTTAAATGCATTATTAATAAATTATTAACTGATTATTTAATTCACAATTCCACGTGTTTTGATTTGATTAGTAAGTATCACCATGTGGCACATGGTACTACGGTATCATTCTAAAAGACGTTAGACGTTAATAGGAGAGCGAGTTAGAGCTTAGTGATTAGGCGGTTAGGCGGATTAAGTAAATCTATATAATTCTAAAAAACGTTAGACGTTAATCGGAGAGCGAGTTAGAGCTTAGTGATTAGGCGGTTAGGCGGATTAAGTAAATCTATATAATTCTAAAAAACGTTAGGCGCTAATCGGACGGCGGGTTAGGGCTTAGTGCCTAGGCGGCTAGGTGGATTAAGTAAATCTATTATATATCGTGTAAATAAGTGTCTGTTTATACTTAAAAAATATATAATTCATCATAAACTATAAAATAGAATAACATATATATTATGAAGTATTGTAACATAATAAAAACATGGGGAACAATCATATAATGTATGTTCATTTAAGTATTCAACAAGTCTCTTATAATTTATTGAAAAAAAATAAAATGCAAAGTGAAAGTTATCTATTTTCTATCTCAGTGAGTTGCAACCTAGGCGGGTCTGGACGGGCTAGGCGGACGCTTTAGCAACTCTATGCACATTTTTTTAAATTTCAAACGCTTAAGTATTAATCGGGGCGATAATCACCCGCCTAGTCGGTGTTAGGCGGAAATTTTTAAAACAATGTATATACTTTGTGAATGTTTGTGTTTAAATACGATCTGGCTGTGTGAATTTTAAATAATAAACATGTTTCAAATGCTAATAATATTCACGTAATAACAAATTTTACACGGGTTGATGTCCCATACAAACCTGAAAGTACTTCGTTCTCTAATCTTGTTCCTCGTGGACTTGTGCCATCTCTTAGAAGCTTCAAAATATGCAAAACTCTGCTGATGAGATGGACAGACAATTGTCGTCGGTGCCAAGGGAGTCACCGAGTTAATTCAAAATTTTCCAATCCTAAAGAACGAGCTTTAACTCTTCAACGTTGCATAAGAGTCTAAAGTTGCCACTTCATCGTTGGAGCGTTTTATTGAAGAATCTGCTTTTAGTATTTCCCCCGCAACGTTAAGCAGGAAGTGATTTATTGAAGAATCTTGCTGTTGTAGCACCAAGATGGGCCTAAAAGGCCAGATGCGGCAGTGGGCCTGGGAGAACGCCAGCTGGGCTAAGAAGAATTGAACAGAAAGTGGGCCAAACAGGAGCAAAGTGCTGCGCCAGCAGGTGTGGATGGGAATGTTGCTGATGATGCTGGACTGGGCCCGCAGCATTCAAGGGCTGCGCCAGATGCTCAAGCTGCTCGGCGGAGGGATGCCAGGTTCTACGACCAACAGCGCGTGAATTATTGACAAAATTTCCATTTGCAAAGAAAAGATTGATCATGGCGTTGAAGATTTTTACTTCTGCTGATCCTCCTGGGTCTTTGATTAGGTGTTATACATTCTCTTAACTCTGTCACAAAATTTCCATTTGCAAAGAAAAGATCAATCATGGCGTTGGCGGTGGTAGCTGGAGCCGCTCTCTCGGGTTTCTTCCAGCAAGTATTTGTGAAGTTGGATTCTCAGGAGATCAGGAACTTCATCAGAGGAAAGAAACTGACTGATGGGTTGCTGAAGAAGTTGAGGATCAAGTTGATGTCTGTTGGTGCTGTTTATGATGATGCCGAGCAAAAGCAATTACGTAACCCACATGTGAGGCTGTGGCTGCACGAGCTTAAAGAGGCAGTCCTTGATGCTGAGGACCTACTGGACGAGATCAAGACAGAAGCGTTGAGGCGGAAAATTGAAGCTGAATTTGTGAGCAGCACAAGCAAGATACAAGACCTCATCTCTGCTTCTTTTCATGCCTTTGATGAGTCTGTAGACAGCAAGATAGAGGAAATTCTTGAGAGGCTAAGCTTCATTGTAGAACAAAAAGATGCCCTTGATTTGAAAAGAGGTAGTAGACACAAAATCTCACAAACATTGCTTTCAACGTCTTTAGTAGAAGGCTCTGATGTGTATGGAAGAGATCATGAGAAGGAAACCATCATTCAATTGTTGCTATCAAATGATGTCACTTGTAGTAAGATTGGCATTATTCCCATTGTGGGCATGGGTGGGATCGGAAAGACCACCCTTGCTCAGCTCTTATACAATGATGACAGAGTGAAGCAGCATTTTGAGCTCCAGGCATGGGTTTGTGTTTCTGATGAATTTGACGTTGTTAAGATCACACAAACAATTTATGCATCAGTCACTTCACAAACCTGTGATACCACAGACCTACACCAGCTTCAAGTCAAACTCAAAGATGTTTTGGCGGGGAAGAAGTTTCTTTTTGTTCTTGATGATGTTTGGAACGAGAATTACAATATTTGGGATTCCTTAAAACGCCCCTTCGAGTCTGGAGCTGATGGAAGTAAGATCATTGTCACCGCAAGGAATGATGGCGTTGCATCTACGATGGGTACTATTCAAACCCACTATTTAAAGCACTTACTTGAGGAAGACTGTTGGTTTTTATTTGCAAAACATGCTTCCAAAGATGCAAGTGGTGTTGTAGATCCAAATCTTGAGGTAATTGGAAGACAAATTGTTAGCAAGTGTAAAGGCCTTCCTTTAGCTGCAAAATCTCTCGGCGGTCTCTTACGCTCTGAACCAAATGTGGAGGAATGGGAAAATATGCTAAAAAGTGACATATGGGAGTTGTCAGATGCAAAGATTGAAATTCTGCCGGCTCTATGGCTAAGCTACCAGTACTTGTCTCCAGTGTTGAAGCGTTGTTTTGCTTATTGTTCGATATTTCCCAAAGATTATGAATTTGACAAGTTCGAATTAATTTTGTTGTGGATGGCCGAAGATCTTTGACAACCCCAAAAGAAGACTAGGTTGGAAGATGTTGGAAAGAAATACTTTGATGATCTAATCTCACGGTCATTTTTTCAATACTCACCTTCAAATGATTGTTTCATCATGCATGATTTGATGCATGATTTGGCGACTTACGTATGTGGGGAATTTTGCATTAGATTGGAAGACCACGACTTCTCATTGGACGTTGTGAGCAAGGGTCGTCATTTTTCTTATATGCAATATTCATCTAATGTTGATTTTGAGAGATGTGACAATATTTATGAGGCTAAGTATCTGCGCACCTTCATTCTTGGCGATCTCTATTCATTGCCGACAATACGATTTGATCTCCTTGTAGTGCTACAGTGTTTACGAGTTCTCAAACTACATGGGCATTATATTAGGGAGTTGCCTGATTCAATTAGCAACTTGAAGCATCTACGGTACCTCAACTTGTGTGGGAGTCCAATAAGGAAATTACCAGACACGGTATGCAGTTTGTATAATTTACAAACGTTGTTTTTGTCAAATTGTACATGTCTAGCTGAGTTGCCCACCGATTTGAGAAGACTTATCAACTTGCGCCATCTTGATTTGAGACGTACAAAAATAAGAAAGATGCCCCCCCACATGGGCAAGTTGAAAGATCTCCAAACATTTGGAGGTGAGTTTGTCTTGAGCAAAGA
Organism: Pyrus communis; assembly: GCF_963583255.1. Lineage (NCBI taxonomy): Eukaryota > Viridiplantae > Streptophyta > Magnoliopsida > Rosales > Rosaceae > Pyrus > Pyrus communis. Next base: position 22,789,983 of record NC_084810.1, on the reverse strand, counting down.
TGCCGGGGGAAACATTGATGAGTTAAAGGGGTTTCAGCATTTGAGTGGAAATCTTCATATTTCAGGGCTTCAAAATATCACACGTGCTGAGGATGCTTTGGAGGCCAAACTGAGGGACAAGAAGCTCAGTGAAATACGTTTGAAATGGGAAGGTGACATTATTGATTCTGAAAACGATAGCCGAGTGCTAGGCAACCTGCAGCCCAATACAAAACTAAAAGTACTGGCTATACAAGGATACGGAGGTACGAAGTTTCCAGGTTGGTTGGGAGATGAGTCTTTCTCTAATCTTGTCACTCTCCGACTTGAGACTTGTGGATATTGTTTCTCCCTGCCAACATTGGGGCAGCTACCGTCCCTGAAAAGGCTTGAAATTGATGGGTTGAATGGAGTTGAATCAGTGGGGTCTGAGTTTTATGGGGGAATTAAACCTGCATTTAAATCTCTGGAGTTTCTGAGTTTCCGCAGTATGCGGGAATGGCAAGAGTGGTGTTTCCCTAGAGGCAGACATTTTCCTAATCTTTGCGAGCTTAGTCTGGGGAATTGTCCCAAACTAACGGGGAAAATACCGTTAGACTACTTCCCAAGACTTGAGCGGCTAAGTTTGCAGAAAGTTAAAATCGTATGTTTTGTGGGTGGTGGAGTGTTGCTTGCGCCCAACTTGTGGTCAGTGCCAGAAGATATGCAAATCTCGCTCCCATCTCTTCAGTCTCTGTCCATAGAAGGGTGTAAAGAATTTAAATCATTTCCGGAAGAATCTAAATTCCCATCCCTCAAAAATTTGAAGATAAAGGAGTGCCCAGAATTTGTGGGTTTCCCCCATGGAGGAGGACTGCGAGTGCCCAACTTGAAGACGATGCAAATCAAAGAATGTAACAAATTCAGGTCACTGCCAGAGGAGATGCACGCTTCTCTCCCGTCCCTTCAGTATATGTCCATAGAAGAGTGTAAAGAATTTGTGGGTTTCCCCCTTGGAGGAGGACTGCAAGCGCCCAACTTGAAGATGATGCAATTCAACGAATGTAACAAATTCAGATCACTGCCAGAGGAGATGCAAATCTCTCTCCCGTCTCTCTCGTCTTTGTGTATATGGGATTGTCCAGAATTGGAATCATTTCCGGAAGGGGGATTGCCGTCTAAATTGCATTACCTCATTATCTGGAATTGTAAAAAACTGATGGCAAACCGTATGCGGTGGGGTCTACAAACACTCACCTCTCTCAAATTCTTGGATGTCAGCTTCTCAGAATGTGAAGAAGAAGAAATTGTCGAATCATTTCCAGAAGAGGGGCTGCTGCCAACCACTCTCACTTCTCGACAGTTTGTTGTATCGAACTAGTCCTCGGGGAAAAAGGATTCAAACGCTTGGGTTGTAAAATATGGATGATGAATTTTGTTTCTGTGGAACTGTGAATCAATGATCATGCATGAATGTTGTAAGACTAGAGTATCAAAAACCCTCTGTTTACTAATCAATCTCAACAGGACTAAATTCGACTTATTTAATTAGTATTGCAAGATGATATTATCTATTAATCATTCTCTGATCAAATGATTACCATTTCGTCATGCCCTCAGGGATGCACAGAGCTACAAAGGTTTCAAGTTGCTTCGCATGTGTAGGTCTGGACCACGTCTAGTCACTTCTAGCTTATCGATCAGTCCATGGCTTTCACCTGCATTGCAGTAAATGAGGAAACTCGAAAATCCTAAGCGAGTCCATATTAGATAGATTAGGAAATCACAACATCGTGTTCCATATATCAACCAATAGTGGTGTAATAAGCGGATTCCTAACTGATTAGGTTAATCCTCAAGGTTTGAACTTGCAGGATTATACAGGTTAATTAAGTCTAGGATCAATTTAGCTAACTGTTAAGAAATAAAACAAGAATGCCAACAAAAAATGGAAAAGGGCTCATGAAGAAAACCTTTGGTGCTCCACTGACAGTCCCAACTGGCAACGCAGTATGCAGAACATCCCAGCTAGTTAAATCATCAAGTAACTCTCCAGTGACCTACAATTACATTGAACTTTCATCCCTTAATTCAATTAGTGGTTGAGTACGTCACACTGATGAAAATAGATATAGACCCCATGAGGAAAAATTCTGAAACTAATGTCGATGTATCATCAATCGTTATAGATATTACTTTACTTATTATGTGTATTACCAAAAGGAGATACTTACTGTTGAATTTATGTGCTTGACATGGGAATAACGCTCAATGTTCATAAGCTTCTCAAGCTTGACAGAACCAGGTTTTGAGACCTGCATGAGCAAATTATTAATCGCGTTATTATGGCCACAATATACTTAAGAAAAAACAGATCATGATTAAAATCTTCTAAATATAAGAAACAGTAGTCACGTAAGCCAAGAACAGACAAGGCACCAAGTGTAAACTTATTAAGCTAATGCTGAAAGATACATAATGAAATATTTTTACCTGCCATAGATTGAAAATAGATACCGGGGAGAATAATATTTAGCATATGCATGGTATTACGCTATCGAGAATAAAATTCAACATACAGTAATAATCATACAAATAGGTGAAAGGAAAGATTATAAACCTTCCCGACATGATTCCTCCCCAAGTCTACAAGCATAATATGCTCTGCACATTGCTTTTCATCATTCAAAAGCTGCTTTTCCAGCAATAAATCTTCTTTAGGTGTTTTCCCTCTTCTAACAGTCCCAGCAAGAGGCCGGTTGGTGATCGTTTGCTATTAACAAAAATAAGAAACACACAGCTCAGCAATTTGGCTAATGAAGATTACAACACTATAGTAGGAAAACAAAAGGGACCAAAGAAAACATAAAACGTAGGACATCTTGTAGGAGCTAGCAACAGAATAAGACGAACGCTCAGATGTTAAAAAATTTTGGACTTCCTTTACTTACCTTCTTCACACGTGTCAGAATTTCCGGACTTGAAGCAACCAGAACACAGCCTCTAGCCTGATCATGGAAGTATATACTCCTACAATCTCAAAATTACAAGGTGAACAAGCAGATTGGAATTTGGAACCAATGACTCAATGAAAACGAGGCAAACCTGTAAATAAGTCATATACGGACTTGGATTAACTATCCTCAATGCTCGGTAAATTTCAAATGGGTCTGCAAATGTTCGCCTCTCAAAACGCTGGCTTAATACAATCTGAAATATATCCCCAGCTAGAATGTGTTCTTCAGCTTCCAAAACTGCCTCCTTATATTCCTCATGTTAACTACATTGTAATGTTTGGAAATTGAAAGAAAATCAAGAAGGAAGATGAAGAGAAGACAGAGAGTTTTACAGAGAGATAGATTTAGAGAGAGAAATATGTTTTTGTATTAATTGATAGAATGAAGGTTACACAACTGTTTTTATAAGGGAGAGCCTAACTACTCTAACCAACTTACTAACTGTATTGCTAACTTGTATTCTTAATACTCCCCCTCAATCTCAACTGGGGAAACCCAGTTTGAGATTGGAAGAACATCTACAATCACTGAACACAATGTTGAACCATCTGCAATCTTCCAAGAACAGCCTCTTATAAAATTGTAACACACCCTCAGGCCGGTTATAACAACTTCTTGCGGGATTACCCTTCGTGGGATTTACCGTCAACAACTTCATTTAACATTGGCTTCGGCCTTTAAACAGACAAATAACAAACTATAGTGTGGCATTGGCCTTAACTATAGCACCACGGGATCGCCCTTTGTGGATTTTACCAAAAATACAACTACTCTTAACAGTGGCATCGGCCTTCACAATTTCAACAACAGAAAATCAACATCAATGTAGGATTACCCTTCGTGGGATTTACCTACTTACATCACGGAATTACCCTTCGTGGGATTTACCGTTTACAACTTCATCAAACTTCATCGTATAACCGGACTTACTGTAGATTCATGCTAACAATTGAGTTGGTTAGACTCGACATTATAGGCTGTAATAAGGAAAATACTGCACCACTCCTCAGTTAGCTGCTGAACAATCTTCTTAGACAGTACATTTCTGAATTTTGACACAAACCATAATCGGAACAACCACAAAATTGTACATACCAGAATGCAAGAATTCACACGCATTTTTCCAAATATATCAAGAGTTGCAGAAAGATAAAACCCAATAACCTTGCAGACTATCAGTGAAGCAGAGAAAGAACTTCTCGAAAATTCTGAGCTTGGCATTCAATGCAGAGATCCATGATATGATTCTTGCAAATGGCACAGTTATCAACCACAATATCCCAAGCCCAGAGAGCAACAGCATTCCACTTCTTGATCTCGAATCGCTTGGGCTTCTTGGTCGAAGAAGGACCTGCACTGCTCGAACCCTCGCCTGCGGGAATCATCGGAACATCTGAGTCCAGTGGTGCCATTGCTTCACGAAAGGGTTGCGATTGTCAGCGGCAACGAAGCTTTTCTTCTCTCGCTGTAGAAATAATCGGAGAGTGTTTTTTTTTTTTTTTTTTTTTTTTCGCCGAAAGACGAGCCAATGAGACCAGAGAAGTTCTCAAATCGATGGCCAAAAAAAAAAAACATGTATAGTCTGAGTACACAAACATTGCAGCATGTATGTTGCCACACTTCGCAGATGTCACATGTCACCATCCTCTGATTATTTGAGCTTGATTCTACAATCTCGAACCATGACTGCGGAGGTTCTCTCACAGCCCAACGACATCAAGAAGTCGAGAATCCGACCCTTACAACTCCGGCTTTGACCAAATCGTTGACGTCACTGACAACCTACTCATCGCCAACCGCCAAAACCCACCTGACTGGTACACCGTTCTTCAAAAATCTCGACCCAGATCCGCAATCCCAGCAAGAAATTGAACCAAAACCAAATCTTTAAGCCTCCACAATTAACAATTCTTCAAGAAACCGACGAGCAAACTAGTTGACGATGACAATCGGCCTTGGAATTCATCAAACATAAAGAAATTCTCACTGACACAATTCAACAAACAGGTAGAATGCACAGACCTTTACTTTACTGAAACCCCATAATTCTAGAACCAAGAAACTCCACCAAGAACCAATCAACTACAAATCAAGCGATGGAAGAACGAAAGATCACCAAGGATCCGACCAACCCTTTTTCGCAGTTGAGATCTCTAGGGTGTCTTGCGAGGAGAAATCCGAGCTCCTTCTGTGTCTTTCAGTCGGTCGACGCCGTCGCCGTTAGAGCTACAATCAGCGGTGCCATGGAGCAGCAGAGCAATCAGAGGACTGCCCAGCAACAAGACGAGCTCCAAGAAATGCACCAAGTGAAAAGGACAATACATAGAGAACAGTTCCAGGGACAGAAACCCAGTTGCCCTACGCAGAATCCAAATTCTTCAACAAAGAACACGGTCATGGCGAACGAGAAAGTGAACAGGAAGCTGAACGGAGAAGGAAAGGAAGAAAGAGCACTTGTATTACGAATAAGGAAATACGCGGAAACGAAAGAAAGTAATGAAGAAAGGTAGAAGAGGAATCGACCACCAAGATCCATGGCGGGAGCCTTGGTGGCTCTGATACCATGTTAACTACATTGTAATGTTTGGAAATTGAAAGAAAATCAAGAAGGAAGATGAAGAGAAGACAGAGAGTTTTACAGAGAGATAGATTTAGAGAGAGAAATATGCTTTTGTATTAATTGATAGAATGAAGGTTACACAACTGTTTTTATAAGGGAGAGCCTAACTACTCTAACCAACTTACTAACTGTATTGCTAACTTGTATTCTTAATACCTCACTTGTCAAGCTTGAGTCCTCCAATTTAGTACCAAAGAGTTGAGTGATGAACTCTATTGAACCTGCAGGCAGCCTCGGGCTGAAATTGACAGTTGATACATTCTTACATCAACCTTCAGTGTTCTTTTTTTCTAAAAAAAAAAGTAATTAACAAGTATGGAGAACTAAGTCCTCCAGCCCTGAGGCGGCCTCGAGTTGAAATTGACTGTTGATTAATCTTATCCCATTCAATTTTACGTATGCATACATTTATGATTAAAACTGGTATTAAAGAGGGAGGGATGAGTAGAATATAAGAGAGGAATAGAAACTCAACAAAATAAAAAATATATATGGAAAAGAAATGTGAAAGAAAGGAGTTGATTACTCACGTGATAATGTCATGAACTCTAGATACCAATGTTTCCAATCTATTTATTCCATCACTGAAGGCCTCCTCAACAGAAGAATATTGATCTAATTGCACCCAGTGAATTACATGTGCTTTCTATAGTAGACGAAATTGAAAAATAGAAATGGTTATAGTCACAAAATGTTTCCAATCTATTTACGAGTTAGTTTTGTTAATGAACCACATTTAAGGAGAAGTGGTTTACTTTGAACTGAGAGGATTAAGATATATGAGTACTACTAAAGAATTTAAAGCATGTTATTTGTGTACTTATCATACCACAAAATGCTTCTGGAAGTTCATCAAGAAGTTGGGGTGTCCATCCCTCCATGATTCTCCGAGGAACAGTCATTGGATCCTCCACGATCTCCATAATGGTAACCATGTTCTCCTTAGCCACGATTTCAATGGATGGTTGGGCACCAATAACACTGTACCGGCCCTAACAAATGATTGACACCAAAAATTTGTAAGTGATTAATCTATCTATCTATCTATCTATATATATAAAGTGAGAAGGACAAAATGGTGAAACATTCCGAAATGCCAAGAATGTCCTCACTTCACACACAAAGCTAACGTATAACTGCTCATAGAAATAGGGTCAAAACGATAATATCACAACATTCATAAATTATCCACAAAAAGCGGAATGCTCCTCATATGTGCCTATCTTAACCATGAACATTCTGGACTATCGGATGAAAACACCCACACTTTAAAATTCATTGTCACCCCTTAGATTGATCTTCTTATACTACTACATTGCACTCTAATCTTTTCACCATAAAAAAACACAAAAATAATATAAAAATAAAAAATAAAAGTAAACCACTCTAGATGGAATCGAAACTCTCCACACTTCCACTCAAAATAGCAGTTGCAGCAGTTTCCAATAATGGAGAAGTAACCGCCATTTACCGCACGTTCTAAAGATCTAAAATCATCACTTAACCCCCACAACATATACAAAAAGTAAACAAAAACTCACTTTCGTTTTCTGCACAGACTCATCTCCCCCGAGTGGTTTTTCGAAGTTTTTTCTGAATTTCATCAGATCTCTCCCATCGGTTAGAATCATCTTACATTGGTACGACTTACTCTTTCTCCAAAGTGAATTTCAGTTTCGTTGGATTCTATTTAGTTGCCAATAGTCATCTCACACTAGTACGAATTATATACTGGTTTTTGGTTTAATATGTTTTGAATCTTATCCTACAGCCTGTAGTTTTACCAGATCATTCTATTTGTGCATATCCCAACAACCCAACCACAACCCATATTTTCTTTTCCTTTTCTACATAGATTTTGGCTCTCTGAGTATTTTCTTAGTTTCCAATGGCTTGAAGCTCTTCAAGGTTCATCAAGCGTGTGACTTTGGGAGATGGGGCCGTGGGGAAGGCCTATATGCTTATTTGCTACACCAGCAACAAGTTCCCCATTGTATGTTCTTCTTTTCTGCCAAAAAGAATTTGACTAATTTGTGTGACCTTTGGGTTTTTTGGATTACTTTATGTGGTTGTGTATCTGGGTTGACTTATTTTTTCACACACTCAATTGAGTTTTTTTTTCTTTTTGGTTTCTTGGCTATGTGCTTCTGGTTCTGGAATTGGGTCTCTTTATATTTTGTAAATCTATAAAGTAATATTTACCAATTTGGCTGTGTGCTTCTAATTTTGGTATAGGTCTCTTTATTTTCTTATCTTTGTGCTTCTGATTCAGGTACCACTTAAACTAATATTCTCAAAGTTAAGTTTTTAGTTTGTTTGTTATATTCTCGAAGGCTCCTAATTTCTGAGTTTGGTTGCGAATAGTTTTCCAATTGGCAAGAAATGACATTCTGGAAGTGCAAATGATGCTTGGGATTGAAGGGACACGAGTCTGCATACTATGTAACAACATGGGATGAACATAGACTGCCGGCACATGATCTGCGTCAGGGATGTGATGAAATACATGGGGCAATGGGTTGGACAGATGTGATTCGAAGCAAATAAAATGGGGAAGAGTGTGAGTCATTGGCGTTGTTCGAGTAGGTGGTGGATCATCTGTTCATATGGTTGTGCAAATAGGAGAGTTGACGCAGTTAGAGGAGTGAGTGAGTACATAATTATGGGTGTGCCAATTCAGGTTAGGCATAGAATGTTCAACATTAAAGAGGGAAGATTTTCTGGTACTGGAGCTCATGATTCATGGAATTGCAGTATGGGCTAGGCTGTGCAGTTCCAATTGCTTGAGTTGAAGAGAGAATGATGAAATTATGATTTTGTAGAACATCTTACTTCTGTTTTTTGGTAATTTGATTTTTTTTTTTTTTTTTTTTTTTTTTTTACATTCTTTTCTTAGGCAGTTTAAGGATTTGTCTGATAACCAGTTCGTTTTTCTATTTTTAGTTCACATTTTTTTTATGTTTTTTTTTTAACAAACAGTAGGGTGGACTTGGTTTGAAGTTTGATTTCTTTCTAACCAAAAATTTGTTTACTACTAGCCCTTGGTGATAGGATACGACCACTTCTTCTTCAATGTCATCGTCGAATAAGGTCCAAGGTGACCATGGTGTGCAGATTACTAGACTCTGACACGATGACGAGTGGGATTAAGATAAGAGAGGGTCAAGTATAACAAGAACCTGGGCATTGTACTCTATATACCAATTGTAATTAGGGATTTAATTACCACAGACTAACACGTTAGTTTTTAATAGCAAATGTTTAAGAGTTTTCTTCATATTTGTGCGGAAGAATAATGTTAGATAGACTAATTTTTAAATTAAATATGCAAATTAATTGATGTGTCACCAATAGGAAATAAGCACGTTAATCAATGCTCAGTTAATATTCCAATTGTCAACAACCATGTCATATGTTTGCCTAAGTTCCAATAAAAAATAAGCATGTGAGCGAGTACGCATGCATGTCATCACGTAGCGTAGTCATCTTATTATGCCTAGGAGAGCGACTTAAATAAGAATATGTGTGCCATCACGTAGCGTTCATGTTCACTAGCCTTTCCGTAGGGGTTCACGCGCATGTGAGAGGCCTTTTTAATCACGGGCGCTACACACCACTTAAAATATGTTGTGTTAGTTATTTTTATATAAGTCGTTCTCCTAGGCATAATAATGAGATCCTATTCATTTTCAGTAATCACTTTAGAAATATAAGAATATCCAAAGTAACATATCTTTGGGGCACACAGCGCCTGTGATACAAAAATGCCTCTCGCATGTGCGTGAGCGCTTGCGGAGAGGCTAGTTATTGTCTAAAGTCAGATGCAAACAAATACAAATGATACAAGGGGCTGAGGACACTTACAACATTGGAGTCGTTGGAACCCGGCTCAACTGACTCAAACAGAAAACTTGGAGCATCTCTATCATCCTCCTTAACCAGACACCGGTAAGCAAGGACAGGAGTTAGATGATCCGAGAATATGCTCTGAGACAGAGGAATTAAATTCCCCTTCTCCGAGGCTTCCACAAACTTCTCTGATTCGTCGGCTGCAGTAAAATCAATCGTACAAATCAAAACTCGCATTAGTATAACCAATTCAGTTCCTTACAAACAGACATTGCCTGACAGAATCAAATTTGAATTCTACAATTTGGGCAGATTATAATCATATAATGACCACCACTCTCATTGTTCCGCTAATCGAACCGAAATTAGCATTTTACAATGTAAATCAAAACACAATTAACTAAAAACCCAGAAATTCATTTTCTTTATTTTCTTCCAGCAAAACAGTCATAGATACTCAAATGTCAATGGCTAATACTCAATTATCCCCCAAAGTTCTACATTTTCTCGGAAACCAAACACATCCCAGAAAGCAAATGTAGTTTAATCAACTGCTCCAGAAGAAAAATTGAAACGAGCAACAAAAAAAATTACAAAGGTCGGGAAGAAAAAAAGACAATGCGAGGATGAAAATTAAAGGAATCAATGACGCATTTACTAATCGTAATCAAATTGAGAGGAATTGAATTTAGGAGGAATTGAAATGAAGTGGAATCAGAGTCAGAATCCTGTTGAAGTTGTTTACTAAAATTGTCTGGAATCGGAGTAGAATGATGTTGAGTCCATATAAGTTGTTTACTAATTCACTTCAATCAAAATGAAAATTAGGTTGATTACTATATTGCCCTTACATAAATAAAGTATTTTCATACTAATTAATTTAATTAAATTCTTAATTAAATTTATATAATAAAATTCATCTATATAAAGCATATATAAAGACTTATTATATTAACACCCCATAAATTATTGAATAAACCTCACATATTTAATACATCCCACATTTGTTTTCTCAATTAAAAATTATCTTAATATACCCCACTTACTTCCCCATAATACCCTCACACCCCACATTCTTAATATACATCTTACATTTTTTATATGCACCCCATATTTTCCATAGACCCCACATTTTTCAAATTTTATAAAGCTTTTAATTTGGACAAATAATGCTGACTAAAATTTTGACAAAAGATACCACCTGGGATTTAAAGCATATGTGGGTTGTTTTCAATTCCATCATTAAAACTCATGTCGTTTTGTTTTTAATATTTGGTGGTAATTTTAGGTGTTTAATTCTTCATGTAATCCTTATGATCCCTAAAAGATGAATACGAACATAGAAGCTTGAATAACGCATCAAAAGCAAGATTAAATAATTATCGATGTCGTCAAAATCACTAAAACAATAAATAATATGAAGTCTGACCTCATGTGAAGCTTCTGAAACATCGATTTCATGTTTCATTCATCAAAAATAATTTTCTCAATCAACATGTTTGTAGTTTCATTGGTTAGGGTTTTGTTTAAAAATGGAGGATCAGAGGGGTTTTGATGGTTGAAGAAGATAAATAATACGTAAAAAGTGAATTAGGGTGTATATAGATATATATTTTTTTAACCTAATAAGGTCAAAATTGCCATTGCATAGTAGGATAATTAAGTTATTTAATATTCAATTTTAATGTGGGGGTACATTCAACATTTTGTGGGGTGCTAATATAAAAAGCCTATATAAATAGGTTTTATTTATTAATTAAAAGATGATAAGAATGATGTTGAGTCCATATAAGTTGTTTACTAATTCACTTCAATCGGAATGAAAACTAAGTTGATGACTAAATTTCCCTTACATAAATAAATTATTTTCATACTAATTAATTAAATTAAATTCTTAATTAAATTTATATAATAAAATTATCTATATAAAAATATATAAATAGGTTTTTTTTATTTATTAAAAATGACATAATGAGTGTCAAATGAAGGGCAATGTTGGGATAATAAGAAACAAGTGAGGGCATAATAGGAATAAAAGATGCATTCCTGATTCCCTTACCCTCAGGGAATTCAAATACCTCACAAAACTAGAGAATCTCGTTCCTCCAATTTCAGGAATTGGATTCCTTGTTTTGTGTGGGCTCTATCACTTTTTTTATTCCTTAATATTTTGTAAATACCCAAATACTCTGTAATCGAAAATCAATTCTCTTTCCTTATTCCGATTACCCTTACGTAAACGTGCCAGAAGCGAAAGGGGAAGGGTGCCGATGTGGGTAATGTAGATAGTATTGCCTACCCGAATAAACATTAGAAGGAGAGACCTCGTGAGACTTGGGTTATTCAAAAGAAAAGGATTACTGTATTGGTCAATAAAGACAGTCCACAAAAATGCAAAAACCTCGTGAGACTCATAACACATGGAGGAGCGTTAAACCACGTGAGTTTTACCTAATGGTCCAAATAATATTATTTGTTTGCTAATTCCCAGTTATTAACTTAATAGGATCCCATCTCCAAGAGAGCATCTGCTTTGTGCACTCTACGCGTAATTTCCTACCAGCTTCTTAATTACATATAATAATATAACCACTTTTTAGTACCAAGCGAAACTATAGTCGTTCATTCAGTAGTTTTTGCAAAACACTAAATTCCATTTGCAAACAAGAAAATCGATCGGTCGATCATGGCGTTGGCGTTGGTAGGTGGAGCCGCTCTCTCGGGTTTCTTCCAGCAAGTATTTGTGAAGTTGGATTCTCAGGAGGTCAAGAACTTCGTCAGAGGAAAGAAACTGACCGATGGGTTGCTGAAGAAGTTGAGGATCGAGTTGATGTCTATCAATGCTGTTTATGATGATGCCGAGCAAAAGCAGTTAAGTAACCCAGTTGTGAAGCACTGGCTGCATGAGCTTAAAGAGGCAGTCTTTCATGCTGAGGACCTACTGGACGAGATCAAGACAGAAGCGTTAAGGCGGAAAATGGAAGCTGAATTTGGAAGTAGCACAAGCAAGGTACAAGACCTCATCTCTGCTTCTTTCCATGCTTTTGATGAATCTATAGACAACAAGATAAAGGAAATTCTTGAGACGCTAAGCTTCATTTCCAAACAGAAAGATGCCTTCGGTTTGAAAGAACGTTGTGGTCACAGAGTCTCACAAACATTGCCTTCAACTTCTTTAGTAGAAGGCTCCGATGTATATGGAAGAGATCATGAGAAGGAAACCATCATTCAATTGTTGCTATCAGATGATGTTACTTGTTATATGATTGGCGTCATTCCCATCGTGGGCATGGGTGGGATCGGAAAGACCACCCTTGCTCAGCTCTTATACAATGATGATAGAGTGAAGCAGCATTTTGAGCTCCAGGCATGGGGTTGTGTTTCTGATGAATTTGACGTCGTTAAGATCACACAAACAATTTATGCATCAGTCACTTCACAAACCTGTGATACCACAGACCTAAACCAGCTTCAAGTCAAACTCAAAGATGCTTTGGCGGGGAAGAAGTTTCTTTTTGTTCTTGATGATGTTTGGAACGAGAATTACAATATTTGGGATTCCTTAAGACGCCCCTTCGAGTCTGGAGCTGATGGAAGTAAGATCATTGTGACCGCAAGGAATGATGGTGTTGCATCTACGATGGGTACTATTCAAACCCACTATTTAAAGCACTTACTTGAGGAAGACTGTTGGTTTTTATTTGCAAAACATGCCTCCAAAGATGCAAGTGGTGTTGTAGATCCAAATCTTGAGGTAATTGGAAGACAAATTGTTAGCAAGTGTAAAGGCCTTCCTTTAGCTGCAAAATCTCTCGGTGGTCTCTTACGCTCTGAACCAAATGTGGAGGAATGGGAAAATGTGCTAAAAAGTGACATATGGGAGTTGTCAGATGCAAAGACTGACATTCTGCCAGCTTTATGGCTAAGCTATAAGTATTTGTCTCCGGTGGTGAAGCGTTGTTTTGCTTATTGTTCAATATTTCCCAAAGATTATGTATTTCAAAAATCTGAATTAATTTTGTTGTGGATGGCCGAAGATCTTTTACAACCCCAAAAGAAAAATATGTTGGAAGATGTTGGAGAGAAATACTTTGATGATCTAATCTCTCGGTCATTTTTTCAATACTCGTCTTCAAATGATTGTTTCATCATGCATGATCTAATGCATGACTTGGCGACTTACGTATTTGGAGAATTTTGCATTAGATTGGAAGACCACGACTTCTCATTGGACGTTGTGAGCAAGGGTCGTCATTTTTCTTATTTGCAATATTCATCTAATGTTGATTATGAGAGATTTGACACTGTTTATGAAGCTAAGTATTTGCGCACCTTCATTCTTGACAGAAGCTATTTTCGGCCGCCAGTACGACTTGATCGTCTTTCAATGCTACAATGTTTAAGAGTTCTCAAACTACGAGGGCTTGATATTGGGGAGTTGCCTGATTCGATTAGCAACTTGAAGCATCTACGGTACCTAGACTTGTGCATGACTTCAATCCAGAAATTACCAGACACGGTATGCAGTTTGTATAATTTACAAACATTATTGTTGTCGTATCAAACTGAATTGCCCACCAATTTGAGTAGACTTGTCAACTTGCGCCATCTTGATTTCAGCGATATGAATGTAAAAAAGATGCCCCTCCACATGGGTAAATTGAAAGATCTGAGAACATTACGAGGTAAATTTGTCTTGGACAAAAAAGATGGCGGGAGAATTGCTGAGTTAGAGGGGCTTCAGCATTTGCGTGGAAATCTTCATATATCAGGGCTTCAAAATATCAAACGTGTTGAGGATGCTTCGGAGGCCAAACTAAGGGACAAGAAGCTTAATGAACTACGTTTGAAATGGGAAGGTGACACTATCGATTCTCAAAACGATAGCCGAGTGCTGGGCAACCTGCAGCCCAATACAAACCTAAAAGTACTGGCTATAGAAGGATACGGAGGCACAAAGTTTCCAGGTTGGTTAGGAGATGAGTCTTTCTCTAACCTCGTCACTATCCGACTTGAGACTTGTGGATATTGTTTCTCCCTCCCAGCATTGGGGCAGCTACCCTCCCTCAAAAGGCTTGAAATTTATGGGTTAAATGGAGTGGAATCAGTGGGGTCTGAGTTTTATGGGGGAATTAAACCTGCATTTAGATCTTTGGAGTTTCTGAGTTTCTGTAGCATGCAGGAATGGCAAGAGTGGTGTTTCCCCGGAGGTGAAGAAGAAGTAGGCGGACATTTTCCTAATCTTTGTGAGCTTCGTCTGGACTACTGTCCCAAACTAATGGGGAATATACCGTTAGACTACTTCCCAAGACTTGAGCGACTACGTTTGCTTAAAGTTAATGTTGAATCCCTTGCTTGTTCGCAAGAATGCAATAAATTCCGTATTGAACTCCCATCCCTCCTTACGTTGGAAATAAAGTATTGCCCGAATCTGGTATGTTTTGTGGGTGGTGGAGTGTTGCTTGCGCCCAACTTGAAGATGATATGTGTGCTCACTTCTAAAAACTTGTGGTCAATGCCAGAGGAGATGCACGCCTCTCTCCCGTCCCTTCAGTCTCTGTACATAGACGGGTGTAAAGAATTTGTGGGTTTCCCCCATGATGGAGGACTGCAAGCGCCCAACTTGAAGAATATGAAAATCAAAGAATGTAACAAATTCAGGTCACTGTCAGAGGAGATGCACGCCTCTCTCCCGTCTCTTCAGTCTCTGTCCGTAATTAAGTGTAAAGAATTTAAATCATTTCCGGAAGAATCTAAATTCCCATCTCTCGTTGTCTTGAAGATAAAGGGATGCCCAGAATTTGTGGGTTTCCCCCATGGAGGAGGACTGCAAGCGCCCAACTTGAAGAATATGGCAATCTATCATTGTAACAAAATCAGGTCACTGCCAGAGGAGATGCAAATCTCTCTCCCGTCTATCGAGTCTTTGTGTATATGGGATTGTCCAGAATTGGAATCATTTCCGGAAGGGGGATTGCCGTCTAAATTGCGTTCGCTCGAAATCTGGAGTTGTAAAAAACTGATGGCAAACCGTATGCGGTGGGGTCTACAAACACTCACCTCTCTCATAAACTTGGGTGTCGACTTCTCAGGATGTGAAGAAGAAGAAATTGTGGAATCATTTCCAAAAGAGGGGCTGCTGCCAACCACTCTCACTTCTCTCAGAATCTCCGGTCATCCGAATCTAAAAACCATTGACGGCAAGGCGTTAAGACACATCATCTCTCTCGAGGAGTTGTATATTTGTAATTGTCCTCAACTCCAGAGCTTGCCAGATGAAGGGCTACCCACTTCTCTTTCTCTTCTATATATCTTCCAGTGTGATTTGCTGACACAACGGTGCCAGAGAGACACGGGAGAAGATTGGGCCAAGATTTCTCACATCCCCAACATAAAGATTGATATGATTTCCGAGTGATATGATTTGCAATGGTATGTATTTCGTCAACGTGCATTTATTTGTTTATTTACGATCTAGCTGTGTAAATTTTAAATCATAAACATGTTTCAAATGTTAATATTCACATGATAACAAATTCTACAGGTACTCGTCCCATATAAACTTCAAAGTATTTGAGATAGAAAGATACGGAGGTGCAAAAATTCCAAATCGGTTAGGAGACGACTCGTTCATTCTCTCATCTTGTTAGTCTTCGACTTGTGGATTGTGAATGTTGTTCATTCTCTCATCTTGTTGGTTTGTAAAATATGGATGATGCTTTCGTTTATGTGGAACTGGGAATCTATGATCATGCATGCATGTTGCAAGACCAGAGTATCGCAAACCCTCTGTTGTTTACTAATCTATCCCAACCTGTCTAAATTCAACTTGTTTAATTAGTATTGCAAGATGATCTTATCTACTAATCATGTCTTATCAAATGATTACCATTTCATCATGCCCTTAGGGATGCAACAAAAGTTTTCAAGTTGCTTCGCATGTGTAGGTTTGGAGTTGTGCAATGATATGTACGCGAAACTTATGAGCAAACAAAAGTAAACAACTCTTACACATAAATACTGGCTGCCAGAAAATGTTAGTAGTACCAGAGAAGATAAGCTTGTAATAAATTTCTAATTCTCAAAACAGAGGAAACAAGAGAACGAAGATCTACATATGATTTCTTTTATGAGCATGTTCTTCATTATGGTGCTGTGTCCGACATGCATATCCATACCAGCAATTTTCCTTGTTTGATGCCTCTGTGGGTAGATGATATTTAGGAATCGAAATCTGAAACCGGTACAAGAGGAAGGAGGTCAGCTTCTCATAACAGTAATTGCATGTAGGTCTCCCAGAAGTTATCGCCTCAGCATTATTCAGGGGCATCCTCGTTTGATCAATTTCTCTGTTGTTCAACTTTGCAAGCCATTCTGCAACGACATCCTGCAATGTTCTCCCCAACTGTGCAATACACTTCTCAGTGATAACTTGTTCATGTCGATTGTTTTCATGTGCCGAAGTAGGGATTCTACAGATGGTCCGTTCTGAGATTGGTTTGAAGGTCTCGCGACTGCACACACGGTGAGAATCACTCTGTGAAACCCCTTGCACATGCCAATATGTACAGCAAAATACCTTATCGCATCCTAAGCAGTGTTGAGGTACACTGTTATTGGTGCACGAAGGCATCATTCCTCCGCATGCTTGACATTGCAGATGGATAGTTGTTTGATTGCAGCGAAACCCACCATATTCATTACCACATTGAGGGCATGGATTAGACGCATTATCATATTCTTCATCCACTTGGGAGCGAGCCCTTTTTCCGCAAAGACATTTTTCAGAGTTTAAGATAAGATTATATCGTATTGTTGCATAGGAGTCTAAAATTGCCACTTCATCATTGGAGCGTTTTAGTGAAGAATCCACTTATAGTATTTCCTCCACAACGTTAAGCAGGAAGTGATTTCTTCCAACAAACTGTACAACTGCTCGACATAGTACATTTGAACGTTTCTCCTGCGATCTCTTTAACCACTCAGAGAAACATCCGTTGCAGAAATTATGGAAGCAAGGAGCAACTGTAACAACATCATGCCATATATTCAAGCAAATGCAGCATTTTAAAGCATGTTATTTGTGTACTTATCAGACCACAAAATGCTTCTGGAAGTTCATCAAGAAGTTGGGGTGTCCATCCCTCCATGATTCTCCGTGGAACAGTCATTGGATCCTCCACGATCTCCATAATGGTAACCATGTTCTCCTTAGCCACGATTTCAATGGATGGTTGGGCACCAATAACACTGTACCGGCCCTAACAAATGATTGACACCAAAAATTTGTAAGTGATTAATTATTGTCTAAAGTCAGATGCAAACAAATACAAATGATACATGGGGCTGAGGACGCTTACAACATTGGAGTCGTTGGAACCCCGCTCAACTGACTCAAACAGAAAACTTGGAGCATCTCTATCATCCTCCTTAACCAGACACCGGTAAGCAAGAACAGGAGTTGGATGATCCGAGACAGAGGAATTAAATTCCCCTTCTTCGAGGCTTCTACAAACTTCTCTGATTCGTCGGCTGCAGTAAAATCAATCGTACAAATCAAAACTCGCATTAGTATAACCAATTCAGTTCCTTACAAACAGACATTGCCTGACAGAATCAAATTTTGAATTCTTAAATTTGGGCAGATTATAATCATATAATGACCACCACTCTCACTGTTCGGCTAATCGAACCGAAATTAGCATTTTACAATGTAAATCAAAACACAATTAACTAAAAACCCAGAAATTCATTTTCTTTATTTTCTTCCAGCAAAACAATCATAGATACTCAAATGTAAATGGCTAATACTCAATTAGTTCTACATTTTCTAGGAAACCAAACACATCCCAGAAAGCAAATGTAGTTGAATCAACTGCTCCAGAAGAAAAATTGAAACGAGCAACAAAAAATATTACAAAGGTCGGGAAGAAAAAAAGACAATGCGAAGATGAAAATTAAAGGAATCAAGCGAAGGAGGAAGGGTGCCGATGTGGGTAATGAAGTATTGCCTAACCGAATAAACATTAGAAGGAGAAGGACCCGCATAGGGCTGCGCCAGTTTTTGTTGATGGGGATGTTGCCAATGATGCTGGACTGGGCCCGCAGCATTAAAGGGCCGACCACCACCACTAGAATTAAATTATTGACAAGTGAAATCCATAAAGCACCCAAAAATTAGGTAAAGATTTTTACTTTATAATAACGAGTGGTTCTCATGTGTAGTAGATTTGTAATGCGAGATCCTCCTGGTCTTTGATTAGCTGTTAACTCGAGATGTCAAATATTGTACGTTAAAATTTTATTTGATGGGTAAATTGAATACAAATGTTAAATTTTTTTTTTTTTTCAATTAAAATGTCAAATATTTATTTTATTATTTTATTGAGCCTAAAGGTACATTAAATATTAAAAAATAATCAAAATGTTGTAAACATTCCTAGTTTAAGTATGATTGTGTAAATCCTAGATTAAATTTAATTCTAGTTATCATTTCTTATTATATCTTGTATTCTTTGGGGAAGAAGAAATATCTTCTCTCCTTTACTACTATAAATAAAGGCACAATGTAAGAGGGATAACAACACACATTCCCCTACAATTCTACAAACATCTCTCTCTTCTTCTCCTTGTCGTTGGCCATCCTAAACTTGTCAGATAAAATAAACCACAACACGTTATCAGCACAATCCTACCGCTGCGCTCAGGAATCTGACGTTGAAGAATTTTTCTTCATCAAACCAGTTTATCCATATCATCACGCAATCAGGTTCTTTCAAAACAACGATTTTTAACTTGATATTTTTGCAGTCCTGATAGCATAAACATTCACTATGATGCATGACCCAACTTTACGTTTTACGTATTTTAGATTCTACATAAATTGTGTATGCCTCATAATCATAATTGTTGAAATTATGTGAATTTGATATTTGCCATGAATTGAATCAAATTGAATATGTTTTTTTTAATTGAATTATATATCAAAAATTGAATTGAAATTTTTTTTTTTTGGGAACCTAGGGTTCTTTCGAACTCGTGACCACCATCCTGCAAATGGGATTCCCCAAGCCAAGCCGAGAGCCTGCAACTCTCTTTCTCCCTAGAAAACCCACGGAACCAGAAGTTACGAGTCTCAAAACCAACAAAACACAACACCTTTCACGGTGTCCTTGACCACAGCATGGCCTGCAGCCATTGCCTTGAACCTTTGGTTCATGTTGCTGACGACCAGAAGTCGTCCCACATAAATAAAATAAATAAATAAAGGACTGAGATTCGTCGAAATCTCGTCGGAATTTTTTTTTGAAATTCCGATTCAATTGCCCTGTCTCGGCCCGACTTATTCAATTTGTATATTAGAACCTGTATGTTCTACTCCTACGTGAAGGGATTGATTTTTCTCCATTACACTAACCACATCTTGTCCATCTATTTTGTGATAGGAACATGTCGAATTTGAACAAACTTGACTTCATCGCTTTAGAGGTCTCTGGAAGGAACTACCTCTAGTGGGTCCAAGATGTGAAGCTCCACCTCACTGCAAAGAACTTGCGTCATGCCATTGAAGAAGCAATAAACGAACTTGTTGGCGAAGCTGAAAAAGCCACTGCTATGATCTTCATCCGAAGACATATTCATGATGCTCTACAAACTGAATACCTTGCTAAGGAGGATCCACGTGCATTATGGGTCGATTTGGCTGATCGTTTTGATCACCAAAAAGACATATTCTTGCCTGAAGCAGGACACAGCTGGCAGCATTTGCGCTTCCAAGACTTTAAGTTTGTGAATGAATAATACTTTGAAGTTTGTCGAATCCGATAACTTCTCAAGTTTTGCAATGAAACTTTGACTGAAGAGGATCTCCTAGAGAAGACCTATTCGACTTTCTCTGCTTCTAATAATGTCTTGCAACAATAATATAGAGCTCAGAAGTTCACTACGTTCTCAGATTTGATCTCTGTTTTACTTCTCGCTGAAAAGCAGAACCAGCTGTTGATGAAGAATCATCAAGCTCGACCTACTGGGGCAACTGTTGTGCCTGAAGCACATTATAGCACCAACCAATGCGCAAAACGCCAAAAGAAGCGTGGTAAGGGCGGCCATAAGCCATCCCACCAAGGTTAACAGAGTCAAGGCCCATCCAAGAGAGGAAACAAAGCCCAGAAGCGCTCAAACCTCGCTCCGAAAGCCCCAAACTTCAAGAATAAGGGCAAAGCACCTGAAACCATGGATACATACATGTGCTATCGTTGTGGTTCAAAGGACCACTGGTCCCATGTTTGCTGAGCTCCTAATAAAGTTGTAGATGAATATCATTCTCGATGTAAGAAGTTTGAATCAAATGTCATGCAAGTGGACGAACCGGAGACTACAAAGATAGAGGTTTCTGATTTTCATGTGTATACCACCCTTATAGAAGATTAGAATTTTAGACATAGACTTATTTTTAGTTGAAATAAGATAATTGGGGCTGAATTCCACCTAGTGGTCAAATCCCTCCTTTGTTTTTGGTTGATTTTTGAACAATTTTCCTTTATGTTTGAATTATTAGTTGGTGATTTGTTTTGGATATTAAGTTTTTAATCATTGAATAAATGAAATTATTTTGAATTGATATTTGTTTTTATAAACTTTTATGCATGTGACCGATTCAAATTAATTTCTCATTCTATGTATGACTAGTGGGAAAGTTAGTTGTCTGGCAGATAGTGTAACCACACACAATGTTTTGCGTGAACGCATCTATTTCACTAACTTCGTACCTAAGAATGCAACTCTGACAACCCTCTCAGGCTCATCCAACCTGATAGAAGGATACGGTAAAACACATATAATGTTGTCCAATGGTACAATCTTGACCATTGATAAGGCACTCTATTCTCCACGTTCTGGAAGAACGTTGTTAAGTTTCAAGGACATTAGAGATAACAATTACCATGTTGAAACCCACGTAGAAAACAGAGTTGAATTTTTGTGCATAACTTCCTACGAATATGGCCAGAAGTGTATTCTAGAGAAGATGAAGCGTATCCGAGTGGTCTGTATACTACGACCATACGCCTCATTGAATGCCACTATATGGTCGGCCCTACTACTAGGACCGCACACGAAATTACACTTTGGCATGATCGTTTGGGACATCCTGGACGAATAGCGATGCGCCGTATCCTTAAATCTTCACATAGGCATCCACTAAGTTTATGTTTGATCCAAGGAATCGCATGTCAAACATGTTCGATGGGAAAGCTTATTACTAAGCCTTCTTATGACAAGATTCGTTCCAATCCTCCCATTTTTCTACAATGGATTCAGGGGAACATTTGTGGACCGATTCACCCTCCCTGCGGACCATTTAGATACTTTATGGTTTTGGTTGATGCTTCCACACATTGGTCACACGTGTGTTTGTTGTCCACAAGGAACGCTGCATTCTCCAAATTGTTGGCTTAGGTTATCAAGCTTAGGGTTCACCACCCAAATTATCCGATTAAATATATTTGATTGGATAATGCTGAAGAATTCACATCTAAAACTTTTGATGACTATTGCATGTTGGTTGGGGTTGAAGTTGAACATCCTGTAACCCATGTTCATACCCATAATGGCTTGGCAGAGGCTTTCATTAAGCGCTTACAAATGATTGCTCGATCATTGGTCATACGTACCAAGCTTCCAATTGCTGCTTGGGGCCATGCAATATTGCACGCAGCAAAGTTGGTCCGTCTGAGGCTTGTTGCGACACAACCATTTAGTGCCCTTCAGTTGGTTACCGGATAGGAACCCTACATATCGCATCTGCGCGTATTAGGTTGTGCGGTATATGTGCCGATCTCGCCGCGCTTACGTACAGAAATGAGGCCTCAACAAAGGATGAGAATCTATGTCGAAAATGATTCTCCTTCGATTATTCGTTACTTAGAACCTTTGACAGACGATCTATTTACTGCTCGTTTCACGGATTGTCATTTCTATGAAACAGTCTTCCTGTCGTTAGAGGGAGATAAGAACATCAACGTTCCTGAAGAACGATGCGAATTATCGTGGACGACTCCCACTTTGTCTCATTTAGATCTCTGCACCGCTCAATTTGAAACTGAAGTGCAGCACATATTAGATCTTCAGAGCTTAGCTCATAGCATGCCAGATGTTTTCACCAATATAGAGCGCGTGACAAAATCACATATTCCAACTGCGAATACGCCTACAAAGATGGATGTACCAAATGTATGACAAACTGCCCTCCTGGAAGCCCAGGATGCCAATCTTGGTGATCCACGTACATTATCGGCTAGCCAATCATCTGCCCCTACACAAAAGCGTAGCAGACCCATTGGTTCAAAGGATTCACACCCTCGGAAGAGGAAAACCACGGCACAAGGTCCCGAAGAACCTACCGTGAATCTGACAATCGCTTACTCATTCTACCCAACGCATGAGGAAATTCTAGATTATGGAAGCGTCCTTGAAGGGACCAATCATCTTCCCGAGAATTGTGAGATTTCAGTCTGTTATGCTAGCTTAGATAATGTGTGGCGTAGAAATAAGATGATTATGGCGTTGGCAGTGATAGGTAGAACCGCTCTCTCGGGTTTCTTCCAGTAAGTGTTTGTGAAGTTAGATTCTTAGGAGGTCAGGAACTTCATCAG
This sequence comes from Pyrus communis, assembly GCF_963583255.1. Classification (NCBI taxonomy): domain Eukaryota; kingdom Viridiplantae; phylum Streptophyta; class Magnoliopsida; order Rosales; family Rosaceae; genus Pyrus; species Pyrus communis. The sequence goes on along the minus strand of NC_084810.1, from coordinate 22,766,887 downwards.
AGGAAAGAAACTGACTGATGGGTTGCTGAAGAAGTTGATGATTGTTAGTGTTGTTTATGATGATGCCGAGCAAAAGCAATTACGTAACCTACATGTGAGGTCGTGGTTGCACGAGCTTAAAAAGGGAGTCCTTGATGCTGAAGACCTACTAGACGAGATCAAGACAGATGTGTTGAGGTGGAAAATTGAAGGTGAATTTGGAAGTAGCACAAGCAAGGTACAAGACCTTGTCTCTGCTTCTTTGCATGCTTTTGATGAGTCTGTAGAAAGCAAGAGAAAGAAAATTCTTGAGAGGCTAAGCTTCATTGTAGAACAAAAAGATGCCCTTGATTTGAAAATAGGTAGTAGACACAAAATGTCACAAACATTGCTTTCAACTTCTTTAGTAGAAGGCTCTAATGTGTATGGAATAGATCATGAGAAGGAAATCACTATTCAATTGTTGCTATCAAATGATGTCACTTGTAGTAACATTGGCATATTCCCATTGTGGGCATAGGTGGGATCAGAAAGACCACCCTTGCTCAGCTCTTATACAATGATGATAAAGTGAAGCAGCATTTTGAGCTCCAGGCATGGGTTTGTGTTTCTGATGAATTTGACGTTGTTAAGATCACACAAACAATTTGTGCATCAGTCACTTCACAAACATGTGATACCACAGACCTGAACCAGCTTCAGGTCAAACTCAGATGCTTTGGCGGGGAAGAAGTTTATTTTTGTTCTTGATGATGATTGGAATGAGAATTACAATATTTGGGATTCTTTAAAACGCCCCTTCGAGTCTGGAGCTGATGGAAGTAAGATCATTGTGACAACACAGAATAATGGTGTTGCAACTACGATGGGTACTCTTCAAACCCACTATTTAGAGCACTTCAAGAAAACTGTTGGTCGTTATTTGCAAAACATGCCTTCAAAGATGCGAGTGTTATTATAGATCCAAATCTTGAGGTAATCGGAAGACAAATTGTTAGCAAGTGTAAAGGCCTTCCCTTAGTTGCAAAATATCACGATGGTCTCTTACGCTCTGAACCAAATGTGGAGGAATGAGAAAATGTGCTAAAAAGTGACATATGGGAGTTGTCAGATGCAAAGATTGAAACTCTGCCGGCTCTATAGCTAAGCTACCAGTACTTGTCTCTGGTGTTGAAGCATTGTTTTGCTTATTGTTTGATATTTCCCAAAGATTATGAATATGACAAGTCTGAATTAATTTTGTTGTGGATGACTTAAGATCTTCTACAACCCCAAAAGAAGACTAGGTTGGAAGATGTTGGAAAAAAAATACTTTGATGACTTAATTTTGTTGTGGATGACTTAAGATCTTTTCCAGATACTCAAGTCGCCAAGTTTTCTTGTTGGAAGACCATGACTTCTTGCATTAAATTGGAAGACCATGACTTCTTGTTGGACGTTGGACGTTGTGAGCAAGGGCCGTCATTTTTGACTAAAGGTTATGGCAGGTGTGCCAGCTTTGTGACTGCTTCCAGCCGCCATAATACGGCCTTGGAAGTCATTGGACGTTAGACGTTGTGAGCAAGGGCCGTCATTTTTGACTAAAGGTTATGGCAAGTGTGCCAGCTTTGTGACTGCTTCCAGCCGCCATAATACGGCCCTGTATACAATGCACTACGCTTAGTATTGTATCATTATACCTATACGAAAACTTCAGTTGATGGGCACTATTTACCAATAGTGATTTCACGAAAATACCTTTCGTTTTTCTTCCCATTACTGCTTTATTTTTTAATGTTAAACAGTGGATTTACAAATTTCCCCTTACTATTTGTTGGATGGGGGCGCGACCACGTCTTTAAAGAGACCAGTTTGTTCCATTTGCATCCAGAATCTCTCCAGTTCTCTATCTTATAAACCATGAACCAAAAAATCCTCTCTAAAAAAACCATGAACCCCATCACAATCTCTCTCAAAACCTATCAACCACAACACAATCCGGTCCCGATTGGAAGAAAGCTTTAAGCCCAGAAAAAGTTACGTTTCATGGTGAGTTCTCCTACCGCTTTGGGGCTTTTTTTTTTTTTTTTTCCTTGGGTAGCATGCAGTCTTTTCTGAGTTAATGGTCGAGGGCCTTGTTATATATATAAAATAATATAATAAATAAAATAATAAATAAAAAATAAAAGTAGTGCTTATGGGTCAGGTATGAGATTTTTTAGGTACTCAAGATTCTTGAATTCTAGATGTGTTGAATTTGGTTTTGTTTTTCACTAATTGCCTGCTTCATAGAATTAATACAAATACAAAATGGAAAAAAGCTTTTCATCCATAAATAATACTCTTTTTTTTTTTTTTTTAAAGTTGTCTTGAGTTCAATTTTTTTTAAAATAATCTAATCAAACAAGTTTTTAAGATTTAAAACTTGAAAAGTAACTTCAAAAGTATTTTTCAGTTTTAAAAGTTAGATTCAAATAAAGTATTAAGAGGTTCTAAACTTTTGGGATTATTGAATTCAGTGTTTTATTTAGTTTGCTTAGCTTTGATTATATTGAATTTGAATTTGGTATTTTGTTTAGGTTTATTATGTTGAAATCAGAGTTTCAATTTAGGGTTTTGTTTAGGTTTAATCTAAAAGCTGCTTCGGAGACCTCTGTACCCTAGAAGCTGCTTCGAAGATCTAATCTTTCAGTGATGACCAGTTGATCTCCAAAAAGTGTTGAGTGATTCTCATCTTTCAGCCTTCAACTTTTTTTTTTTAAATTTTCTTTTTTGCCAAAAACATAAATAGGCTTTAAAGTCTTTGTTTTAGATTTGTGAAATGTGGAGAACTTTGCAAATTGCAGTTTCTTGGTGCCTGACTTTGATCTTTTGGAATAGTCTGTTTAGGGTGAAGGGAAATGGGCTTAAAGGTAGGTGAGTTTGTGATTTATTGTTGTGATTATATGCCCAGTTCTGTTTTTTTTTTTTTTTTTTTTTTTTTTTTTTTTTTTTTTTTTTAGCCCTTTCTTTCTTTTTTTAGGAGTGAAATGATGTGTTGGAATCTTCTCGGTTGCTAGAAATCTGAATACGTAGATAATGTGAATTGATACTAGTTCTATTGTTGTGTTATATGTCAAGATGAAGAGAAATTTTTCACTGTGCTCAGAATACAGGGTAGTACATCACGTGTCTTTATACAAGTTATGAGATTCTTGTGATAAAAAGTTATTAGCATAAAAAATAAAATTTCCCGCCACTCATATAATAACATGTAATATACCACTTGTGTTACAAACAAAACTTGGATGGAGAGCTACATTTATTAGTGTAGTTATGTAAAAAAATGTGAGGAAATTTTAATGTAGTAATTGAAAATAGTTTTTTAAATATAATTACTGCGAACATAATCTTCTCAAGGTTTTGATCTAAATGATCATTTTTGGGTTCATCGTTTTCAACGCAATGGGTTCTTTTACAGGACCAAAAAATGTCTAAGTTTCAAACCTTATGAAACTAAATCAAGAATTAAACACTATTTATAAAATTTTGACCAATTAGTAGATACTATTTATGACATTGGATTAATAAGTAGACACTATTTATGAAATTAGACCAATAAGTAGACGCTATTTATGAAACGAAAACAAGAATTAGGCACTAATTCTAAAACTAAACCAATAGTTGGAAACTATTAATGAAACTGGACCATACACTATTTATGAAACTAGATTAAGAACTAGACAATATTTACGAACCATGACTAGGGATGGCAACTTAAGTTGTCAAACTTGATCCCCGCAGGTAACCGACCTGAACAGTTCGGTTTCAAGGATCAAATTTCAAGTTTTTTACGGTTATGGGTAACCATTGGATAAATTGTTCGGTTTCGGGTTTAGTTATGGTTATAGGGGTATCCGCTTCGAACTCATAAGAATGAAATCCCTATTTTTTTCTCCAGCAACTTTAATACTTCATGGGAGACATGCAGTGCACACTTCAAAGCCTTTGAGTTCTTCCAGAAAACACACCTCACTTTCTCTCCACGTTCTTCCCATTTTTGTGCTCTGTGCTTCTCCCTTCCCCGAGCACCACATACACGTGTACACACATGCAAAACAAGGACCACACCACCATTTTCTCTCCCTCATCCCTCACCTTTCTCTTCTTCCCTGCTTTCTCTCTCACCTCACTTCTCTACAACTTTCTCTCTCTTTTTGTCTCTTTCTCCCTCTCCTCATTACACTCTCCTCACCTTTCCCGAGCTACGCACACATAGCACCACCACCCACACCATGCAGAGCCCTCAAACCACACCCTCCAGACCCCCACCATCTCTGCGACCTCTCACTCTCTCTCCTCATCCCTCTCGCACCACCGAGAACCAACAACCGAGACACCATCAGCCTCCTCGTCTCTCTCACTATTTAATCAGTTAAATTTTAGCAAGTATGTTAACACTTGAGTAATTTTCATAAGAAAGAAATATTATATATTCAGGGAAAACCGTTACCCGATGGGGAATCTGTTACCCAACAGGTTTGGTTACAGGGAATACATGTTCGGGTTTTTTACGGTTTCGGGTTTGGTTATGGGGATGGCACATCCGAACCCAATCCGCCATGTTGCCATCCTTAACCATGACCAAGAATTAGGCACTATTTGAATAAAATTATAGCATGGTTTTTTGTTAAAATAAACTTAGTCCAAGCCATTTTCATAAAAGTTCTCATTTCTTAATAAAAGAAACTAATATAATAATTAAGAGTCCGTCTGGCACCGCTTTTGCGCGGTTTAGAATCACTTCTGAATAAAGCACCTCCCACTTTTAAACCTAGAATCACCTCCCAAATAGGCTGTGAGCAATACAAGATCCAAAAGCTTTAAATAATTATTTAAGTTAATCCACCTGCTAATTAGGAAGAGATATTCCTAGACCTACTAGAATTTACACAATCACATTCTTATTCTAAATATGACTACAAGACTTCTCCTTGAGTGTATTAATACTCAACAAACCATCGCATCAGATCTTCAACACATAAGGTAGAATAGTTGATGAAGTCATCGGCATAACGGGTGAACGCAAGTCTTAAATTTAAAGAAAGTATGCATTGGTAGTAAAACTCACAAAACTTCGCTATAGTAAAACCCAAGGCATAGGGAAAACTCAGAAACTAAGGCAAAAAGTGAGAAGTATGCATAATGCCTAAAACAAACGTCAAACATGACGAATGTAGTGAACTGAACAGAGTATGATCATCCCAGGATGGGTGCCTCATCAAAACTTCGTTATGTAGCAAAAACCTAGTGAGAAATATGCTCTTAATCATAGGCAAAATAGTACATTAAGATCAAGTGAGTCAGGTTTAGGAGACTCCCTTTAAGTTAGACATAACTTCCAAATAAGAGAACTATAAGCGATTCAACTCAGATAATTTACGCATACCGTTTCCTTGGACGAGCCTCTAAAAAGTAAACTTGGGCGGTGACTTGGTGAAGAGATTGACCAGGTTGTCCTAGTAATGGATTTGCTTAACTTCAATGTTCTGATGCTGTTGTTGCTGGTAAGAGTAAAAGAACTTCGGCACTATGTGCTTGGTGTTGTCTCCCTTGATGTATCATTCCTTTAACTGCTCGATGCATGCTGCATTGTCTTCAAAGATCATCGTAGGAAGGTCAACGATGGAGGTAAGACCACTAGTACTTCGAATATGTTCCACAACTACTCTCAACCAAAAGCACTCACGCGATGCTTCATGCAGGGCGATAATCTCAACATGGTTCGAAGAAGTAACTAGCGTTTGCTTGGTAGACCTCCAAGATAAAGTGGTGTCTCCAACGGTAAAGACATAGCCTATTTGAGAATGTACCCTATGTAGGTTAGACAGATATCCAGCATCTGCGTAACCAACAAGGCGATAATCATTTCAAGAATTACATGGGGCGGCAACGCTTGAAGATTCACGGGTATAGAACAAGCCCAAATTCGTCGTACTGTTGAGGTAGCAGAAAATGTCTTTAACACCATTTCAGTGCCTACGTGTGGACGCATTGTTGTATCTAGCCAAAAGATTAATAACGAATGAGATGTCGTGTCTAATGCATTGAGCCAAGTACAATAAAGGCCCAATTTTACTTAGGTAAGGAAGTTCGGGTTCCAAAATCTCTTCTTCCTTATTTGGACGGAAGAAATCTCGTTTAGCATCTAGAGTCCGAACGATCATAGGTGTACTCGAAGGCTTCGCTTGATCCTCATTAAAACGTCACAACACCTTTTGGGTGTAGTTCGATTCATGTACTAGGATTCTGTCCGAACAATGCTCGATCTCCAGGCCGAGACAGTATTGAGTTTTCCTAAGATCATTCATCTCAAATTCCAATTTCAAGTGCAACAATTTCCTCAAGCTCTACGGGAGTTCTAATGAGGTTCATGTCGTCGACATAAACTACAACAATTACAAATTCGGAATGACTTCTTTATGAACACGCATAGGCATAATTTATTGTTCACATAACCCTGACTTGTCAAATATTCACTCAGACGGTTATACCACATCCTCCCAGATTGTTTCAATCTGTAGAGTGACCTCCTTAACCTAATTGAGAGAGTGTTTTGTGGTCTAGAACTATTTGAAATAGTCAATGGAAGTCCTTCTGGAACTTTTATGCATATTTCCGTATCTAGATCCCCATAGAGATACGTTGTTACCACGTCCATAAGCTGCTTATTCAGTTTTTTGGAAACTACCAAACTGATTAGGTAGCGGAACGTTATAACGTCCATTATGAGGGAATACATCTCCTCATAATTAATCCCAGGGCGTTGAGAGAAACCTTGCACTAAAGGGCGAGCTTTGTATCGCACTATTTCATTCTTCTCATAACACTTCCTCACGAAAACCGACTTGTAGCCAACGGACTTCACACGTGCTGGTGTAGGAACAATAGGTCCAAACATTTTACGTTTCGCAAGTGAATCGAGTTCGACTTGGATTGCTTGTTTCCAGTTTGATCAATCGGTTCTACGTTGGCATTCATCAACGGAGCGTGGTTTAATGTCATTGCTAAGTATAATGTCAGTAGCTACTATGTACACAAATGCATCGTCGATGATCATGTCATTCCGATTCCAAATCTTATCCAATACTGCATAATGGACTGAAATCTCGCGATTCTCAGAAGGTCAGTTTGTCTCATTTAAGACATCATCGTAATCTAGAATAACCTCATGCATTGGAACATATAAGTGAGAGATGGTCGGATTCAAACTATGGTCACTAGTTAGTGTCGATTTCCTTTTCCGGAGTTGTGAATCATTTGAACCAACATTTCAGGGTTGAAGCAGATGATTGGCTGGCTACCAATGTACCAGGCCGCATGGAAGGTACGATCTCCCCACCTTCGGGGATGGTTCAGCCTTCCCAAGCAGGCTAGTGACATAGGCGGGGTACATTTATCCTTGCAGGTGCGTTTGCAGCGGGTATATGTGATCTTGTCACCTTAGCTAGATCATTAAAAGCATCTGGCATGCTCTGAAGATCTATAATTCATCGCACCTTAGTTTCAGACTGGGTAGTGTGAGGATTTAAATGAGACACAGTGGAAGCATACCACGACAATTCATAACTTTCTCCCGGAACGTTAGCATGCTTATCTCCCCCTAACGATGGGAAAACTGTCTTATCAAAGTGACAATTCGCAAAATGTGCGGTAAAGAGATCTCCTGTCAAGGATTCTAAATAACGAAAAATTGATGGCAAATCATAACCAACATAGATTTCTATTTTTCTCTGATGACCTATTTTGGTACATAATGACGGCGCTATTGGCATATAAATGGCGCACCCAAACACCCGTAAATGCGAGGCGTCAGGCTGACCAACTGTAACGGTGAATGTGGTTGGGTAGTGGTGGGCCAACATAACTGCGTGCAATATTGCATAGCCCCAGGAAGATACTGACAATTTGGTTCTCATAACCAAAATTTGAGCTATCAATTGAAGGCGCTTTATGAAAGCTTCTGCTAGGCCGTCTTGTGTGTGAACATGGGGTACATGATGTTCCACATCAATCCCTACTGACCTGCAATAATCGTCAAAAGTCTATGACGTAAACTCTCCAACGTTATCCAGTCGAATCGACTTAATCAGATAATTAGGGTGGTGAGCCCTTAGCTTAATAATTTGTGCTATAAGTTTAGCAAATGCAGCGTTGCATGTGGATAACAGGCAAACATGTGACCATTGTGTCGATGCATCAACCACCACCATAAAGTATCTAAATGGTCTGCATGTTGGTTGGATAGGTCCACAAATATCCCCAAGAATCCTCTAATAAAATTTAGAAAGGTTGTGAATAATCTTTGTAATCGAGGGTTGAGTATTCAACTTCCCCAAAGAACATGCTTTGCATGGCGGAAATCCAACATAGGGAGGTAACTGATTCCCACGAGATGTTTTGAGGATAGGGCACTTCATTTCACATCCAGGATGTCCCAAACGATCATGCCAAAGCAGCAAAGTGCTCTAGAACTTAGGCATGGGGCCGGCCACATGGTGGCCTTCTATGCCTCGAATGGTTGTTATGTACAATCCACTCGGAATATGTTCCAACTTCTCGTGAATACGCTTCTAGTCATATTCGTATGAAGTGATACAAAGAAATTTAGAATCATTATCTTCACTGGTTTCAACATGATATTGATTATCTCGAATATCTTTAAAACTCAGCAACGTTCTTCCGGAACGTGGAGAATATAGTACCTTTTTAATGGTTTAGACTGTACCATTGGACAACATGATACATGCATTTCCGTATCCTTCAATCAGATTGGATGGGCCTGAGAGAGTTATCAGAGGTGCTTTCTTGGGTATAAAGTTAGTAAAATAGTGTTGCTTACGCAAGATGGTATGCATGGTAGCACTATCAGCCAGACAACTTTCTCACTGGACATACCTAGAAATAAATTGATTGAATTGGTCACATGTATAAATATAATTCATATTCATTCAATTAAGCAATTCGAGAAATAATATCCATAAAATAACAATTCATAATTCAAAACAAACCAAAACCAAACAAATTATTCCAAAGACTTAGAAAAATTATTCAAAATTAAACCATAAACCTAGAAAAATAGGGGAGGGGGGCCGGCCACTCCTAGTGGGTTCGCCCACTAAGGGTAAAACACCCTTAAACATGTCTAATTTATTCGTCCATAGGCACTGACGCCTCCTAAAAATCTGATATCTCTATTAATGTAGTAACATCTTCTAGATGGTCCACTTGTTCAAGTTCAACATGTCCCTAAAACAGAGGGTACAAAAAAAAACGTGATTAGTCATATGGTGATCCATCGACATATATCGTAGAACATTCGGGTTTTATAGACATGTATTGGTTTAATTTATGCATGAAACCTGCAGGATTTATGTGGTAAGTTTTGAATGAAAACTTCAGGTTTCAAAGGCACTAAATATGAAACTACCAGCTCAATTTAGTTTTATGAATGATTAGTTCATAAAGGAGAGGTTCCTGCAAGAAACATAGAAGGCAATATGCTGATTTAAGTGTAGTGTATTTGAGTTTCTTCATGAACTCAAGTATAAGAGCTTCGTTACTTGGAAAGTATGTCAACAGTTCAAAGTATACAAATAAATTATTGACTCGATAATGTCTAAAAGTAATCTTCAAGTCAATAATTTTGGATTTAATTATCAAATTAATGGACTGCGAGTCACTTTTAATTAATTCAATAGATCGGGACCAAATGGGGTCGCTCGTGGAAGCAATAATAATAACATTTGGGTTAAAATTATTTAGAATGCTAAATAATAGCATATGGTCAAAAAAGGCATAGCCCAAAAAGGGTTTGGGCTCGGGTGTGGCTATAATAGCAGCCCATAAATGGCTACAGGCCACGAGCCAAGACAGGTGAGCCCAGCAGCAGTAGCTACTGGCTTTTGGGCTGAAAAGGGGGGCACGGGTCAGGCTCAGCAAAACGCTAGCCTTAGGTTCGCGTGGGAAGCCCAACTAAGGTTGGGTCCGGGTCAGGGCAAGCTCAACCCAACAGACAGAGTTACGGGAAACGGGCCGGGGCAATATGGCATAACCCAGTGGGCTAGGGACTCACAAGACATCAGGCCAAAAGGTTGCAGGCTTTTGGTTTGGGCGAAAGGACTTCATGCCCATTAGTTGGATCAGGCCTTAAGGAGTTAGGATGTCTGGGTCAGTGCAACAAACCCAAAGGCTACTGCCGTGTGGTCCACTCGATTGGGCTTTAGGCCAGTGGTGGTTCGATGATGCCATGGAGGGGGTGCGGCGGTGGTGCTGCATAATGCCAACGCAAAAATTTTTTTTTTTTCGGACATGGTTAGGGTTTGAACAAACCCATGTAGTTGCTTCTAATTTATTTATATGCTTTAACTCACAATTCTACATAGCAATTTATTTGCGTAATGCATGAAACATATATATGTTTACAAATAAATGAACATATACAATATATATATATCATAAGGAAAATATAAACATAGAGGAGTTCATGCATCATGGGGAATGTTTTCATACTTCGTGGACATTTCAAATATCTTCCTTTATTTTAAGCGTACCTGATTAGCAGAAAACAAATAAGAGCCTTTGAATTTTGTGAAAGATAGCCTCCTCCTACGATCCATCAGTTCCTCAGTTTTTGGCAAGAGCGTGCTGATAACGTGTTGTAGGGCTATCTAACTGAGCTATCTAAGGGATAGAGAGAAAGGGGGCCGACGGTAGCAAGAGGGAGAAGATAGAGATTTAATTGTGAGGTGTGTGTTGTATCGCCCCTATTCTGCCCTTATTTATAATAGTATGGTAGGCAAAAACCTTACCCTTTTAGGATTACAACTCTTAATAGGCAATCAACTTCTAATAGGAATATAAGAGATATTTCTAGACCTACTATAATTTACACAATCACTTTCCTATTCTAAATATGACTGCAACAATTAAGCCTTTTTTTTTTTTTTTTGTGATTTTGGAAAATGTACCTATGTTTTGGTACAATAACATTTTATTCATTTTTTATTTGCTCAATAAAATGACTGAAAAGAAATTAGAGTGTATACATAAGTAACAAATTAACGAGAGTACGTAAAATGTAAAAAGAAATGAGAGTATGTAATGGGATCGTTAACAACATAATCAAGAATAATCATTATGTTTATCTCATTGAATCAGCATCTTCTATTTGTTAAAGAATGAGATAAACATATTGATGTCTAAATTCAGAAGTTGGAATACAACTATGATTCGTTGAGTTTCTATTTGTCATAAGATGTAAGTTGATGTCTAACTTCAGAAGTTGTACAGCTATAGAGTACGCTATTTATTTCGTCTTATACCTCCATATTAGTGCTTAGAGATAAGCAAAAGGATGTATTAGAAACTTCATCAAGCAGCCCTTTTGTTTTAATGGTTTTCGGGTTGATGTTTTGATTAAAGGAAAACTATTAAAAAAGATTTGAAAACTTTGAATTTTAACGATAAGGACAAAATAAAGGGTAAAGTGAATAGTACTTGGATTGACTTTTTAGTATAAAAATGTGGTTTTTCGTTAAAATGAACAGTACTGGGAGTTTTTTGTTAAAGTTCCATTTGATTAATGATTGCTCTTTTGCGACTGTATAGGTAATCGGAGCTACGGGTGAAGCACAAAGAGACAAGACAGGTTGAGTTGAAGGCAAAGGCTCAAGCTATGCGGCAATGAAACCCGAATTAAAGCAGTAAGATATTCTTCTTATTTCTCCATTATAGGTCCGTAAAATTAGTTTGTAATTTATGAAAGCCGGAATTGAAGCAGTAAGATGTTCGTCTTCATTGTTATGTTGTTACAATTAAACGGAAGGACGTGATTGTCTGCTGAGGATAGGATATTTCAAATTTTAAAAGTTTTGTATTCAATATTTTTCTGACAGAGTAGTGTCCCCAGAAAATAGATATAAATTTCACCACACTCCCTACGATGCAGCGGGATGTGAATTGGAATTTTGCGTAAAACTGAGGATTTGGAGTTGTTTTGTGTGTTGATTATGAATTTTAGGTAACTAAATTGGTGGTTTCATATACCAAGTCCAATTGTTAGAAAGTAGATTCTTCCTTCGCTTTGGAAAAGTGCCTAGCTGAGATTATTTTGAAGTTCCCCTTCATTATAATATTTTGATTTTGATAAGAGCTTTGTCTACATATTTTTTGTTGACTAATGGTTTACCCGGTTAAAAGGAACTCTTTGAGATTATGTGAATGAATATGAATAGTTAAATTTGTCTGATTTAAGTTAATTGCAAAGTTGAGTATTTTTTTTCTGAGTTATGTTAATAATTCTACCTAAAATTTCTGTAAGTTTGTGGTTGAGTTTAAGTTATGTTTGAATTTATCGATATTTTTATACTAAAGGAACATGGAGTTCGGCTAAACCACACAATGGTCATCCTAATTTGGTATCGAATTCGTCATCTACGAGATTCGAACCTAAGACCTCTCACTTCCAAGTGAAGAGGATTACCATTAGACTGTAGTACTAAGTGGCAGTTATGTTTGAAATTTAATTGTAAATGTTTTACCCTGATTTGCTAAATTTTTTGTTGTTTTTTATTTTTTAAAATTAATTATGTATGAATTTACTTGAAAATGTTCATATGAATTTGGTAAAAACTTGAATAGAGATGGCTAAAAGATAAAACACTAGGTTTTATTAGAAAACATAGATAATTCAAGTGTCAGTACAACTGCATATTTGTTTACTTACACCAAAATTTTGTGCATACCTTCATGCGGTTTTATACAAAAATGACTGGATTTATTCATCTTGAATTCACTTCTATTATTAATAATTCTATTTACATGACATGCTTTGATGATTAGTCAGTCAATTTTGTTAAATGTGGTGCATGTAAAGATTGGATACATTGAGGAGTTACTCGTCTCTATCTTGTGAAGAGGAATTACAAGAACTCATGAAAGTGGCCATGATGTTTGAGGAAAAGATCTGTACTTCTGCCACCAGCCAGGTACTTATCTATGACATATTTAATTACTTACATAACTTGATCGTTTCTATTTCAACTCTGTTTACGTTATGAATAGCAAAGCTTTCCAAATTTAACATGGATTTATTTTTATAGTGAAATTATCTATAGAAATTTCTCTAAAGATGCTTACAATGGAGGGACACTGATTCAGAACACAGTGGGCAAGTCTTTACAAGCTAATTCTGCCGGTAATAGAAACTACACCCTTTCTCTCTAGTTGCATGCTTTTAACATATAGACACATTGAAATTGTATTTTAGAATTAGCATTCTTTTTTATGTTCAACTGCCTGGAAAGGGTTCTTGAAATTTTATTTTAGAATTACTATTTCTCTTTATTCAAAACAAAAGGTCTATAATTTCCTTCCTACATTCCACATATATGTACACAGTATTGCCTATCGTAAATATATTTACAAATTTTGCATGTTTTAGGCGGTTTTCACATAAGGGACCTCTGTTTCATATGTATTTATTTTTTAGAACATTTTAAACACTCACAGCAATGTGCGCGCACTTTTTCTGCTAGCATTCTCTAAGAGCACTTCCAGCCCAGCTAAGTCCACTGGGCGATGAGCTCCGGAATCCCCTGTCCCCAAAAAACCAGCTCAAGCCCATCCCAACACTTGGGCTCTAGGGAGCCCCCACTTTTCCCTAGGTCCGAATTGACAGGCCCAGCCATTGGGTAGTGTAACATCACTTTGACAGCTATAATAAAAATAAAAATAAACTATAAAAAAATTCATCAAAATGAATTAAAAATATAAAAAAGTTATATATATTTTTTTACTATAAATACCTAACCATATTCTTCTACCTTGCACCATATTTTAGTATTTGCAAATATTTTCAATCAATCTTTTATTATTATTCGAAATTTAAAATAAAATTATTTTTTATTATTTTATAATATAATATTTTAATATCAATAGTCTGGGCTACTCAATTTAGGGATAGAGTTGCTCTAAAAAGTGGAGTTAAAGGCAGTTGACGAGAAATAACTTGTGTTAAATATAACTAGCATATGGGCACATACAAAGTGTGTGAGAAATTTTTTTACTTTTGTTTTTGAAATAGAATGAGAAAGGAAGAGAGTGATAGAGAATGTGGTGGGAGTGGGAAGTTTTTTTTTTTTTTTTAATTAGAGATATGTTAGGATTACATATAGGTGAGGTTTTGAAAAAAAAAAAACAATAAAATTTGGTAGTATGAAATTATATTTTTGTCCCATATTTCCTATTTATATTCTTTTTTAATTAAAAAGTTAAACTGGTAATTTCATAAAATTTTGGTTAACAATGACAGTTTTATTAATTAGTAGAGATAAAGTCAGTCTTTGTTTAATATCAATCCAACAACTCTTGGTTTGAATTTGTTTATTTGTAGCGAAAACTAACCATAGTTTTCGTTGCATTGATATTGCTAGCTAATTTGTGATTATCTTCTCCCAGCAAAACTCAATTCCATTTGCAAAGAAGAGATTGATCATGGCGCTAATGGTGGTAGGTGGAGCCGCTCTCTCGGGTTTCTTCCAGCAAGTATTTGTCAAGTTGGATTCTCAGGAGGTCAAGAACTTCATCAGAGGAAAGAAACAAACAGATGGGTTGCTGAAGAAGTTGAGGATCGAGTTGATGTCTATCAATGCTGTTTATGATGATGCCGAGCAAAAGCAATTAAGTAACCCAGTTGTGAAGCAGTGGCTACATGAGCTTAAAGAGGCAGTCTTTCATGCTGAGGACTTACTGGACGAGATCAAGACAGAGGCGTTAAGGCGAAAAATGGAAGCTGAATTTGGAAGTAGCACTAGCAAGGTACAAGACCTCATCTCTGCTTCTTTCCATGCTTTTGATGAGTCTATAGACACCAAGATAGAGGAAATTCTTGAGACGCTAAGCTTCATTTCAAAACAAAAAGATGCCTTTGGTTTGAAAGAACGCTGTAGTCGCAGAATCTCACAAACATGGCCTTTAACTTCTTTAGTAGAAGGCTCTGATGTATATGGAAGAGATCATGAGAAGGAAACCATCATTCAATTGTTGCTATCAGATGATGTTACTTGTAATAAGATTGGCGTCATTCCCATCGTGGGCATGGGTGGGATCGGAAAGACCACTCTTGCTCAGCTTTTATACAATGATGATAGTGTGAAGCAGCATTTTGAGCTCCAGGCATGGGTTTGTGTTTCTGATGAATTTGACGTTGTTAAGATCACTCAAACAATTTATGCATCAGTCACTTCACAAAGCTGTGATACCACAGACCTAAACGAGCTTCAAGTCAAACTCAAAGATGCTTTGGCGGGGAAGAAGTTTCTTTTTGTTCTTGATGACGTTTGGAACGAGAATTACAATATTTGGGATTCCTTAAAACGCCCCTTCGAGTCTGGAGTTCATGGAAGTAAGATCATTGTCACCGCAAGGAATGGTGGTGTTGCATCTACGATGTGTACTCTTCAAACCCACTATTTAAAGCACTTACTTGAGGAAGACTGTTGGTCTTTATTTGCAAAACATGCCTTCAAAGATGCAAGTGTTATTGTAGATCCAAATCTTGAGGTAATTGGAAGACAAATTGTTAGCAAGTGTAAAGGCCTTCCCTTAGCTGCAAAATCTCTTGGTGGTCTCTTACGCTCTGAACCAAATGTGGAGGAATGGGAAAATGTGCTAAAAAGTGACATATGGGAGTTGTCAGAAGCAAAGATTGAAATTATGCCAGCTCTATGGTTAAGCTACAAGTACTTGTCTCCGGAATTGAAGCGTTGTTTTGCTTATTGTTCGACATTTCCCAAAGATTATGTATTTGACAAGTCTGAATTAATTTTGTTGTGGATGGCCGAAGATCTTTTACAACACCAAAAGAAGACTAGGTTGGAAGATGTTGGAAAGAAATACTTTGATGATCTAATCTCACGGTCATTTTTTCAATACTCGTTTTCAAATGATTGTTTCATCATGCATGATCTGATGCATGATTTGGCGACTTACGTATCTGGAGAATTTTGCATTAGATTGGGAGACCACGACTTCTCATTGGACGTTGTGGGCAAGGGTCGCCATTTTTCTTATATGCAATATTCATCTAATGTTGATTCTGAGAGATTTGACACTATTTATGAAGCTAAGTATCTGCGCACCTTCATTCTTGGCGATCTCTATTCATTGCCGACAGTACGACTTGATCACCTTTTAATGCTACAGTGTTTAAGAGTTGTCAAACTCCGAGGGAATGATATCAGCGAGTTGCCTGATTCGATTAGCAACTTGAAGCATCTACGGTACCTCGACTTGTGTTACACTCCAATCCATAAATTACCAGACGCGGTATGCAGTTTGTATAAGTTACAAACATTGTTGGTGTCGGATTGTAGAAATCTAGCTGAGCTGCCCACCTTTTTGAGAAGACTTATCCACTTGCGCCATCTTGATTTCAGAGGTACAAAAATAAAAAAGATGCCCCCCCACATGGGCAAGTTGAAAGATCTCCAAACATTTGGGGGTGAGTTTGTCTTGAGCAAAGATGTCGGGGGAAACATTGATGAGTTAAAGGGGTTTCAGCATTTGAGAGGAAATCTTCATATTTCAGGGCTTCAAAATATCACACGTGCTGAGGATGCTTTGGAGGCCAAACTAAGGGACAAGAAGCTCAGTGAAATACGTTTGAAATGGGAAGATGACACTATTGATTCTGAAAACGATAGTCAAGTGCTGGGCAACCTACAGCCCAATACAAACCTAAAAGTACTGGCTATAGAAGGATACGGAGGTACAAAGTTTCCAGGTTGGTTAGGAGATGAGTCTTTCTCTTATCTTGTCACTCTCCGACTTGAGACTTGTGGATATTGTTTCTCCCTGCCAGCATTGGGGCAGCTACCGTCCCTCAAAAGGCTTGAAATTTATCGGTTGAATGGAGTGGAATCAGTGGGGTCTCAGTTTTATGGGGGAATTAAACCTGCATTTAAATCTCTGGAGTTTCTGAGTTTCCGCAGTATGCAGGAATGGCAAGAGTGGTGTTTCCCTGGAGGTGAAGAAGAAGAAGGCAGACATTTTCCTAATCTTTGCGAGCTTCGTTTGCATTGTTGTCCCAAACTAACGGGGAAAATACCGTTAGACTACTTCCCAAGACTTGAGCGGCTAAGTTTGCAGAAAGTTAATATCGAATCCCTTGCTTGTTCGCATGAATGCAATAAATTCAATATTGAACTCCCATTCCTCCGTGAGTTGGAAATATCAGATTGCCCGAATCTGGTATGTTTTGTGGGTGGTGGAGTGCTGCTAGCGCCCAACTTGAAGGAGATATCTATGTGCCGTTTTAAAAACTTGTGGTCAGTGCCAGAAGATATGCAAATCTCGCTCCCATCTCTTCCGTCTCTATCCATAGAAGGGTGTAAAGAATTTAAATCATTTCCGGAAGAATCTAAATTCCCATCCCTCGATGATTTGAAGATAATGGAGTGCCCAGAATTTGTGGGTTTCCCCCATGGAGGAAGACTGGAAGCGCCCAATTTGAAGACGATGGAAATCAAAGAATGTAACAAATTCAGGTCACTGCCAGAGGAGATGCACGCCTCTCTCCTGTCTCTTCAGTCTCTGTCCATAATGTTTTGCAAAGAATTTAGATCATTTCCGGAAGAATCTAAATTCTCATCCCCCTTTGATTTAAAGATAAAGGAGTGCCCAAAATTTGTGGGTTTCCACCATGAAGGAGGACTGCAAGCGCTCAACTTGAAGACGATGGAAATCAAAGAATGTAACAAATTCAGGTCACGTCCAGAGGAGATGCACACCTCTCTCCCGTCTCTTCAGTCTCTGTCCATAGAAGGGTGTAAAGAATTTAAATCATTTCCGGAAGAATCTAAATTCCCATCCCTCTATTATTTGAAGATAAAGGAGTGCCCAGAATTTGTGGGTTTCCCCCATGGAGGACTGCAAGCGCCCAACTTGAAGGAGATGGAAATCTATGAATGTAACAAATTCGGGTCACTGCCAGAGAAGATGCACGCCTCTCTCCCGTCTCTTCGGTTTCTGTCCATAGAAAGGTGTAAAGAATTTAAATCATTTCCGGAAGAATCAAAATTCCCATTCCTCTATTATTTGAAGATAAAGGATTGCACAGAATTTGTGGGTGGAGGAGGACTGCAAGCGCCCAACTTGAATACGATGGAAATCGAAGAATGTAACAAATTGAGGTCACTCCCATCTCTCCGGTCTTTGATCATACGGGATTGCCCAGAATTGGAATCATTTCCGGAAGGGGGATTGCCGTCTAAATTGCGTTACCTCGGTATCCGGAGTTGTAAAAAACTGATGGCAAACCGTATGCGGTGGGGTCTACAAACACTCACCTCTCTCAAATACTTGGATGTCGACTTCTCAAAATGTGAAGAAGAAGAAATTGGCGAATCATTTCCAGAAGAGGGGCTGCTGCCAACCACTCTCACTTCTCTCAGAATCTCCGATCATCCGAATCTGAAAACCATTGACGGCAAGGCGTTAAGACACCTCATCTCTCTCGAGACGTTGAAGATTTCTTTTTGTCCTCAACTCCAGAGCTTGCCAGATGAAGGGCTACCCACTTCTCTTTCTCGTCTAGATATCTTCAAGTGTGATTTCCAAATCGGTTAGGAGATGACCCGTTCGTTCTCTCATCTTGTTACTCTTCGACTTATGGATTGTGAATATTGTTTTTCAATGGCAGCATTGGCACAGCTACCATCTCTCTGAAGGCTTGAAATTGATGGGTTAAATGGAGTGGAATTGTCTCAGCGTTGGTTCTACTCTCCCTCTTTTCTTACTGTGCCTTGTGGTGGTTCTATAATACGACAATTTGTTGTATTCAACAAGTTTATGAGCTCTAGTTTCCGAATTTCTTTTTTCAAGTTTGTTTCCAAATTATGTCTATAGAGCGGTAGATTTTGGTACTTTGTGGAATTCGAATTCAAACGTTTGGTTTGTAAAATATGGATGATGATTTCGTTTCTGTGGAATTGTGAATCTATGATCATGCATGAATGTTGTAAGACCAGAGTATCGAAAACCCTCTGTTGTTTACTAATCGATCTCAACTGGTCTAAATTCTACTTGTTTAATTAGTATTGCCAAGATGATCTTATCTATTAATCATGTCTTATCAAATGATTACCGTTTCATCATTCCCTTGGGGACGCATAGAGCTACAAAAGTTTTCAAGTTGCTTTGCATGTGTAGGTCTGAGAGTCGTGCAAAGGAAACAACAGTGCAATATATTTCTCAGTGATAACTTGCTCACGTTGATTGTTTTCATGTGCCGAGGTAGGGATTCTAGGGATGGTCAGTGCTGGGATTGGTTTAAAAGTCTCGCGACTGCACACGCGGTGAGAATCACTTTGTGCAACCCGTGTGCCAATATGTATCACATCCTAAACAGTGTTGAGGTACACTGTTATTGGTTCGCGAGGCGTCATTCCTTCGCATCCTTGACATTGCAGATGGATAGTGGTTTGATTGCCAACCCCACCATATTCAGTACCACAATGAGGGCATAGATTTGACGCAGTACCAGCTTCTTCATCCACCTGAGGGCGAGCCCTTGTTCCTTGAAGATGTTTTCCAGAGTTTACAATTAAGATTATATCGTATTGTCGCATAATAGTCTAAAATTTCCACTTCGTCATTGGGGCAAAAAATCTGCTTTTAGTATTTCCTCCGCAATGCTGAGCAAGAAGTGATCATTTACTACAATATCTTCTCAATGTGTTTTGTTCTAATAGTTTTCCTATTTGTTTCTTTTATCTACCGATTCAATAAGCCCAGTGACAGTGTGTGGGAAAAATATAGAGCTCCAGAAATCGATTCAATCTGCTACTCCTAAGGCCACTCAAGGAACCAAATCCCTAATTACTCAAGCAATCGAATTCAATAGATCTCAACAAATTAAACGCATCTAAAATACAAAAAAAATATAAAAATCAAATGAAAATAATAGAGCTGCAAAATGAAGTAGCAAGAGTATGCCTTTTCAAATCGAAGGGATCCATCGGCACAAGATTACATCAACTAAAATACAAACAATTACTCAAGTGTACATTTTCAAATCGAAGACCTCTATTGAGAGCACCAGCTACCGTACACTTTTTGGTGAGGTTGGCGGAGAGCTCACTTTAGTGGCGCTCGTACCCTTCGAATACGTCGCTCATCTTTCCCTAAACTTCTCTCTGCATTCAACCCATCACACAATTTCAGCAATAATTCGGTTTGAACGATCTGAAATCAATGGAATCGGAAGTCAATACCTGTTTCGATCGGAGATTTGAATGGATCGCCGGAGACGACGGCTGAAGAGCAGTGGCTGGTGTTTATTTTTTGTTCTAGGTGGTGGTGGTGGCGGCGGCTTGCTGTCGAAGGGATCGAAACGGTAATGTGCGCGAAAGGAAACCTCTCTCTCTACATGTGACCCTTCCTTTCACCGCCAAAATAAGGCATCAAAACACCTTGCTTTCTACTGTTCAGTGCCCCCACCCCTCCCTCTTTCTCTCTGCCTCTGTAACCCGCCTCTCTCTTTCTGATTTGCCTTACCGAATGCCAGACCATCCTCAGTCAATCAAGTCAGTGGAATCCTCACAAAATCCCTCACTCAATCGGGTCAGCTCTCTCAATTCCCTCCCTCACCCTCTGCAACACTGGCACATCCCTCACCTACACCCTCAATCCCATCGAACCCAGGCACACCGCGACTCTCCCAAACCGAGAATGACCAAAATACCCATGAAATTTCCAATCCAGTCCGTCGGATTTAGAATGTAGATAGGGTAAAATAGGCATTTGACTTTCAAGGCTTTAACACATTCAATGGTCACCGCCGAAGCCCACGTCCAAAACCAACAGCCCTATAAAACCCAAATTATGGTCAGTGGTAGAGATGTAAATATCCAGCCCAAATCTGATGGCATTATTGTAAATAACGTGAAATCGAGGGGCAAAATTTTGACTGTAGACAGCTACAGTCAAATCCTTCGTCAATTTTAGAATGTATAATGTTCGGACTATGACAGCCAAAATACATAGCTTGTTTTCTGTTGAGATGCTTCTCTCAAATCTGGCCAATTAATGAAGAGCATAACTACGACACCATTAAGCAGACAAAGTTCGTTCTTTTAAGTTTTGTTTACAAAGTTGAGTTTTCCTCAAGGGATCTTCACCTTTCAAGCTATATATTTTCTGGTTCTCAATTCTTACAATTTTCATTGTTTTGTTGCTAACTTGTTTACTCACCGCTATTCAAAATTTAGCTCTTCTTTTGCGATAAGTTGATTTGCCCTGAAATTTGCTAAGATTGCTCAAACGTATTTCTTTTACAATTTTTCTCTTGTGTTTGCTTTAATCGCGTACTGATGTTGGTGATTGAGAAAATGAAATTGTTGATGTCAATGCTCAACTTTACTGTTTACTTTTTGTATAGCTAAGTTTATTGTAGCTCAAGATACCTTCTTTATATGTGAGCAAGTCTTCCACCAAATCAGAAATTAAAGTGTTTTATACACGTTGAAACGTGATTGGAAGATGCGTTGTCATCCATTCTTTTCGATTTCCTGTGTTTGAGTTATATTATTTCCTCCATGATTTGAAGTTGTTTCCGAAGTATATTTATTGGGATATTGAGATGCGCGCTCTGGTACTTTTTGGAATATGACTTGAAACTTTCGGAGCAAGCGCAAACCAGAGTTTACTGTTCTAGTTCCTCTTTGATTATTCGGTTGTCATTACTTCGAGATTACTTGATAATGACATGATTACACAATTATATTCTCGATTTGCTATTACCTTGAGATTACTTGGTGGTAGTGACATGATTACACAGTTATATTCTCAGTTTGTCATTATCTCGAGATTACTTGACAATGACATAATTATATTTCTGTTTACACTAGTTATGGCTAGTGTATGATTTTGTATGCATGTAATATAGTGTCAGAGACCCATTAAGTGTGGTCCTTCGGGGATCCAATAAATGTGGCTACTTGCAGGTGTTTTAATTTGGGCTTATCCCTATTTTCGGTAGATTTTAATAGTTGAAAACTTGAGTTATGACTTTATGCATATTATGGATTCGTCACCAATCCACGTGATGGCCAGTTGATAAGATTTTTAGTACTTGCGTAAAAAGGGTTAAAAATCACACAAAATACTTGCAAGAGAACAAGGTAGTTGTAGTAAAAATGCTCATGTAAGGTCGTTTCCACAAGGATTATCTAAAACAATTTATGTAAAACCAAAATCTTAATTAATTATTTGAAAAAAAAGTTTGAAAAGAGTTGTTTTTCAATCTAAAAATAATAAAAACGAATTTAATAAAAGTAATTGAGGAAAATCAACAAGAAATCAATTTTAAAGAAATCAAATTAAAAAGAAACGGCTTTGGAAATAGATTTGCAAAAGCACTAGGGTTCTACCGTCCTCTTAACAATCCTTTGTAGATTCACTAATTACTTATGAATTACACATGCAACTTTGAATGTTAGGTTTTTCTAATGCATATTCAACTGTGACATTCAAGATAGAGCGTATATCAAACATGCAATCCGTCTATAGCATTCAGATCAAATATAAACATTCATGACTCATTATGTTTTGTGAAAACCCTTTGAAAAATCATGCAACCCTTAAGACGTGGCATTCGCCCTAAGTGACTTACAGTTATTAATCATAAGAAGCATTCCTCAATTTCAAGGTGACATTCCAACAGAAATTGCATCTGATTGCTTATCTAAACATTCTAATGGTAGCTAAACATTAAGACATAGAGACTATTTAAATGTAGTGATTAATAATTCAAGGCATGCATGCATAATATCATAAGCAATAAAATAAAAACTACATATTCATGCTAAGGCTGATGGCCCCGCCCTATCAAAAGAAAGTTAATTATGCATATTCAACCAAAAGAGTTTTATTGAAATAGAAAAAGAGTGAAAACACCTTGTAGAATAAAGTCTAAAAATCTCTTAAGCTTTGGCCAAAATTCTCTCTCAAATATCACGTTGAAAAGAAGAACATAAGGTCGGCCATAATTGTCACATCCCCGCCCGGGGTCCACCACATCTCGGGCCCGCTCCACCACCTTAACACGATATTGTCCGTTTTAGACCCCGACCACGTCCTCACGGTTTTGTTTCTGGGAACTCACACGATAACTTCCCAGTGGGTCACCCATCCTAGGATTGCTCTCGCACGAACTCGCTTAACTTCAGAATTCCGATGGAATCCGAAGCCAGTGAGCTCCCAAAAGGCCTCGAGTTCGGTAGAGATATGAATATACATATAAGGCTTACAAGATTCACTCCCCTGGGCGATGTGGTATGTTACAATCCACCCCTCCTTAGGGCCCCGACGTCCTTGTCGGTACACATGCGGGCAGGGTTAGGCTCTGATACCAAATTGTCACATCCCGACCCGAGCCCCCACCACATTCCGAGTCCGCTCCACCACCGTAGCACGATATTGTCCGCTTTGGGCCCTGACCACGCCCTCACGGTTTTGTTTCTAGGAACTCACACGAGAACTTCCCAGTGGGTCACCCATCCTAGGATTACTCTTGCACGAACTCGCTTAACTTCAGAGTTCCGATGGAATCCGAAAACAACGAGCTCCCAAAAGGCCTCGAGCTAGGTAGAGATGAGAATATACATATAAAGCTTACAGGATTCACTCCGCTGGGCGATGTGGGATGTTACAACAATGGCTTAATTATATTACGTAGAAAATCCAATCATTCCTAGAAAAGGACTTAAAATAAAACTAGGAAACCAAATAAATTAAAATAAATTAGAAAACATAATCCTAAATTGACTAGGATAATCAACTCAAAATCTGTACAACAACGTTTTGGATCCAAATCTCCTCCAAAAGTGGCCCAAAATAGCTGGATTTAAAGTTTCAAATAATCTAAACACTTATCTAGAAGGCCACGAACCCAAAAGTCATCTTAGGCTCATAAAATCACAATTAAGCCTAAAAAGTCACTTTTCAGCATCACGCATTACTTTTTTATTTCATCGCTAGAAAATAAGCACTTGGTCGAAAAAACCAAAATTTTGACACGAACAAGCTAAAGGACTCATGAACGTCCTCCAATTTGAATCACTTTAAAATTCACCCGTTTGATCACATTTTGCTCCAGAGGATGTCGAATGTCCTATATTGAAAATATAAAGTTAAGTATCAAAATTATACCAAAATAATTACCAAAGCATACTAAAATAGGATAAAATATATAATATGAAATCGACTAATCACTAGCACATCTCAATTTCGATGCCCACTGAACATTGAAGTTTGGGTGTGTCAGCGAACAAAATGTTTTTTTTTTTTTTAAAAAAAACATTATTATCTAAATTAAGGGGGAGATTATGAGATTAGCTTCATAATGAGCTAGCAATAATGTAGTTCAAATTTGTCTTTGGTGGAGAATCAAACCTAAGATCTCTTAGGTACTAGTGAAGATGAACACTACTAAACCGTAGTACTAAGTGACAATTAGAATTTTTTTTTAGTTTCTCTTTTTCATCTATCGACTGTTAAGGCAGGAAATTCTTGTATACATGATACATCAATGTACAATAAACACTTTTAAATGTAACGGCTGGCCTTGCACCCGATAAAATTTCAATGTACTTTACGGAAACCACGCGTTAAATGGGACCCCTTAAATTAGAGAATGTTTAACAGATGCTCAGGCTTTATAAAAAGTAGGGAGAAAGAAAAGTGGAAATTGATAGACCAATAAGCTACAACAAGCGTGCCCGCTTTATGACTAATGTGCACTCTGCTTTTTGACGACAAAAGGCTCCTGCGTGTTTTGTGAAATTTCCGGTCAGCTTCCATAATATGGCCCGAAAAGTTACTTTTCAGGTCAAAAGCGTGGAGTGTTTGTAAGAATGAGTCTAGTTATCTAATTATATGTTTTTATTTATTTTATACTCATTTTATATTTTCTAAAAATATTAAAAATTAATTAAAATCTTCTAATATTATGCATTTTCCAACTCCAAAAATATATATTTAATATCTTATAACAAAAAAACTAATATACTAACATAAATTTATTTGCAAAACATTCTACCCTAACTCAAGTAACAAATATATGAATGTATATAATACCTATAAGTGAGATATGAAACCTAATTAAAAGGTAGAAAAAACAGAACACACCTACAAGCAAGACATATTAATCTTTGACAGGTTGATTATAAAAAAAGAATCTGTCATATAGGTAGATAAATATAATTAACATGTGATATAGGTTGATTATAAAAATTAAAAATAAAATTTATAAATTAGGTTTAAAGCAGTAGGAAGAACATGAAATAACAAAAAGATAAATAAAAAGAAATAAGCAAAGAGATAATTGAGAAGAAATTTGATTTTTATAATAAATTTTATCATTGAACCGATAAATATTGACTAAAAAAATTAGACTTATATCAAATTTTTCCTAATAAAATATTAAGAATTTAACAATAAAAAAACTGTGGTGTCTCACGTTAAAGTATTACTTTGTGTTATCCCAACTAATAAGTTCTTATGTGACATAATGATGCCTCTTTTCCATTTCCTTTCATTTTTCATTTTCCTTTCGGTGCATTTCTCCTTTATCCTGTTCTTTTACACCTCTCTCGTTTTCGGTGCAACCATTCCTTTCATTGTCTTTTACCATTATTTAATCTTAATAAAAACTTATCAGCTCCAAAATTTTTGAAATTATGTTTTGCTCTACAATTAAGATTGAGTTTAATTCTATTAAGCCTTCTGGCTTGTAATTAACCTTCATGCATTAATATATATATATATATATATTTTTTTTAAATTTTCTCTCTAATTTGGTGAATTTTAGCCTTCCGACTCCTAGGTTTACGTTTCCATCCATTTACTACGCTCGTTGTGGGGGTCACTCGGCCATTGATTGTAGCATCCTTTTGCCTCTATGAACTCTTGAGAATCTAATCATGCAGCATTACCATTGAGAATCTAATCATACAGCATACCATTTTAATTATCTATTTCCCTGTAAGATTAAAGAACCCATTTACCATTCAAATGTGCTAGAATGAATATTAAAGAAAGTTAAAGTTTCATCATAACATCAATTAACAATATGAAGAGTAGCTAAACCTCTTATAAACTCATGCAAAGTTTATTCTCCCATCAATGTATGACTCATTTTCAACACGCCTCTTCATGTGCAGCGAATTTTCGAGCTTAACACGTGGATAACACAACGGGATGACGTGAAACATATGTGACCATTGATTTCACACGTGGGATAATCTGCTCTAATACTGTGAAGAAAGTTGAGGTTCCATCATAAAACCAATTAACAATATAAGAAATAGTCAAACCTCTTATAAACTCATATAAGATCCCTCAATACGAAGTTCATTCTCAACCAATATAACATTATTCACCCGATAAAATTCCAATGTACTATGTGGGAATCACTCCCCCCTAATTCGCGTGTTAAATGGGACCCCTTAAATTAGAGAATGCTTAACAGATGCTCGCCTTTATAAAAGCAGGGAGCAAGATAAATGGAAATTGACAGACCAAAAAGCTATGGCAGGTGTGCCTGCTTTGTGACTAAAGGTCGCTTTGCTTTTGACTAAAGGCTCCTCCATGCCTTGTGAAATTTCCAATCAGCTTCCAGCCGCCATAATACGGCACTGTATACAATGCACTACGTTTAGTATTGTATCTTATACCAATACGAAAACTTCAGTTGATGGGCACTGTTTACCAACAGTGATTTCACGAAAATACCTTTCGTTTTTCTTCCCATTCCTGCTTTTGCTTTTTAATGTTAAACAGTGGATTTACAAATTTCCCCCTACTATTTGTTGGCTCGGGGGTGCCACCACCTCTTAGAAGAGACCTGTTTGTTCCATTTGCATCCAGAATCTCCCCAGTTCTCTCTCTCACAAACCACGAACCCCAGCACAATCTCTCTCAAAACCTGTTAACCACAACACAATCCGGTCCCGATTCGAAGAAAGTTTTAAGCCCAGAAAAAGTTCGGTTTCATGGTGAGTTCTCCTACCAATTTGGGGCTTCTTTTTTTCTTTTTTTTTCTTTTTCTGGGTAGCATGCATTATTTTCTGAATTAATGATCGAGGACCCGAGGGCTTTGTTATAAAAAAAAAAAAAAAAAAAAAAAAGTAGTGGTTGTGGGTCAGGTAAGAAGTTTTTTAGGTACTCAAGATTCTTGAATTCTAGATGTGTTGAATTTGGTTTTGTTTTTCACTAATTGCATGCTTCATAGAATTAATACAAATACAAAATTTAAAAATGATTTTGATCCATAAATAATATTCAAATACTTGAAAAGTTTGTTTTAAATTGGGTTTGGTTTCATTGGTTTTTCTGATTTTGAAACTTTTGTTTTCAGGCTCCGAAGGCTTTTAAGGGCTTGTTTGATATTATGTTAAAAAAATTTCATCATTTCTCAAAACATTTTTTTTAAGAACATCTCTTAAAAACAATTTTCTTTTAAGACTCAAAAACTTGTTTAATATGAGATTTAAAATTTAAATTTAAATTTTAGATAAGATTGCTGAAATTAAGTTTGGTTGCTTTGCAGGGGAGTTTGTTTTGATTTTTTGTGGAGGAATTCCAGTTTCCGGCGCTTCGTATTCTTCAATTACAGGTAAATGAATGTTGCATGTGAAATTTTTTTTCAACAAAAAAAGAAAACCCTTTTGTTGGGTTGGGAGAAGCCATATTGCTTCTATTGGCATAAAACTATTCCCACACAATCAAAGTATGCAGTGGTTTGATAATTAAGTACAGAAAATCATCAGCTGATATCCTTCTTCTCTTTGCGTGATAAAATCATGTCTTTTAGATTATGGTGCTTATTCTGATTCTTATCTGTAACTGTACGTTGGTGATATAACATTATAGGCTTGGGGTAGTAGGTTTTGTAGTCTTTTCCTGAAATATAACTGAGTACATCATAATCGTTGCATTCCTTGGTTTGTGATTTTGTTGCTCTGAGTACCGAGGTTTATCTTTTGGTGCTCTCTGATTGGTTCTCACATTTGAGTCATCTCACCAAATCATTGATGTAGGTTTCCTCTTGAAATTTTAGCTTTGGAATAGGTAGGTGGCGATCTCTGCATGGCTCTATCAGTTGATTCACATAACCTAATAATTGAAGTCTTCTTTTCCTTGGGTTGGAAAAATCATTAGAGAGTAGTATTTCCTATTGAAATTAATTTTGCATAATTGCATTAAAATAGGCAATAATTCTGCTTGAGTTGATATTTCTTAAAGAAAAACTAATGAAAATGACATCAAGTCTTTACATTTTAATAAAAAAAATCATCCACTAACTTTATTTAATGATAAGGATAAAAGAATTTTAAAAAAATAAAAATAAAAAACCCAACTTGCGCTGGGCGCGTCCCCCAACCCCCCTTCCACACTCCACTTTTTTCCCCGATTGTCTGATACATTAATAGATTTTTTATTTATTTTATTTTTGCTTAGAATAATAAAAAGAGTTCAAACTGAATTACATTCCCCAGTTTCATATTTGTGGTGTTTTTTTTTTCCAATAATAGTCAAGATGATGAGAAATTTTTCAATGTGCCCAGAGCATAGGGTGATACATCATGTGTCTCTATACAAGTTGTGAGATTCTTGTGTTAAAAAATTAATTACACAAAAAATAAAATTTCTCGCTACTTACATAATAATACGTGATGTGTCACTTGTGTTATGGGTACAAGGTAAAGTTTCTCCAAGATGACACTCAAGCTCAAAAAATTGGATGGAGAGCTACATTTATTTTTGTATGTATGTAAAAAAATGTGAGGAAATTTTAATTTAGTAATTGAAAACAATTTTTTAAATATAATTATCGAGAACATAATCTTCTCAAGGTTTTGATCTAAAGGATCACTTCTGAGTTCATCATTTTTGGCGCAATGGGGGCTTTTGTAAGACCAAAAAGGGTCTAAGTTTCAAATCTTATGAAATTGAACCAAGAAGTCAACACTATTTATAAAACTTGACCATTAAGTAGACACTATTCATGAAACTAAACCAATAAGTAGATACTATTTATGAAATTGGACCAATAAGTAGACACGATTTATGAACTTAAGCAAGAATTAGGCACTATTTCTAAAACTAAACCAATAGGTGGAAACTATTTACAAAACTGGACTATACACAATTTACGAAACTGGACTAAGAATTAGACAATATTTATGAAACGAGACCAAGAACTAGGTACTATTTATGAAACTGGACCAATAATTAGGCACTATTTATGAAACTGGACCAAGAAAGAGACATTATTTATGAAATTGTACCAATTACTATACATTATTTATGAAACAAGACCCAAGAACTACTCTTTATTTATGAAAGTGGACCAAGAACTAGGCATTATTTATGAAAATGGACCAAGAACTAGGCACTATTTATGAAATTGGACTAATAAATATTGTAGTACTGTTGAGATAGTGCAGTTTCATACGTAGTGTTCGATTTCATAAATAAATTTCATAAACAGTGTCTTTGATGGACGCACGGGTCCTGCGTGTCAGGTCTTTTTTTTAATATTAAAATTATGTCATTTTCATTAAAATTTAAGTTATTTTGTCCTTTTTATTAAAATTTAAGGGTTTTTCATTATATTTAATTCTTTTTCATTAAATAAAGTTATAACATGGCTTTTGGTTAAAATAAACTTAGTCCAAGCCTTTTGCATGAAAGTTCCCATCTCTTAGTAAAAGAAACTAATATAATAATTGAGGGTCCGTTTGAAACCGCTTTTGCGCGGTTTAGAATCACTTCTGAATAAAGCACCTCCCACTTTTAAACCTAGAATCACTTCCCAAATAGGCACTAAGCAATACAAGATCCAAAAGCTTTAAATAATCATTTAAGTTAATCCACCTGCTAATTAGGAAGAAAAATAATCAATTTGTAAATTACTCTAATAACAGTGGTTGTGGAAAATTAGTATCCGGTCCCTAGTTACTAATGTTTATTGACTAAGACCTTATTAGTTTTCAGATTTTGATTAAAGTCTCTACCATTAATGTATTAATGAATTTAGATATCAGTTACATAATTTTTTAAAATAAAAATTAGTAATTGTTATAGGGTTTTAATATTCACACCCTTATTACACTCCTAATTAATTTTCAATTCAAAATATTTCCAAAAAAAAAAAAAAAAAATATTTAGTTTGCACCCATTAATTTTTTTTATAGAAATGTTTTCAATTTTTAATCTTAAATGTAACCATTCATATAACTTTTCAATTTTTTAATCCTAAATGTAAACAATACGTTTTTTTAGTATAACATGTACCCATTTTATTAAGATACATTCAATTTTTTTCTAATCTATATTTTGAACTTATATGGGTATATTCTATTTCGTTGATTTAAGAATGTATCCCCGTCAAGTTTAATCAAATAAAATTAATAATGTTATTAAGCTTTTTTTTTTCTGTGGTTTTGGAAAATGTACCCATGTTTTGGTACAATAATTTTTTTATTATTATTTATGAATGTACCCATGTTTATATATACACAATATATGAGAGTATAATTTATCCTTTAATATTTTTAATTCCACAAATTATGGGTTTTATTTAAAATCTCATAAATATAAAAAACTATAACTACAAATTTCAAATTTCAATTTAAAAATATAATAACCTACATATAAATACATTATTTCATTAATGTTAGGGATTTCGATCAAAAGCTAAAAACCAACAAGGTTTCAATTAAAAGCATTGTTAAAAAACATTGATAGTTTGGGACCGCATCCAAACTGTCCCCTTTGATAATTATTATTTTAAGCAATGCACATCTAAAACTATGATATCTCATCTTATCAATCTTAGATTTAAATGGTAACTAGAGATTACAAAGAGAGATGAAAACAAGTTTAATAACAATTAACGATTTTGTTATTGCATGATTCAGTGAGTTTCTTACTGAATAACATCGTAGAGGAGAAATGATCACTTGTAGGAAAATGATTCAATGAGTTTTAGATAACATTTGATTCATTTTTTAGTTGCTCAATAAGACGATTAAAAAGAAATTAGAGTGTGTATAAGTAACAAATTAATGAGAGTATGTAAAATGTAAAAAGAAATCAGAGTATGTAATGGGATCGTTAACAACAGAATAAAGAATAATGATTATGTTTATCTCATTGAATCAGCATTTTCTATTTGTCAAAGAATAAGACAAACATAATGATGTCTAAATTCAGAAGTTGGAATACAACTATGACTCATTGAGTTTCTATTTGTCAGGAAATGTAAATTGCTGGTTTCATATATTAAGTTCAATTGTTAGAAAGTAGAATTTTTCTTCGGTTTGGACGTGATTTTTTTTCATATATTTAATTACTTACAAAACTTGATCGTCTCTATTTCAACTCTATTTGCGTTATGAATAGCAACTCTTTCCAAGTTTAACATGGATTTATTTTTACAGTGGAATTATCTACAGAAAATTTCTCTAAAGATGCTTACAATGGAGGGACACTGATTCAGAACACTGTGGGCAAGTCTTTACAAGCTAATTCTATAGGTAATAGAAACTACGCCTTTTCTCTCTGCTTGCATGCTTTTTAATATTGAGAGAAATTGAAATTGTATTTTAGAATTAGTATTTTTCTTGATTCAAAACAAAAGGTCTATAATTTCCTTCCTACATTCCAGTATTTACATAGTATTGCTCATCGTAAATATATTTACAAATTTTAAATGTTTTATATAGTTTTGAAACACTCAACATAAGGGACCTTTGTTTCATATGTATTTATTTTTGGCTTAAATGTCAAAATGGTCCCTATGTTATAGCCACATGGCAAATTTGGTCCCCATGTTTTTGTGTTGGTTAATTTAGTCATTGTGTTTGTCTCTATTAGTCAATTAAGGACATTTCATTCAATTTCTTTTAAAAAATTCATAAGAAAAATTATATGAGATATTATTATCATTTCTCTTTACAGAAAAATGAAAATCAATGAGAAATAACACATATAAGAGATAAAACTTCAAATCTGAAAAATGATTAAGGTTGTGACATAGAAAAGAGAGGGTAATGTTAAGGAGGAGGTTGGGAAATTGAAAGGAGAATAATTTTTCTTTTAATTTTTAATTTTATTTCATTTCTAAATATTTTAAATCAAATAAATAATTTTATAAATAAGTTTACAGTAATTTATAAATTTTTTTACAGAAATTAGATGGAAATGTCCTTAATTGGCTAACAAAGATAAACACGAGGACCAAATCGATCAAATTGAAAACACATGGACTAAATTGACTCAATAACTAAAACACAAAAACTATTTTAACATTGAAGCCTTTATTTTTAGAACACTTCCAGCCCAGCCAAGTCCCCTGGGCGGTGAGCTCTGGAATCCCCCTACCCAAAAAAAAGAAAAAGAAGTCCAATAACCTCGGCTCCCCTGGAGCCCCCACTTTTCCCCCAGGTCCGAATTGACTGGCCCAACCACTGGGTGGTATGACATCACTTTGATGTTAGCCATGATTAGAAAATTATAAAAAATACAAAAACTTATAAAAAGTTAATTAAAAATATAAAAAAGTTATAAATTTTTTTCTATAAATACCATATTTTTTCATTTTACACCACATTTTAATATTTTCAAATACTTTTCAACCAATTTTTTATTGTCATTCCAAATTAAAAATAAAATTATTTCTTATTAAAAAAATATTTTAATACCAATAACTTGGGCTATTTGATGGAGATGCACCGGAACAGTTACTGTTTACTAGAGACAATTCCTAACTTACCATTCACTTTGGCAGATTGGGTTGCCTATAGCACATGGGGACATTTAGGGGTAGGGTTGCTCTAAAAAGTGGAGTGTAAGGCAGCCGACGAGAAATGCCAAACGAGAAATGACTCCAAACGCATCTACTTTTGTGTTAAATCTTTAAATATAATAAAGTCAGTCTTTATTTAATATCAATCCAATAACTCTCGATTTGAATTAGTTTATTTGCAGCGAAAACGAACCATAGTTTTCGTTACATTGATATTGCTAGCTAATTTGTGATTATCTTCCCCCAGCAAAACTCAATTCCATTTGCAAAGAAGAGATTGATCATGGTGTTGGCGGTGGTAGGTGGAGCCGCTCTCTCGGGTTTCTTCCAGCAAGTATTTGTGAAGTTGGATTCTCAGGAGGTCAGGAACTTCATCAGAGGAAAGAAACTGACTGATGGGTTGCTGAGGAAGTTGAGGATCAAGTTGATATCTGTCAGTGCAGTTTATGATGATGCCGAGCAAAAGCAATTACGTGACCCACATGTGAGGCTGTGGCTGCAGGAGCTTAAAGAGGCAGTCCTTGATGCTGAAGACCTACTGGACGAGATCAAGACGGAAGCGTTGAGGCGGAAAATGGAAGCTGAATTTGGAAGTAGCACAAGCAAGGTGCAAGACCTCATCTCTGCTTCTTTTCATGCTTTTGATGAGTCTGTAGACAGCAAGATAAAGGAAATTCTTGAGAGGCTAAGCTTCATTCTAGAACAAAAAGATAACCTTGATTTGAAAAGAGGTAGTAGACACAAAATCTCACAGCCTTCAACTTCTTTAGTAGAAGGCTCTGATGTGTATGGAAGAGATCATGAGAAGGAAACCATCATTCAATTGTTGCTATCAGATGATGTTACTTGTAATAAGATTGGCGTCATTCCCATCGTGGGCATGGGTGGGATCGGAAAGACCACCCTTGCTCAGCTCTTATACAATGATGATAGAGTGAAGCAGCATTTTGAGCTCCAGGCATGGGTTTGTGTTTCTGATGAATTTGACGTTGTTAAGATCACACAAAAAATTTATACGTCAGTCATTTCACAAACCTGTGATATGACAGACCTAAACCAGCTTCAAGTCAAACTCAAAGATGCTTTGGCGGGGAAGAAGTTTCTTTTTGTTCTTGATGATGTTTGGAATGAGAAAAACAATATTTGGGATTCCTTAAGGCGCCCCTTCGAGTCTGGAGCTCATGGAAGTAAGATCATTGTCACCGCAAGGAATGATGGCGTTGCATCTACAATGGGTACTATTCAAACCCACTATTTAAAGCACTTACTTGAGGAAGACTGTTGGTTTTTATTTGCAAAACATGCCTCCAAAGATGCAAGTGGTGTTGTAGATCCAAATCTTGAGGTAATTGGAAGACAAATTGTTAGCAAGTGTAAAGGCCTTCCTTTAGCTGCAAAATCTCTTGGTGATCTCTTACGCTCTGAATCAAATGTGAAGGAATGGGAAAATGTGCTAAAAAGTGACATATGGGAGTTGTCAGATGACAAGATTGACATTCTGCCGGCTCTATGGCTAAGCTACCAGTACTTGTCTCCGAAGCTGAAGCTTTGTTTTGCTTATTGTTCCATATTTCCCAAAGATCATAAATTTAACAGGTCTGAATTAATTTTGTTGTGGATGGCCGAAGATCTTTTACAACCCCAAAAGAAGACTAGGTTGGAAGATGTTGGAGAGAAATACTTTGATGATCTAATCTCACGGTCATTTTTTCAACACTCGTCTTCAAATGATTGTTTCATCATGCATGATCTGATGCATGATTTGGCAACTTACGTATGCGGGGAATTTTGCATTAGATTGGAAGACCATGACTTCTCATTGGACGTGAGCAAGGGTCATCATTTTTCTTATTTGCAATATTCATCTAATGTTGATTATGAGAGATTTGACACTATTTATGAAGCTAAGTATCTGCGCACCTTCATTTTTGGCGATCCCTATTCATTGCAGACGGTACGACTTGATCGCCTTTTTAAGCTACAGTGTTTAAGAGTACTCAAACTACGTGGGTATGATATCAGCGAGTTGCCTGATTGGATTAGCAACTTGAAGCATCTGCGGTACCTCAACTTGTGTGAGAATCCAATAAAGAAATTACCAGACACGGTATGCAGTTTGTATAATTTACAAACGTTGTTGGTGTCGTATTGTAAAGATCTAACTGAGTTGCCCACCAATTTGGGAAGACTTATCAACTTGCGCCATCTTGGTTTCAAAGGTACGAAAATAAAAAAGATGCCCCCCCACATGGGCAAGTTGAAAGATCTCCAAACATTTGGAGGTGAGTTTGTCTTGAGCAAAGATGATGGGGGATACATTGCTGAGTTAAAGGGGTTTCAGCATTTGAGTGGAAATCTTCATATTTCAGGGCTTCAAAATATCAAACATGCTGAGCATGCTTTGGAGGCCAAACTGAGGGACAAGAAGCTCAGTGAAATACATTTGAAATGGGAAGGTGACACTGCTGATTCTGAAAACGATAGCCGAGTGCTGGGCAACCTGCAGCCCAATACAAACCTAAAGGTACTGGCTATAAAAGGATACGGAGGTAAAAAGTTTCCAGGTTGGTTAGGAGATGAGTCTTTCTCTAATCTCATCACTCTCCAACTTGAGAATTGTGGATATTGTTTCTCCCTGCCAGCATTGGGGCAGCTAACGTCCCTCAAAAGTCTTGAAATTCATGGGTTGAATAAAGTGAAATTAGTGGGGTCTGAGTTTTATGGGGGAATTAAACCTGCATTTAAATCTCTGGAGTTTCTGAGTTTCCGCAGTATGCGGGAATGGCAAGAGTGGTGTTTCCCTGGAGGTGAAGAAGAACAAGGCGGACATTTTCCTAATCTTTGCGAGCTTCGTCTGCATTATTGTCCCAAACTAACGGGGAAAATACCGTTAGACTACTTCCCAAGACTTGAGCGGCTGAGTTTGCAGCAAGTTAATATCGAATCCCTTGCTTGTTCGCATGAATGCAATAAATTCAATATTGAACTCCCATTGCTCCGTGAGTTGGAAATATCAGATTGCCCGAATCTGGTATGTTTTGTGGGTGGTGGAGTGCTGCTTGCGCCCAACTTGAAGGAGATATCTATGTGCCGTTTTAAAAACTTGTGGTCAGTGCCAGAAGATATGCAAATCTCGCTCCCATCTCTTCCGTCTCTGTCCATAGAAGGGTGTAAAGAATTTAAATCATTTCCGGAAGAATCTAAATTCCCATCCCTCGATTATTTGGAGATAATGGAGTGCCCAGAATTTGTGGGTTTCCCCCATGGAGGAGGACTGCAAGCGCCCAACTTGAAGGAGATGGAAATCTATGAATGTAACAAATTCAGGTCACTGCCAGAGGAGATGCACACCTCTCTCCCGTCTCTTCAGTCTCTGTCCATAGGAAGGTGTAAAGAATTTAAATCATTTCCGGAAGAATCTAAATCCTCATCCCTCGATGATTTGAAGATAATCGAGTGCCCAGAATTTGTGGGTTTCCCCCATGGAGGACTGCAAGCGCCCAACTTGAAGAGGATGGAAATTACGGAGTGCCCAGAATTTGTGGGTTTCCCCCATGGAGGAGGACTGCAAGCGCCCAACTTGAAGACGATGGAAATTAAAGAATGTAACGAATTCAGGTCACTGCCAGAGGAGATGCAGGCCTCTCTCCCGTCTCTTCAGTCTCTGTACATAGAAGGGTGTAAAGAATTTAAATCATTTCCGGAAGAATCTAAATTCCCATCCCTCGGTTATTTGGAGATAACGGTGTGCCCAGAATTTGTGTGTTTCCCCCATGGAGGAGGACTGCAAGCACCCAACTTGAAGATGATGGAAATTAATGAATATAACAAATTCAGCTCACTGCCAGAGGAGATGCAGGCCTCTCTCCCGTCTCTTCAGTCTCTGCACATAGAAGGGTGTAAAGAATTTAAATCATTTCCGGAAGAATCTAAATTCCCATCCCTCGATTATTTGGAGATAACGGAGTGCCCAGAATTTGTGGGTTTCCCCCATGGAGGAGGACTGCAAGCGCCCAACTTGAAGACGATGGAAATCAAAGAATGTAACAAATTCAGCTCACTGCCAGAGGAGATGCAGGCCTCTCTCCCGTCTCTTCGGTATCTGCGGATAAAATGGTGTAAAGAATTTAAATCATTTCCGGAAGAATCTGAATTCCCATCCCTCGATTATTTGAAGATAAAGGAGTGCCCAGAATTTGTGGGTTTCCCCCATGGAGGAGGACTGCGAGTGCCCAACTTGAAGACGATGCAAATTAAAGAATGTAACGAATTCAGGTCACTGCCAGAGGAGATGCAAATCTCTCTCCCATCTCTCGAGTCTTTGTATATACGCCATTGTCCAGAATTGGAATCATTTCCGGAAGGGGGATTGCCGTCTAAATTGTGTGACCTCACTATCTTCAGTTGTAAAAAACTGATGGCAAACCGTATGCGGTGGGGTCTACAAACGCTCACCTCTCTCAAATACTTGGGTGTCGACTTCTCAAAATGTGAAGAAGAAGAAATTGGCGAATCATTTCCAGAAGAGGGGCTGCTGCCAACCACTCTCACTTCTCTCAGAATCCTCCATCATCCGAATCTGAAAACCATTGACGGCAAGGCGTTAAGACACCTCATCTCTCTCGAGTCGTTGAGGATTTCTTTTTGTCCTCGACTCCAGAGCTTGCCAGATGAAGGGCTACCCACTTCTCTTTCTCGTCTACGAATCTACAAGTGTGATTTGCTATCACAACGGTGCCACAGAAACACAGGAGAAGATTGGCCCAAGATTTCTCACATCCCCGAAATATTGGTTGATCAGTATGACTGAGAGATATGATTTGCAATGGTACGTAATTCGTCAACGTTCGTATATGTGTTTATTTACGATCTGGCTGTGTAAATTTTAAATCATAAACATGTTTCAAATGTTAATGTTCACATAATAACAAATTTTACAGGTACTAATGTCCCATATAAACTTGAAAGTATTTGCGATAGAAAGATACGGAGCTACAAAAATTCCAAATCGGTTAGGAGATGACTTGTTCGTTCTCTCATCTTGTTACTCTTCGACTTGTGGATTGTGAACATTGGTTTTCAATGCCAGCATTGGCACAGCTACCATCTCTCAGAAGGCTTGAAATATATGATCATGTTTAGTTTGTAAAATATGGATGATGATTTCATTTCTGTGGAACTGTGAATCTATGATCATGGTTGAATGTTGTAAGACCAGAGTATCGAAAACCCTCTGTTGTTTACTAATCGATCTCAAGCGGTCTAGATTCGATTTGTTTAATTAGTATTGCAAGATGATCTTATCTGCTAATCATGTCTTATCAAATGATTACCATTTCATCATGCCCTTAGGGATGCATAGAGCTTCAAAAGTTTTCAAGTTGCTGCGCATGTGTTGCTTCTAAAAGAAACTTTCTCAAGTGTTGAATTAAACCTGGACTCCAAGATTGCAAAACGACAGAATGTGGTGATTCCCTTTAGAAAATGTATATCATGTTTACTGTATGTTCATAGTTTGAACCTTCGTTTATGCAATGTCGCTCTTGTTTTTGCTCTCTTGTATGACCTGATTTTCACACAATTCTCACCGGAAAACCAATAGAAATGTTTATGAAAATTTGATAGGTCTCACTTGCAAATTGTTTCAAAAACCCTAACAACAAAAATGAAAAGTTTGCAACGTTGGCCAATAAACAATCAAAGGTGAAAAGAATTTGAAACTTTCGCAGGATTCTTACACATAGAACTATTGAAATATATATTAAACTCACATTATTCATACAAAAAGAAGACTCACCTCAACTCACGGCTAAAACTGCCAAGGAAAACTTGAAATATATTACAAACCAGATTCTGTATGCGAGCAAAAAACGCATTCAATTATCAACGAACGAGGACTCCGCCAGATCAATAGCGCGCGCAAGAGCAGCAGCTTTGTTCTCGCACTCCCTCTGCTCATCGGCTGGATCACTGTCAGCGACAATTCCTGCCCCGGCTTGGAGATGAGCAACCCACTCTCTGCGCTTGTTTGCATCCTTGTATGAATACATTGTATCATACCGAAAGCTAGTTGGGAAAACAATAGTTCTCAAAGCAAGGGCAATGTCCATGTTGCCAGAAAACGAAATCCCCCCAAAGCCACCACTGTATGGACCACGTCTAGTCACTTCTAGCTTATCGATCAGCTCCATGGCTTTCACCTGCATTGCAGTAGAGCTAAGAATGCAGAATCTCAAAAAATTAATCCTAAGCGAGTCCGTATAAGATAGATTAGGAAATCATGACATCAGGTTCCATATATCAACCAATAGTGGTGTAATAAACCGTTTCCTAACTAATTAGGTTAATCCTCATGGTTTGTACTCATAGGATTATACAGGTTAATTAAATCTAGGATCAATTTAGCTAATTAATAAGAAATAAAACAAGAATGCCAACAAACAAATTAAAAAGGGCTCATGAAGAAAACCTTCGGTGCTCCACTGACTGTCCCAACCGGCAACGCAGTACGCAGAACATCCCAGCTAGTTAAATCATCAAGTAACTCTCCAGTAACCTACAATTAAATTAAAGTTTCGTCCCTTAATTCAATTGGTTGTTGAGTACATACATTACACTCATGACAATAGATATAGACCCCATGAGAAAATAAATTCTGAAACTAATGTCTACAGATGCGCGGATGTGTCATCAATCGTTATAGATATTAGGTTACTTATTATGTGTATCACCGAAAGGAGATACTTACTGTTGAACTTATGTGCATGACATGGGAATAACGCTCAATGTTCATGAGCTCCTCAACCTTGACAGAACCAGGTTTTGAGACCTGCATGAACAAATTATCAATCGCATTATTATGGCCACAATATACTAAATGAAAGAAACAGATTATGATGAAATTCTTATAAATATTGTCACGTAAGCCATGAACAGACAAGGCACCAAGTGTGAACTTATTAAGCTAATGCTGAAATATACATCAGTGAAATACTTTTTACCCGCCATGGACTGAAAATAGATACCAGGGAGAATAAAATTTAGCATATGCATGGTATTACACTCTGGAGAATAAAGTTCAACATACAGTAATAATCATACAAATACGAGAAAGGAAAGATTATAAACCTTCCCAACATCATTCCTTCCCAAGTCTACAAGCATAATATGCTCTGCACATTGCTTTTCATCATTCAAAAGCTGCTTTTCCAGCATTAAATCTTCTTTAGGTGTTTTTCCTCTTCTAACTGTCCCAGCAAGAGGCCGGTTGGTGATCGTTTTCTAATAACAAAAATAAGAAATGAAAATCTCAGCAATTTATTGCTAATGACAACTACAACACTATAGTAGGAAAACAAAAGGGACCAAAGAAAACATAAAATGTAGGACATCTTGTAGGAACCATCGTAGAGGTTTAGGAGCTAGCAACAGAATAAGATGAACACTCAGATGTTAAAATTTTTTGGACTTCCTTTACTCACCTTCTTGACACGTGTCAGAATTTCTGGACTTGAAGCAACCAGAATACAGCCTCTAGCCTGATCATGGAAGTATATACTCGTATAATCTCAGAATTACAAGGTGAACAAGTAGATTGGCACCAATGACTCACTGAAAACGAGGCAAACCTGTAAATAAGTCATATATGGACTTGGATTAACTATCCTCAATGCTCGGTAAATTTCAAATGGGTCTGCAAATGTTCGCCTCTCAAAACGCTGGCTTAATACAATCTGAAATATGTCCCCAGCTAGAATGTGTTCTTTAGCTTCCAAAACTGCCTCCTTATATTCCTCACTTGTCAAGCTTGAGTCCTCCAATTTAGTACCAAAAAGTTGAGTGTTGAACTCTATTGAACCTGCAGGCAGCCTCGGGCTGAAATTGACAGTCGGTACATTTTTACATCAACCTTAAGTTTTTTATTTTTAAAAAAAAGTAATTAACAAGTATGGAGAATTAATTCCCCCAGCCCTGAGGCAGCCTCGAGTTAAAATTGACCTTTGAATAATTTATGATTAAAACTGGTATTAAAGAGGGAGGGATGAGTAAGAATATAGGAGGGGAATAGAAACTCAACAAAAAAATAGAAGAGAAATGTGAAAGAAAGGAGTTGATTACTCACGTGATAATGTCATGCACTTTAGATAGCAATGTTTCCAATCTATTTATTCCATCATTGAAGGCCTCGTCAACAGAAGAATATTGATCTAATTGCACCCAGTGAATTACATGTGCTTTCTATAGTAGACAAAATTGTAAAATAGAAATGGTTATAGCCACAACAGTAGCACCCTATTTGTTAAAATAAAAATTTACAACCAAAGCATGCAGTTAACTAATTCTCCTAGTTCAGTAATGGAGTAGGATGCAAATATTCTGATTCAACGTGGCGGAAAAAACAAACAAGAACTTTGAAGAAAAAGAATAAGCATAAGAGCGAGTAACTAGGAAGAAAAAAAAAACTATTTTAACAGAAAAAAAGCAGATGTCATTATGCTGACATGCATTTGAATCAAAGTGTTT
The DNA here is from genome assembly GCF_963583255.1 of Pyrus communis. Lineage (NCBI taxonomy): Eukaryota > Viridiplantae > Streptophyta > Magnoliopsida > Rosales > Rosaceae > Pyrus > Pyrus communis. The sequence continues at coordinate 22,725,489 of NC_084810.1, read as the reverse complement.
CCAATTTATATATTTTCTTCACTAAAATCTAGCATGAAAATCACAGTACCTTGTCCACATGATCGAACACTATCACATCGTCATAAAGACCAAGATGAACATCAGGAAGATTTCTGTCATCTGGTGGTGCACTCGGAAATGGCAGCTTTTTCTTCTCAACATAACGTACTGTATCATAAGAGAAGTAACCAACCCAGCCGCCTGATAAAGAGAATGGATGTTGTTAACCACCAACTAGTGACTTCAAAAACCTCAAATTTTTAAGACTGAATTATACAATAATACGAGGATAGATTTATGGCAATTTTGTGACAAGTAAGTCTTTTGCGAGAGTCCAGAATATCACACAATACTTAGTTTGAACACAGTACATCTGCAACCTAAAAAATGTACAGGGAAATATGAGCTGTACTGATAGCCCACAGTTCTACTTGCCTAATCCAAAACTTTGAGACAAAAGGAAAAAATTAAGCAAAGCGTGGTCTTCATTTTTATAAATACCTTCACCACAACTTTACGAGTCTAAGCTTTGTTAACAAACCACATTTAAGGAGAAGTGGTTTACTTTGAACTGAGAGGATTAAGATAAGAGTACTACTAAAAAATTTAAAGCATGTTGTTTGTGTACTGATCATACCACAAAATGCTTCTGGAAGTTCATCAAGAAGTTGGGGTGTCCATCCCTCCATGATTCTCCGAGGAACAGTCATTGGATCCTCCACGATCTCCTCTGTCCTACAACCTTCTCTGTGGTCCATAATGGTAACCATGTTCTCCTTAGCCACGATTTCAATGGATGGTTGGGCACCAATAAAACTGTACCGGCCCTAACAAATGATTGACACCAAAAATATGTAAGTCATTAATTATTGTCTAAAGTCAGATGCAAACAAATACAAATGATACAAGGGGCTGAGGACGCTTACAACATTGGAGTCGTTGGAACCCGGCTCAACTGACTCAAACAGAAAACTTGGAGCATCTCTATCATCCTCTTTAACCAGACACCGGTAAGCAAGAACAGGAGTTAGATGATCCGAGAATATGCTCCGAGACAGAGGAATTAAATTCCCCTTCTTCGAGGCTTCTACAAACTTCTCTGATTCGTCGGCTGCAGTAAAATCAATCGTACAAATCAAAACTCGCATTAGTATAACCAATTCAGTTCCTTACAAACAGACATTGCCTGACAGAATCAAATTTTGAATTCTAAAATTTGGACAGATTATAATCATATAATGGCCACCACTCTCATTGTTCAGCTAATCGAACCAAAATTAGCATTTTACAATGTAAATCAAAACACAATTAACTAAAATCCCAGAAATTCATTTTCTTTATTTTTTTTTTCCAGCAAAACAATCATAGATACTCAAATGTAAATGGCTAATACTCGATTATCCACCCAAAGTTCCACATTTTCTCGGAAACCAAACACATCCCAGAAAGAAAATGTAATTTAATCAACTGCTCCAGAAGAAAAATTGAAAATTTACCCAATGAGGAAGATGAGAGGCCCGAGCATCTCAATGTGCGGACACGGGGCGTGGCGCGAAGCAGAGACAGAGAGCTGGAAACTCTATTATGAAATTTAACGGAGACCATTGACGGCGTCGGGAGAGTTAACGGCAGTTGACGGGAGCCAAAACGGCTAGGGTTTCCAATTTCCATGGCAGAAGACGAAGAAAGCAGGATGGTTTTGAGTTTGAACAGACGAAGTTGCCGTGGTGACTTCTGAGAGGCTGAGACTGGAGAAAGACTGAGCCAGACACTGCTTATTGGGCTTTGACTTTGGGCTCAAATATCCTAATAACTCAAATTAGTAAAACTATGCGTGCATTAAGAAGTTAGTATAAAATAGAAGACGAAAAAAAAATAATTTAAAGATAGAAATTAAAAATGAAGAAATATTTTCGCATAAGCTTTTTTATTTTAAGAACATATTTACTTATTTATGTTCGTTGATTTTACAATTATTGGAGAGAAAATTAATATGCATAAATCACTTTTTAACATTATGTTTTCTATTCATAAAGAAAGAAATCAAATGATTCTATAATAGCATGACAAAAAATGGACTTTGTATGTGACGACCCGTCCCAATTTATTATATAATTTTCTTCCTGAGTGTGTAAAGTGACAATATTGCCCTCTTTCGTTTAGTGACGTGGACGAACATATGCAGTTTTAAGTTAATTTCTCCGTTATCGTAATTAAATGGTATTCGTCGTCACGAGCACGTTGACACAAGTTAGGCCCGAATAGCAGTCGTAACGAGAAAGTTACGTCCGATTAAACATGTAAATGGGTAGAAATATATTTTTAAGGTTGAGTATACCTAGCCCTACCCCCCAATCGTTTTAGTTTCTATATGTCCTACCCCAATCAGATATTTGGGTTAATTGTTGTTGAACCAACTAAAAACTATAATTCTCTCTCTCTTTCTCTTTATCTCTGTTGCCCAATCAGGCTGACCCACACATGCACACACACGTACACCTTTCTCCCTCTCCTACCTTCTTGACTCTTCTCCCTCTGTACACCCGAGACCCTCAGCTCACAAACCTATCAAACTTTCACGGATCAAGCTCGAAACTAGTGCTAGCTTATTCATCTCAACCTCACGATCCTAGTGATACCCTTAAGCTATCGAACGGACGACAGGAACTTGAGAAACCTGAAGCTCCGGCGAGTGCCTTTTTGCTTCGACGTGATCCCAGTGAGATTTCAGAGATTTAAGGCTTGGAAAGGTATCCACTCAACTTTGTTAGCACTTTGGAGTAGTTTTGGAGTATTTTGGACATCGGAATAGGCAAATTCACAAAGTTACATAGTTGGCCGTTTTTTCCAATGATTTTTTTGACCATTTTTTGTAGGATTTTGGACTCTTAATAGGTACGATTGTGTTCTACTCTTTGAGACCTTCAAATCCATATAAATTTCATGGATTTTAGTTATGAAATGAAGGAGATATAAGCTTTAGAAAATTTTCTAGAAACCGACGAGTGCAGACAGCGGTGGACGGCAGAGACCTGTGGAGTGACCGGAGAAGAAGGGGAATATTCTGTTAACTTTAACGAAATATTCTAACGGCGTCAGGTAACACCATTAGAATTTAACAGAATATTCTGCTATTTTAACAGAATATTCCTAACGTCGTTAGGGTTTTCGTCCCGTGTGCCAAGCATGTGCCTGTGTGTGGCCGGCACATGTGGCCGTGCCTTGGTCGGCGCGTGAGGGTGTGTCAGGCATCCAAATTTTTTTCTAAAAATATGGGGGTGTTCGTGTTGTCGAGTAGATCACGTTGGTATATTCAAACACCTCATTTGAGCAATGTATGAGGAATTAATCCTAGGCTTTGTTTATGTGCTATCGAATTAACGTTAAAATAGTTATTTCACATATAGGTGAGGCGTACTCCGAGAATGAGCGTGGACAAGTGAGGTTAGGGGGCTACGATTCTGCTACTTATTAGTGAGTGTGCATTTGTTTTCTATATATATATATATGTTTTACGATTTCCAAAAACGTTTTTAAATGAATTTATGCCTTGCATGCCATGTCTATACCGCTTATTACTATATTGTTGCATTAGTATGAATTGTGAATTGTACTATTTGATGATGCGAAAGCTCAAGTAAGCTTCAGGTGAGTTAGCATGTGATTGGTCTTGTTGCATTGCATATTGCTATGCATTTATGCATTTAGAGCTTATTATGCTGCATCCCGGTGTTAGTGCTCCCACCCGAGGCAAGGGCACAGCTTTCACATGATTGTTCACATCCCGCACCGCACGCTCACCTTGGATCCAAGTTTTGGTGCTAGCCTGTTGTACAAATCACAATAGGTAGTTTCGACTCGTAGGTGACCTGCGATCTATCGCACATCTTTCACATGATTGTAGCACCTGAGCGTATTTATTTACACCTAACCTGTCGTACAGGTCACATTAGGTGACTCCGACTCGTGTGCAGACATATGTTGATGAGCCACAGGTCCAGTCGTACAAGTCACGTTAGATGACTCCGACTAGCATACTATTTTATATTGGTTTCACACATGGCTTACATTTATTATTGCTGAAATATTATGACATGACATGCTTCGGTTTTCATTGCTCTTGCGTATTGGTTTTCATACCTAAGTAGTAGTATTTTCTGGAAATTATACGGGTTTTACAGAGAGGGGTTATTATGTTCATAAAGTTAAATGTGTTTTCAAACCCTTTGTTTTTGCCCACTCACCCTTCTGTTTTGCGCCCCTCCAGGTTCTAGGTAGCTGTTCATCTTTGGTGGCTCACAAGGACTACACGGCGGTTCTGATGTTTCCATAAATAAAAGTAGGGATCTTCTCCCTGTTTGTATAATTAGTACTAAGTTAGTTCAACTGCACTATCGTTTTACCTATGATCTGATATGTGTGTATCTTTTACTTGATCACTTTCACACACTTAGTATCTCTAGTTAAATAAGTTTAGTTTTGGTTTTTAATTATTCACATTTCTTTTATTAGTATCACTTCTATTATGCACTTGGCTACGTCACTCTCACGTGACGACTAGCAAATCTCGACTCCGGTCGAGGTTTGTCATTGTACTTCTTTGGCAATAATTGGTATTTACTTGTTATTGTATTTACAAATTTTCTTAAATATAAAATCAAGTAATTCTAATTTACATGTTATAAAATGGGTGATCAATAAACGTATAATTTAGGGTATGGTATCAATTTAATAAATATGCATGTTATAGCGTGGGTTGATTGACAAAATCATGCGACAGTGATGCCATCTCACAAAAAGATTAGTTAATTATCACATCATTTCATGTGTCTTTTCACACACATAATTGCTAGGAAATAATGAGAATTGAATCCTTATCGTGAACGTGAGAGATCATAATGCTAGTTCTTTAGTATCATAAAAAACATGAAAATAAATAAACATTATTATCTTTTCAGAAAGAAGAATGTGTTACATTCCTATGTTTATACAAAATAAGTTGTATCTTTTGAATTACAAGTATAACATAAACTAATTCAACAACTTCTCTCTGTAGTTTTCTTTTGTATCATCTTTTTAAAGAACGAAACGGCGAAATTGAACTCCTGACGGAAACTGGTCTGAAATTAGATGCCTCTCGTCGCCGGAAATCTGCATTCGAACAGTAATATGAAACTATAGGAGATAAAAACGACCCCTGACGGAAACTGGCAAGATAAATATTGATGAGTAAATGGTGAAAACTTGGCTTCCAAGGCACATTATCTGCAGGAAAGTTTTCACTGGACATAGATTTTATTTCAAATGTGCAATGAATAATCTTTTTACCAGCATTGTTGCTAGCCCTATGTTAACGTCTTCATTTGTATGGTTGAAGCATTCAGTTCAAAATATAAAAAACGACCCAAGCCAACAAGTCTCCCTACTTTGCTAGGGTCAAAGGAAACATCAATCGTACGCAGCTTGCTTTGCAAAGAGGCTATTATATAACTCGAACCGGTGACCTTTCGGTCACAAAGGAGCAACCTTTCAGTTACGCCAAGGCTCGCTCTCATGCAGTTCAATATATGAGATGCACAATTCGTAATCAAGGCAATGCATTTCGAGAGAACTGTAAAAGGTAAGGTTTCGGACCTTGTATTTGAATTTTGAAGCAGGTGGGAAATGGGAGCCGCCGGTATCAAGCATAAGAAGAATCTGGAGTACATATTCTTTGAATACAACTACTGAAGACAGTTCCGAAAGAAACGAATTCCCTGTTCAAACATAAAAGAGGTAAACATCAACAAGCTGAAAGAAATTACAAGATTATATCGTAAATGAAAACCGGAGTTTATAAGAGGCTTGGATATATTGTGACCTCACCTGTAGTGCAAAAGTGATGTCTGCTTCATCTGCTGCATTCGTTGTCACTCTTTTAAGTTTTTCGTCTCGAGATTGACCACCCAACTTCAGGAGGCCCTGCACGTAGATGATGCCTCAGTAAGTAACTTGTTTCTGCTTTACCAAGTTGGTGAATTCGTATTAAAATCTAAGAACGTATTGTCAGAGAACACCGATACAAGGAATGTTATATTAACAGATGTATTTGCTGACCTGGTCATTTAGCACTCTGCACATACTTGAAAATTCAAAAATTCCGACTGGTGGAATTAATGTTGATTTGCAGATGTCTATATAAGATTTATTTAGCTGCAAATATGTGAAAAGCACAGAAATCAGCAACGTAAGTTTTAAATGCTTTTGTTATCGTTTATCATCAAACAATGGAAAGGAAACATACCTGTGCTACAGTTGAATCCTTCTTTTTCCCACGGAAAAGCCTCACGGCAGAGCAAAGTATAATCTGTTATGAAATAGGACACTTGCATTAAAATTAATGATAGGATGCCAATCTATATGTTCGTTTCATGGATCAGAACTAGAGTAACTATTTCTGAAGAATTGTATTACTCAAAAGCCTCACAGCCTACATTCAACAAGTACAAGTCACCAGAAAAAGGGCTACCTGTTGATGTTGCGGAAGACTTTGTATGGTATCCACTACTGGTGATTTGAATGTCTTTGACAAAGCAGAAGCCATATGACCAATTGTCACCTGCAACACACATAAGTGAAAATTTAGAACCTAAATAGTTAAAAAATTGAAGTCTGCATTGCGAAACTTTTAGGTTTTCACAATTCAAAGTATTTACTTGAAACTTTTGGAGTTAAAGAATGAATCAAATAAAGATAATGGAATTGGAAAATTTCTGAAATCTTCTTGCACGAACAAAAGAATGAACTGAAACGAATGCATGAAATCTGTCAGTTTGGTGATTCAGATAAGTTCTTGAAGCATGTGGGGATCAAGGGTGATCGCTTACAACATCAGTCTCCTGTTTTTTCACAACAGGAGCTGGAGCAGTTGCCGTCTGCTGCTCAAAGAATGCATCCACTACTGATGATGAATTCAAGTTCTCAGCAGATTCTTTCACCTCTGCTTCCAGAATCTCAATGGCACTCCTGGAAAAAAGTTTAGGAAAAATTACGCTCATAACCCCACGCAATGCTCCTACAAATAGAATAAAAAATCACCAGATATATAGATGCATTCTCTGACATTTATATGACTTGTAACTTGTAAGGCATTTACATTTTCTGATACATTGATGAATCTAAAGTGCTTGTTCCTTTCAATTGCACAGTCCATGTCTATTCCAATTAATCAGAATCGTCTAATTCAGACACCTTTCTTACAATTTAATAATTTATCATGCGACTCAACAAAACTAACCTGCAAATACAAAGAGCTTTCCTCATATCTCCAGATGCGGCAGCAACTTTCTGCCATTTTTCATTGTAAGTACTCAGCCTATATGCTTTTAATATAAAAATTGGTAACATCTAAATCCAATAAGGATGTTCTTGAAAATATGATAACAATAGCAAACTTACTCTTGCACAAAGTTCTAATGCTGGTGGTTGAAAGACGGTGTAAGGTAGTGTCTGTTGGACCACAATAACTGTTAGTAGTCGGTAAATAAACCAAGACAATAAGAGAGAACAACTCGTATATGAATACTCCACAGCAAGGGAGAAAAAAAAAATTTCCTAATTCAGGCTCGTGATTAATTTATAAATGAAGGCATAAACTTACAATTAACCTCTGTTGAAGAATCCTGAGAATCTGGTCATAAGAGTATGCCCGAAAAGTAATAACCATAGGTTTGCCTAGAACATGAACATAATACGTAAGCACACTAGTTGCTAGTAAGTACTACACCCCAAATACAGTACAGCATCTCATTGAAGAAAAACGAGTTAACAAAGCTACTCAACTCACAATTTAATGACTGAAGTCTTGGAAGAAAACGACCGGCCAGGTCTATGGCATTTGCCACTCCTGCAAAAGCATAAATAGTATAAGAACTTCACATATTACTACAAATTTGTAACTGAACTTACCTTATATTAACTAGATTAGTACCTATGAGTATGCATCTCGAGAATTGGTACGTTGTGAGCATAAAAAGATCATGAAGCACCACCCGGTCTTTAGTAATTAAGAAGTCCAACTCATCAGCTATTACCAGCCTGATGGAATAGAAACTATTTTAGTATAACCACTCTTTATTACATTCTGTCAAATATTGCTCAGATCGTGTTCGAACGAGGATAAATTACTTACGTCATCTTCCTTCTAGAATACAAAGGCTTTTGAGAGTACAAATTTTGGAGAAGCTGCAGGGATGAGGTTTTGCTTTTAACTTCCTTTGGCGTTTGGTCTTTACCAAGTATCTGCCATTGCAAACCAAATGTGAGCACTTCATCTGTCATAACTTACAACCAACAACAGAAGAAGCATTCGAGTTTCGTTACCTTAGCGAAAATATCAGAAGTCTTTGTTAGAGAAGAACAATTCAAAGCCAACACATCCGGTTCCTCAAACCCAGCCTGGCAATAAGAACAATTCCCAGTGTTAATTAACACTTCGTATCTAAATAACACATTTTTCGGACATGGCACATAAAATAAAAAATGTAGTATACGTTTCAAAGATTCTATGATACTTGTACAATTAAGCACATAAAAGCGTTGAGAAGCAATTAGCTCACCTCTCCTGCCCAATCAACCAAAGCCTGCTTCACTTTCTCAATGGACAGCGATTTTCCGGTCCCGGGACACCCACACACATACAAACTTCCAGCCTTCTCTTGCTCTATGCATTGTTTCAAGAACTCCAAAACCCTCTTCTGCTCGTCTTCCCGGCACGAAACAGTTGACGGCACGGTTGAAACGTGCAATGCCTCCTTCACCTCACTGATTTGCTTGCCATCTACACATCCAACCAAAACAATTTCCCAGTCCAAACACCAAAGACACACATTTTCCCATAAATTAAATTAATTTCGCTTGAAAACAGTCACCTTTCAGGTTCCATTTTAGTTTCTCAACTGATTTTTCGACTGATTTGCACGAAGTCTGGACCTTCTTTTTGGTGAAATACTTCTCAATTCCCTGAAATTATTTCCAAATTAACCAACGAGATAAAATCGATGGCTTTATCAATCTCTCAAATTACTTCGCAATCGCAACATATCAACAATAAAATCCAATCTCACGTTTGCCTGAGTGTTATCGCAAGTACTGAGCCGCTTTCGAGGCGAACCCAATTTCATGGGCTTGGAGATCGGACTAGGCTTCATCGGCGACGAGTTGGATCCGAGCCTCCGCCTCGGAGGCGTGGAACCGCCGGCGGATGGGACGGCATCGGGCGTACTCTCCGATCGGGTGGCCATGATGTCTTTGTTGAGTTCAAGGCTGCGTTTGGCGATGGCGGGCATTGTGTTTGGAGGGAAAGGAAAATGGCGTGCAGGCGGGCGAGGCTTCGAACACGCTGGAAGAAACGGGTGGGAGATGTTGATCAGGGTTAAATTTTTAGCGGGAAGAAAACTTGAGTTTAGCGCGCTGTCGCGCGCGCGGTTGCTAAATCGGGGCGCGGTACAAAAGGTGAGCTGAGGTTAGGGTGTTTGATTCAAATCTTCAAGAATTAAATATCTACAAATATTCTCGCACATTTATGTTGCATTAGCCGGAAAATCTTGGATCAAGTCGATGATCACGTTGTATGTCCGACCAATCTTACGATTTTAAAAGAAAAATACTAAAGAGATTATATTGTTAAATTATGTTTTGTAGATCATATAATGTGACACTTGGTGGTTAATTTTTTTTTAATAATTTAACAATAAAAAGTCAAATCATCAATCGTTGGTTTATAAAATATGATTTAAGTAGATAAGTCTTTACCATTACCCATTTGAAAACTCTTATATTTTGGTTACATTTGAGGAAAATGATGATCGCCGAATCCTTTTTCTAGAAATCCTAGAGAATCATGTGATCGTGATCGTTCATCGTACATTGTACGGTCAAAAATCATTTCAAAATTTAAAATTAAATATAAATAGTACCTAGCAAAAACTGACCATACGATGTACGATGAACGCACATGATCATGGGATCCCTAGAATCCCAAGAAAAAATATCCGGCAAGGATCCCAATGGTGCATTTGACGCAATGGTGACTTCATCATGATAAGAATTAATATTATTTTATTACAACCTACGGATATTATCTAATTAAAAAGAAAACAAAAAAACAAAATTGTCTAAACAGTTATAAACTGAAAATTACATTGTGACTAACTTCGTAATAAGAAATTCATGTGAAGTTAAACCTCTTTATCTCCAATATGATTGGAAAAAAAACTGAATGTATTAAGTGGAGGTAATAGAATCAATGAAAGTAGAATATTCACACCCCCTTGATTACTACTCACACTCCCTTGAGCTAAGAAACCGAAATCAATGAGATCATGACCGTTACATTCTCTACTGTATCCAACGACCTAGATTACCATTATGTTTATTGTCCGACTGGGTTGAAAGTACCCGTTTTAAACCAGAAAACCCCAGCCCGATTTAAAAAACTAACAAACCAAGCAAAACCGAATGCGTTGGTCCGTGTTCACTGTTCATATTCAGTACGTGCCTTGCTTCTCTTCTCTCCTCCCTCCAAACTCAATGCATCCACTTGATATCTCCCTCTCACATCTATGCATCTCTTCGTTTCTCATCTTTGAATCCCACATAAGGCATCGCTATCAAGAGATATATTCGTTTGCAAATGGATGTAGAAACACAAATTTAGGATCTTGACATCTCCTCCAGATGTTGAATTAAGTCTATAGATTATTGCTAAGTCATTGTTCGACTATTGACATGCTATCGTACCCGCGGACCTTTCATTTTTCCTCCCATTGTTGAACTGTTGAGACGTATATCATAGATCGCCCTCATGGCATCAATAGATCATCACTGTCATTGTTCAACTGTTGATATATCCTTGTTTTAACATCATTTATCGTCATTGTGTGTATTATAATAAGTCATTTCAACCCACTTGTACAGTAAAAATTCTCTTACATTCTAGATGTTCAATTTTGTCCAACTGCCCATACACACTTTGGAAACTAACCCCTTATCCAACAACTATCATTGTAAGTGCTCCCTAACTTGAGATAAAGACGCATCAAGTTTTTTTGACCAAAATACGTGTATGATGATCTCTCATTTAATTTATTTACACATGGAATCATTTTGGACCTCACTTAGTTATAACAAGTAGGACTATGGTGAAAAATTGGTGCATATCAAGCACTGTTTGTATTAAGGGCTGTACACTTACAAGATATATATGACAGTGACCGTGGCCCGTGACCGGATATAAAATTTGTTTAGATATGTATAAGATAATATAATGTTTGAATGATATAGGGTAGGGCTCTGCAATGTGGCCCGTACTCTTCTTCAAAGGAAAAAGGGCATCTGTTTGATGAGTATGTATATGGCGGTAGTGGGTGTTAATTTCATGTCCTATTTGGATAATGGGTCCATACTATATGTAGTGACAAAATGGACAACTCCAAGCCAACAAAGTTTCCGTTTTGTGAGTGTTAGAGAGGAAACATCTATCGTATGCAACATTTTTCTTGATTTGCAAAGAGGTTGTTGTTTTCTTGACTCAAATCTATGACCTTCTGGTCATAAAAAAGCTACATTTTCGTTACACAAAAGCTCACCCTAAAAAAAGATGACCCCAAACCAATAAGACTCATTGCTTTGTGAAAATTAAGAGGAACGTGGACTATCGTATCAGTCAACTATACAGTGACACCACCAAATAAATGCTTAGCATATTAGCTTAGTTTATGGGGTTAAGATTGCGCACTAATAACTGTCTTTAGTGTGTCGCGGCTCACGCCCACTCAAATCAAATCTTGTGGTGTTTTTTTTTTTTTTTAATTAACAATCTTGTGGTGTTTGCAGCTAAGACCAAGCATTGTTATAGCATAAGCTATTCTGCCTTCGTTTGGCGAAAATTGTCAACAATTTGTCGAGAGAATCTCTCAACTGCAATCCAAAGAACTAGCGTAGAAGTGTAGAAAATCTTCATCTTTTGGATAAGGATAATACTTTCCTTATTTTCGGAAAGGAGAAACGTCTTCATTCCTTATTAACGTGGTCCGTACTCTACTTTAAAAGTTAAAAAAAAATATATATATATAAATATATTACCAACGTAACTTTGAAAGAATTTTTTTAGAGATGATATTTGGATGCTAATAAGGATGATAACATATTTTTTTCTTTGAACAACCTAAGATACTCTGCACCAAATTTATCTAAGTTGTATATGAGGAGGGGAGGAAGAGGGTTTGAACCCACCTGATGCAATGGATTGAAGATCCCGAAACCTCTAAATACAGGTTAACTGGGAAACCTCATGAACCATCCGAAAGGACTCTGCTGAGGCACTCATGTCGAAGCACACGAATTAACCTCACAACAAGCGAGAACCACAACTCGTGGCTATTCCCGTAGCTAATTAATGGGAGATCTCCCTTCAACTTGAAGGCCAATCACAACGCAACAAGTGACAACACCACATTAAGTGCATTCAATCTCACATTGACCTAGTCTAGAAATCATCCCCAACTTTGCCTCTTTTAAAAAGTAACTTCTACTCCCTTCAAAAGGTTACACATCATTACTACTTAACAGTACTATATTACCAATAAACTCATCCATGCGCGTGACGCCTCAAACATATTTTGCTATTTTAAGCATCAAAGGCTCTTAAGCAGGTACCACACTGGTGCCCTTCGACACTTACTCTACCTTCCTTGTAGGTTGCTTCGTCCATCTATCCTTAACCGAAGTTCCCTTCACACTTTACATTGACTCAAGATACACCTGATTTTGTGCATCAACATAGAACGTTAATTTACAGAGGCCTAATAGCTAGAAACCGAAACCGAAATCATATCAACAAGTGATGAACCGAAACCATATCAACAAGTGATGAAACCTTCTTGAGCCAAATTACAGAGGCATAACAATGTGATTTACAAACTAGGGAGAGATTTTTAATTAAGGAGAGATGTTTAGCTTTCATATGTAAACACCTCCCGCACCTTCCTTGGTAATTTTCATGCATAGGGTTGTCAAGGTTGTTGTAGGTTCCATTCATTCAGTATCACCAATATATACTTTGGACAACCAAATATGCATTTGCAAGTTGAAATCCATGAACATCACAAACTAACTAGAACGATCCTATTTGCAGAAACCCTACTGGTCGTATTCGCCTTCGTGTTTAACTTTATGCACAAAAGTAGCTAGCCAGACGACCAAATTTGGATTTCATTTGAGGTAGACGATAAACCCTAGAATTCTGCATATCCAATCACAACCAAAGAAAACTAAGGCATCAAATATATAAATGATCCACAAGGCCACATTCACATCATTATCTCCTTGGCCCTTCTCATGTAAATATTTATTTATTATTTAATAAAATAATATTTTGTGATATATTTTTTGTATGGACTTGTATGTCTCGTTTCAATTAAAGGGCTCGACGTGGTCGGAAATCATTTCAACGATCAAACTTAAAAGTAGCCCCTGCACAGTGATACAATCCGCGAAGGCGACCACTTGCATGTCGAAAGGGCCCAGTATTAAGCGATGGCGACAACTTAGATATTTCTGCATGCACATATATGCATCATATTACCAAAATATCCTCTCCCTTCACACAACAACCATGCACACGTAGTGCCCATAATATGATTAATTAACCAATTAAGAAATTAATCATTCCTTGTACAGATTTCAAAGATTAACCAAATGAAATGTTTATCATCCTCTCACACCTTATCAATTTACAACATTATATAACTTTTCAGGAACGATGGGGATCCACGCGTCTTTGGTAGGCTTTTCGTTTAAGTAAAAGTTCGGACTATTTATCGAATTATGTTTGTTATCCTTTGCTTGTGCTTGGCCTACGTACTATAATCTACTTTATATCGCTTTAGGCTTCTTGTTGGCTTCTTATAGGACATGCGTGTTTAACTTATGGTATAATTTTACTTTATTTTGATAAATGATAGAATATTTAAACTAAATTTATTTACATCGTAAAGAGGAAGTTTTGAACTTGGTGTGCACAAAATGAAGCAAAGTAGCCAACTTAATTAAACCTAATAAAAGGTACATGACACTTTAGTACTCATACACTCCCCTATTAAAAAAGGAGACAAAATCTTGATCTTACCCTGGTACATTTTTGTTAGAACACATCTTAGATGAAAACCCAAGTACAAAAAGAAAAAACAGAGATGTACATGTATTTATATATAGGCACATCCAATAATAAATGTGGGTTAATGTATTTCAATTTTTTTAGAATAATCTCTCATAAATTAGGCAGAATAATGAAACTAATTCCTCAAAAACAAGATAAATTAGGCAGAATAATGAAACTAATTTCTCAAAAACCTTTGCTTATAAAACATGGACATATATAGTTCTTTCATTTCATGGGAAAAAGAGAAAAAGGCATAGTCACATATAAGAAGCTTGAATATTAATAATTTCATTTTTATACAAAACGATATTCTACATTAGATATAATCAGTGACGAAGTCAACATGGGGTATGTCCTTGACCCCAACAACTTCAAAACCCTCCATGTATATTTGTTTGTATATTGTATTTGACCTCTATAAATAGCTAATGCAAACTAAATTACAATTTTCTCTTCATACTTCGTCTATTTTATTCTATCATAATTTCTCCTCCTATTCTCTATTCTTGTATGAATACTTTAGTTGAAAAGCTTCGGTGGTCTTCAATATTACTCCGCAGTATTCTGCATCCACTATTGACAAACCTCTATAAATAATAGTAGTTGTCAAATGTTGGCATAAACTTTAGGCATATATTAACAAGGATTGGCAGGTGCCTCCTAGGTGATTGACAAAATGGCCCTATAAATCTTTTTTGGTTGATATTATGACCCCATTATTTAAAATCATGGCTATGCCACTAGATGTAACTAAACTAGTACGGTAAGGAGAGTCCAATCTTGATGCAGTAAGAAAAACACAATGCTCTAACTAACTTGACTAAGAACACGTATGTAAATATCGATATTATTTTGCTTATTTTTGAAGCTTGGGCATCAGTAGTATTTTGCTTATTTGTGAAGTTTGAACGGATCGGTAGTAATGGAAATGGAAACAAAAACTATGAAAGGGAGAGATGGAACTATCGAATGCTTTTTTTGGGTGGGAGAGGTGTCGAGAGGAGTAGATGAGGAGATAAGAAGATTGCCGTGGCATTGGCGTCCACATGTCTTTGTCCAAACTATATAGAAACCCGTGTGGATTGGAATTTGAAGGTCCCTCCTTTGCGATGTTTAATTTTCCTTTGTATTTTGGCTATTCCTCGAGTCTCGACGAACCCGTTTATCTCTTCTTTAAATCTTTGTTTAGAACTTGGAAGGCCAGACAAGAAACCCTGGAGATTTCTAGCATTCACCACTGTACCTTCTGGCAACGTTTTTCATGGAACTGCATGCGTACGCGTGTTATTTACGATATCTCAATTTTCAATCAATATCCTTCCTTTGGTCCACTCCTAACTTCATGTTTGTAAAGGTTCAGTGCACTTGTAAGCATTCGATTGGTTCACATGCAAACAATCTTTTCCTTTTCTTTTCTTCAAGAAAATAAAAACGATAACGTTCCAAAAACAAAAGCAATTTGCTTACAAACGCGTACACTGTTTACAGTTACCGATTAGTATTCTGCAGTTTTGTTTATAATATCACCGTTCCTTATCTCAGTGCAAAAACTTATAATGCAACTAAAGACCTACTACTTAACTATTGGAAGATGGCAAAGTGGAGGTGCCGGGATTAAATGTTCCCTCTCCAAATGACAAAGAAAGTGTATATATATATATGTGTGTGTGTGTGTGTGTGTGTGTGTGTGTGTAACTGAGTAACGTAGGTGTCAATGCACTTAACTAAAGTAGGTTGTTTAATTTATTGTTTATCGTTTAGATTATATCACAAGTAGTATGAATTCTGCAATTTGGATTTATTATACATACGTCTCAAGTACTTTTTGTTTGAGAATAGGAATTCCATATCGATCATATTACAAAATAATATACAATTAATATATAGAAGTTTCCACTCGTAATATCATTGGGATCTTTCGTGATAAAACCTAATGCCTGATAGTAGGTGGTTAAGTTGGAACAATATCAGTAATATTGTAGTCGACCATGATAAGCCTGAAAATGTTTATCATGATAAGCCTGAAATGTTTATCATGGTATCATAGTAGAGTGTTATTTTGGCACATCCTGAGCCCAATTTACTGGGCTTGAATTTGCTTTGCGCTAGCTCCAGCTTAAAACTATTGAATGAATGGACCCTCAAAAACTTGTTTTGGCACTAGTCTCTTGATGATGATCGAGCTCTCAAAAAGTTGTGTTAGTTTCAGTATAATGACTTGTTAAGTTCCCAATAATGTGGGAATTGGTTTTCCTTGTGACCTTGTGTGGGCCCACTCATGAGGGGGGGTGTACTGGAAAATAGAATACCACATCCGTCATGACAAAATAATATACAATTAATATATAAGAGTTTCCACCCGACCCTAATATCACTAAAGACCTTTTGTGATAAATCCAACGCCTAGTAATAGGTGATTAAGTTAGGACACCTATAAAGTTTATCACACTTTTTTATGTAGTCAAAATTGATTCATAACTTAGCTATATATGACCAATTAATATAAATTTTGAAAAGATATACCTCAACAACATCTAAATAAATAAGATACTTCTTCCGCCACAAGGGAGCCTGATTAAACCAACCGCATATCCAGAAAGCAAACTTAAAACAACAAACTCTCATAGCTAGGGAGAAACCACAAATATTAAGTTGCTCCACTTATGTAGATTCGTAAGTTGTCGAACAAAAAGACTAACTACAACAACTATGGCGGAGCCGATGCACCGCGAAAATATTATTTGTCGATATCCTAGAGAGACGGACCAGCGATCTGGTTGAAATGCACCCTCCACCTAACTAATGAGTTAGGAGTACATTTTATGTACCTTGAGTTAGAGTATAATAGCTATGTGCCTTGAACAATATATTTGTCACGATTTCAGATAGATGGATTAGTGATCCTACTATTAATTATGTTAAATATTATTCCTCACTTGCATAGTATCAGTCTTCTCATGGTCCAAACTCAACGGTGGCAACTAAATGCAAGAGTTGCGCTCGTTGTGGGACTTAACCCTTCCCCCAATGTCTTCCTATAGACAGTAATGGTGTCAACTCATATGTCCGTGTTCTACCTACTGACATATAGCAGATGTGGAATTTATCACAAACTATATACTTCAATACAATTAGTTAGTAAAACCATTTAATTTATAATGTTATTTATTTTGTCAATGGCTCAATTCCAAACTCAATAAAACAGTATCATATTTATTTTAGTTAACATCTTAATAAATTTCGGTTCTTGCATGTAACAATAACCATATGAAGTTTGATATGTAGTATGAAAACGATCACCTTTTTACAAGTGCCATTTGGTAGGCACTTCCTCTAGCTGGCTGCATATACTTGGCAGGATCTCCTATCAAACATCAAGCAACAAACTTTCACATGCTCCATGTGGAGTGTGTAGGGTAGCCATGTCCTTAATATGGAACACAATCTGGGCACGTACCATCTCCAAAGGCACTACAGTTTGAGCCTTTAGGTACAAAGGTAAAGCACAATATGTACATATCATTGTCGCATTTCCATCGTCATTGCTCGTGATAACTCCTTGCTGCTAGGAAGCGCCTGCTGCTTGGTCCACACCTCTTGTGCCAACAGCAAACGTGTCGAAAACCCTGTGCAACACATGGACATGGATGCCTAATACTGCAAACTACAAGCACTCTTTCATGTGACGATCATCGCCCCCTTTAATACAGCTGGTGGCAATGGAAACTGTTACCATCATACATGCATATAATTATTGATAGGTCACATAATTTGTTTGGCACACAGGGCATATATGACTGGAGGTGCATTTGAACTTGTTTGGGGTCCATGGGAAAGTGGTTTGGCCAAAAGCTCAGAAGTTCACGACTGGGATTAGAGTAAGTTTAATGCAACGAGAAGATTTGCAGCAACCATAACACAATTTGGGATCAAATGGAACATATTTGTTAAGCATGTGCTTGTAGATATATGACCTAATTAATTAAGCTTTTGGTGTACATACCAATTTTCCATGTTACTATGTTAGTATTGGAAATGGTTTTGTCTAGCAAAGGCTGGCTTTGTCTTTTCGAAATACCATTCCCAATCATGTGCAAGTTTGTGAGGAAGGTGTGAATGTTGGCTTTTTACTTGCCCTTCATTTTAATTTTGGGGTTTCTGTCAAACAAACTGGTCCGATTTTTTTTCCTACAACTTTTTTCACTATTGGGTGGGTAAAATCTTTGGTGACATATGCTCCCCAAGTAGTTACAGTCCCATGTTTGTTAGGTATTAGTGGGTTACTCTCTATTAGTTTCTTTTGGAATAGGTACTAGTGATTGTTCTATTTTACTTTTCATGGTGAAATTTGCTTCTTGCGTGGGTTTGGAGATGCTTATTTAATATGTATTTTTAATCAAAAGGGCTTTCAATAAAACTGCTTTTACTATAAGTACATTGAAACTTTGAATAAAAATGAAAAAAAAAAACACTTAAACGCTTTTTGAAAGAAGCACTGAAATGCTGATTTAAAATTACAAATACTTTTAACTTTTTATGCCACATAGGATTTGGCATTTCGGTTGGAAACAATTAGTGGCTGTCTTTTTTTTTATTGTTATAGCTTATGAGGAGATGCTCTTAAGTATTTTTGGTAGTTTGAAAGCATTCTAAATGCATTTAAAAGCAGATCGCGGAACTTAATTTAGGCACTATTAGGTATATATACCCCTCAAGGTCATGAGAAATTTTTAGTTGTGACGGGAACACGGATGGTACACCACATGTTTTTATGCAAGTAGTGAAAAATTTTAATTATTAAGTTATTACCCTTTTAACACACATAACCCATCATTTATATAAGGATACGTGGTGTACCACCTCGTGTGACGGTCACATTGAAAAATTTCTCCAAGATCACGACATCTATTCGAGACCTTTTTTTTTTGGTAAAAGAAGTATGGGGAATTATTATGCTTTTTGTTGCTCGTGCATTTTATTTAGCAATAATGGGTATAATTCCAACTACATAAAGACGAGAACACTTCCTATCAGAAGTAAGACACTACGTCGTCTCTGAATTTATGCAGACGGAAGTTTGTGGCACTTTCACGGTGGCCCAACTTAATTGGACATTCAACCGTCACCCACATGCATGAACATGTCTAATTAAGTTCGCCAGAGAGAGAGAGAGAGAGAGAGAGAGAGAGAGAGAGAGAGAGCATTGACATACATGATAAACTCCATTAACTAATTAATTTGTTCATTCATCCTGGATCTTGGTTTTTTCTTAATACTATGTTTCATAAAAGCATCTAATTACTTGGCGTTTTCTATTTGCAAGCAGTCTCTCTTTTGTTTGGCATCATGCTCATTGTCTTGGTCTAGCCAGCTC
The DNA here is from genome assembly GCF_963583255.1 of Pyrus communis. Classification (NCBI taxonomy): domain Eukaryota; kingdom Viridiplantae; phylum Streptophyta; class Magnoliopsida; order Rosales; family Rosaceae; genus Pyrus; species Pyrus communis. Next base: position 22,705,915 of record NC_084810.1, on the reverse strand, counting down.
TCGTGGGTGCTCTTCACTTTTCCTTGACAATGCGTTATGGAAAGCCTACCCTCTCAGTCGGATGCTATTTAGGTTTACAATATGATCGATCTGGCACTTGTCTAGCATGAAAGGAGGTATTTGAATTCATATTGACAGTTTAATCACATAAAATGTCAGAAATTGACAATTCGATCACAAAGCATGCTAATCGGGATCAATGGCGTAGCCACGTTAAGGGCTACCCTGGGCTATAGCCCAGGTAGCTTTCCGTAAAAAATTAAAATTTTACTGTAAATTTTATGGATTTTCGAATGTAACCCATTATATATTTAGTAACTAATCTTAGTTCTCTTGGTTTAACCATGTAAAATTATATAATACAGTTTACAAACCATCTCTTTTTGTTACATCATTTTTCTCATCGCTTCTTGTACATGTACAAGTTTGGATTTGTTTGAATTTTAACACGTATTTGTTTAATAATGAAAATTCTCGGCTCACCTTGTGAAATTTTCTTACGCTAGAGCATACTATGAAAAATACAGTTTCAAGTTTCTTTGTTTATAAAGATTAAATTTTTAAGCTAGCCCATCCGGTAAAAATTTCCTAGCTCTGCTATTGATCGGGATGAAAGTAGAACGTAAACAGAAATTGAACTCACCGTGTTACTGGGATGTGCCACAAGGTGCCAGATTTTTTGAAAAAGGAAAGGTTTTCTTGAGTTTAATATTTTTGTTATGTATTTCATTCACTGCTGCAATGGTTTTATATACATCTCACACACACACACGCATGCAATAAACTACAGACATGAAACAGGCGTGCTTGCTGCCCATACTGTAAAGCATCAGAGCACATGATCTGACACCATGTGCTAGTCTGCTGCTGTACAACCTTACTGTGCTGTCTGATTCTTTCCTTTAACACTCCCCCTCAAGTTGGAGTGTGAATGTCAATCACACCCAACTTGCCCAGATGTGTATGGAAGATGGGTGCACGTAATGGCTTAGTAAATAAGTCTGCGACTTGCTCCCCCGTCTTGACATAAGAAGTTTTGATTTCTCCTTTTTGAATTCGCTCACGAACTGTGTGGCAATCGATCTCGATATGCTTTGTACGTTCGTGATACACTGGATTTGCAGCTATGTGCAAAGCGGCTTGATTGTCACAAAACAATCTTGCTGGCTGAGGATGGTTAACATGTAAATCTTCCAATAAATACCTCAACCAACTTAATTCACAAGTGGCAGTAGCCATGGACCGATACTCCGCTTCTGCGGATGAACGAGCTACTGTAACTTGTTTCTTGCTTTTCCAAGACACCAGTGATTTTCCAAGAAAAATACAATAACCAGTCACTGACCGACGTGAAATGGGACAACGAGCCCAATCTGCGTCGCAATAACCAGTTAAAGATAATTCACTTTGGGAAGAAAACATCAAACCTTGCCCAGGAGCTCCTTTAAGATATCGAAGGAGTCGATATGCTGCATCAAGGTGGTGTCGTTGCGGATCTTGCATAAACTGACTCAACGTGTTGACAGTGTATGCTATTTCCGGTCTTGTGATGGTCAAATAAATCAACTTCCCAATTAAGCGCCTATACCTCGCAGGTTCATGAAGTGAAGTGCTTCCTGTGGGTGTTAGCACTAAATCAGCCTCCATTGGAATTTTCATGGGTTTAGCACCAAGTAACCCAGCCTCCTCCAGTATGTCCAGTGTATATTTCCGTTGACAAATTGTGACTCCGGCTTTCGAACGTGCAACCTCGACTCCAAGGAAATATTTTAGAGGTCCAAGGTCTTTAATTCGAAATCGACTGCTAAGGAAAGTCTTTAGGTTCTTGATTTCTGTCTCGTCGTTGCCTGTAATCACCATATCATCAACATACAACAATACAATAGTGAGTGAAGTACCCTTGACTTGGGTGAACAGAGAGTAATCTGCCTTAGATTGGCAGAAACCGATGTCACTGATAGCCGAAGAAAATTCTCGAAACCAACTTCTGGACGCCTGTTTAAGACCATATAAAGATTTGTGGAGTCGACACACAATGTTCTCCCCCTGTCGACGATACCCCGGAGGAGGCAACATGTATACTTCTTCCTGAAGTTCGCCATGAAGGAAGGCGTTTTGGACGTCCATTTGATGTAATGGCCAATGCCGGACAGCAGCGATGGTCAGTAAGCAACGCACTGTGATGAGTTTGGCAACCGGGGAAAAAGTTTCCTTGTAGTCGATACCTTCACGTTGGGTGAAGCCTTGGGCAACGAGACGCGCTTTGTAGCGATCAAGAGTGCCGTCGGAGTGGTACTTGAGTTTGAAAACCCATTTGCATCCGATAGGCCGGTGGCCGGACGGAAGAGGAACGAGACTCCATGTTTTGTTGTCGTCTAGAGCTGTGAGTTCGGCCTGCATGGCTGCAACCCAGTGGGGATTTTGACAAGCCTGTTCATAGGTAGTAGGCTCCACCAAGTGGGAAATGTGAGAAACAAACCGTTGATACCCAGGAGATAAGCAAGAATAGGAAACATACCGATGTAGCGGATAGCACGTGCTGGACATGGACCGCGAGAGGGACTCGGTTGGTGTGAGCAAGGTGGAATGATGAGCCACATAATCTTTGAAGTGAGCCGGTGGTTTGGTGGGGCGAGTAGAGTGACGGGGTGGAGGTGGTTGGAGAGACACTGGAAGGGAGAGGCGAGGAGAGACGGGGTCAGATGGGGGGTGATTGTCAGTGGTGGTAGGTAACGCGGGAAGGTTGAAGTATGATGGGGAAGATTCGTGGGTGGTAGAGATAATGGGTGAGGGAGAAGTGGAGGGAGTCTCAAGGTTGGTAGGGGGGAGATTTGACAAAGGTGGAGGGGATGATGAGATAGGCGTGTGGACCGTGGGATGGGAGGTGGTGGGAATAAGGGTATTTGTGCCTTGGATCATGTCGTGAGGTGGATGGATAAGGGGAGTAATAGGCATGTCATTTTGGTCAAGGGTTGGTGAGGTGGTGTAAGGGAATATATGTTCATGAAAGATGACATCACGGGAGGTGAAAATTTTATGGGTGAGAAGATCATATACCTGATAACCCTTTTGACCAAGTGGGTAACCAAGGAAAACACAACGACGAGCACGGGCGTCAAACTTAGTGATGGGTGTGAGGTTGGTGGCATAACTAAGGCACCCAAAAACTCGTAAGTGGGAATAAGTAGGTGGTGTATGATGCAAAAGTTCATATGGAGACTTATGAGAAAGCAAGGGTGTAGGTAGACGATTGATGAGATAACAAGCGGTTTGGATACTTTCCCCCCAAAATTTTAAAGGTAAGTTGGCTTGAAATCTAAGAGCACGACCAACATTTAAAAGATGCCTATGTTTACGTTCGACTACCCCATTTTGTTGTGGTGTGTAAGAACAAGAATGTTGGAAGGAGGTTCCACATGAGTCTAGGTAAGAACGCATGGAAAGAAATTCACTCCCATTATCCGCACGAAGAGCTTTAATGTTATGATGAAATTGGGTTTTGACCCAAGAGAAAAAGGATTTTAGTAATGATTGTGTGTCGGATTTGAAATGCATGATATGTACCCAAGTAAAACGAGTGAAATCATCCACAATAGTGAGAAAATATCGTGCCCCATAGTGTGTTTGATGTTTGTGAGGACCCCAAATATCACAATGAATTAAATCAAAAGGTGCGGAAGATTTTATTTCACTAGTAGGAAAAGGTAAACGAGTTTGCTTTGCTAAAGGGCAAACTTCACAAATGTGTTTGGAATCAAACATTATTTCAGCAGTGGTTTTGGCTAAGGAATGTAAAGGTGCGGATGATGGGTGCCCAAGGCGCCGATGCCATAGACTTGTGGTGTGGGAAATGTGGTTGGCAAGGTGAGGATTTTGTGTCGGGGTGAGGTAGTAGAGCCCATCAAAATGCTTGCCCAGGCCAATCATCCTCTTCGTATCCATGTCCTGCACAGCACAAAAATCAGGATAGAACGTCACTATACATCGCAAAGCTCTTGTCAATTTACTAACAGACAATAAATTGACGCGGAACTTTGGTACATAAAAAACTTTATCAAGAGATAACTCATGTGACAATTTCATTGAACCAATCCTTTTGATTTCAGCTTGCCCCCCATTTGGTAAGCCAACATAGTCATGCTGAGCATCCATGATGTTGTGTGTTGGTGGCGAATGAGAAATATGATCAGTGGCTCCGCTATCAACGATCCAACATAGATTCGAATGTGGATCTGTTTGTGCTATATTGCATTTAGGCAAGAAAATACCTGTTGCATTGGCAAGTGGCTGTCCATTACCGTTACGAAGCATGGCGATGATTTGATTATACTGCTCGGTAGTGAATGTAGGACCATCAGAAGCATTGGTCTTGGTGGTTGTGGTAGGGGTGATAGCCTCGGCATTGTTGGCTGCTCCTCTCTTGTTCTTGGGCTTCACATTTTTTCCATGCCATTTGTGTCCTTCTGGGAACCCAATGATGTAATAACAACGATCCACCAAGTGTCCATCTCCATCACAGTAAGTGCATTTGAGTGACTTACGTGAAAATGTGTTGGAGGTCTTGCTATTGGATAAGGATGATGCATAAGTTCGCTGGACGTGCATCGCATGCGAGGATGTCCCCATATCGCGACGACTAGCCACATCCATCTGCCGTTCATGTTGAAGAATAAGGCCATGGACTCTGCGTGTATCAGGTAGTGGACTCATCATCAGAATCGAGCCTCGTACAGTTGCATAGGATTCGTTCAATCCCATCAGAAACTGCATAACTCTTTCTTTCTCTTCCCGTTCAGCAAGTCCTCTCAAACCTGTGCAAGTGCAATCTAATGGATCATGATATGACGATAACTCATCCCATAAGGCCTTCATCTTTGTGTAATAGGCAGAAACAGAGAGCTGCCCTTGATGATTTTCAACAATTTCTTGTCGAATCTGGTAGATCCTCGAGTCACTACTCTGTGAGAATCTGTCTCTGAGATCGCTCCAAACTGCAGCAGCAGTTTCGGTGTACATGATGCTGCCGGCTATGTCTGAGTGGACTGAATTCACAATCCATAATGTAACCATGTCATTGCATCTTTTCCAGGCCGCATAATTTGCGTCCAGTGATGTGGGAGCCTTGATGGTTCCATCAATGAACCCAATCTTGTTCTTTGCGCTGAGACCCATGCGCATGGCACGGCTCCATTGCCCGTAGTTGTTTCCATCAAGAGTTTTGGAAACCAGGACAAGTCCAGTGTGATCTGAGTGATGAATGATGTATGGGTCTGAGAACTCCATGAGATTCTCATCTGATTTATTGTTTTTGGGTTTGACTGGTTCTGTCATGTTGTGGTCAATGGTATTTGTGGGTGAGCTGTAGAGATTACGGAAAGGTGAAGGTGAAGGAGCAAGAAAACTACTTGGGCGAAGGTGAATGTGAAAATATTGAGGGTGGCAATGAGACTGAAAATGGCTGTGGAGATTATTGTGTTTGTGGTGGCGGAAGCATGAAAGAGTCACCGGAATTGGTGCTCTGAAATAGAAGAAGGATGTGTTATGCCCATACTGCAGTTCTCGGTTTGTTCCAGACCAGGAAGGGATGGCTCTGATACCATCTTGAGTTTAATATTTTTGTTATGTATTTCATTCACTGCTGCAATGGTTTTATATACATCTCACACACACACACGCATGCAATAAACTACAGACATGAAACAGGCGTGCTTGCTGCCCATACTGTAAAGCATCAGAGCACATGATCTGACACCATGTGCTAGTCTGCTGCTGTACAACCTTACTGTGCTGTCTGATTCTTTCCTTTAACAGGTTTGAAGGTAACTGGGTGTATCATTGAAATAAACAGCAGGGCAAGAAACATTCGCATATATTGCTTGTTTGACTGTCCACCTTCATTTAGTAGTTGGTTCATTGTCTAATGCATGTATAAGCTGTAGGCTACTTTATCAGCTAAACTAGATTTATGTCATAATTTCTAGAACCAACGTATTATATATAGTTATATATATAAATGGGAGTGGATATGTGGCATCATTTTTTTTACACAAGTTTTTTTGAGACCTCCTCCACAATGTACTTTTCTTTCTAAATATAGAAAATATAAAGTGTAAAATGATAATTTAATTTGGAGTGCCTGTAACAATTATATATATATATATGGGTGTTCTATACACACCCCGTTTTGCTTTCTCCAACCCCTATTAATTTCTGGCCATCAAATTAAATGAATTGAAGATGATTAAAAAAAAAAATTATCATGGTGTGTGGAAGGTGAAAATGAGTGTGGATAGCACTGTTTTTTACAAAAGCAATAGAGTGACGTTTCATTAAATAGATATATAAGTGCCAATTGGGTACAATGCTCTAGTGACCTAGAAATTGATATGGAGTGAATATGCTCAAACAAACAACTTGAGTAGACCCTCATTAAGCGGTTACCACATGCACAAAAAAACTACAATCGCCACCAACACAAATATGTCAAATGATGATAGACACAACTAATATTCGTATCAACAACTACAACCAATCATCACCGACTAACGAGGCCACACAAAATCATCGCAGAAGAGTAAGACCACATAAAATCATCGTTGGTAGAAGAGACCACATACATCAACACTCAAGTGCGAAGACCACATCCAGACATTACTATAGCGCGAGAACATCACTCCCTAGCTAAGACAACAAGCTACCATACGCCAAAAGGGACCCACCACTCAGCTCGTCGAATGTTACAGGACTCAGACCACAGTTACCTGCTACCTCACCGTTCTAGTGGAGTCCGTCACTGCATCAGTCGGGGTTAGGCGGCGAAGCGGCCAATACTGAAGGTTAGTCTACGGTATCCCTTTTTTTTTTTTTTTTTTTTTGAAAGTACGGATACTCTTCAATTTGAACAATAATTTTGTTGTCATCGCATCCACGTATAGAATCATATTTTATCAATGTACGTAGTACGCGGTTCAGAATATAAAACCTAGTCACTGTTTTAAAAATTCTAGCCTAGTCGTTAGGCGCTAAGTCATCGTCTCGATTAGTCCCTAAACATTTGAAAATTAAGAAAATGCACTCACACCAGCTTAGGCGTTCGTCTACCCCGCCTAGATATTTGCCTAACCTATCTAAATCCGCTTAGGCACTAACCTAGGTTGCGACTCTCACTTAGACAGAAAATCGATAACTTTCATTTTTTATTTTAATTTTTCAATAAATGTAATAAACTTGTTGAATACGTGGATGAACACTTATTATATGTTTGTTCCCCATGTTTTCAATATTTTCTAATACTTTATAATTTATATGTCATTTTATGTTGCAATTTATGTATCTCAATACAACTATGTATATTTTCTAAGTATAAATAGGCATTTATTTATCGATATATAATAAATTTACTTAAATCCATCTAGTCCGCTTAGGTCCCGACGAGACGCTAAGCCCAAGTCTACCGTCTAGTATTTTTTAGAACCTTGAACCTAGTTACATTCATAGACTCATAAGACTCATACTGTTAATTGAGCTTAAAAGAAACGTGTGTTTTAAATCTAATTTCTCTGAGATATCGTCTAAAACACACGTTTCTTCTTTTTTCAACAAAAGAGATAAACCCAAAAGATAAAAGCCAATTTAGCCTTATCCACTCTTGTGGTTGATAGTGGGAACCCTTTTCGTGAAAAAATCTTGGTGGCGCCTCAAAATTAACAGCACTAACCCTAATGCATGCAGCTAATTATGCAGCTCTGGGCACAGTACTCTCCTCCGTTTAGGGTTTAGGGTTAGCTGGGCCATCCCGACCCTACATTTCATACAATTCTCATCTATATAATGGAAGCAGATCCTCTTCGTAGCCTAAGAATCAAATAATTTTGGTCTTTGAAATTTGTTCGCAGCTAAAAATTATTGTAGTTTTCAAACGATAGTGAAAATTTTAGTCACGAGATTAAATTTTAAGGGGCAAAATTATTTGATCTCTAAGCTCTGGATGTGTAAGTCCGGAAAAGATCTGCGCCCATATATAATGGAACAGGATCCCCTTCGGATCCCCAAAAATTGAGCACCCAGAGCAATAAATCAGGACCGTTGAAATTTAATCGAACGACTACAAACAGGGAGCCTCTCTAAAAATTATAATAATTGTAGTCGTTGAATCAAATTTCAATGACCCTGATTTATTGCTCAGGCTGCTCAGTTTTTGGGGATCCGGAGGAGAACCGGTTCCATATATAATGAGCAAGAGCGCAGTATTTGACTTGTTTGGACGGCTAATATCGAAACAGATGGACTAATCTAATTATACAAGCTAATAACAAGTTGGGGCAAAGCCACCAAAGCTGATTGAAAATTGATGATAATCCTCTTCCTAAACATTAGTTTATTCATTCGTCGACATGGTCACTCATTGATTTATTTACAATTGCCATCAACTAAATAGAGATTTGGATCACAAATTAAAGCTGAGTGGTTGTCACTTTGAAACTAGTCACTGACAAATTAACAAACCAAAATTTTAACTTGTTCCCATTGAATTTGACACGATTGGCCGATCGACGATAAGCTTCGTACCAAGTCTAGCTCATTTAACAATATTATCTCCTCTTGTCCTAGTGTGATTGTATGTTGATTTTTTTTGGTTATGTAATTTGAAACTCAACCGTTGATAGTTATATGATATGATTACATATATACATGAGTTAAAACTTAAGCTTATAATTTCGTTTTCTCAAGTGACCTTGTTGGACGGGAAAAAATCGTCTTTCAATTCTCCAACAAGTAATCAAGTAGTTTTGTTGAGAAGCAACATGAATGATACTAGGTGCCATCAACGAGAGAGCGAGAGGAGTACTTGAAAAAAAAAACTCCATCAACAATCAAATTAGTGGGTGCTTGATATGATTATAGGAGAATTTTAGAATAATTTCATAAGTACACCCTCAAATAAGTCTACTTAAGTTCCATCATTATACTACTTACGAAAGATATGTTACAGTCGTTGATACATCATTATACATCTGCGCATTTGATTCATCCTAAAAATACTATAACAATGGAACAATCACCAAAATTATTTACTATACGTATGTTACTCGTTGAATCTCAAACCCTAATAACTCACAAAGTATTCTATACTCTAAAGTACTATAACATAATACGATATACGATCAAAATATCTGATTGGAATCATAAAATGAAGACACAATTAATTGTCGCAGGAGTAACTATTGCCGTCCAAAAGATATGAAGCAACACAATTTACTGCCGTTGAAATGGTGGTGTCGCCATCGTACGTATTGGTTTATCTTCCCCTGATGGCAACATCAAGCAAGTTGTGCTACAGCTTACTACTCACCCTTTTCTGAGCTTTCATTCTGAACCGCTGGTTCCTCACCCCCACAACATTCAACTTGATCTAGTTTTTCTTAAATTCTTTGTCCTTATGAGGATCAAAATCAAATAAATAACAAAAACAAGAAAACGACAACTCCTGGGAAATATAAAAAAGGGAATAAAATCCTGAAGGGAATAATAAATAAATTAAACGACACCCATGTTTCTTATAGTATTATTCATTGGAATTGGATCCAAGATCGGCTTTGTAGGAATCTTATGAATCTTCACATTTTAACTATTTATTAAGTATTGTGCGGTTAGAAATTATTTGATTTTTTTATTTAAAATTAAAAATAAATGGTATTTGACAAAAACTGATCGTACGATATACGATGAACGTTTAGGATGTGAAGATCTCTAGAATCTCTACAAAATAGATCCAGAGATGATTCCTTTTCTTATTTATTAATTAAAGGAACGAAGATATTATTTATTAAGTTATTAGAGTAGGGAAATGGACGCACGAGGACCCACTATAGGCCCTCGCTTGGAATTTCAATGATAATTGGCTGCCTCTCTTGATCAAAATGTAAGCACATGTCCATTTTGTGCCTAAAGTGACCAAAAACACCCTAAGTATGTTTAGGGTTCAATTGATGTTAACTCAAAACATTTAGGATGTGTAAGGATATGCATTAGGGCTTTTGGGATCTTTTGTTTAAGGATATGTAGTTTTGATTTTGGTAAGTGAAACCATTACTTTGCTTAAGATTATAAAGAATGACAATCTGTCAAATAAACAAGTAAATTTCAAAAATTTTATATGCAATAAACGCGTGAATGGAGACTTGACTGCGCACTTAATTTCAATATAAGCTAGATTTAGTTAAAATGGATCATTTACATACACGGTACACCTGAATGATCTTGGATCATTGACAAGTGTAGACCTAATGCAAATTGAGAGTTCGTTAGTACTGTTCATTTAAGCACATCTAAATTCTTAATCACGCAACGTGACTTTTTATCACATTAGCATTTCTAGGTTATTTTTCTCTATGGATTAGACATAGACCAACTTAATTTTTATACCTATTGATGGCAAAGGCATTATTGGTATTAAACTTATCATGATAGATGGGACATGGATGCACTTGGCTTTCTGACTTGCAATATGTTTTCATACAAGGCAGAATTTGTCGTTTGAAGAAGTTGCTTATACAAAACAGTTGCATGAAGTGATCGTCTACGGTACGCGTAGTGTGAGCAATCATTTTCTTGCATTTGTGTATGGAAAATGGGAGTGGGATTCTCTCATTTCAAATTTCATTCTCATTCAGTTGTCTTCTATTTGAACGGTCACGATTAAATTATATTTATATTTTTTGTGTTGATTTATTTATAGAGACGGAAAGAAAAAGAGGAAAGTGAGAGAGGGGAGAAGGGGAGGGGAGGGGATTTGGAGGTGAAAGAATCATGCTCCGAAAAAAATGATGTACTTGTTACTGTTGGTTTGAGCTTGTTTAGTATATGATTCAATATCTAAGTGAATAAAGTGTTTGGCTTATATCCATGCATTTCAGGTTCGAAATTGTTATCGCTGTTAAATTATTATAAAAGTTTCGAAATCTCTTACTTTCTTTAATGATAATAGATTTAAAAAAAGGTTTGAGCTTGTTTAGGCAAACGTGATTTTTTTTAAAAACTACTAGAGAGAGAGTAACGTCATAATTGCAGAAATATGTGAGGGCATTTGTGACATTTAATACTGATCATTAAGTGGTCCTTCATTGTCAAATGATTTGTTAACCAGTACTCCATCTTTCAGTGCAGTGTAAGCACAGAACAATCCAAGGCTGATTTCGTAAGATTTGTACAGAGTGCCACCTCAGCAAATTTATGCGTGAGACAAATATTAGTCTCAACGCCCCCCTTCATATCTCATGTTACTCGAGCTAAACTTATATAACTATCGCATAGAGTTCATTTACATAAACTTTTAAAAAAATATTGAAAGTATTTTTAGTGAAATTGGTTTTGAGTTTCGAAAGCACTTTAAATGCTTTATGAAAGAAGCATAAGATATATGCTTATTGCATGAAGTATTTCAAGTACTTTTTTAGGATTATTTTAAAAAAAGTTCACCTAAAACGTTTTCAATCATTTTAAAAGTACTTTTAAACAAGTTCATGTTGATTAATGTAAGAGCGAGCACATATAATCATTAGACCTAACACGTAAATAACGTACTCTAGTATCATATGCTGCTATTGTGTAAAGTATTCACGTTCAAACTTGCCCAATACATTCACTTTCTTTATTTGGAAGCCAATTAATATCGAGGATAAAAGAACGAAATATAAGAAGTATACGAATAAATACTCTTAATTTCTTCAGTTACAAAACCATTATATTTAGGTGTTAGAATCTTGACTTCTATTAATTAGCTAAATAATATGAATACTAATTCCATTCGAATCTAACCTTATTCATGGAAGCATACCAATTAGCTAAATATTAGGAAAAACGTGAAGCAACCCAGAATTATAATCAACAATTAATTGATTTATTAACCATCATTAGCAATTTGGCATTACCACGAGAGATTTTTCAATGTGAATGGTACGCGGGGTGGTACATTACGTGTCACTAAATAAATGGTGATATATGTACTAAAAAGTTAATAACATACCAAATAAAATTTTCTACTACTTCTATTAAAACACGTGGTGTATTACTTGTGTTCCGGTCACCATTAAAAATTTATCTATTAACACGCCACTCATCAAATTTCGATCTCTTCTTAATCAAATGGCAAGCATACACGTGTCACCCAAGTAACATCGGTAACGGTAGCAGATCACGGTTTTCAAAGAAAAGCAAAGGTGCTGGTCGGTATGAACACGTGGAGCACGGAGAGCAGCCAGATCGGATCGGAAACAGTCCGCTGAGCACGGAATTTTTCATTGTGATCGAATACAACGATATACAACTTATTTTATATAAATGGTGAAAATAATTATTTTTTTTAATACAAATATCTACACTGACACATAATATACAATTTTTTATCCACCACACTGAAAAATCTTTGAAGCGGTGAGCAGCTTCGCACAAAACCCCTCCAAATTAATTATTTGAAGCGGTGAGCGGCTTCGCACAAAACCCCTCCAAATTAATTCTTTATCCGTCACACTGAAAAATCTTTGAAGCGGTGAGCAGCTTTCGCACAAAGCCCCTCCAAATTGCAAGCTGACTTGACGTCAGACCCCAACGAAAGTAAATATCCAAAATATCCCGGTAACTAACCGACCAAGGGATCTCCCGGACTCCCGTACCGTATAAACTTACGGTCTAACTACCTGTATACGCTCCGAGATTTTTTCACTAAGTTTCTTACAGAGCTCGTGGTTTGTATATATAGCACCCAAAGAGTGACGCTTTCTCTCCGAAGCTACCCTTTGTGAGCTTCTCTACGAGTGCCTCGCCGGAAAACTCATCATTCTCCCGACCTTGATCTGAAAACGCACCGGATTCCGCCGGAAAATTGAACAAGTGAGTTCAGTTTTCATGGAAATGCTTTTTTTACTGCCTAGGGATCTAAGTTTTTGCTGTTCTCGTGTGAGATCTTTTGAGTGGCTTTGGTATGCGCTTTCCGGATCCGATTTTCCTGGAAAATACAATGAGTGGCATGAAAACTTTCGATTTTCCGGGAAATCTTGGGAATTTTCTCACGTGCATGGCTGATTTGATTTTTGTTTGTTTTTTACAGGTTGAAGAGTGAGTCGGAAGCAAGAAAGGCAGAGACTTTGCAGATCCGATTAAAAAATTCGAAGCTTTATATATACAAAGCTTTTTGCAAATCTATCAAATTTTTTCACATTTTTCTCTGATCTGAAAAGCAGAGAGAAATGGTAGTGAAAGTTCCTTCGACCTGCTTGCACTGGTCGCAGCCGATCGTTCCTCGCTCGACGCCGTCATCACAAACCCTAGCCTCCTCAATCGCGTCTCCTTCCTCAAAACGACGTAACAGAGGAGGCGGCGACGAAGGCGGAGCTCAGTTATGTCTCTACGTCCACAGCTTGAACCGGTCGGCGTTGTTCGGTGGTCCATCGACGAAGCTGAGCCGGTCCCGGTCCTGCGGCTTCCAGAAGTCGAGATTCCGGTCCATTAGACGAGCTTGCAGTGCCAACCTGGACGCCTTCTCAGACGAAGAGTTCTCAAAGAAAATTCAAGAGCTTGCTCTCCGATTCCAGCTCGCCGACAATTTTGACGGTGAAGATGACCTTAACGTCGACGGAAACGAGTCGGATTCGGAACCGGAGGCGGCGAATTCTGATGACAATCACGGCGTCAGTGAGTCTGCAACGAGAATGAGATTTGAACAGAACCAAAGCCGGTTCCAGTTGCCGCTCGATCTAGAGCCACCGTGGCCGAGCGATTGGCAGCGGAGGGACGAGATTGTCCCGGAGGCGAGCATCGAGCGGAAGGCTAACAGCTTCGACCTTCCGCTCTCGCTCCGAATCATCAAGCGGAAGATGCAGTGGCAGGATGGTTTCCGAGAAGCAGGGGAATCCGCGTGCTGCTCTGTAAAAAGGGCCTTCTCTTCCATGGTGTTCATAATCCGAGAGCTCCATAGCTACACCTTGCAGATGAGAGAGATTCTGTTCTTCGAAGATTTGCAGGGGATTTTAAGCAGGGTGCAGAAGGAGATGCAAGCTTCGTTCGTCTGGTTATTTCAACAGGTCTTCTCTCAGACACCGACTCTAATGGTGTATGTAATGATCCTCTTGGCGAATTTTACTGTCTACTCATTAGGCCACAACGCCGCCATTGCCGCCGCTCCGCCCGCCGGGTTGTATGCCAGTGCAACCGAGTCTATTTCAGTGGAAGAAGTTCAGACTCAGAACGATAAATTGGATAACCCCCAATTTGATTCTTCCACAAGTAAGTCGTTTTCAGTGAATGGCAACGGCAAGACGACATCCGTAGGCGGAAACGGTGGCGGTGGAGGGAAGGTCCGACCGGTAGGAAGCGGCACAGACGGTGATGGCCGGTTTGACCGATCCGACCAGTACCGGACAATTGTCCCCGACGGGGCTTCCCAGTTGTCCTCATTAGGGACAACAAGAGAAGCAGAGTCGGTTTCGGAGCAAGAGAGCAGGGAGGAAGAGCTGGCTCTGTGGAATTCAGTAGCGGAAGAAGCTCATCAAATGCGGGGCGTAGAAGAATCTCTTGATCACGAAACGATGCAGAGATTTGTTTCGCCGGTGACGGCGAATATCGAGGCGGACGACTACGCCGAGTACTTCAGAACTGAGCTTCTTTACCAAACGGAACTTTCCAAGGAACCTAGCAATGCTCTGCTTCTTGCCAATTACGCGCAGTTCCTCTACCGAGTTGCTCATGATTACGACAGGTACTGTTCCATTTCATCAAAAGTCTCATAGTTTTAGTGCTTAATTCTAATTTTCATGTCTAACAAATTGAGTTCTCTTAGTTTAGTTAGTTTTAATGTTCATGTCCATAAATTTGTTGGGTGATTAATATTAATATATCATGGTACGAATTAAAATTTACGTGTCTTCGGTCGTTATGGTCTTTCTATAACACACAGTTTAACATTAATTTTTGTGCTAATATTATAAAATATGTTGTCAAAAATATATTGTGAGTTCTTTTAAAAGAGTTTCCGTATTATTTCTGTTGTTACGATAGTATTGAGTTCAAATCTGATGGACGATTTATCTTTTTTTTTTTTTTCCATTCATTTGTCGGGGTGTTTAAATTTGGTGATAGTATGATGGTGAAATGTGTGGTAGTCTTTCCCTTATTTAGCAAAAAAATCATTACAGGTTTGGTCAGCTCACGCGTTTCACATGAAAAATCTTTGCTTTGGCTTCTTAGTGATTAATTGATAGTTACGTAAATTAGTCTGAGCTTAAAGTACAAAGAGTCAAATACAAGTGTTTGACTTTTATTGGTGATTTATTTAATAAACAGAGCTGAAGAGTATTTCAAGAAGGCAGTAGCGGTGCAACCGCCGGACGCGGAGGCGTACAGCAAATACGCGACGTTTCTGTGGAGGGTTCGAAATGACTTGTGGGCGGCGGAGGAGACATTCTTGGAAGCCATTTCGGTTGACCCAAGCAACTCCTTCTACGCTGCCAACTATGCCCATTTCTTGTGGAATACCGGTGGCGAGGATACGTGCTTCCCTCTCAACTCCGCTGAGACTGATGCCATCGAAGATGCTTAGTAAATAAAAGGCAAAAAAAACCCCAAACAATAAGAGAAAATAGTATAGAAGAGAAATATGGAACAGCGAAGCACAAACTTTCATGCAACGGGAAGTTTAGTACGACAATATTCTACATCAAATGCATGACAATGCGTATTGAATTTGTCATGTTGACATTCCCAATGTATGTAAGTTTCTTTCTACAACGACGCCGATGAGCAGAGCAGCCACCTTCCGTTCATTTCCAATTCTATTTGTTTTTTCGTTTTATTATTCCACAAGTTTTGGTGGGCGGTGGCAAAATGGGGTGGTGGCGTTTGGGGCGGAGGGGAAGCACGTGGGCGGGGACGCACTCACATGCGCGGCAAAACGGCAGCAACAATTGCAGTGAGTTTGGCTGATGAGCGGGAAGTGGTCGCGATTGGGGAATACACGGTTTGCTTTTGCACAGATCATAATGTGTATTTTGTTAATTATATATTTTTGGGTTGACACAATGACATGGCAAAAGTGCAATTAGCCACCTTGTTAATATGTGCCATATTTAAGTTTACTACAATTTCTTCCAAAATTTTAAATATTACTGTGTCAATGAAAGCACTTGTTTCTCGTGCACTTTGTTTACTAGCATCAGCCATTGACCTCCTCCTCCTCCTTTATCTTACGAAGCTCTGGAAAATTCTGCGATTCACTTTAATTTTGTTTAGTGAAAGTACCCTTTGTCTTAAGAAACAATGATGCCACAATACCACAACAAAAGTGGCTAATGATGCATGGGAGATTGAGAAGGAGGGTCTCTCCCAATCTTAAGTGAGGGTCAAAACACTTTGAAATGCAGAAATTATACGATATATAACTACTTATTACATTATATAACTTGCAAGAGAGATTTTGTTGTTAAATTTAGAATACACTTCTAGTTCTTTGTAAGAATATCCAGTGACGAATCCAGAAATTGAACTTTGAGATGTTTCAGTGTTAAATACAAGTCTTTTAGATAAAAAAAAAAGAGCTCGAAGCACGTAATTTTTATTTAGTTTATTCACTGAGGCATTCGTTAAACACTTATTGTTGTCAATCAAACAATGTTGCGCACATATCAACAGATACCGACACATGTCGATATAATCTGATGAGTGATATAGAGAGAATTTATCGAATATTGTCGACATAACCTGTCGATATATACCTAGCAGACGTTACATTAAACAATTGGTAGACATAAAAAGAACTCGTACCAAATATTCAGAGAATTCTCGGAAAACCTTCACATATATATTTCTCAGACTTCAAGTGGTCTGGATCCGCCCGTGAGAATATCCCTAGTCACATGTTAATCATATAATCAGATTTTACGAGAAATATTAATAAATTCTCACAGAATGAAGGTTCTAGAGGACAACAAATAGACGACGAAAGAATTATGAACACAAAACAAAGCAATGAAGAGTCATTTTGATGATGCATGTATTCATATATAAAGGCATGTTTTTTCAAAGTTGATAATATTCTTTGCAAAGATTGGACACATATGTAGTAGCATATTCTTCTTCTTTTTCTACCCTTTTAATAGAAGTATAAACCATGTGAACTTTGGCAGTTTAGAGGGAAATTGTATGGGTTTTGGAGGGAAATTGTATCAATCAAGAACTCTTAGTTACAACTTACATTACTAATGCAAATTAGTCTTTAAATTTGAGGCAGTATAGTTACTTTATGATTATATTGTTGATCTTTCGTAATACTATATATCATGCATGATCAAGGACATAGCTCAAGGTATTCGTCGGGATTGAGAAAGATTACTATAATGGTTAAGAATTAAAAAAGTACCATTTCTTTTTTTATAAATACCCAACTATATTTTGCATTCCCACACCACACCACAACTCAATATTTATTTTAATATATTTGGCAGGTTGTAAAGCTATGTTTTTTACTTGTATTTGAAATAAATTATTGAAATTAAACAATCATTTTATTTTCATGGAACAAACTTACAAAGCATAAAAATTAAAAGAAGTATATTCATGAACAGTGCACTGCCCTTCATAAACGGGTAGATTTGCACAAGGTCAATTACTATTTAGAGTAAATAGTAAAAACAATTTCATTACCTTTACTTTGCCTTTGCGTTCCTAAAACGGGTAGACTTGCTCTAAGTCTTTGTTTACTCTCTTTTTACAGTTCATGTTCTTTAAATGCTTGAATGTTTAATAATTGAATTCTTAGGAAAACTAACGAAAAGTCTAATTTTTTTATAATTTTAATGAAAAATAACAAATAAAGGTGTAATGAATAGTATCATAAAAAGGTAAAAATATGATTAAGTGAACAGTACATGAATGTTTAAAACTCCTAATTCTTATCCTATATCCAACACTCGAGAGCCACTCTCGGAAAGGGGTTTCTGTTGTGCAGACTTTCACCGCCATCACAAATCTTATAGACTTTAGAATTTCATTGTAAGGACTTCACACTAATTTTGTGCTCTTATAACGTGATCAAAATTATTGAGTTAGAGATGGACCTTATTAAATCAGTAGGTTCTTTAGCATGGGTAGTGTTAAATTATCCTTAGTTAATTCGAAATCATCTTCGTGATTGTAGCATGTGTAATATGAATGTAAGCTTCAATTAAAATTAGTGTAGCCACTTAGCATTAAGGTCTAGTAGTATTCTTTTTAACTTATGAGTGAGAGTTCTTAGGTTTGATTCTCGCCAACGGCGAATTTGAACCATATTATTAATGTTAGTATATTGCGAGGCTTAGCATACTCCTTCCCCCTAATATCGTTTGTTCTAAAAAAAAGTGTAAGATTCCTACCTATATAAAAATTGATATAACTCAATATATTTTGTAAAATTTATCACACATTAATTCCAAAGTCATATTAGTAATGTCATACTATTAGGCATAACTTATAAATCAATAAACTTGAGTTTGGGATGCCATAGTTAGTTGGGTCAGTCAAAAGCGTCTTAAAGGTCGTTTCGGGTTTCTAGACCTATTCAACTTTGACTCATTGGACTTTTACCTTAAGTTATGCATATGACGAATTATGAAAAGAAGAAACCAAAAAAGGCCGAAAATAGGCCGAAAATAGGCATGCATGCCGTAGTGGGTTGGGAAAAATGAAATGGGAACCAACAACAACAAAAGGCAAAACGAAACAAAGATGGAAATCGTGAAAGCGAAAAAGGATAACTTATAGCTGATTTGTTGATATGTTCTAAGAATGCAAAGTGCGATATTTCTTTCATTGAACAAAAGGCATTACAAATATGTATCATGAATAAATCGGTTCTCAAAGAGTTTTTGTAAAGTAGATCTAAAAATATTATAATAAAGTATCACTAATTGCAAAATAATAAGTAGACTTCAAGCATTGATTTGAGCTTATCAGGAACCGCAAGCTTGCATAGATCAATAAAACCGGTAAACCTTGTGTTACACGGAGATCATGTGATAACAAAATCTCAAATCATATATTGTGACAGAGAGTACGATGTCCATGGGTCAATCATATCACCTAATCACCACTACAATCACAGAATACCAAGTGAAATAGATCCAGTAAATCAAATAGCTTCACCCTTCACACATAGATCCAAAAAAGATAGCACAACAAAACGAAAATTAAAATCAAGCAACTCTCTTATAGCTAGAGTGCATTCAAACTAGCAAACTCTCCTAAAGAGAGAAATCAAAACCAGACTCCCCAAGACAAATTTTTAAAATTATTAGATAAAAGCAAAATAAAAAGATAAAATCATGTCGTCACTTCACACCCTCCGAACATTTGAAAGCGATATCACCGCACAGAATAGACCCATAGTGTCATTCTAGTTAAACCCAATACCGACTCAATCTGACAGCACAAACCTTGTCAACACACGAGGCTAGCCACCTAGAGGATATCTTGGCACTTGGCACTTGGCAGCACAAAATCCTCATCCTCATCTCTTCAAGGAAGCTTGGTTTGATGAATTTAGAGGTCTTGCTCTGAGACTTCTGGAGAGCCAAGAAGAATTTGGATAGAAGGTATTTTTCAACAAAGGTGAAAATTTTAGTTTCTATCAAAGATAGTCATCATGGGTAGTCTACTAATCTTCTATTTCATCCTCTTTAATCTATAAATGCAAACAAAGAAACGTACCCAAACTCATGGCTGGCGTACCACAAACATATCTAAGCTCATGTAAATTAAACTTAAAAATGCTGATGTGTGCGAAAATCAAAGCGCCTTAATCAAAATTTTAACGGTAAAAATGAAAATATGTTGGAGGACGGGTGGGCCCAAATTTGCACTTTTTAGGCTGCAAACCAATTTGGCAAAGGCCTACGAGACCCCAAGCATGACCATGTGAGAAGTTTCCCACTCACATGTCACACATTACCACATGGTAATGTCAATTTGTCCAATTATAACACTTAAATTTATTTATAAAAATTAATTGTGTCATTTATCTATATTGTAATAAGTAAATTAATGAAATTACGTGACGATGCCATCGTCACCTACAAATTTTCTCTATATAACCGAGCTCAATCTTAGGCCTAATAATGTTCGTTTCTAGCACAACTATGTCAAGCTCTTTTGTTGTTATTATTATTACTAGCTACTAGCATATGCCCCCACACTTTGTGTGTGGAATATTTTTTATTTTTGTTTTAAAATGGGAAGGAGATCGAGAGGGAGAAAAAGGAGGAACGTGGAATTAGAGTGAGAAATTTTTTTATTTTTTTTTATTTTTTAAATTAGAGGATGTTAAGGTCACCTTTTGGTGGCTATAAAAAAGCTATAACATTTAGTTTGGGTGAATTTACTTTACTGTCCATAATTTTATTTTGTGGTAGAAGATTAAATTGACTTTTCACCATCTTTTAGTTGACAAAGAGAGTTTTATTAATATATAGTTTAAATTATTGCTATTATTATTATCAATATTATATTATCAGTATTATTATTATTATTATTTTGACAAGTTTCTATTGACTATTGAGTTACTCCATTGCTGACCCAATAGCCTCAATCTAAGATGATATTGAATATCGATAAATGAGGAAGAAAACATGGCAAAACCAAAAAACCAAAAAATATGGCTTTTCCTATAAGTCAATTCTTCTGATTTTGATCATCTGTTTAGAATCATAGTCTAATATCCAAAAGCTGTTAATTATGAATGATGTTATTGACACTTCAAGGCTGTTATTTTGCATAGACAAATGTTCTCGTTATAAATTTAGAGTGCATAATAACTTTTTTAGAATGTCAATAACAATTTTTTTTTGTAATCATTTGCATAGTGATATTATTTTGGCCGTTTTGCTGCCATTTCACTTGAAAGCCTAATCAACCAATTGATGTGACATTACATCAAATAATTGATAGGAACAAAAAGAACTCGTACCGAATATTCGGAGAATTCTCGGAAAACCTTCACATAATGATCCGCCCCTAAGAGTATCCCTACTCACATGTTAACATGTAATCAGATTTTAAGAGAAATATTAATAAATTCTCAAAGAATGAAGGTTCTAGAGGTCAACAAATAGACTTTGACGAAAGAATTATGAACACAAAAACAAAGCAATGAAGAGTCATTCTGATGATGCATATACTCATACATAAGGGCATGTTTCTCAAAGTTGGTAATATTCTTTGCAAATATTGGACACATATGTAGTAGCATATTCTTCTTCTTTTTTCTTCCTTTTTAATAAAGTTTAAACCATGTGAACTTTGGCAGTTTAGAGGATGCATAAATCTCTTAGAAAGGCAAATATGACTAGACATATATAGTATTGATAAATGGGAGACATATGGTATGGACGCATATGAGAAGAAGCAAAATGTGGTCGTTTTGGGGATTGGGATTCAGTTTAGAAATCCAAGCAGAAAATGACGGTATATCACGTGAAATGGAAGGTGGTGTTTAGTTAACCTAACACAACTTCCATGTCTACATTCATCCTCCCATATGCCTCTCCTTACCTCTCTCTCTCAAGAATTTTTTTCTAGTATTTCAAGAAAACAGCCCCGTTTTTTTTTAAGGATCGAACCACTTGCATTATGACACTTGTTGTACCAGACCGTGTTTCTGAAACATTTAAAAATCTCACATCTCTCATACTCTCATTCGTCAGTTACCAATCATATGGGTTTTGGAGGGAAATTGTATCAATCAAGAACTCTTAGTTACAACTTACATTACTAATGCAAATTAGTCTTTAAATTTGAGGCACTATAGTTACTTTATGATTATATTGTTGATCTTTTGTAAAATTATGTAGGAAAATTTTATTTGAACCTATCTAATTTATTTCTACACCCAACTTACTCTCTTCACCCATATTATTTTTTATTAAAGAATTAATATCTCTTTAAACTCAAATTTATTACCTAAACTACCCTCTCAAACCCAATTCAAAATGTAAAATTATCTTTACACTCATTCCCTTTATAATTGCATATGCTGTATAGGACTAGCATTTCCATGGTTGCTTTTTTTCTTTCTGCTACCACAACCCGTCCATGGACTTGGGATCCAAGAGATCATTCCGTAGACTTGAATTTTCCAAGAGAATGTTAAGCAAGCTCCAATTCAGTCCTTTTTAAATCAAGCATTTTCATATACTTTTTAAGAAACTTTGAAGTGACATAGGGCTGGGTGTTTTGCTGCTATGTTAATAAAGAAATAAACAAATTGGAGCTATTTCAAATAAAAAAGGTGCAAGACATGCCACCCACTAGTTCGTGGTTATGGTTGAGCAATCTTTATTTGCACCAAAAATCAAGTTTTATGTCTTTGCAGTACTAATCAAAAGTCCTTGCATTGGTGTTTTGGGGAGCATATAGACGACAGAGAAAAATAAACACAATATAATATAAAAAGTATGAAATTTAATCCAAAGAAGAAGCAAATAAACAAAATATCCATAAATCGAGTCATACTTTAGTTGGAGGATTAAAAACTTCAAAATCACCATCTATCAATAGAAAAACTTGTTTTTCTCTATCAGAGCTATTAGGGTTTTAGTCAGAATGAACATAGGATAAACAAAAGGTAATGCTAGGGTTTAATTATAATATATGGGTCTATTGATAAATTTGATTTTTATTATTACTTTCATTTTGTACTTAATAGTAATTATGCAATAAGATAAAATAAATAATTAACATTTAAAATTTAAATTAGGTATAAAAAGTGGTTAGATGAGTTTAAATAAAATTTCCCTACTATATATCATGCATGATCAATGAAGTAGCTCAAGGTATTCGTCGGGATCGAGAAATATATTCTGATCATATATATTATGATTTCTGTAATTTTTGGCGATGTGTTTGAATATGATGGGAAAAATATGTTGATCGTTTCAATGGTAGTTCACTGAATGCAGCTCGACAACATTGAATACGGTGGCCCGACAGCACTAGAGTTTGTTCTTCTTAAGAAAGTCATTTCCTTTGCAACGTAAGAGCAAGTCCAGCAGTCTCAAAGTTGCCATTACAATTGGGTTGAACTCTCTTTGGGCCAAAAAATCCAGGTCCAGCGGTCCCAAAAGGGGAGGGCAATTGGACCAAGGGCTTGTGCTCGTGGGACTACCTTTGCAATTGACGCCTGGGCTTCCGTCCATTGGCAGTTGGAATCGACGCAATAACTCGTTTTTTCCTTCAAGATGAGCCATTGGATTTCCAACGGTAAAAAAATTTGCAAATTTAATTGTCACTGACACGTGGCACAATTTGGAGCATCCAACATAAAAAAGTTAAAATTGAACAGCTAAGATTATTATAATGGTTAAAAATTAAAAAATACTTTTTTTTTTAATATAAATACCCAAATATCTTCTGCATTTCTCACACTACACCACAACTCAATATTTATTTTAATATCTTTGGCAGGTTGTAATGCTACAATCATTTTATTTTCATGGAACAAACTTACAAAACATAAAAATTAAAAAAATATATTCGTAAACAGTGCCCTTACCCTTGCCCTTCGCAAACGGGTAGATTTGCACAAGGACAATTACTACTTAAGAGTGAATAGTAAAAACAATTTCATTACCTTTACTTTGCCTTTACCTTCCTAAAATGGGTGGACTTACTCTAAGTCTTTATTTACTCTCTTTATTTACTCTCTTTTTACAGTTCATGTTCTTAAAATGCTTGAATGTTTAATTCTTATCCTATATCCAACACTCGAGAGCCACTCTTGGAAAAGGGTTTCTGTTGTGCAGACTTTCACCACCATCACAAATCATATAGACTTTAGAATTTCACTGTAAGGACTTCACACTAATTTTGTGCTCTTATAACGTGATCAAAATCATTGAGTTAGAGATAGACTGTATTGTAATGGAATTCAAATCAATAGGTTCTTTAGTTTGGGTAGTGTTAGATTATTCTTAGTTAATTAGGAATCATCTCCATTATTGTAGCATATGTGTAATAGGAATGTAAGCTCCAATAAAATTAGTGTAACCACTTAGTATTACAGTCTAGCACTACTACAATATAGGCTATCACTGGCGAAGCAAAAACCGACATGAAACCCAATTTCTGTCGGAAATTTGGCAAAAATCCGACATAAAACAATGTAATGTTGGATTAGAATAGCGACACTAATGCTAGCGTCACGAAAGGCCTTCAGTGTCGGTTTGTTTGCTTAATCCGCCACTACGCAGCGTCGGTTAAAAGCGACACTGACATTAACATCGATTTAAAGCGACGTATACTTAAACATTACGTCGGTTTAAAGCGACGTTCAATAGCAATTTAATTATAATATATCCACCCTACTGTCGGTTTTAACCGACATTGTGATAAAATTAAATAAATAAAATATACGTAAATCGACGTCAGATAACAATTAAATAAATAAAATATTCAAACTAGTAACGGTCTTAACCGACACCATCTTTGTTAATAATAATAATAAATACGAGAATCTACATTCGTTTTCAATTAATTGGTACTAAAAAAAATTATATAACCAAATAAATAAATTTCATGTAAAGGCCAAAACAAACCTTAATAAAAATTATTAACAATAAAAATAGTGACAAAATATACAAATATTTTATATCCAACATTCCACATAATATACAAAAACTCATACAAAATATACAAATATCTTAAAAATGTACAACTCATACAAATTCTTGCCACACTCTTGCAAAAGATTTTGAACCAGTTGTATGGTTCATTGCTTTCAACAGCCGATTAATCTTATTCCTTTATTCTATACCAAAAAACTTCATTTTCTTCTTCCTTAATCTTACGCAATCAGTTGTCAACGAGAGATTTCTATAATCTCTAACCTCCCATGCTACATATCTTGAAAAAGCACTAGAGTTATCACTAACGTATTTTCCAGACGAATCAAACGAGCAAAGTTGTTTTGTCCATTTGGGAACTGAGGGTCCATGCCTCCGTCGGGATGTTCCTTATTAACACAAAAAAACAATTAACAACCGAGAAACAAAAGTAAATTTTCAGTTTAAGCCTAATACTAGTTTAAACACAAAACAAAAATTAATAATAATTCACAAATGAACCACCTTCGAACTTTTCCTCCTCGAAATGAAGTTCCTCAGAACGTTTATCTTCACTTTGTTGATCCATAGAAAAAGTTAGTGGAAAGGAGAAGGAGTAAGGCTGAAATGGGAGAATGAGAGGGAGTAAGAACGCACGGGGCAAAACCAAAGAAGTAAACGAGAGAGGGAAACGAAAGCATGGAAGTAATGGGGAAGAAAGAGGTATAAATATGGTTGAAATATTTGGACTTTGTGTCGGCTGAAACCGACACCACGTCTGACACAACTTAAATGCAAGTAGTCTGACACACTTGACTATAGTAGTATTTTTCTTAACTTGTGAGTGAAAGTTTTTAAGTTCGATTCTCACCAATGACGAATTTGAACCATATTATTAATGCTAGCCTATTGCGAGGCTTAGCTTACTCCCTCCCCCTAATATCATTTGTTCTAAAAAAAATGTGTAAAATTCCTACCTATATAAAAATTGATATAACTCAATATATACTGTAATATTTTTCGCACATTAATTCCAAAGTCATATTAGTAATGTCATACTATTAGGCGCAACTTATATCAATAAACTTGAGTTTGGGATGCCATAGTTAGTTGGGTCAGTCAAAAGCGTCTTAAAGGTATTTTCGGATTTCTAGACCTATTCAACTTTGACTCATTGGACTTTTACCCTAAGTTATGCATATGACGAAATATGAAAAGCAGAAACCAAAAAAAGCCCCTAAATAGGCCGAAAATAGGCATGCATGCCGTAGTGAGTTGGGAGAATACAATTGAAACAAGACCAGTATTTAAAAGAAGAAAAAGAAAAAACAAGATATATTTTTCTCAAAAAATGAAATGGGAATCAACAACAACAAAAGGCAAAACGAAACAAAGATGAAAATCGTGAAAGCAAAAAAGGATAACTTAGTTGATTTGCTGATATGTTCTATGAATGCAAAGTGCGATATTTCTTTCATTGAACAACATGCATATATTACAAATATATTTCATGAATAAATGGGCCGTCAAAGAGTCTTTGCAAAGTAGATCTAAAAATATTACAATAAAGTATCACTAATTGCAAAACAATGAATATACTTCAATTCAAGCTTATTAGGAACTGCAAGCTTGCACATATCAATAAAACCAGTAAATCTTGTCTTACACGGAGATCATGTGAGAACAAAATCTCAAATCATATATTGTGACAGAGAGTACGATGCCCATGATTCAATCATATCACCTAATCACCACTACGATCACCTAATACCAAGTGAAATAGATCCAGTAAATCAAACAGCTTCACCCTTCACACATAGATTCAAAAAAGATAGCACAATAAAACGAAAATTAAAATCAAGCAATTCTCTTATAGAGAGCAATTATTAGATAGAAACAAAATAAAAGGATAAAATCATGTTGCCGCTTCACATCATACGAACACCCGCAAGCAATATCACTGATAGACTAGACCCATAATATCGTTCTAGTTAAACCCAATCCCGACTCAATCTGACAGCACAAACCTGGTCAACACTCAAGGCTAGCCACCTAGAGGATATCTTGGCACTTGGCAGCACAAAATCCTCATCCTCATCTCTTCAAGGAAGCTTGGTTTGATGAATTTAGAGGTCTTGCTCTGAGACTTCTGGAGAGCCAAGAAGAATTTGGATAGAAGGTTTTTTTCAACAAAGGTGAAAATTTAGTTTCTATCAAAGATAGTCATCATGGGTAGTCTACTTGTCTTCTATTTCTTCCTCTTTAATCTATAAATGCATGGTAATATCACACACTACCACATGGTAATGTCAATTTGTCCAATTATAACACGTAACTTTATTTATAAAAATTAATTGTGTCATTTATTTATATTGTAATAAGTAAATTAATGAAATTACGTGGTAGTGTGATCATCACTTACAAATTTTCTCTATATAACCGAGCTCAATCTTAGGCCTAATAATGTTCGTTTCTAGCTCAACTATGTCACTTTGTGTGTGAAAAAATATATATATTTTTGTTTTAAAATGGGAAGGAGGTCGAGGGAGAGAGAGAGGAACGCGTGGAATTAGAGAGAGAATTTATTTATTTATTTATTTATTTATTTATTTATTTATTTTAAATTAGAGGATCTTAAGGTCACCTTTTGGTGAGGCTATAAAAAAAAACTCTAACATTTACTTTGTGTGAATTTATTTTACTGTCCATAATTTTATTTTGTGGTGGAAGAATAAATTAACTTTTCACCCTTTTTTGATTGAAAAAGAGAGTTTTATTAATATGTAGTTTAAATTATTGTTATTATTATTATTATTTTGACTAGTTTCTATTGACTATTGAGTTACTCCATTGCTGGCCCAATAGCCTTAATCTAGATGATACTGAATATGGATAAATGAGGAAGAAAACATGGTAAAACCAAAAAACCAAAAAATATGGCTTTTCCTATAAGTCAGGTCTTGTGATTTTGATCATCTGTTTAGAATCATAGTCTAATATCCAAAAGCTGTTAATTATGAATGATGTTATTGACACTTCAAGGCTGTTATTTTGCATAGACAAATGTTCTCGTTATATATTTAGAATGCATGATGACTTTTTCATAATGTCAATAACAATTTTTTTGTAATTATTTGCGTAGTGATATTATTTTGGCCGTTTTGCTGCCATTTCACTTGAAAGCCTAATCAACCAATTAATGTGAAATGACACTTATAGGTAATACTTTTACGCGCAAGGACGGAGCCAATGCATGCTCGTGCATGCCTATGCACGTTTCTTTTCTCATGTTTTTAATACTTTTACGCGGAGGGGCGGAGCCAGTGAAATACCCTCACATTCCCATGCACGTTTCCTTTCTCATGTTTTTAATATTTTTACGCGCAAGGGCGGAACCAATGCATGGTTGTGCATGCCTATGCACGTTCCTTTCTCAAGTTTTTAAGAATTTTACGCGGCGAGGTGGAGCCAGTGAATGCCCGCGCATCTCATGCACGTTTCCTTTCTCATGTTTTTAATACTTTTACGCGCAGGGTCGGAGCCAATGCATGCCTGCACATGCCCATGCACGTTCCCTTTCTTACGTTTTTATTTTTATTTTTGCTATATTAAGTTTTTACAAATAATACATAACTGGATAAATTATGTTTTACCCCATCAGGTTTGAAGTGAACTACCCCTTTTTTTTTTTTTTTTTCACTATCATGTCGGAATCCATTTTGAATTGCATATACTTATCTGTATAAACAAGTGTTGAATTATCTTATTGATCAAAACATGAAGCACAAAGCAGATAAAAGGAAACCAAAGTAGGAAATTTTACAAATTAGATTGATTGTCACTAATAAAAGAGCTCGAGTTACCCCTGCCTAATAAGTTTTGTCAGGTTCCACCTCTTACTCGAATTTCTAACTCTGCTTACGCATGAATGATTTCATAAAATGCTGAAAAATTGAAAATTTTACTAAAATTGCTAACAAACATGTATAAAATTATAAATCCACATGATATACCTTATCAAAGTTAAAACAAAACAAAAATATTCTTCTCACTTTTCTTTCATCTTAATTTCCATTTAAAGTGAACTGAAAACAGAAAAACGTGATCACGAAATATTCAATTTAACAAATGCAATGCATGGAGATGGAACTGTGGGCAAAACTAGACCTGGCATTCGTGTCGTGTTTCTCGTGTTCGTGTCGTTTTCGTGTCATACCCGTTAAGCTATCGGGTCGTGTCGTGTAATACCTATTAAAGTAAACGGGTAATATGACCCGACCCGAAATCAACCCGTTAATATTATCAGGTAATATGACCCGACCCGTTACCCGTTAAGAAAATTATATTTTAAATCAATAAAAATGAAAAGAAAAACATAATTTGACCCAAAAAAATGTAAAACATAATACTAAATTAGTATATACATATTAAATTTCGGAGTTGACCCCTTAATGAAAGTTGTAAAGCTTTTCATTACGTGTGATTACATTTTTCACACTTATTATTATTAATTTTTCACTCAAATAAATAACATTGTTCATGAGATTTTTAAAAAATCTACCCTTATTTATACTTTCATCAAGTATAACAAAAGATTTTATGGTATCCACTAGTGTAAATATTTTAAATTGAAGATCGAATTCATTCATTGTATTCATATAGCGTCAATGAGTGTAGCTGTAAAAAATCATCAAAATCGGAGTTAAAATAATCGTTAAATCGTAAATTTTCGTTTATAACCGTCGAAAAGTTTTGTCTCATTACTTTATCTTTGAATGTTTGTTTTTTGCAATTTTTGGCGTATGCGATCTCAAAGCATATATAAACAAGTTTGACGGTTGGATCGTTGAAATTAGTTTCGTAGGATGCGTATCACATCAAAACAATAGATTCACTAACACTTAAGAGTTTATTTATACTTTCATCAAGTATAACATAAGATTTTGTGGTATCCACTAGTGTAAATATTTTAAATTGAAGATCGAATTCATTCATTGTATTCATTTAGGGTCAAGGAGTGTAGCTGTAAAAAATCATCAAAATCGGAGTTACAATAACCGTTAAATTGTGATTTTTCGTTTATAACCATCGAAAAGTTTTGTCTCATTACTTTATCTCTGAATGTTTGTTTTTTGAAATTTTTGGCGTATGCGATCTCGAAGCATATATAAACAAGTTTGACGGTTGGATCGTTGAAATTAGTTTTGTAGGATGCGTATCACATCAAAACGATAGATTTACTAACAATTAAGAGTTTATTTATACTTTCATTAAGTATAACATAAGATTTTGTGGTATCCACTAGTGTAAATATTTAAAATTGAAGATCGAATTCATTCATTGTATTTGTTTAGGGTCAAGGAGTGTAGCTGTAAAAAATCATCAAAATCGGAGTTAAAATAACCGTTAAATCGTAATTTTTCGTTTATAACCGTCGAAAAGTTTTGTCTCATTACTTGATCTTTGAATGTTTTTTTTTTGCAATTTTTGGCGTATGCGATCTCGAAGCATATATAAACAAGTTTGACGGTTGGATCGTTGAAATTAGTTTCGTAGGATGCGTATCACATCAAAACGATAGATTCACTAACACTTAAGAGTTTCTTTATACTTTCATCAAGTATAACATAAGATTTTGTGGTATCCACTAGTGTAAATATTTTAAATTGAAGATCGAATTCATTCATTGTATTTATATAAGGTCAAGGAGTGTAGCTGTAAAAAATCATCAAAATCAAAGTTAAAATAACCGTTAAATCGTGATTTTTCGTTTATAACCGTCGAAAAGTTTTGTCTCGTTACTTGATCTCTGAATGTTTGTTTTTTGCAATTTTTGGCGTATGTGATCTCGAAGCATATATAAACAAGTTTGACGGTTGGATCATTGAAATTAGTTTCGTAGGATGCGTATCACATCAAAACAATAGATTCACTAACACTCAAGAGTTTATTTATACTTTCATCAAGTATAACATAAGATTTTGTGGTATCCACTAGTGTAAATATTTTAAATTGAAGATCGAATTCATTCATTGTATTTATATAAGGTCAAAGAGTGTAGCTGTAAAATATCATCAAAATCGGAGTTAAAATAACCGTTAAATCGTGATTTGTTGTTTATAACCATCAAAAAGTTTTGTCTTATTACTTGATCTCTGAATGTTTGTTTTTTTTCAATTTTTGGCGTATGCAATCTTGAAGCATATATAAACAAGTTTGACGGTTGGATCGTTGAAATTAGTTTCTAAGATGCGTATCCCATCAAAACAATAGATTCACTAACACTTAAGAGTTTAATTATACTTTCATCAAGTATAACATAAGATTTTGTGGTATCCACTAGTGTAAATATTTTAAATTGAAGATCGAATTCATTCATTGTATTTATATAAGGTCAAGGAGTGTAGCTGTAAAAAATCATCAAAATCAAAGTTAAAATAACCGTTAAATCGTGATTTTTCATTTATAACCGTCGAAAAGTTTTGTCTCGTTACTTGATCTCTGAATGTTTGTTTTTTGCAATTTTTGGTGTATGCGATCTCGAAGCATGTATAAACAAATTTGATGGTTGGATCATTGAAATTAGTTTCATAGGATGCATATCCCATCAAAACGATACATTAACTAACACTTAAGAGTTTATTTATACTTTCATTAAGTATAACATAAGATTTGTGGTATCCACTAGTGTAAATATTTTAAATTAAAGATCGAATTCATTCATTGTATTCATATGAGGTCAAGGAGTGTAGCTGTAAAAATTCATCAAAATCGGAGCTAAAATAACCGTTAAATCATGATTTTTCGTTTATAACCGTTGAAAAGTTTTGTCTCATTACTTGATCTCTGAATGTTTGTTTTTTGCAATTTTTGGAGTATGCGATCTCGAAGCATGTATAAACAAATTTGACGGTTGGATTGTTGAAATTAGTTTTGTAGGATACGTATCCCGTCAAAACGATAAATTCACTAACACTTAAGAGTTTATTCATACTTTTATCATTTTGATGGGATACGCATTGATGTTATACTTAATGAAAGTATAAATAAACTTTAAGCGTTAGTGAATCTTATCGTTTTGATGGCTTGGAATAAATATATTAATTATTTATATATTTTAAGTGTTAATTAGACTATGTTTCAATTAGTATGTGATGATATTTAATAATAAAATTACATTTATGTTTTTTATTACGTATTTTATTTTTATTCAAGTTAAAATGTTATAAGAGATAAAAAAATAAAAAAAAAGCTGGTTATTTTTTTTCTTTGGGTTAAACATTAGGCGGGAAATGGATGGATATAGGTTGCAAAATTTCCCAAACATTAGGTGGGAAATGGATGAAACTCTTGATATATTAGGCGGGAAATTAATTATTATAATTTTTTTATGTTTTTGGTATTTTTAAATTACTTGATATTTTTATTTTTAATGTGTTTTATGATTTTTAATCTCAATCTTTGCCTATAATATACTATAAAAATAAATAAATAAATAAAACTTAAATTTTAAAATTTATATAGAATAATAATAGAATAATAATTAATAAACAATATATACATATTCATTATATCTATTGCATTTTATAGTAAGTTTTTTTTAGTAGTTTAAAAAATTAAAATCATCAAAATAGCATTTTTCTTATCGTGTCGAAATAGGTTACCCGCGTGTCACTCTCGTGTAAACCTGTTAAGGACCCATTATTAACGGGTTATTATCGTGTGACCCGATAATGACCCGATTAGTTATCGTGTTGACCCGAAACCCGTTATTTTCGTGTCGTTTACGTGTCGTGTTAACGTGTCGTGTAATAAATTGCCAGGTCTAGGCAAAACCATTCCACTCTAACTATCTTTCACGTCCACCGACCCAAACTCTCAAATCTATAAAACTAGTACGTAATCAATCAGAGGCCGTTAGGAAAAGCAAAGAAAAAGACACAAATAAAACTGAAAAGAAACTTGATAGTTCGGCTGCTATATATACAAAACGAAAAACCACACATACCATTTGTTCAGTTACACTCCCATAAGCAACTAAGCCAACCAACACCATATTGGCAATTTCAAATCCAGACAACAAAAAAGAAAGAAAAAGGATAACTTAGGTTACACAACTTTCTAAGGTGACCCATTACTTATTAGTTCCTTGTAGTTCTTCAAAGGTAGAACGAGGTACTAGGTTAAAGATCAGAAGCTGGTTCCTTGGGTACATTGAGAAGCAGACACCATCTCTACCAAATCCATCTCTCTCTTTTCGTTTGAAGAAGCTGCAGCTTGAAGATGATGATCCTGTGACGCCAAATATTCCATGTTTGTGTTGCAAAACCCTAAGTGAGGATGATGATCATTTGAATTATAAGATGATGAATTGTCGGCTCCATTTAAGAGGTATGAGAGGTAAAGGTCAGAATACAGAGGGGTGGTAGTAGTAGGACTGGGGGTACTAGTTGTGGAGGTAGTAGCAAAATCGTACATGTTTGGATTTTGTGAGTGTTCCATTGGACTAACAATTAGTTCAACATTGTTGTCAGTGGAATTGGAAGGATGATTGAGATTGTGAGGGTTGTTGGTGAAGAAAGTTTGCATAAAAACAAGTTCATCATAAAAAGAGTCAGCCAAATTCAGTGGAGAGCCAAAACAGTTGCTAGTAGTGGACTGATAAGATGGCTCTTTGACCAAAGTGTTGAGGTGGGTTTTTGATGGATCATTTTGAGAGAGAGTGCAAGAGCTAGTGGGGGTACTAGTGGAAACATTGGAAATATTGGAGGAGTTGTTCATGAGATTCTTGCTCCTGATGTAGTTTTGGAGAATGGAAGAATGAGGCTTGTTTTTGTGGTTTCCATTGTTGCCTTCAGGTTGCTTGTTCTTTCTCTTTGAAGTCTGCCTCCTTTTTGTTGCATTCCAATGGTTTTTAATGGCGTTTTCGGTTCTTCCCGGAATGCGTTTCGCAATCTCTGCCCAACGGTTTCCAACTTTAGCATGAGCATCAACAAGTACCCTCTCTTCCTCTTCAGTCCAGCCATCTTTCTGAAAAATAAAATTTCACCAAGAAAAAAAATATGGAACATAAAATTATGTACTACAAGAGAAAAGCCAATGAATTCTTATTTTTAATCCAAATAATTAACCTTATAAAACATTTTCATTTTTATCAACACCCGATAAATCTATGTAAGCGACGAAAGAGAGGGGGGAGGGTTCGATGGGATGGAGATGAACACCCTATCTACCAAAACAATCCTCCACTTACGAACCCTAAATATTTTAAAAATGAAATTTGATTACAAAAAACCTATGCAAAATAAACCTTTACAAAAATGTTTACTTCTAAACGGAAGATGAGATGCTTCAATGTTCTTGAGCTAGAACTAGGGTTTTGACAACGAAATTTGAATCCCCAAACGGAAAGAGAGGAGATCTATGAGATCCACAAATAGATCCTTCACAATCTAAATTTGCGCCTTTGACTTTTAGCTATATCTTTGCCATATATCACAATCCAGGCAAAAATATAGCAAAATTTGGATACTTTTTTATGGTGAAATTCTAACTTGTAGCTAATTAATTGTACAAATCTAAAAATGTATCCAAGCAGCAAATTTTTGTTCTTGGTTTATAGAGATCTAAGAACAAATCACCTTGATATCAGGGCGCAAATGATTGTGCCATCTTTCTCTACACTGCTTGCCAGCCCTACCCACCAACTTCTCAGCAATCTGTGCCCATTTTCTCTCTCCACATTGCTGCACCAGCCTGATCAACTTCCTGAAAATTTCACCATACGAAAACAAAGCCAAACAAAAGAAAAAAGAAAACCCATTCAAGTTTACCTGAAATATTATTTGATGGCTTCAAAAAATCGATCTATCAACAACGAAACATGAAAAATCGATAAACTATAAGAAAAAACCCAAATAATTTTACATGCAACATTGTTTGATGATCGATCGACTTTGAAATACAAAAAATCCACAAGCTTTAAGAAAAAAAAGGGCAAATTAAGAGAACCATCACACGGTTTCTTGTTACAGAGATATATATATCTATATATAATCTTACCTGTCTTCTTCAGCAGTCCACTGTCCCTTTATTAAAGTAGCAGCAGTTAAACCTTTTTTAGATCTCTTTCCGACCGCTTTACAACTTCTTTCAGAAACCCTTCCTTCTTCTCCGAAACCACCTGTGGTATTAGGGTTTTGCTCTTGAACCCAACTCATCATCAAGGCATCTCCTTGTTCAAGAAAAAGTTCATCCACAAAGCTTGGCTCTTGGAGATGATTAGTGATACTATAATTATTAGGCCAAGAAGCTTCTGCCTCATGGCCAAATATTGCACCACCACCACCGCAAAAAGAAGCAAAACCACTCAACTCATTTGAGAAAACCACCTTCTGATGATCTATGTTGCTTGCATTGTTTTGGCTTTGATGACTTCCCCACAAGAACCTATCTATGGCTGTCAATGGAGGACCTGTTTTATATATACTGTGATGCTGGGGAGGATCTTGTGTGTTGTTTGTAAATCCATAAACACCATAATCACCATCACCATCACCACCACCTCCTCCGCCTCCTCCTCCTCTACCTCCCTCCATGAAAAGAGACATTTGAAAATTAAGACTGAGAAAATGCAAGAGGAAAGAAAGAAATTCAGGATATTAATTTAGGGTTCAATTTTGGTAAGCTTTTCTAAGGGGTTTTTCTTGTTTTCAGTTTGTTCTTACTTCTTAGAGTCAGAAAGAGAGACAGAGAGAGAACAACCTTGTAACGAGAGCTTGACAATTAGCATGTACTCAGCCTAGTAAAGAGCCACATGTCACAAGGACCGTTGATGCGGAGATGCATCTAACGGTTCAAAATGTCTTTGGCTGTGACTCCTGAGCTTCCCTTCTTGTAGAAAGTAGAAAGAGCTGGAAAGAGATTAGTGCGTTGGTTATAAAATCCACAATTATTAAAAATACTTTTTATTACAAGATTTTTTAAATTTTGGACTAACCCTCAGGTAATGATTTGGGCAGCTTCCAACTGTTAATCACTTTGGCGCCATTATGACGGAAAGACATAATTGCCCCCATATCTACACTCTTAGCTCATGGCACATAATGAAATGAGAGGGTGTTTTGGACCATTTGATACCATAAAAAATGAGGGACATAAAATATTGAAAAATGTTTTGACTGTCTGAGTTAATTATGAATTAATTATAATTAATTAGGAAGAGGAATTCTGGCCAAACTTTAAGCCCCAGTTTTATTGCTTTGTATGAATGCTTAGCCAATTGTACATATTCCATTTTCTTTCATATTAATCTCCCTCATTATAATTTTATTTTATATATTTGGTTTCAATTTTTTTTTTGGTTACATAGATGTTTATTTTTGTGGAGCAATTTTTTGAGTGTGCTAGGAACATGACCTGATACACCAAATTTTATAACAGAAGTGGTTGAAATTTTTTTTTTCAAGTATTCAATTTCTTGTATTATGACATTTGTACCAGGTTATGTTCATGACACACTAAAATTTTTCTCATTCTTATGGATGACTTTGACTTAAAGAGACGTAGGGTTGAGAATTTTGACACGAGAAATTTCAAAGAAAATATTAAGCTCAATTTATCGATTTAAAACTTTTGGAACATTATCTCAAGCCCTGGTCACTACATATTTCCGTTACTGGAGTAGATGAAGAAGTTATAAAAATTGAAATATTGGTAATTAATATCTATGAGTGATTACCTAAAATCTAAATTTTATGCCAGCAATGTTTCAATTTATTATTATTATTTTTTGTCCAAAAGCGATATTGAACTTTAACTAGTCTGTTCTCTGAAAGAAGAAGGAACATGAACTTGAGTGCATGACGAGAAGCACACCGGTTCTAGTCAACACAGCTACGTCCGCAAAACAAACATTAAAAGGTCTCCCGAAGGTAATACCATCTTTTAAGAAGTGAATTCTTTGTATTCAGGGTAATTGGCCTAGCAACATTCATTTTCCGCTTTGTTGGAGGAGATCCGGACTTCAAATCTATAAAGAAACAATTATTAATAAACAAAAAGTATCTATTTTGATTTAGAAGACTTAAAGTAGATAAGATCATTCAACCAAAAAAGAATGTTAATACTTCATCAACAAAACTTTAGCTACAAGTATTACATTTGGAAAAATAAATTGGAAGTATGCCCGCTGGCTTGTGATTTTTCTTGGCCGCTAGTAAATGTAAATGGAGCTGCAATTTCCAACTCCTGTAACTCATTGATGCAGTATGTTTGCAGGAATAAAATCTTTGCCTTCTTCAACAAGAAAGGAAAAGACTTCCCACCGAAAAAATAAAGCAAAACCAAAAGAACTTAAGCCTAGAAACTGTTATGTGCAGCCAGTTTTTTCAATCTGAGCGCGAGTCAGTTCCTTCATTTCATTCCTAATAGGAGCGGTCCGGATCAGGACATTATGGCCCTGGCAAAGAATATTCCGGCGAATAAACCTGGGACAAACAAAAGTTACTAAGATGAGAATAAAACACCACAAAATCACGTTAGTATTTCAATGTCTTCATTGTTGATTGTGTTGATTACCAAATAGTATACTGAAGAGGTTTGGTAGGCTAAGGGGCACCTTGAACAGGACTAAACCCGCAAGCGAGATCGGACTCTTGTTTAAGGAACCAACGAGACTGCAAAGCAGAAGAGTATCTTTAGTTCCTGTATAGATACTCATAAGAAGTTTTCATGTTGAGCTAAAGTATACATCGATATTACCTATACATGGTTGGGCCAGTTTGATGTAAAAACCACATGGAGGTGAAGCTGATGGCAAGTCCAAGCAATTCACTAGCTGTTGCAACAACCCAAAACATTGGCAATTTGATCACATCTCTGCATATCGAAGCCAAAAGAGTAAGTAGAACTGAAGTTAATATGTTCTCAAAAAGAAAAGGGCGCGAAGTTATGTCAAACTTTGAATTAGGGAGATACGCTTACACGTTCATTATATATTCCCATTCATCAAACAGAATAATCAAGAAGGCAGCAAAAGGTAGAGATACCAAATTATTCAGCACGACCATTGATACTTCGTTGAGGGATTCAGATCTAGTGTACTTTTTTTCCTCATCCATGACTCGCTGTAGAGTGAGCTGTCACAAAGAGATAATATTTGCACAAATTATAATTATAAAATGACCTATGTAATTCAAATATAAAGTTACAGGTCTCCCAAACAAACTGGAATTTACAAATATCCCAAACTTAATAACCGCTACTTACTGAGTAGCTTGCTGTTTGTACGCAATTCGAAAGCAGCCATGCGTAACCTACTGTGCCAAAGGAGATATCTGTAATGCCACTGCTGATAGAAGAGATAATCTGCAATACATACGGAAGCGATAGTACTCTTTCAAACTTCACGGTAAAAAAAAATTTAGGGGGGAAGAAACAAGTAATTATATTTCATCTACAGAGCAATGAACATGATATGGGAATCAAAACGCTGGCAGTTTCCTGCAACACGGTAAGTGTAGAGTTGATTACCATCATAAACATGGCAGTTCACACTTTCTGATTCCGATGTTTCCGGAACTAATATAATTCTCCAAGTGCTGTTAAAATATTTGTCACATAATTCAGAATGGTCACCATTGCAGTATTTACATACTTCAAACTGAAAGGAAAAACAAATGAAATACAGTACGTCAAAGGTTTGTACGTATGTTATGACTATCTTTTAGTAATAAACCTTATGTAGCATCAAATGAACCACTGTACATTAAGTAGTCCATAATCCATATATGTTAGAATACATTTTAGTAATGAACCATATATGTCATCACATGAAGAGAAGTGTATATTTAGATGTTATAATTAATATTCTCTTCACAAGTTGTTATTGTTCAATTTACCGCAGGTCAGAACAGTAAGCTCCAAACTAAAACGAAAATAAAAGGCCCCAAAATATGTAGGCCTACAACTCACCTATACATGCCTGATACAAGCATGCCAATGAAGATTACATTGACAGGGATCCAGACCCTAACCAGTTTCCAATTCAGCTTTTCCACTGTAACAACTCTAGAAAAGCCCAAGAGGACAACAATTATTGTACTTAATTCTGCAGAGAAGCGTGCAGAAGAAATAAGTTTTCGCTATGACTGCCTAAATTAAAGGAATTGCAAAGAATTAAAGAAATGATCATCAAATTAGTGACGAGGGATCAATTATCAGCCTAGAAAAATCGAAACCTTTGTACATGTTTCGTCCTTATTCAAAAGAAAGTCGTTTGGAAGGGCATTACAATACAGACTTGATAAAACATCAATGATACGCCTGCATTGAAGTTATAACCGGACAGAACAACTTTGTTCAGCAATATCATACTGCAAGAAGAAATGCAATAAGCTGTTCCAGACAACAGTGGTCCAGATTTCCTTGCTGACCTATGTTCATGCTTTTCATCTCCACCGATTGGAATAGAGACAATCTCACCGTGCCCTCCTCGACTCCCTCTAAACAACCTACTTTAAAGAAAGGACCCAAAAAAAGGGGACAATGCGCCAAATTAACAATGTGTCGATATAACCACAAAGCAACCATATTCTAAATGCTCAACTCATTCCACAATACAACATCAACTCATGAATACAGCCAGAAATTGTCATCATTCTAAGACGACTCATGGGATAAACGTGGCCACCATTAACAAAAATTTATAGTGTTCATCAAAGTTACTTCAACTTAAATAAGTACAAAAACAAAACAAAAAACAAATTTGTTGTGGAGATTCAAAGCCTTCGATCATCAAAAGGTAAGAGTAATTAAGGAGTCTACCTGTCAGTCAATGTCACAGCTCTTCGTTCTGGAAGAATCGAATGGACTCCTCCATTGATAGAGCCAACTTCTAGGTCCTCACTATCATGGCCT
The DNA here is from genome assembly GCF_963583255.1 of Pyrus communis. NCBI lineage: Eukaryota > Viridiplantae > Streptophyta > Magnoliopsida > Rosales > Rosaceae > Pyrus > Pyrus communis. The sequence goes on along the minus strand of NC_084810.1, from coordinate 22,666,376 downwards.
TTTGCTGCATCCAACTTGAAATTAGATGACATATCACCAACCTGCAAAAGTGAAAGAAAAAAAAAATCAACAACCCAATTGCAAACTAGGCTCAAATTTTCACTTTCTGAAGCTAAAAATCGTATCTTTTGTACTCACAGGTACAAGTGTTCTTACCAATTAAACCCTTCGCGCTTTTTTTTATTCAGTCTTTCAAACTCTGGAAATGTACAACAGAGGACAAATGTACAGGAATATCTTAGTGAAAGTAGAAAAGGGAGATATATCAAACGCTTGGGTAACGAAAAAATCATGAAGAAAACGTGAATCCGTGAAAACTCATCTTTTTTAAGAGCAAAGGTGATTAGGTGTGGATCTGAGTCAGGTGTGGCAGTACTGTCTGGGAGAGAGAGAGAGAGAGAGAGAGAGAGAGAGAGAGAGTAAGTGAGCATTAAGAAAGGAAGGAACAGAGTGGGAGGGCGAGATTCCAGGCGACTACCACAGAAATTGAATGATATTTGGGAATGAGGAACTCTACCACATGCACCCAAAGTCAAACCCTTGTGCGAATCATCTTCCTCCATCTCTCTCTCTCTCTCTCTCTCTCTGTAGAACATTACGAAGAAGGTCAATGAAGGTGAACTGGTTCTTCTTCTTCTCTTCTGTGAATCGAATCAGGGACGCCGGAATCCGGAATTTCGAAAGCAATCACTTTTGGGTTTCGCGTGGGATTTCAAACGGTCTGCTTTTTGCGCGGAAATTGTGGATGGATTTTGGGGCTTATGGACTATTTTGTGATCTGGGTTTGGAGCAGAGTTCAGAATATTGAAAGAGATTTCTCAACGAAGCCCACCAGGCATGAAATCTTTATCACAACCAAGCCCACCATGAGAATTTTTATTTTCATTTCTGTCCGACGGTACCGAGTTTTGAGGAGACGGTTTGTGACATCCCACATCGTCCAGGAGAGTAATCCTTATATGTATATTTTCATCCTTACCTAGCACGAGGCCTTTTGGGAGCTCATTGGCTTCGGGTTCCATGGGAACTCCGAAGTTAAGTGAGTAGCGCGCGAGAGCATTCCCAGAATGGGTGACCTATCGTGAAGTTCTTGTGTGAGTTCCCAGAAACAAAACCGTGAGGGCATGGTTGGGGCCCAAAGTGGACAATATCGTGCTACCGTGGTGGAGTGGGCCCGGGAAGTGGTCCCCCCGGGCGGAGATGTGACAATTTGGTATTAGAGCCTAACCCTGGCCGTGGTGTGCCGACGAGGACGTCGGGCCCCTAAGGGGTGTGGATTGTGACATCCCACATCGCCCAGGGGAGTGATCCTTATATATATATTCTCATCCTTACCTAGCACGAGGCCTTTTGGGAGCTTACTGGCTTTAGGTTCCATAGGAACTCCGAAGTTAAGCGAGCAGCGCGCGAGAGCATTCCCAAGATGGGTGACCTATCGGGAAGTTCTCGTGTGAGTTCCCAGAAACAAAACCGTGAGGGTGTAATCGGGGCCCAAAGTGGACAATATCGTGCTACGGTAGTAGAGTGGGCCCGGAAAGTGGTCCCCCCCCCCCCGAGCCGGGATGTGACACGGTTAGAGTATCTTCAACATGCAAATGGTGAATTACTTTAGTAGTTAGGATCTTACTTTTCAATTAATTGTGTTCTGAGTTCAAATCTTTTCCTTCCCTTGATTATGATATCGTTATCTATAGGTTATCACTATGTCATTGTTCAACCATTAATATATCAGCTAACTTGTTGTCCATATGTCATTTTTAGAGTACGGGAATCGGTTAGGATTTTTCTACATACTGGGCTAGGTTTAATTTATTAGTCATGTGGGCTTTGGTTTCTTGTAAAGGCCCGGAATTGGATTTCAGGTCCACTTTGTGGGAATCTTAGGGATTCCCACATCTTAATCATTCATCACGTATCGTGCGATCAGAAATTATTTGACTTTGTTTATTTAAAATTAAACGCAAATAGTATTTGACGAAAACTGACCACACAATATACAATAAACGGTTAGAATGTGGGAATCCCTAAGAACCCCACAAAGTGAATCCGAAGAGGATCATTTTCCCACATATATCTCTTGTATGCCAAGTCACGAATGTGTATCCAAGTGTAAGCCTCCACATCCGTACAATCATCCAATTTACCAATTCTACATGGTATCACTCGTCTAGATTTCTCTATAACTCAAAACCCTAACCTTCTTCTCTCTTCCCTGAAAACCTAAAGATTCTTATTTCCTCCATGGCTTCTGCTGCTGTCGTTGTTGCTTCCTCCACCTTCGACCCTTCTTTTTCGGTTTCCAACGTCGCCCACTTTCTCAAGCTCACTAACCCCAACTACCTTAAATGGTTGAGTACGTTGCTGGGCCTGCTAACACCCTCGTCGCCAAACTTGGCCAGCCAAACCTAATCCATCGTTCGTTACTTTGTTCCAGGCTGACCAATTGGTCTGTATTTATCTCACCTCCACCATGTCCGAGGCCATTCTCTCTCTCGTCGTCAACAAAACTTTGTCAAAAGCTACTTCAGACTGCCTCCATGATCACTTCTCTCAAGTTTCCATCGCCATCGCCAATACCACCAACCTTCAATTTCAGTTGCTTGATCTCACTAAGGGCACTAGCACCAAACTCACGAGATTGTTCATCGTGTATCATGCATGTTCTCATACTTCCCAACAAAATAGTTTGGTGGAGTGCAGATTAAAAGACCCTACTTTATATGACGTTACAAAATTAAATCTAACAGTTTATGCATGGTACAAAAAGAAAGATAAAATATAATTAAATTGGAAAAAGTACAGAACAGATAGTTTTCAGAATGCAGAATATTAATAAGCAAAAATTTAAGAAGGCTTAGAATCCATTACAGACTACTCCAATTGACACTATAGGTAGGAAAGCATACAACCAAAATTAGAGTTTAATAATTTTCTTAGCATGAAATAAATAAAAATACATGCACGACAAGTAATTAAGGAAGAATGCAGCCCTAGGGGGGGCCTTATTCGCCTTCCACCTAAGCTGCGCAGGAAAGGCTCAAGGCTCATCCTAGGGAACAGTGAAGCTTCATAGGGTCTTTCTGTCCAGGTGTAGGTAGTCCGCATCTTGTCTTTCTGACCGAAAGTAGGTACTTGTCATATCTCATTAGCATTTCGGCGCTATGATTGATCTCTAAAATTCGGTGAATTTTGGGTTCTTTCAAAGTGTCGGTCCATTTGTGGTCTTCGAATATCTTGCGACGGTGCCCTCGTTGATGCCGGTGAGCACCAAAACGGCGTGCTAGACAGATTTGTGTTTTTCAAGGAGACTGGAATTCGAGAAAGTTTCAGTGCAATGGCAGGATGTACAGGGAAGATTAGAATAGTTTCGGATATTAGGGAAAGAGAGTTGGGAAAAGACTGAAGTATCGGATTCAGGGTTTGAAGATCGAGATGAGTTTCAGGGGTGGATTTTTTGGGGTCCAAAGTGTGGAGAAAGTCTAGGGTGGGAGAAATTTATGGGTGGGGAGGGAAGATCGATGGGTTCGGTGCATGAGAGGGCCTTGTGGGATTTTTCTCTACTGGTCGCAGCAGCAGCGGCAGCGGCAGGGGACCATGTGGCAGTGGTTTTAGTCAAGATGCGACCGGCGAGGTATTTGAGGCGGGGGACGATGACATAACGTAACTTCCCGAAACCTGCGGACTTGAAAACTAATGTTAGGCGCCATTAGCTATAGCTATACTGCAAATAGTGCTTGCAAGAGAGAGACACAGAGGAAATTGCAATAGTACATGAAGTTATGACAAGGAGTGGAGTTTATATAGAGAGCAAAAATCTACCTCACGGAGGAAGGAAACATGCATGAATAATCCTAGTCGAACTCGGAAGCTCATCAAACTTGCCCGAAACCTTCAAATTAACTTAGCTTTTTTGAACGTTTGATGTTCAGGTATGAACGTGGCTTGGAGAACAAGGTAGTGATGAACTAGGTCTTTCTCGAGAAATTTTCAGTTGTGACAGGAACATGGATGGTATACCACATGTTTTCACCCTGCCTCGTGGCTACAGACAATCAAACTCACTAACTCCGAGCATCGAACTCGGAACCTCCCACATTTTTTTGTTTATTAAGGAGTCGCAGTCAGCACCCTTGTCATTGGGCCACTTGCTGTGGTTAATTTGCTAAGGATTTCAAACAAATGCTTTTGGTGTGGTTGTTATATGGATTAACATTTAACAGTATGAAGCCATCTGAGGAAGGGACTATAATTTAATTATGGTAATTTTTTTGTTAACTCTTTGTTTTAGGTTGATTTTCTAAAGTCTTATTTCAACATTTTTTTTCTAAACGTTTCAACCAATAAAAAGAGAGATTTTTTAGTCTGTTCAGAAGACGGAGTGGTACACCACATATTACTATATAAGTGATGAAATATTTGTGTTAAAAAATTAACAACTTAAAAAATAATAAAATTTCCCTATACTTATATAATGACACATAGTGTACCATCCATGCTCCGACACAACGAAAATTTCTCCAATAAAAAGTTCAGGTTTCAACAAAGTTGGATTTTCTCAAATTTCAATGGCTTGTTCAAAATTGTACAAAAATCAAGAATTTGACAGGATGAGATTTCTTCTAATCGTTGGATTGTTAGAGAAGATATAGAAATTATAATCTTGATAATTATATTCATAGCATAAAAAATCAATTTTTTCGTTGCACCAAGACTCACCTTTTATATTTTCACAATTCGTATACTATTTTCCCCGTCCTTCCATCTTTCACATATTTTTTTTAACTATGAATGTTTCGTAACAAAGGATGCAATGTAGACAGATGTTTACTTCGCTGCTGATACTATAATGGGGCACCCCAATTTGCCACCTACGGATCTCTATCTAGGCCCTTTATAAACTAAGCCCACCTTCGTCCTTCTGTGGATATCTTCGGTTTTTGGTAGCAAAAATGTTGTATGCACTCTAGCTTTGTCTCTCAACACCTCGCTTCGGTGAGCTCTGCTCTCATAAGGTCTTTATTTTGAGAGTTTAGGTCCAAATGTTTAAAATTTTGACAACTTAATAAAGCAAAACAAGAAAATAAGTTTTCTAACGAGTCATGGATTTTAAGTTGGTTTTGTTTTATTAAGTTGTCAAATATTTTAAACTTTTAGATTTAAACTAATACAATCTTATGGCTAATATGATTTCGTCATCACAAATCCTTAAATTAAGGACCTTAGAAGGGCAAGACTGTACGTCTGTAAACACCCAATAATGTAGCTAACTCACAACTATTTGATTTTTAGAGAAATGCTTCTTATACGCTTTTCCATAAAATTATTTGAAGTAAAATTTTAAAGTACTTTTACGGAAAATAACCTCTCATGTGCTTCTTTCTAGAAGTGATTCCAACCCTCCAAAATCATTCTTAAACGAACCCTTTAAGAGCTGCACAAATCACTTTAGTAAATTGCCAAAATCACCTTCTATCTTTGTTCAACTATATTTTAATCTAAGAAGTGGGTGATTCAGATTAAGCTACATAATAAATCAACTATAACATATAATTAAATACCAAACTCTTTGTCTATGTAGGTCGAACATAAAACCTTCTCACTCTCAAGTAGAGAAAAATATTTACTAAACCGTATGCTACTTGCAACTGGCAGGATCACTTTAATTCAATGAAAACAATTACAAGTGAAAGTTTACACCGTACCCAAACACTGATAAATAAATAAAACACTAAAATGGGACAAAAATCCCACTCTCAAGTGAGGCTTTGCTAATTAGCATACAAATTAACATGGCAGGATGCACCAATTACCAATAAATCCATGCCAACTATCACATGTTAAATGGGATAGAACAAGAAACCGACAAGGCCACAAAGGGTTGGAGCTCAACCTACACAGTCCACACTAAGACACTAACAATTAACATCAACAATTCATCATCCTATTTATATATAATTACATACCAAAAAATAAATATCCACATACCTAAATTAGTAAATTAATAAGAAGAAGATGGGAAATAGAAATTGAGGATTAGGGCTGTGACATGTTTTTGGTCACAGGCTAAGCAAAAACCTGGAGTGGATCAAACACCATCACCACCACACATCACCAAAAAATCACAATCCTCGCTCTACAATAAGTAGTACTACAAGTTCATATTACATGCATCAAACGCTCAAATTGTCACACTATCACACAGTATATATAATCACAAAACAAGGAAGCACAGCCCTCGGGTTATACACCAAAAGCTCCTCCTCGTCGACCCTCGAGTGTACCCCGCTGCCTCCTCGTCCCACGACCGAGTCGAATCCACCGCCCTCTTTGTCCACGTCATCAATATCCTCCTCCGAGTCACACCCGACCCGACCCGCCACGACCCGGCAGACCAGCATAGCCCGCTTCACGTTCATGAACTTAAAGTCCTCCTCGATATCCTCCGGAATCGCCACGTGTGCCCTGGAGCTACTCGACAAAGTGGAAATTCCGTCCAACTTGGGCGAGAATCCAGATTTAATAATCCCGCAAATACTGCAGTACTCGTGATTACAAATCCCAGAATTCCCGTTGAGTCCCAAATCGCAGACGAAAGTGGAGCAGTGAAATCGGAGAAGCTCGTTGCCGTCGGCAATGCAGCGCTCGTCCCGCCTCCGGCAAGCGCCGTTTCGCGCCGCCTTCGACTTGACCAGCTCTCTGTACTCCTCGAACCTCGACAGGATTTTACCGCTGTTGTGGATCTTCAGGATCCGGTGAATTTCGGGGGCTTTTCGCGTATCGGTCCAACCGGTTTTGAATATGATTTGGACGATGTTTTTGCCCGAGTCTCCGTCATGGAGCTCTGAAACGGCGTGGTGGATTGCCTGGTGGTGGTCGAGAGTCTCGGGTTTCGGGAAGATTTCGCCGCAGGCGGTACAGGGGAAGATATCGTTTCGGAGAGGGAAGAATTGGTGGGAACCGGCCGAGATACCGGATTCGGGGAATGACCCAGGTGGGTATTTGGTGTCTGGGTCGGGTAGGACGAGGGAGACGATGGAATGGCTGGAGGAGCGGGGTGGAGTGGAGAGGTGGGATTGGATGATGTTGGTGCAGGTGATTTTGCAGGATTTGGAGGTGAAGATGCGTTTGAGATAGGACCAGGAGGTGGAAAGGGCTTTTTGGGGTTTTAGGGTGGTGGGTTTAAGGAGTTTACGGCGGTGATGATGCTTTGTTTGGTGATTGGTGGTGGCGGTGAAAGAGAAGCAGCCGAGGTGGAGGAGGAGGAGAAGGAGAGAGAGGAACTTGTTGAAGAGTGTTGATATGTTGGCCATTAGGGTTTTGGAAAATGAGTGTATAGTAGATGTCGATAGCTATAGGGTATGCATGAAGATGGAGAGAGAGAGAGAGAGAGAGAGAGAGAGAGAGAGAGAGAGAGATGATTGGTGGTTAGGAAATTATGGAAGGAGGAGGAGGAGAGAGGAGTAGATGATCATGAAGGGGGAAGGAGATAGAGAGGGGGAGGAGGTGGGACACGGGAGCAGGTGAAGAAGAATAAAGCTAAAAGAGAGAAAGAGTAGGTGGAAGGCAACTTCATGGTATCTCTCTGTCTGCCTCTAGAGCTATCTCTATATCTCGTTTCTCTTAGATGATGGGGAGGTAGTGAGAATATCTTACGTCGAGGAATTAATTTTTTATTTTTATTTTACATATCATTACTGTATAACATACTTTTGACTGAAATTAACAGTCTTCCATTGAAGGGAATTTATCATGCATCATATGTATAAGGGATGCACCCAGTGACGAAGCCAGAAATAATCGGAATGAGGGGCGGAATTTAAAATTGTAAAAGGTCCCAAAAAATTGTAGACAATCAAATCCTTTCAGATAGTAAGCAATATTAATGTCATTCATAATCAAGGTTGAAGGTTCTAAAAGACGTTAGGAGCTAGTAGGGAAATGAACTGAACCTAAGCAGATTTGAGTAAATTTATTATATATCATCTAACGCCTAGGTGGGAACCTAGACGTATTTGAGTAAACTTATTATGTATATATCATAATAGAGATTTATAATCAAATTTATTGTTGATATAGTCTTATTGGGTATTGGGCACCACATGTATTTTAGGAGGCGAAATTTCAGGGAGAAGAGAGAGTTCACAAATAAAGTGTAACGAATTTTGAGTTTTAGGAAGTAAAGCGATGACTTTTGAGTTACAGATAAAATAAGATCAAAATAGAGTTCCAGATGACGTAGCTAGGATTGTTTTTTATTTCTTGTACTTTTTACGGTTTCACTTGAAGCGTGCTTTTGTTTGGCTTGAACATGATACATGAACTTGAAACACTCTGCATGCATCACATGGATCTTACTTTTTCTGTCGCAACTTTAACCATAGCGTTCCCTTACATATTTGAGACATACAAAACATCTGCTAGGGGAAAATTTTCTTTGTGATGGGAATACGGATGGTATATCATATATCTTTATAGAAGTGGTGAAATTTTTTATTTTTTAAGTTATTAACTTTTTAACACATATCCCACCATTTGTATAATGACATGTGGTATACCATCTCGTGTACCGGTCACACTGAAAAATCTCTCGTCTGCTTGAGCTTTGCCATTACAATTTCCTTTTAATAAAAACTATGAATTAAAAAACAATCACTTATCACTATGGTATATTAGTATTTATGAAGTGAAAATTTTAAGTTTAATTTTTATGAATAACGAGTTTGATTCAAAATTTTCACACGTCTTAATATAAGTAAATCATTATATCAAATACGAAAACCCCTTACGCATGCACTTCTCGATCATGAATTAAATACCTAATCAAAACTAATTAATCACCTCAATGATCGACAATCCAAAGTGCTTCATCATTGTCAACAATTAATTGAGGGAAACTGAGACTGGCATGTGGAGTTCCTTAAGCTCATCATTATTCACGATCACGTACCAAATTACCAATACATATATCTACTTGGAAATTAAAGAAGAAATTAATAAATTGATCAAGAACAAACTCCTAGATGCGATACTACGGAATGGATGTGGTTCCACAAGTGCAAGGCTCTCCCACAAAAGCGCCAACCCATTTAATTAAGAGAATTTTAACGAAAAGTTCTTGGTATTGTTCATTTTAACAAAAAATCACATTTTTATACTAAAAAGTCAATCATGTACTATTCAATTTATCATTTATTTTGTCCTTATCGTTAAAATTCAAAATTTTCAAACTTTTTCATTAGTTTTCCTTTTAATTAAACAATTTGATACATAAAACCAACAATTAGATAAATGGGGTTTATCATGCGGCCATTTCTCAAAAAGAATCCAAGGCCTGCTCTTGCCGTTTAGTTTGTTTTTTCATTGAAGGATATGAACAAATATGACACATGATTTTGTCTAAAATTGTAGGTTTTTATTTTTTATGACTAAAGAAAAGGAGTAATGCGACAAAATTCCATTTATTTAAGATGACACTGTGTGTGGAGGACCCCCAAGAGTACAAAAAAAATTCAGTATGTAGGAAACATGTGTTAATACACCAAGTGTCATATACAAATGGTTAGATACTTGAACGTTAAAAATTTGTTAAATTTTTTTTTTCAAGTATTCAACCACTTGCATTATAATATGTACGTAGTATACTAGACTGTCGTATTCGTGACACACTAAAAAATTTCTCCAACAATACATGCATGAAACTAATTTAATTTGTAAAATTAAGTTAGTGAAACCAAACTTCGAGGGGTTAAATTGGTTTTAGTGCTGTACGTAATCGATTCTACTTTACAATTTTTCGAGTGCTGTGGCCATGCATTTTGGAGACATATATGCCTCTGTTTACTTTTTCGTTATCAGCAGGAATCGGTATCTCTAGCTACCTCCACGTTATCAAATGTTAAAGTATTATTTCCCTAATTTGATTCAACTTAGGGAAATTAACAGTCTCAGAAACATTTTGTGAATATCATGAGCATTGAGCAATCTAGGGTTACAATTCATATAGATCTTAAGACATGTTTTATATCATTCTCTAAAATACAAAATTTCTCATATACTTATATTATAAAATGTGAATTCGTAATACTTCGTAACTGCATTACAATCTTCATCTTACCACTCAAAAAACATTTTCCATGATGGTACGAGTTCTTCACTAGTTGGTTCCAAACATGCACGATAAGCTACGTACGCACATAGCTGAATAGTGTCACACTGTATTGATGTGTATACAATAGTATAGCTGTGATGACTCACTGTTGCTTCGTCCGTTTATTACTTACCTCTACGTAAGAGTTTGGCTCTTGACCATCCTCTGAAAAGAGGAAGAAAAAGACCTTAGTCCATCAAGTAATTTGTAACAAAAGCAGAGCAGATTAGCAGTTGGGAACCCTCATAGATAAAAGTTGAAGTGAAGTTTTAAGGTTTGTTTAGAAGTGCTTTAAAATAATGACTGAAAATATTTTTGGTGAAATTTTTTTTAGACAAATCCTTAGTAAAAACGCAAATGAAATCTAAGAAAACACTTAAAATGCTTCTTGGAAGAAGCATAAGCTACTGTTTGTTTGAAAGTGTTTTTAAAATAACTGAAAACGCTGTTGATGAAAATGTTTTGGAACCAATCCTTTGTAAAAACGTAAGTAAATTCTGGAAAAACACTTCAAATGTTTTTAGAACCCAAAAATATTTTCTCTAAAAGCGATTTCAATCATTTTAAAAATAATTCTCCTAACTAAAAAAAACTGAATGGATTTCGATGGATTCATCAAACAAGTAGTAGAAATCTACATCTCGTGATATATTGGTTTATTTATCCTCTATGATTCTTCTATATGCCTCGGTCTTCATTATTTCATTGTGGGCTCTATGATTCCATGATTCTACAACCCTTATAATAGTTTAATGTGGGCCACATGGCCCACTTGACGAACAAGTCTAGTAGTAGCTTTCGTTTTTGGTAGGCCAATATGATTCGTCTTTGGCTGATGAAAAATATTGCGTTGAAATCTCCTTGTCTGTGGTAGTACAGTGGTACACACCCCACTCCTATCTTATAATATGAGCCAATAATGGCACATAATTAACCTAATGACCCTAGGTTGATGGGAAATTATGGACAAAATTTATCACACTAATTTGTGGGATTTTTAGAGTGGAAATTACATTTTCGATTGGTCTATGTTTAGCCTCAATTTTATGAAAATTTGAAAAAAAAAAAATTGAGGTTACACCTTTCAAAAACTAATTGACAATAGATGGATGACACAATTTTTCTCACCTTATATACTTTTGTAAACCTTCACACATAATGCATAAGTTAACCCGCTTTATACAGTTCTCCTTTCTTGGTTCTCATGTAGCAAGATCCTCCGGAACCACAAGAATTCTTAGATACAATAGGATCTCTGAACGCACTGGAATATGATCCGGGACTGGAAGAAAAAGACTTTTCTCTCCAAAGAAAGTTGAAATTCTTTCTTGAATCTAATTGAGATCACAACTCTTTCTAAAACCTATCACTAATCCGACTTTTTAAACAATTTTCATTGTTCAAACTCTTACAGTGAATTCATCTTAGATTCAAGATTCATTGTCCAAACTACTCAGTAGTCTCGAACTATTAAAAAAGAATTGGCCAACAAGTGCGCTTGACTTGACTTTGATATTGTTGACTCGATGAAGTGAAAACACAGCAGACTAAAGGGGAAGAAAAAGAAGTAAAAGAAGCATCTGCTGTGGTGCTTTTCTCTTTTGGTAAGGCTTTCATTTTCACACCAAGAAAATCTTTTATCTGTACTGATAAGGTATTATTTCTTTTCTCCTTTGCCCCAGTCAGTAGGAGAAAGCTGCCGACATCGATTTGCTTTTAGATTAGTGGGTAATCATGGTGTGTATTCTTCTACTTATTTATTTCTACATTTGGTGGTGACCATGTATGTGTACTGTGATAATGTGATGTCACTTGGAAAGGGCACAGCTTTAATTGGCCACCATTTTATTTGTTAATCATGCTTTGAAATAAACTATCATATCATGATATAGTGTGAGCGAGGCTATATATATATATATATATGTGTGTGTGTGTGTGTGTTATCCTCATTTGGTGAAGACACTTGTTTTCTCATTGTGGTGTAATCAGAATTTAGGATCATAATCATGAATTAACAACTATGTGATCGTTCTAAATGCGTATTGTTTATATCTTCGGAACCTGTATAACCATTTAAGATTGTTGAAATGATTAAGGTTAAGTCGGTTAGAGCAGTATATAAGTACTCACATTTCTGCATTCAAGTTTGAATATCCTTCTCTATAGTTTAGTATATGATCAAAATATTACTTTAATAAAATAAAGCTTTGAAGATAAATAAATTGAAAAAAGTACGCACTCCGCCCATTCCAATCTCAGGCCGTACTATCATGATTAAGGGGGCTTCTTCCTCTCATTATTCCAATTCTCCTTCAGGGCCCTCTCGCGGAAGGCTTCCATGATTTATAATTATAATCCCCCGTCACCCGAGGCTCGAACTTTACCCCATCCTTTATCATATCAATAACGAGCTCGTCCATCCTGCCATAAGCTCATAATCTCGTAGCGCGAAAGCCATTGATCAATCGTTGTACAAGGCGATCGAGGATTGCTACAGAAGATAGCTTTCAGAAGCCCAACACTTAATTTCAAATTGCGCCATGAACTCATCAGATGAATTACTACAGGAAAGAAGACAAACGTGAGGGGTTGATGCATGTTGGCTGCGTAATTCATTTAATATTTCTTCTTTCTTTGTGGTGGGATCAAAGATGAAAAGTCTTATGTCGAAAACTGAATGAGTCTTTAGCAATAAGTCTTCATTTTCTATAGAAAAAAACAGAAAAAAGGGGTTCGATCTGAAATTCCAATTGCTTGACATGACTGAACTACAAAGCGTTTTGGTACCATCCACGTTATAATCATCATTGCAATTACTTGTATAATAACTGTGGACACTATGTGCAGTTTAGGCATCTTCTTGTGCAAGGTATGATGGCTGAGTGACCCAAGAGAACAAATTTCAAAGGGACACAAGTGTTATGAAAGTTATTTTAAAGGGACAATAAAGAAAAAAAAAATTCAAATAAGATCGTTCGTGAAATAAAGATTGGACCGATTTTAAAGTCACTGTAAGAGAATCTTGCATACAACAAGATACATATATATATATATATATATATATATATATATATCTCTCTTTGTATTATGCACATTACGTAAAAAATGTAATGTCACAGATCTGCTGCTATATATATGTTTGGATGGATGAGAAATGTTTAATAGCTCTAACTTTCTTTTCCTTAACATGTACAACACTTGACGTGCACACTACTATGGTATTGAAAAACAATCTGATTGTGTATACAAAAAAATGTCATGAAGTAATGCCTAAGGGCAAGAATTCACTACTTTTCACGTGATAAGCACTATTTGAATATTCCCGATTGTACGCAAGATTATGCTTTCGAATTGAAGTTTGTGAGCCCATCTTTGCAACCAACAGTACGACTACGGTTTAAACCTTGAGGAAACCAAGGGCACGAGGACACACCATTATCCAAAGAACGAGTATCCACCACTAATTGCTTGACTATGCGAATTGTACTTGGACGACCAAATAACTATGTTTTCAATGTTTTAACATCCAACATTGATATCAAATTAAAAAAACGGACGACCAAATGACTAAGAAAACGAGCTTTCACCATCAATTGCTTGATACATTACTAATGATCAGCAGGCCCAAGCCCAAACATTTTAAATTGGATTTCTCTTGAGAGCAGCCTCTTTAGCTTTTAAAGACCAAGCCCAGAACTTTTAAATTGGCACAGCCCAGTCCATTTAGAAAAAGAATTAAATAACAATTATCATTCAATCAGTTAATTACCCGCCAACCCAAAACAAAACGGAAAAAACCGTCCACCTCCTACCCTTACCCCTAACAATCCAAGTCCCTTCCGTGCAACCACCACGTGTTCTAACCACAGCCAGTGCAGATAAATATTCCTCCCTCAACAATTCCTCTCTCCGAGCATCTTCCCCGACCTTATAGCATATGCGTCTCGCTCCCTGCGAAGCTGGGAACTCGTTACACTGACTCAGCGACTCAGCGACTCAGCGAGTCGTTTCATTCTCTGGAAACCATGAACCACGGAGCGCTTCTTTACTCCTCCTCTCCGAAACCCAACATCGTCCGGCCCGATATTTCGGCCACTAAGAGAAGTTTCGGCGCCGATCACCCGAGACCCCAAACGCCGGTTCGGTTTCGTGTGGGGATTCGGAACCGTGGGCAGAACTGCTGTTTCGTACGGGTTTCCGGCGGCGGTGGCGGTAATCGGAGGAGCCGGAAAGTGTTTGCGGATGTTAAATCGGTGGATAAGTTCGAGAAGGAGCTGAACGATGTCGTCTCGGGGAAGGCGGATTTGGAGGTGGAGTCCGTGGCGGAGGTTTCGTGGTTACAAGAATTTCCGAAACGATGGATCATTGTCGTTTTGTGCTTTTCGGCCTTCCTTCTGTGCAACATGGACAGACTAAGCTTAAAGCTTGAAGCTTTAACGACAATGAATTGTGTTGTATTTGATTCTCTACCTGTACATACCTATACCTGTTATATGCGTTTGTTGGAATATTTGTGGTCACGTGCAAAGTGTTTTAAATTTGGGCATATCCCAATTTTAGTTGAAGTTCTGCCAAATTTTCGATAGATTTTATTGGTTGATAATTTTAATTATGTTTTTATGCATATTATGGCTTCGTCACCCATCTTAGTGATGACCAGCACACCTCGGAATGTCCACTGGACATCAGGGCTGGGGTGTGTCACGGAGATGATTGCTACACATGCAATATCATCTCCGAGTTAAGGATGATGATGGTCTTTTTCTTCGGTTGGATCCCTTCAACGACAATACCAATACTACTAATCGTAGTATTGGTGATGATATTACTCATCATAAACGGGAATTCGTTGTATTTGATTCTCTGCCTGTACACCTGTTATATGCGTTTTTTCGTAAGATATTCCTTGTGCCTTAAGTAATATGAAACCCGGGTTTGAATTATTACCATTCTGTTTTGTAATAATTTGTATGTACATATGACTTTAAATCATAAATTCATCAGGCAGTCGTCCCTTCCAACATAGATGGAGGAAGATGGAGGAAGGCTGCTTATTGTATAGAAACTGAACAACTTAGGTTATAGATTTAGAATGCAATGCATTGTCTCTCTCGTCAACTGGCTGCATACACTTTGAGTTTCACCATCATGCAGGATTCCAGAAACACGTCGTCTCAAGGCTTTCCGTCCAGCTTCAGATCCCTCTGCAAGTTAATCATATAGAGCCTTTAACATAATTAGTTGATAATAGTACTTTGCTTGAGATCTATATGTGTTAAGCGTGCATGAAATACATCTCAAGCTACGAGCTAATGATTGCCTAATAGAGGTGAACGGAATACCATACGAACTTGTCCTGCATTGCGAGAAGCTTGGCATCATTCTGCAACCATTTTTCCTTTTGAAGCTTGTCCTGCAAATTCAAACACGTACACATCTTAATCCTCGGAGTTGTTATGAAATCGATTCTCCTTCCCAAATGGGAATTTCCAAACATGAAAACTGTATGGTACGTTTTGGTCTACCACATAAGCTGGATACAAACCAAAACACATAAACAACTGACTTGCGACTAGAGTATGGAAGACAATAAATTAAATTCAAATTCCTAAACATACCTCTGCAAGCGCAGCTCCCACCAAGATGGTACCAAGCTGCTGAAGAAGAAGATGGTGATGAGGTTGCAGTTTCGGTGGATGGCATCCCCATTTCCAGATCAGGGATATGTTTGATCTTGGGCCAATCACTGCCTTCCTTCCCGCATTGTTCTATCAGCGAGGCACAGCGTTGGATAGAGAGATGCAGGAGGGAGGTTGGTAGCCCACCCTTTTCCAGCTTTGAGATGTGCAACGTTCCTCTAAGGTACACCATGTTATTCAATTCTTCAAGTTTGTTTCCTGTTTCGCGGCTAACCTGAATATATATATATATATATGTAAGACAGACGTATGACCCCACTCAACAACAAGAAAAGGATTGGAAAAAAACAAAATATAAATATATTTGAAGAAAAAAAAACAAAAAACAAACCGGAAATTTGTGCAAGTTGTGCAGACTGGTTAGACACCCCATGCTTCGTGGCAACATCAAGGCCTTGTACCAGAAAATTTCATCTAGCTCCAGATGTCTCAGATTGACAAGAGTTTTGAAGTTCTTGGGCAAATTGAAAATCCAAGGACAACGCAAAAGTTTCAGCGTCTCCAAATTGAAGAGGTTGCATACCGAGTCAGGGAGCTTTCTGATTTCAGTTGTCGATAAATCGAGGTAGTGCAAGAGCTTCAACCTCCCAATTGAATCTGGCAGTGTGACAACTGTGCTTGAACTCAGGTCTAGCACACGCATATATGTAAGTGAGTGAATTATCTCACCTTGTCCTTTCCCAAAGGCTTTCAGTTGCAAGTGTTGAACTGGAAGTAAAAGTGTGCGCAGTTTCTTCGATTTGTTGGCGATCTCTATTGCAGGCTTCTCAACTTGTTCTGAAAGCAGTGATATATGACGAGATTTTTCATCAAAATCTTTCATATCATTCACTTGGTAACAAAGGGACTGGAAACTGAAAGTGCCAGATCATGGATAAGATCATGCATCCTATACTTTGTCTTGTCTTCAGTTGATCATTCGAAGAAGAACCTGTCTGACAGCTCCTTAAAGTATCGACTTCTGATGTCTTCTATCCTCCATCGCACTCCGTTCTCAGGTGGTTGTATAAATCCTTCTGCCATCCATAACTTGACCAACTCATCCTTCTCATAGAGATATGATTTCGGAAACAGGGAACACAACAAAAAGCACTGCTCGTGATCTGGTGAGGGCAGGTGATTATAACTCAGTCTAAGAGCAGGCCGTACTCCAGTATCATCTCCTGCTCCTGCTTTCCATGTTTGACTTTTGGCAACATTTTCCCATTCTTTCAAGTTTTTCCCACGTAACAGACCTGCCATTTGTTTTATAGCCAAAGGAAGACCCTGACACATACGTACAATTTCCCTTCCCCAATTTTCAAACTTCCAACGTTCGCTATCGCTCAAGTTACTATCTTCTTTGGGTGCCAATTTTTTAAACAACGACCATGACTCATCATCACCCAAACATTTCAGAGAATGGGGTGACTCTGAATCCATCATACTAGTAACATTTTCCTGCCGACTAGTCACCAGAACCTTACTTCCGTTGCCCCCCACATTTAAGACATCTACTAGTTGCTGCAATTCTTCATGATTCCACAGGTCGTCTAGAACAAGTAAAAATCGTTTCCGAGCCAGAAGTTCACGAATGTGAGTTTGTAGTTGGTCCAAGGAGAGAGAGGTAAAGTCAGTATTCTCAGTACGGGTTTGTAATCGTTCCAAGTAGTTGTAGTAGAGACCACGAAGGATTTCTAGTTCGTCCGAGTTGAGAGGGTTGAGATCATTGGGGGAAGGTAGTTGGTTCAACTCGAGGGAACGGGCATCTTCAAACGAGGTATGTAGTTTAAAGAAGATGGGAGAGTTGGGATCGACAGGGGAATACTGTTGGATAGTGGCCAAATTAGGCTAGGAAACAAAACAATAATGATGAGGGAACATCATGATGAGGATTATGTTTCCTTGTTTTGTGGCTTGATTTGCTCCTTATTTTGTGGCTTGATTTGCTCCTTGTTTTGTGGCTTTTTCAAAGCCATAATTATTTGGCTTTCGGATGGAAGAAAGGAGGAGAAGAAAAGGGGCTGATTTTTTATTTAAATGCTAGCCAAGGGATAAAGAAAAGCACCCCAAAAGAGATGGTGAGAGCATTTGGCTCTACCATGGGCACGGGTGAGAGAAATCAAGAGAGCTAGAGTGAAAGATCTCTTGTGAAAGAACTCTTAAGGTAGAGTGAGGCTCTTGGGAAAATTCTGTGAGTGGGTGTATAAGGGATATGGGATTGGGTTATGTCGATTTAACTCATGTGTAACTTGTACTGTTTTTCTCATAGTGAATAGCAATATCTCTCCGAGGACGTAGGCAGGTTTTTGCCGAACCTCGTAAATTTCTCGGTGTCTTTATTTCTTGTATTTTAAACTATTCAACTGTGGGTTTGTATGTTGGTGAAGATAATCAGCCAAGGCACAACAATTGGTATCAGAGCTTTGTTGGAAGCTTTGGTTCATTAAAGGTTCAGATTTATTATTCACCATGATGACTACAAACATGTCGTTTTCAGTTGAGAAGTTTAATGGGAAGGGCAGTTTTACTCTCTGGCAGATGAGAGTAAAGGATGTCTTGACTTAACAAGGCTTGGTTAGAGCTTTGAAGGGAAAAGATGGGAAGCCTAAAGAAAATTGGGAGAAGGATTTGAGAGAGACAGCAGGTTCAAATCAAGCTCCAAAGGCAAGGGACCACAATGCTATGACTGCAAAGAATTCGGGCATAAAAAGATAAATTGTCCTTTGAGAAAAAGAAAGGATGATCTTGGTCCAGGTAGCAGCAATTTTGTGGCGGAAGACTTCGAGTATGCCCTCTAGGTACTCGAAGCAACACATCTCCTGGTGATGTATAGTCTCAAGTGTTGCAGGGGTTTTGCAGCAGGTGGAGCTATGGGATTCACAGGTGATGAGATGGTCCTGAAGAATGAGAAGTGTGAGGAATGTTTGTCTGGCTCGACGGGTGTTGCTGGAAATGGGTGCACTGACAAGTTTCCAAGTTACAGACAATGAAGAGGAGGAAAACCTGCTGGAGGAGACGAGGATGTGTCGAGATCCTGTTTGAAGATAAATGTTTTTTTTCTTGCAGCAGCTGCACATGCATTGGCAGTGACTGAATCGGAACAGGATCAACGAGGTTGATTTAGAGTGTGCATGCTGGTACGTAAGGCCAATGGACTTTGGTACAATTTGGCCAAGGTGGAGATTGTTGGATAGTGGCCAAATTAGGCTAGGAAACAAAACAATAATGATGAGGGTACATCATGATGAGGATTATGTTTCCTTGTTTTGTGGCTTGATTTGCTCCTTATTTTGTGGCTTGATTTGCTCCTTGTTTTGTGGCTTTTTCAAAGCCATAATTATTTGGCTTTCGGATGGAAGAAAGGAGGAGAAGAAAAGGGGCTGATTTTTTATTTAAATGCTAGCCAAGGGATAAAGAAAAGCACCCCAAAAGAGATGGTGAGAGCATTTGGCTCTACCATGGGCACGGGTGAGAGAAATCAAGAGAGTTAGAGTGAAAGATCTCTTGTGAAAGAACTCTTAAGGTAGAGTGAGGCTCTTGGGAAAATTCTGTGAGTGGGTGTACAAGGGATATGGGATTGGGTTATGTCGATTTAACTCATGTGTAACTTGTACTGTTTTTCTCATAGTGAAGAGCAATATCTCTCCGAGGACGTAGGCAGGTTTTTGCCGAACCTCGTAAATTTCTCGGTGTCTTTATTTCTTGTATTTTAAACTATTCAACTGTGGGTTTGTATGTTGGTGAAGATAATCAGCCAAGGCACAACAAATACATGAAAAACTGGCTTCTTTATCTGTTATCAGCTGTTCTATGATGGTCTTTTTTTTCTCTTCCCTACTAACAACTGAACTGTCTGGAATGGACCCAGTTTCCCGTGTTTTTTCTTGTGTTTTTGAATGAATTTGATCACTTCCTATCATTTTTCTATAGAATTGTCCATCTTGTTTAATCTCATGTATTCTTGATGTAATTTCTCTCATACTTAGACAATACACGATGCAGAAAGAGAAACTTAAAAGCACAAAACGGAAGATGGAATTTTTGTACCTGCTGCTGCTGCTGCTTCTTCATCTTCCACCGTTCACATTCTGCTGTCCAACAGTCGATCAAATCCTCGATATCATAAGATGCTGCTCGTAGCCTTTCGAGCCAGTTCTTTGGGGCATGAGGAGTAGAAGCATTCATCTGATGATTTCCTTCCAAAATTTTAAGCAAATCTTGAACTTCCATAAAAGAACATTTCAGCCTCTCTACCTCATCCTCGATATTGACGAATTCATTAGTAGCAGCATTAGCCAATTTCTTCATTGCAATCTCTACAATAGGACTTGCAAGGCTGATAATCAAGTCAGCCATGTTGCTATTTTCTTCCGAATTAAAATGGAAAGCCGAAAACAACAAATGGACAAGAAGAAACAAGGGTGAAAGAAAGGAAACACAGATGTAGTGTGATTTGGAGTCTGGAGAGACAATCCGGCTGTGTTTCTTGAATTAATAGATGATGCCTTGAAGAGAGCAATATATATAGCCGAGGCATGTGACGCTTAAATTCTGGAACAAGTTGATACTTTCCTTCGGTTGAAAAGATGGGAAGGCTTGAGCAGCACCAGAAGAATACTTGATAACACTCAAAGAACTTAGAATACTTGAACATACAGAAAAATCAAGGAATGACTCAAGCAGAGAGAAGAACAAATTTCCGTCCTCTCTCTGTTATTGATCTTCCCAAAGAATAATTAGAAGGTCATGGTAAGCAGCTGTTAACTTTTGAAGTTTGTGTATTTTTATATATTGTTGTATCTAGGAACCGAAACATAATACAAATATATAGAGAAGTTTGAGTGAGTTGCAAACAACACTCAACACTTAAGACTCTAACCTAGAACAACCTTCAATCAAGCTGGAAGTCTCGGCATAGGAAGAATAATTAACCTCCTTGAATTAAGGAGTTGCCAATCCAGCTGCCAACAAGACAAGACAGCTGCCAACAAGACAAGACTCAGCTGCCAACAAGACAAGACTCAGCTGCCAACAAGACAAGACTCTTATACAATTAGGTAAAACACTTACTTTAGGTAAAGCACTTACTATAGGTAAAGCACTTACTAGGGTTGACACAAACCCTATTACACAGATAATATACAATATACCTAGAGGACTTTCAATACTCCCCCTCAAGCTGGATCCAGGAGGTTGATGGATCCAATCTTGCCGAGAAGCCGCTGAAACTGAGGTGATGCTAAAGGTTTAGTGAATAGGTCTGCGAGTTGATCGTAGCTCTTGACAAAATGAGTTTTGATGACCTGTGATTGTACCTGTGCACGAACATAGTGACAATCAACTTCGATGTGCTTGGTTCTCTCGTGGAAGACAGGGTTGGACGCAATGTGCATTGCCGCTTGGTTGTCACAAAAAAGAGACATGGACTGAGTAGTAGAGACACCTAAGTCACACAACAAACCTTTCAACCATATTAGTTCACAGGCAGTAGATGCCATGGCGCGATATTCAGCCTCAGTGCTGGATCGAGCAACTACAGCTTGTTTTTTACTTTTCCAGGTAACAAGATTGCCTTCCACAAATGTGCAATACCCCGTTGTAGACTTACGATCAATAGAGTTGCCAGCCCAATCAGCATCACAATAGCCTGTGATCTCAGTGCTCTCATTCTTTTTCATGATGATGCCACGACCTATTGAACCTTTGAGATACCGAAGTAGTCTCTTGACAAGATTAAAATGCTCCATTGTGGGAGAGTGCATAAATTGGCTAGCAATGCTTACTGAATAGGCTATGTCAGGCCTTGTAATAGTCAAGTAGATCAGCTTACCCACAAGACGCTGATAATAGCTGATGTTGGGCAGTGGTTGCCCTTCCAAGCTAAGTTTGTGTTTCGTGTCTAGGGGTGTATTGACAGGTTTAGCATCACTCATGTTTGCTTCCTTGAGAAGGTCCAGAACATATTTCCGTTGGCTGAGAAAGAAACCCTTGGGAGAGGTAGCCATTTCGATGCCAAGAAAATATCTAAGTATGCCAAGATCTTTGATGGCAAAACGTTGTTGCAGTGAATGCTTAAGCTTAGTTATTTCATCCATGTTGTCTCCTGTGATGATTAAATCATCGACATAGACAAGAACGACCAGTTTCCCAGCAGTGCCCGTGCGTACGAACAATGAAGAGTCTGCATTGCTTCTTTTAAAACCAACCGTTGTGAGGACTGAACTTAGCTTGGCATACCAAGCTCTTGGTGACTGTTTAAGACCATAAATTGATTTGTGTAATCTGCACACAAGATCAGGTTCATGACTTTGAGGATGGCCTGGGGGTAACCTCATGAAGATTTCTTCTTCAAGCTCACCATGTAAGAAGGCGTTCTTTACGTCCATTTGAAACATAGGCCATCCTTTGTTAACAGCAACTGAAAGGAGTACTCTTACCGAGTTCATCTTTGCAACAGGGGCGAATGTTTCTTTGTAGTCCACTTCAAATGTTTGAGTAAAACCACGAGCCACTAATCTTGCCTTGTGTCTTTCTATGGATCCATCTGAGTTGAATTTAACCTTGTATATCCACCTGCAACCTACTGTCTTCTTTCCCTTAGGCAGTGTCTCAATGCTCCAGGTTTTGTGTTGATCAAGGGCATGCAGTTCATCTTGCATGGCTTGCTGCCAAACTGGTGATTGATTTGCTTCTTGGAATGACTGAGGCTCAACATGCTCAGTTATAGTACTCAGGAAAGCAATGTGTTTAGGAGACATTTTGTGATAGGATACGTAGTGAGACAGTGGATGTCTTGGTTTGTAAGTGACAAAGTCTTGCAGTCTTGCTGGAGGATGTCTTTCACGAGTAGGATTGCATCGAGGTGCAGTCGATTGCAACTTGTAGGATGATTCCTCAGGAGCAATACTGTGGATTGATTCAGAATTGTTGGTATCATTACTTGAGGCTTGGTTGTCATTTTCAGTAGGGATATTTGTGTGATGAACAGGCCCCATTGCATCAGGTACTTCAGTGGCAAGGATTTCAGTTCTTGGTAATGGAAACAAATCCAAGTAATTCTCCCCCTCACTTGAACTATCCAGAGCTTGGCTGTAATAAGGGTTAGTTTCATGAAATCTGACATCCTTGGAAACAATTAACCTCTTAAGTTGTGGATTGTAACATTTGTATCCCTTTTGTGTGGATGAGTAACCAAGGAAAATGCATTTGGTTGCTCTCGGGTCAAGTTTGTCTCGATGCAAGGACTGAACATGGACAAAACAAATGCATCCAAAGACTTTAAGGTGTGACAGGTCTATTTTCCTGTTTTTTACAATTTCCATTGGTGATTTGAACCCCAAAACCCTGCTAGGTAACCTGTTGATCAGGTAAGTGGCTGCCATAACACTTTGAGACCAAAAACGTTTAGGTACATTCATTTGAAACATCAATGACCTAGTTTTTTCAAGAAGATCTCGATTTTTTCTCTCGGCAATACCATTTTGTTGAGGTGTGCCAACACAACTAGTTTGATGCATGATGCCATTGTTGCTCAAATATTGAGTCATGACTTGGGACATGTATTCGGTGCCATTATCAGACCTTAGAGTTTTGATTTGAGAGGAAAAATGATTTTTAACAAGACTATGAAAGTTTTTAAACACTTCCATCACTTCACTCTTTGATTTTAACAAATATAACCAAGTTGCTCTTGAATAGTCATCAACAAAGGTTATGAAATATTTGTAACCATCAAAAGACTCACTAGTTGGTCCCCATACATCCGAGTGTACAAGTTCAAAAAGATGAAAAACTCTAGACAAAGATGAACGAAGGGGTAGCTTTGTTGCCTTTGACATGTGGCAAGTTTCACAATGAATTTGTTCTTTGTCTAAATCTGGAAACAAGGTGGACAAAACATGTTGAGATGGGTGTGCTAATCGCTGGTGCCACAAAAATTGGTCTTGAATGGAGACATGTACGGGTATAGACTTTGCTTGTAATCCACTGAGAGAGCTTTTCGAGATGTAATAGAGACCATCTAGGTAAAATCCCTCACCAATCTTCCTCTTGGTGACAAGGTCATGAAAAATGACATTTTCTGGTGAAAAAATGTCTAAGCAATTTAAGGAATTTGTGATTTTTCCTACTGAGAGAAGTTGGAATGGAAATGAAGGCACGTATAAGGCCATGGACTCTATTTGATCAGATATTAAGTGAATTTTTCCCTTGCCTACAATCCTAGCACCTTCACCATTAGCTACAGACACATGTGATGGTTTATGAAGTTTCTCGAATTTATGCAATTTTGACACTTGATTAGTCATGTGATTTGTGGCACCGGAATCTACAACCCAAAAATCATGCAACTCATTCATTTTAAGAGCAGTTTTGAAAGCATTCATGATACCTTTCATGCCTTGTTGAGGTAAGCGATCAGCATCAGCCAGGAAACCAGCAAACTTGCCAAGCAATGCCGAGGTACTTCCATCTTCATGTTCAGCAGCACGATCTTCCCTACCCTTCTTTTGATGGAGATAGGCTGCGAACTCATTTATAAGAGTAGCAGGATTTGCAGTGAACTGTTTGTATGGATCAGAACTGTTGAAAGATGAAGATGATGAGGTGTTGGCACGAGGATGTGCTCGACTTGTCTTCTGCGTGGTTTTGTCCTTCATGAAATCTGGCTTAAGTTCTGGATGGAGAATCCAGCACTTATCTATCACATGCCCGATGTTGTTACAGTGTAGGCACTTTAGATGGGGGTTTTTTCCTTTGTATCTTTTTTCATTTGTCAGATACGCCCTAGCTTCAGTCACAATGGTTTTTGTACCATTGTTCATGACTTTTCTTCTTACTTCCTCACGTTGGATGGTTGCACAAATGCTAGTGAAGGATGGTAGCTCAGGATTCATGAGGATATGGCTTCTCAAATCCTCATAGTCTGAGCTCAGACTAGACAGCAATTGAAATATCTTATCTTCTTCAGTTCTTTTAAGAAGCACCGTGGGATCAGTGGTGTGAGGTCTATAGACATCCAGCTCATTCCACATGCTTCTTAGAGAGCCAAGATGTTGAACAAAGGTTTTACCTTCTTGTTGAACGCTGGAGATATCCTTCTTGAGTTGAAAAATGCGGGCAGAATTATTTTGATTACCATACATCTCCTTCACTGTTGTCCAGAGAGTGAGTGACGACTCGGAATAGCTGAAGATCTCAGCAATCTTCCTTTCCATGGAATTAAGCAGCCATGACATGACCAGCTGATCTTTGCAAAGCCACCCTCCATATTCAGGAGAAGTGACTCCAGGAGCAGGAAGGCTGCCATCGATGAAACCCAGTTTGGATCTTCCACCTAGTGCGAGACTAACCGCTCTTGCCCACGGTAAATAGTTGAACTCATTCAGTAACACTGAACTGAGTCGTTGATTTGGATTGATATCCATTTCAGAGATGTGAGTGGAAGGAGAAGCAATGGTGCTCTCTTCCTCCGAATGCTCATCAGCCATAGTTTTGCGGAAGAGAAATCACAGCGTAAGATATTCAAAGACAGGCTTCAGAGGGATGCCTGCTCTGATACCATGTTAACTTTTGAAGTTTGTGTATTTTTATATATTGTTGTATCTAGGAACCGAAACATAATACAAATATATAGAGAAGTTTGAGTGAGTTGCAAACAACACTCAACACTTAAGACTCTAACCTAGAACAACCTTCAATCAAGCTGGAAGTCTCGGCATAGGAAGAATAATTAACCTCCTTGAATTAAGGAGTTGCCAATCCAGCTGCCAACAAGACAAGACAGCTGCCAACAAGACAAGACTCAGCTGCCAACAAGACAAGACTCTTATACAATTAGGTAAAGCACTTACTTTAGGTAAAGCACTTACTATAGGTAAAGCACTTACTAGGGTTGACACAAACCCTATTACACAGATAATATACAATATACCTAGAGGACTTTCAATAGCAGCTCTTCCGAGCTAGAACCTTAGAAATTCACAAAAAACGTGGCTCACAAGAAAATATCAACGTTTCTGCAAGGAAAGTTGTCCTTGGTGCGGAAGTGAGGAATTTTTCCTTGCTTCTAACTTCGTCCCATGGAGATGCTCTTAAAACACTCAAAAGCATAAAAAAAACCAACCAATTCCAGATGCAGCACTCAAAGAATATGGTGCGAACGCATCTTTCACCAACAACTAGAAAAATGTGGAAGGTCAGGATGTTAGTCGTTCCTCCTAAACTGGTATGTTTTAAGAAGCCAGGACGAAGAGGTTCTTTACTGTTGCACTGTGGGTGAAACAACATAACAACTTAACCATGGAAGATTCAACAAATGGAGAATTCCGGGACTTCCAAGTAAATGGCCAGTCTGATTTCAAGTTTGAAGCCTGAAGTTATTATTATTTTATATTTCTACTTTTAATCTTTTCACTATAATAATCTTTGATTAATGGCATTTCCGCAAGTTATAAATAGAAAAGAATGATTCAGATATGCTTTCTAGAAAATATCTTTCTTAATCAATTTCTTGCATGACCCGTTAATTCGACGTGACCTATTAACGAATCGGATTGTTATTGGGTCATCCATCAAAAACTTGTTATCTTAACGAGTTTGACATGATATGACTGGTTAAGATAATGGATATGACTCAGAAAAACTACAAACACGACAAACACGATCAGTTTGCCAAGCCTACCCAACACCATCTCTCACACATAGCAGCCACATGTGTGGACAGATCTGGACCATATAAGTCAGTAGCCCTGCTGACTCAAATGATTAAACTGTAAGCAAAGGAATGGGTTTGGAGTCTTTCGGACCACAACCTTCTGGAACCAAATATCTCCTCTCTGTTAGACATCCATTCTTCTCTTGCGCTGTCAAGGATTGAGTTAACAACGCATATCAAACTCAGCTAACATAGATCAAGATGAGTCATACAAAGATGAAAAAATTAAAGCTAAAACATATCAAAAGAAAATAAACTATTACTCCGGAGGTCCACACTTTATGATTATTAGTTTTTGTATATATGTACGCATAGGGGAGAATGAATACTAAAATGACATTCCGCGCCGGCGGCATTCGGCACAGATTTTATGTATGTATCTATATTAACATAAATGCTAGACTGATGTAGCACTCCGGCTACAAATGCATGATGTTATTGTTGTGCCTTGGCTGATTATCTTCACCAACATACAAACCCACAGTTGAATAGTTTAAAATACGAGAAATAAAGACATCGAGAAATTTACGAGGTTCGGCAAAAACCTGCCTACGTCCTCGGAGAGATATTGCTCTTTACTATGAGAAAAACAGTACAAGTTACACATGAGTTAAATCGACATAACCCAATCCTATATCCCTTGTACACCCACTCACAGAATTTTCCCAAGAGCCTCACTCTACCCCAAGAGTTCTTTCACAAGAGATCTTTCACTCTAGCTCTCTTGATTTCTCTCACCCATGCCCATGGTAGAGCCAAATGCTCACACCATCTCTTTTGGATGCTTTCCTTCTCTCATCCGTATCCTTGTTTTGCCAAATGCTCTCTTTTTATGTTTTTCTTAATCCAAGCCTTCTCCCACAAAACATGGTTTTGAAAAAACCACAAAACATGGCTTTGAAAAAAACCACAAAACATGGCTTTGAAAAAGCCACAAAACATGGAAACATTTGGCCATTATCCAACAATCTCCACCTTGGCCAAATTGTACCAAAGTCCATTGGCCTTACGTACCAGCATGCACACTCTGAATCAACCTCGTTGGTCCTGTTCCGATTCAGTTACTGCCAATGCATGTGCAGCTGCTGCAAGCCAAAAAATCACCATTTAGCTTCAGACAGGATCTCAACACATCCTCGTCTCCTCCAGCAGGTTTTCCTCCTCTTCATTGTCTGCAACCTGGAAACTCGTCAGCGCGCCTATTTCCAGCAACAACCCATCGAGCCAGACAAAATTCCCACACTTCCTCCTACCTCAGGACCTTCTCATCACCTGTGAATCCCATAGCTCCACCTGCTGCAAAACCCCTGCAACACTTGAGACTAAACATCACCAGGAGAAGTGTTGCTTCGAGTACCTAGAGGGCATACTCAAAGTCTTCCACCACAAACTTGCTAACCCGGCCTTGCACCCGTAGCACTGTGGACCCTTGCCTCCGGAACTGGATCCGAACCTGCTGTCTCTCTCAGATCCTCTTTCCAATTTTCTTTCACGATTTCAACCTTGAATAGCTTAAGCAGTCTTGTGCCCACCATCATCCATGGTCTCTTGTGTGTATCATTCCACACCAAAGAAGCTTGCACCTGCTCCAAACTTACTGTTTCTTTCCTTACAGTAAAGTTTTACAAGGTTCTCGTACAAATCTGAAAGTGAGGTAAGAAGAAAGAGGCCTTTGTCTTTTTCCTCAACATCAACTTTCGCTGTTGATCCAAGCATCCCTAAACACGGCTTCCATTTCTTCAGGCTTCCATTACTCTCCTTTACCAAGAGCAAAACCGCCTCTTCCTTTAAACTGCTCAACTGAAAATTCCATGGTGAACAACAAATCTGGACCTCCAACGAACCAAAGCCCCCAACGATGCTCTGATACCAATTGTTGTGCCTTGGCCCGTTCGTTAGTGCGGAACCGAGATTCAGATTACAACCTCACCAAAATCACACACAGTTGAACAAAATAAAATACAAGAAATAAAGACACCGAGAAATTTACGAGGTTCGGCAAAAACCTGCCTACGTCCTCGGAGAGATATTGCTCTTCACTATGAGAAAAACAGTACAAGTTACACATGAGTTAAATCGACATAACCCAATCCCATATCCCTTGTACACCCACTCACAGAATTTTCCCAAGAGCCTCACTCTACCCCAAGAGTTCTTTCACAAGAGATCTTTCACTCTAGCTCTCTTGATTTCTCTCACCCATGCCCATGGTAGAGCCAAATGCTCACACCATCTCTTTTGGATGCTTTCCTTCTCTCATCCGTATCCTTGTTTTGCCAAATGCTCTCTTTTTATGCTTTTCTTAATCCAAGCATTCTCCCACAAAACATGGCTTTGAAAAAACCACAAAACATGACTTTGAAAAAAACCACAAAACATGGCTTTGAAAAAGCCACAAAACATGGAAACATTTGGCCATTATCCAACAGTTATACGCAAGGTCTTTAGCTATCACTTGGAGGGTCCTCCATACAGTTTTTGGAATTGTTATAAAGAGACCGGGTATGGCGAATTTCTCAAGCGGAATTTAACTCATGTCTTCTAGACGCCTACAGTTTTCAATTTGAAAAAGAGAATTTTTACGTCCTTGATTCACAGGGATGACATTGAGGTAGCCAAACTAACGGGGCGTACGCGACCTAGATGTCCGAGGACGGTTCAAAATGTCAGCGCTCTCATCAGGAGTTGTTTATGAGATTGCCTACATAGTTAAATTAACAAATGGAGCATCCGGATGGGAACTCCCTGTTACACTCAAAATCAATCTCCCAGGGCAGGGCGGAACAGAAAAGAAGCGCCGATATAGTCTCCTCGAGAAGCCGAGAGGACTGTATGGAGCTTAACGGTGGCAGCTTTCAGTCCATGGCAGGAGAAACTGGAGAAGTGATCTTTGATCTTTATATTCATGACAAGCCCTCCAAAAGTGGGCTTATCATTAAAGGTATCATTATCAGGCCGAAAGAATTGAACAGATCTTAAATCCTAAATGTTCGATCTGTTAAGAACACCTACCAAAAGATTTGTACATAGAGGCACATAAACTCATTTGATCCTTGAGATCCAATTCTTATGAAGTTACCATGGACTTATCAAGTCAGCTGAGGAAAACTTAAAATATTATATTGCATAAACTTGAATGTGAGAGTAAAGCAAATTCCTTTTACGTGCATGAGCTCTCTTGAAAATATATTCAATCTTAACTTGATTACACTCTTAACTGTATTTAGATTAAAGAAAATTAGGCAAGTGGTAAAATTATCCCTTGATCAGGACAGTTCTTTTAAGCGCACCACATTTCAAATTCAAATCTACCTCCTCATCGTGTCCCTCCAACTAGTGTAAATTAAAGTAGTACTGTCCCTTGTAAAACTAAATAAAAAATAAAACATAAAATTTAAAGATTAAAAGACATAAAAAAAACCGGTGTGCAATCCGGTCAGCTCTGGTCCACGTTCCAAATCACTGTCGCGTCACTTATATCCTCCTTGGACCTGGATTGTCTGCCCTCCCTATCTCATATTCTCTTATTTCTGTGGTCACGGTTAAGCCACGTCTACATTTTATATTGATTTTTTTTTTTTTATAGAAATAATAAGACAAAAAACAATGGAAATATAAAATGTTGACATGGTTTAACCGTGACCACATAAATAGGTGGGGATGGGAAGGGTATGGGATGGGGAGGGCAGACAATTCAAGTCCATCAGGCTTGTTTTCAGCTTGAGCATCTGAAAGAACTGTGGACATTATGTGCAGTTTAGGCATTTTCTTGTGCAAGGTATGATGGGTGAGTGACCCAAGAGAACAAATTTCATTGGGACACAAGTGTTATCATAGTTATTTTAGAGGGACACTTAGAGAAAAAATCCAATTAAGATCATTCATGAAAAAAAGATTGGACTGATTTTGGAGTCACGGTAAGAGAATCTTGCATATTGTTAGATATATTCATTTCTCTGTTTATACACATTATGTAAAAAAAATATCATACCACATATGGGAATAGATTTATTAAAAATTCAATTGTTTTACAAAAAATCCACTTGAAAATTCTTTTTAAATAAGCATATGACATGTGGTTCTCCAAAATACGCTTCTATAACCCATGAACATTCTTAAGTTAGAAACACGATTAATCGTAAATAAAAACAAAAATAAAACATTTTTCTAGTCCTCATAAGAGCAGCCCCTTTAGTTTTGAAATAGAAGCCCAAGCCTAAACCTTTTCAATTGGCACAGCCCAGTCCATTTTGCAGAAGCATTAAATAACAATTGGAATTCAATTTACAGTTAACTACCCGCCAACCCAAAACAAAGCGGAAAAAAACCGTCCGCCTCCTACCCTTACCCCTAACAATCCAAATCCCTTCTGTGCAACCGCCACGTGTTCTAACCACAGCCAGTGCAGATAAATATCCTTCCACAGTTCCTCTCTCCAAAAATCTTCCCCCGACCTTATAGTATGCGTCTAGCTCCCTGCGAAGCTGGGAACTCGGTACACTGACTCAGCGACTCGGTGAGTCGTTTCATGCTCTGGAAACCATGAACCCCAGAGCGCTTCTTTACTCCTTCTCTCCGAAACCCAACATCGTCCTGCCCGATATTTCGGCCACCAAGAGAAGTTTCGGCGCCGATCACCCGAGACACCAACCGCCGTTTCGGTTACGCGTGTGGATTCGGAACCGTGAGCAGTACTGCTGTTTCGCACGCGTTTCGCGCGGCGGCGGTGGTAACCGGAGGAGCGGGAAAGTGTTTGCGGATGTTAAATCGGTGGATAAGTTCGAGAAGGGGTTGGACGATGTCGTTTCGAGGAAGGAGGATTTGGAGGTGGAGTCCGCGGCGGAGGTTTCGTGGTTACAAGATTTTCCGAAACGATGGGTCATTGTCGTTTTGTGCTTTTCGGCTTTCCTTCTCTGCAACATGGACAGAGTAAGCTTGAAGCTTTAATGGTTATGCAATTTGGAAATGGTAATTAAAAATGGAAGGTGGAAGTTAATTACAGCAGTAAAAAGTTATTTTTTGTGAACTGTGGCAGGTAAATATGAGCATTGCAATTCTACCCATGTCAGCAGAGTACAATTGGAACCCAGCAACAGTTGGTTTGATACAGTCTTCTTTCTTCTGGGGATACCTCCTAACTCAGGTTAATTACATTTATGCACTTCTTGTAGTTAGTAATTACATCACATTTTTTAAGTTTGTATGTGATTGGGTCAACCGAGTTTACTAGAGTTTGTCAAATCCATTTTTTCGTAGATTAGACTGGTTCAGAATATCGTGTTTTCAAACAAACTTAAGCCCATTGCCCTTTTGTCCTGTAACATCGATGACACATTCCTGATGTTCCATCAAAGATTCAAAAGTATAGCTTGTGAGAAACTTTTTGGTTTTTCTTTTAGTTACGTTAGAGGGAATCAGATTCTGGACTTATCGTAATCTAATCTATAGTACGCCCTCCCTCGGGAGTTAACACTTGATGTTTTATCCTTTTTTTTTTTTCGGTTAACTTATGACTGTGAGTGGCAGATTGCTGGTGGAATATGGGCAGACACAGTAGGTGGGAAGCAAGTATTGGCATTTGGAGTCATTTGGTGGTCCATTGCTACTATTCTCACTCCTGTTGCCGCTAAAGTTGGATTGCCTTTCCTACTCGTTGTTCGTGCATTCATGGGGATTGGTGAGGTTGGTCTTCTATAATTTATCAGTAATCTGTAGGAAATAGGTTGTTTATCGATCACTAGTTACTATGATTATTTGTCAACTTTTGATAATACTAATCACTATGGTTATTCGTTAACTTTTACTAATTACTATTCACTTAGTCTGCTTTTCTTTTCAGGGTGTTGCTATGCCTGCAATGAATAATATACTGTCGAAATGGATTCCTGTAGCAGAGAGAAGTAGATCTTTGGCTCTGGTTTACAGTGGAATGTATCTTGGATCAGTCACCGGCTTGGCTTTTTCACCATTTCTAATACATCAGTTTGGATGGCCATCAGTCTTTTACTCCTTTGGTTCTCTGGGGACGGTCTGGTTCGCTCTATGGCTAAGTAAGGTGAGTGACTTTTACCCCCTCTCAGATTAGTATTTCTTTTTCAGGAAACATGTTACTTGCAACCTAAGGTACAACTTTTCGCTATAAGTTTGGTATTTATAAGCAATGTCCTTAATTTTTTTTTCTTTACTGATGTATAAGTTCTATATTTGATTTTTTTTTTTTTCATGGGGCTGTTAATGTAGGCACACAGTTCACCTCTCGAGGATCCTGAGCTGCGACCAGCGGAGAAGAAGCTTATTCTTGCAAGTAGTATTTCCAAGGAACCTGTTAAACAGATTCCTTGGAAATTAATTTTGTCCAAAGCACCTGTTTGGGCCCTGATAGTGTCTCACTTCTGCCACAATTGGGGAACATTTATTCTTCTCACATGGATGCCAACTTACTATAACCAAGTAAGTCATCATTTCTTGCATTTGTTACCCTAGTTTCATGCCGCATAGTTTTCCTTCTAGTATAAAAATTAACTATCTTGTGGCTTTGCCAAAGTAGACGGTACTACAAAATTGGTTAATGCTTGTTGCTGCATAAGTGGCAAAGTGTTCAATCAGGCCTGAAATTGCAAGTTGAATTCTGATTTTACCATTGATCCAACCATTAGGTACTGAAGTTCAATCTTACCGAATCAGGGCTATTCTGCGTCCTGCCCTGGCTAACAATGGCATTTTCTGCAAATCTTGGAGGGTGGATTGCAGACACTCTTGTCAGCAAGGGCTTCTCTGTGACAAGGGTTCGGAAGGTATCATATTTCATCATCTTTTTTAATCTAAACCAAATATTATTTGGGGAACAGTTTTCCGAGATAGAAATCACATTTTCTAGTTCAGCTGTCGCGTTACTAATCTATATCATCCATCGCAGATTATGCAAACAATTGGGTTTCTAGGCCCTGCTTTCTTCCTAACACAGTTGAGCCATATTAATTCTCCTGCAATGGCTGTTCTATGCATGGCATGCAGTCAGGTATGCTTCGTTTCAAAGCTTGGTACAATTGCTTAATATTTTTGTTGTTCATTCAATAATTAGCTATCGTGTGCCTTATCTTGTTTTGTTTCTTTTGCTTAAATAGGGAACTGATGCATTCTCGCAATCTGGTCTATATTCAAACCATCAAGATATCGCTCCACGATATTCTGTAAGTATTGGTTTAGTTTCTGGTTTTGTCTTGCCCGTGCCAGTTTCTACTGTCTGTTAGAACCATAAATCAAACATCTACCGAGTTCCAACATAAGCCTATCAGTCAATTGGCAATTGTGTGCTATTTGGATTTGTAGTATTGTATTATTGTATCTCAAGAGTGAAGAGTAGGAGAAAACTGTGGTTCTAATGATCTTTGTTCCAACTGTTTCTCAGGGGGTATTGCTTGGTATGTCAAACACAGCCGGAGTGCTGGCAGGTGTCTTTGGAACGGCATCCACTGGTTACATTTTACAACACGGTCAGTCTCCATTTATTGCAAATTTTAGTTTGCATTTCACGCGTTAGCGGAAATCAAATTGCCCGAATTTGTTGGCCTTGGGGACATCAAATCATGACATCAAGTTGTAATCCATTGGCAACAAGCTGATTCCAACACCCCTCCCTCTCCGCTTTGATATTTTTCAGGTTCTTGGGATGATGTATTCAAGGTTTCGGTAGGCCTTTACCTGGTCGGAACTGTTGTTTGGAATCTGTTCTCAACTGGCGAAAAGATCATAGATTAGTTCACAGATAACTTGATTCTTAATAATCGCCGGCACTTCATTCCTGAGCTTTTATAGTTCAGAGTTATATTGGAGGAAAGAGGTAGCAAAAATGCCAAGAAATTGAAGTTGGAAGGAAAGCAGTATCATTTTATTGATAGTCTTGGACTTGCAGAAGAATGTTACAAAGATTTTGACGTCAATCTGGAAGCTTGAAATCGAAAGAGTGAGGTGCTAGCTAGTTCTTCCCTGCAACATTTGAAGTTTCATAAACCGGCTGCATTTCATACAAAATTTTCATGAATGCTGAATATATGGTAAAATTAAATGAACCCCCAACACAGCCATTTTCTGTAAATGTTGTATATTGTAATTTGTATGTACATGCATTTCCCATTAATATACCCTTTTTTTAACTACTAGGCTTCATTCTTAGACATTGAAGTTTGAATGTGCTTGTAAAATTGTTGAAAGCACTTTCTTCATAAGTACTTTTGGAACCAGTCCTTAGGAAAAATACAAGTGAATCCTAAAAAAAACACTTAAAGTGCTTCCTGCAATGGTGTTTCTTGCATACAGTGGCGAAGCCATGATTTGCCGAGGGGAGGGGCGAAATTAAAAAGAATACAAGGTTCAATCGAAGCGATTGCTTTTATATTGGAGAGTGCAAAGTTTTGAATCAATATTCATAGCAGAAAATAGTCTCTCCACCAAAGCGGTTGTAAGCAATAATTTCAGAGCCAATGTAAGAAGCTTAAATTGGCTGGGATTAGATCCTAAAAAATGTTAGGCACTAGTCTAAAAACGGATTGGGACCTAGCAGCTAGGTGCGTCAGTGAGATTTAGGCAGGAGCCTAGATGGATTTAAATTAAGGAAAACTAATGAAAATGTTTTGAAAATTTTGAGTTTTAACGATAAGGACAAAATAAATGTTAAAGTGAATAGTACCAGGATTGACTTTTTAGTGTAAAAATGTAATTTTTCGTTAAAGTAAATAGTACCTGGAGTTTTTTTGTTAAAGTTCCCTTTAAATTATCATAAAATAAGCATTAAACTATATTTACATTGTTTTTAAAAATTAATACAATATTTATAAATAATATGAGAGTTTAAAATAAATACGTTGGGAATCTTAAAAGACAAAATAAAAATACATACAAGAATAAAAAATAAAAAAATAAAAAATAAAAAGGAGAGAAATGGGTTAATAAACCACAAAAAAGAATAATACTTGGTACTGACATTTACTGACCTTCTAATAGACCAATAAAATAAAGACACATGTCCATTTTCAAGTCCCTAACCATACAACCAAAGATCCCTTATTCTGCAAACCAAACATTCTTCGTCTCCCTCATCGAACACTGAATCCCCTCTCATCTACGGTGATGCACCCGCAACTCCTCTCTTCCCGGTGACCTAATCCCTATTTCCTGCGACCCACCAATCGCTTTTTTCTATAGAGACTGCGACCGTTGTCCTCCATTATGGACTACGACGATGATTGTGACCAGTCATCATCAATTCGCCATTTCATCTTAACCTGGTGATGTTTGTGGTGACGAGCAAGATCCTAAAGCCACATTCTTCGCAAATCCAACCAAACTATTGCCCTTCCTCTGCAAATTCGACCAAGGCGGTGCATCGACCCAAACCAATTTTTACAAGTGCCATGAATTTCGACGAGAGCGGAGGGGCTGAATCAGCGCTCCTAGCGTGTTTTCCGGTGAGGGGAGTGGCGGCTGTCACTTCTCGCTCTCACGTAGTTTCGCCACTGCTTGTATAAAGCATTTCGAGTGTTTTGAGAACCCAAAAATAATTTAACCAAAAGCGCTTAAAAGCACTTCAATCAAAATGTGTGTTGGTATGGGCTCGTTTGATGTTTGATTGAATTCGAAAACAATGTCCGAATTATGTTGAATGATTTAACCACCCAAAAAAAAAAAAAAAAAATGCCGAATGCGCGAAAAAAGTGTCTAACTTCGGTGTCTCTCCTACAAGTTGGTTAGCTACAACTGCTTTGTTAATATTCACTTACGGAAACAAGTTTCACTTCTATAAGATTTGTACTCAACAATCCGATTAACTATTATTGACACGTAATACACATAGTTATACTATATCAAAATTATAGGTTTAATAAATGTTTGTCAAAACAAGAAGAGAATGATTAGGTTCAGACATAAATCAAAACTTAAAACTAAAGTAATACGATCAATTTATCATTGCACCTGAGATTTTGTGTTCGACTCTCCCTACCTAGTATCCTTTGTGCAAACAAAAATATCACAGTTATGCTAATTATTTAAAATTTGCTAATCTAGTTTAGCTACTACATACATAGAACATGCTTGAAGAGTATTAATTATATTTTATTGATAAAAGTATTAATTAAAAAAACGCACATCAAATGAAATGGAATATAATTAACAACATAAAGACATCATCAAATCTTCCAACTCAGATGAGCAACCCTCACTCACCCACTTTTTTACTTAACCCACCCACCCAATAAAAACCAACAACATTTGACAACAGTATACATTTTAAAAGTAAAACAAATTAAATGACTTCTGTATCCTCACCATCCCTGTGAGATTTTTTGTGTGTCTGAAACACGAACACATACGTCATACATTATTATACAAGCGAAAAGAAACTTTTCCTACTTGCAAAATAATATATGATATATCGCTCCGTGTTTTCAGTATATTAAAAAATATCTTCCCACACATGCCAACAATCCCGAAAATACCTCTGCCTATGCTGAGGTGGCAGCCACATAACCTGGCCCACCACCAAGCTTACGTGGATGCAAATGCACCTGAAGCCCGTTCTTCATGAAGAGTGTGAGCGACATCTTCTGCTGTGCTCGGAAACCGGGAACCGGAGACAGCCGGTAACGCAAAAGCACGGCAGAAACCACCGATTTCATCTGCAGGTAAGCCAAGTCCTTCCCCAAACAAGTCCTCGGTCCAGCATTGAAAGCCACGAACTTGTAACCGTCCTGGGGCGGTTCGAACCGGTTCCCGTCGGCCGACATCCACCGTTCCGGTTTAAACTCCATGCAATCCTCCCCCCAAATGCTCTTCATCCTCCCCACCGAGTAAATCGAATACGTCACCGTCGAACCGGCCGGCACGAAAGTCCCGTCAGGCAGAACGTCGTCTTTCACGACGTACTTGAAATCCTCCGGCACGGAGGGGTATAGTCGTAAAGTCTCAGCCAGCGCCGCCTTCAAGTAAACCAATTTATCCGCCTCGTCGAACACCAACGGCTCCTCCGTCCATAGCCGCGGATCATCACCACGTGTCTGTTTCAGCACCGTCGAGATCTCGGCGATGATTTTCTCCTCGATGTGGGGATTTTCCATGATGAGGTGGAAGAACCAGCTGAGCGCCACCGACGACGTGTCGCGGCCGGCGAGGACGAAGTTAAGAGCGATGCGCTGGAGGACGGCGCTTGGGAATGGGTTGCCGTCGACGTCGCGCTTGTTCATGAAGCGGGAGATGAGGTCGTCGGACGGTGTCAACTTGCGGGCGGCGACGGCGTCGTTCATGTAGTCCCCAACGATTTTGAGGCTCTTCTCCAGCTGTCGCTCGGCTCCGAGACCGAAGAACTTCTGGATTCTCCATAGGAAAGCGGGGTAGAGGAGGCGCTGGAGGGTGGCTTCAGTGGCGTTGTCGAATGCCTTTGCAAATGGGTTGTCGGATAGCTCCGGCGACAGCGTTTCCGGGTCCTTGCCTGGTGGGAAAATGTTAGTTTGAATATCGCCACGTAATTACTATAATAACTACCATGCACAGTTTTACAAATTTACCTTTTTGAACTTAGATTTAAATAATTTTGCATTTTGGTCCCGACAAATTAAACATTTTCAATCTCATCTTATAGTTAGAAACATTTAGACCATTTGGTTAATTTGCCAAATTTTATCATTTCAATAAATTTGTCGAGCACGTAGATACAATTTTGAATATCAAAAGTATAAGGACCAGGATAATATTTACGGTAAACAGGGAGGAGAAAAGTGTAATTTAATTTATTTTTTAAAATTACATTTTTAATAAATTTTGAGAGTTAATTTTGAACATTACCGAATGTGAGTCCACAAATGTTGTCGAATGTCAAGCGAAGCAAAAGGTCCTGCAAGTCCACCGCGATGTGATCTCTCGCCGCCTTATCCAAAATGCACCAAAGCCGGTTCCTGATCGTCCGGTTGACCCACCGAGCCATGGCCTGCCTCAACGTCCGCGTCGTGAACTCCAAAGCAGCCGTCTTCCTCTGTATCAGCCACGTCTCTCCGTCGCTGTTGAATATCCCTTCCCCCAAAAGGTCATGAAAAGCTGCCTGCCACGTCGGGCCCTTGGGATAATTATCGAACCGAGTACGGAGAATATGCTCGATGTTTTTAGGGTTGCTTGTCACGGTGTACAACCCTTGCTTGCGAGCCACGAAAGGGAGAGCGAGCGTGCATGTTTGGTACGTGGCGGAGCCGCCGGTGGCGCGGAGGTTGCTCGTGATCCAATCGTGGATTTGCTTCCGATTTGAGTAGAGAAACGGAAGGCTGCCCACAACTGGCCAGACGCTCGGGCCGGTGAGTTTTCTAGCCAAGAGGTAGAACCAGAAGAGGTATACGGATGTGGCAGCAAATAGGGCGGAGAGAATCGGTAGGGCTTCCATTTTAGCTAGCTATATCAGTGTTGAGGTTATAGAATTGGGCGATCGAGCAGTATATACTAAGAGAAAAAGTGTGACGGGTATATATATAAAGATTGATATAAATATTAATGTGGAAATTTTGTAGGAAGAGTTGTTGGGAAATTTTGGGCATACGTACAAGTCGCTGCCAAATCGAACCTAATTACTAAGCTTTAAATATGTAAGGGGTTTATATTGTAAATTTGTAGCCGTTTGCGTAGGTGCATGGAAGATAATTGCTTATGGGGAGGGTGGAGATTAATTATCCGAAGTAAAATGATTATTTACTGATTAATTAGGTAGGGTTTTAATTAACTTGGTTTTAACTGTCTTATTGTTTGCTTTGGTGACTGGCCATAAGCAAATGCCACCTCCGGCCGACATGTTAACGTACGCTACCATTGATTTTAGTATCATTTTCAATCCTTGTACGTGGCATTGGCTTACAATATGGTCATTACTTAATTTAGAAAGATGATGCTTAGAAAGATCATGCTTACATAGGGTAATTTAGAAAGATGATGATGGCATGAAATGGGCCTTAATAGGTTCTAGAAATATACTATGTTTGATATAATTGAAAAGAAGAAACTAATAAAACAACTCCGTTCTTGCTATCCGATTTGCGTCTTTTGACTACTTGTTCAATTCATTTTGTTATCTAATCTACGCAAACATGTGATTGTTAGGTTTTACATGTGGGTTAACTTTTTATAATACTATAAAGGAAGTTGAGGAATTCCACCATAAAACTAAGTAGCAATATAGGAAGTAGCCCAACGCTTCATAAACACATTTAAGATTTGATAAACTTGTAATATATAAAAGACATTTCTTCACAGCCTCACAATTAGATAATTAAAGTTCAAGGCCTTACTAGCTAGCGTTCTAATAAAACATTAACAATGGTTAAAGAACATATATAACATTTTGCCTATTATTAACCATCAAATCTTATCTAATGACTTTGTTAATGTTCAAAATTGAAAGTTAACTTAGAGGATAGTGGTTCACTCATAAACAAGATCTGTATACATATTTGTGTGAGGTTACAAATGTTCCATGAAATGGCTCAAAGCTTTTAGTTGGCAAGGAGAAACCAAAGAACAGTAGGTTTTCTCCATCCAACCAGCCATCCCCTAATTTCCTCTGCCCTCTTCCCTCTATACATACAAACCCACCTTCCTAAGGAAGGTCAAGTGATGGTCTCGCCATACAGATTCATGTGGCCTCTCTCTATCCACTCATTAATGTCTAAAGACTAACAAATATCTAGTCTTGGTTAAGGGGTCTTCATTCAATGGTAGTTTATATGTAGAGCACTTGGAGAGGTGGTCTCAATAGAGCACCCTGGATAGGTGGTCTCCATAGAGCACTGGAGAGGTGGTCGTATGTAGAGCACCTGGAGAGGTGGTCATCTGTAGAGCACTTAGAGATGTGGTCTGGTGGTTTCAGTAAAGCACCCTGGAGAGGTGGTCGTCCTTAGAGCACTTGAAGAAGTGGTTTGGGGGTCTCAATAGGGCACCCTGAAGAGGTAGTCTACGTACAACACCTGGAGAGGTTTGGTCCCCAATCAAAGAGTCTTTCTTCATAATGGTGACATGGCAAGAATGGGACCGAGTCATTTTGTAGACCAGTGTACAGACTCATAAAATGATTGTTGTTTTATACTTTTTTTTTTATTTTATTTTTTATTTTTTCAGATGGAAGGTGAATTTCCTTGTTTGCTCTTGCATTTGAGAAAATATTTAACAGAGTGAACGAAAATGATCACTATGATTATACGAGTCCTAACTATTGAGGACTGTAAAACCTAATATTCGAATTCACGGACAAAAATACAACTCATACTATAGTTAAAGGACTGTATTGCTACAATAATTAAAGCCAAAAGGAAAAGATTGAGAGAAAGTTTTTAATCAAACCCCTTTACTAATGACTATAAAGACACTTATACGCTACTTTGAAGACAACTTTTACTTAAGAATCAGGTAATGTACTCAGAAGTTGGTTTCTAGACTTCTACTTATGTGCATGCCAAATCGCTGAAAATTGTAAGCTCACAAGTAAGGTTATGGCTATCCCGTTTTCCATGGTGGTTGGGGACCATATATACGGATGAATTATATATCTTTTAATTCTTATTATTTCCTGCCAAGCAATGAATTTAATTCCTAATGACTAGGGTTCTGCAAAATACTCAAAAACACTTTCTTGTATATGTATGCATATCAAGGAGAGCAAGTAATTCAGAAGCTTCCTCAGAATCGATCTAAATACATGCATGGAAATTATGGTTGATTTCCTTGGCATTCTTGCAAGCTCAGCAAATATCTGTGAGTGTGAGAGTAAAGGGTGGGTGGAGTCGGTTGACCCGATTTAGAAAACAGGGAAAACGAAATCTAAAACATTTGTGTTTTCTAAGTGAGACACCTAGCTGATACCTAAGAGATGAAGCTCAGTTGACTTTCATTTGATCTGAAATATTACAAGTACTTTCAAGAAAAGATGGAGCTTTGCATAGAACAAATGGTCACGTTTTCCCATTCTTTACGACAATCGGCACCAATCCATGCTGCGTAGTTCGTCCAAACCTCACGTTTCACTGCAAAATTGTACTGCAAGTCAAAGAAATTCTACGCATGGTGAACTTTTGTCAAATAGGGCTGGTTCTGGTTGGTTTTTGGTTTTGGTTTTTCTCACGCCAATCCACACGGCAAGGGCTTCCTCAATGCCCATTGTTTTACACACATATGGATATGATTTTCTTATTCACACCGTTCCCTACGGGGAAGGTAATTGACGGTAGCACACTCACACTAATCTTCACGGCAAGGGCTTCTTCATTGCCCATTGTTCAACTCACATGACAGGCTAGGAGACGGACTTATATAGAACCGATATATAGTCATTGTGGCGTTTTATG
Source organism: Pyrus communis (assembly GCF_963583255.1). Classification (NCBI taxonomy): domain Eukaryota; kingdom Viridiplantae; phylum Streptophyta; class Magnoliopsida; order Rosales; family Rosaceae; genus Pyrus; species Pyrus communis. The sequence goes on along the minus strand of NC_084810.1, from coordinate 22,624,469 downwards.
TCAATAATACAACGTCATGTGGCCAGAAATTTATTACATATGACACTATATTATTGACACCAATCACTACTATAGCGGTATATCCATTACACGTAAGTCGTCTTCGCATGCTATGACTCTTCACTGCCTATTTATTAGCTTGGTCTCACGACTCTCACCTAGTTATTCGGCATGCCATCATCGTAACCCGAGTTTAATCTACTCTGACACTTTGGCCTGTTTAACTGCAGCTTCTAGGGAAGGTTGAACGAGTTCACCACTGTGTGACATTTCAAGTAACTTGAAATAGGTTATGAGTAAAATTATCTCCATATAGCCTTGTATAAGTGTTCCCCATGCTTGACGATACGAGTACGGGAATCTGTATCGCTGCACAATATACGAGCGGGCGCGAGGACACTAGCAAGTTACTAGATATCTGACATCGTCTTGGTTAGCAAAGGTGAAGTTAGGTGCAACCTACATCGGTAAGACTTGTTTTGAGTGGGGCATGCCCCAAAGAGAATACCACGTTACTAAGTGCCTATGTGGACCAGAGGCGTGACATGTTTAATACATTATATATATATATATATAATGTGTATATATATATATATATATATATATATATATATTTTTGAAAATCGGCATAGAATCAGATCAGCTTAAAAATTCTCTCATTTTCTCTATTCAATTTTCCCTCTCTTTCCCCTTTTCCACTTTTCTTCTTGTTGTTATCGTCGTCTCTCCCACAAATTATAAGGTCTTGTTTGGTGCTAAAATTGAATTAGCTGTGTAGAAAATTTATCCCTTTAATTTCTATAAAAATCTTGGGAGGCCAAATATAATTAAATTTCTTTTCATAACTAACTAATCTAGCGATTTAGAAATTAACATTCATTTATTTCTTTAACGTATTGAATCTAGTAAGTCATTCAGTTTTATTCAATCTTCGACATCAAACAACGCCAAAAATGTCAGCAATCATATGGAATACAAATTCCAATCCTTTTTAGGCATTGTTTTCCTAGTTTGAAAATGTCAGCAATCATATGGAATACAAATTCCAATCCTTTTTAGGCATTGTTTTCCTAGTTTGTTAAACGTTTAGCTCCAATAGACCTAGTTGGCTAACCATCTCCACTTGCCCCTTTTAAAACTCTAGTCTCCACTAACTGCAGGTTATGGTACTGCCACGTGTCCTATTCAAATCCATGTAATTGAAGAGAGGTTTTTCAATGTAACTGAAACATAAGATAGTACATCACGTGTCACTATACAAATGGTAGGATATATGTGTTAAAAAGTTAATAACTTATAAATTACAATTTTCCACCACTTATATGAAAATATGTAGTATACCATCCGTATTCCAGTTATAATAAAAAATTTCTCGTCACAGAGAACTATCCCTCATCTTACAAAATACCCTTTATTTATTTTGCCTCCTGGTAGAATTTACAGACAGCAGCAAAAATATTGGCCAAAAATATTAGAGGAATGAGGATAAGACACTTGTGGAGAGCTTGTGCTACAAACACATCCATTCAAATCTAAGTCACCATACAAAATCCATCCAGCGGCTCACATTCACTGAAAAAAAAAAAAGTGAGGATACATTATCCTACTCACTTTGCTTCCCTCCTCTTATTCACTCCCAACCATTCCAAACTTTCATACCATTTTCCTCTAGAGACTCAAACAAGCTTAACATGGCTTCCTTGACAATGGTCTTTCCTCCGGTGGTGACTGGCAGAGCAACCGGCCAAGTGTACGCTGCAACGGCGGCCAAGGGAGGAAGCAAAGAAGAAAAGGGTCCGTTTGACTGGATTCTCGGAGGGCTAGCGAAGGAGGACCAGCTGCTTGAGGTTGATCCAATCCTGAAGAAGGTTGAGGACAAGAATGGTACCGTCAGCGGCAGCAAGGGCACTGTGGTTGTGCCGCCGAAGAAGAAGCAGGGTGGCTTTGGAGGCCTTTTTGCCAAGAAGGACTGATCATTTTAGGCAGTATTCTGTGTTTAATTTGCTTTCTGTACTCATTGATCATTGTGAAACATGTTAAGCATGTTAAATCCTTCACCTGCCTCCGCATCTAAAGATCTTCATTTTAATATCCATTTTTGATCAGCAGGTAGATAATATATATGATATATTTTGGAAAATTAGAATAAATTGTGGCAAATGGGGTTCTGATCTGTTGATGTTTTCCCTGTGAGAAATGATTTTCACATGCCTTTTTTCTCTCTCTACTTCAATTATGACATGTAGAGTACCGCTTCAATATCCGGTATTTGGACAGATCTCTCCAAACCATGTGATCAGAAAAAACCTAACATTCTAATCCCACACCACCAAAGTGGTGAAGATTAGTAGAATGCCTTGGGAGATAAACTTTAGTGGGGTTGCCTGACCAACCACGTGGTCAGACCACTCTCACAAGCGAACAAGCCTCTTGTATTTGAATACCATTTGGCCCGCGTAAGTGCAACTCTCAATGCACGGATCTCACGGTCTCACCCCTTGTGACAGCGGCCTGACTAGAGTCACTGGACTAGTGTACTTATTTGATGACTTCACAAACCCTAGAGCTTCTGTAATCGTCTTCCTCTCTTTGTTTTCCGAAGCACGTTCGAACTTGATTTTCACCGATGACACCTTAGCTCCGATGGTAAGTTTTCTCTATTCTTTAAACGGAATCACTAACAAAAAATTTTGACCTCTACGATGTTCATCTTGTTACCTCCTGTAAACTACTTCAAGGACTTAATTTGTCAAAATTAGAAGAATCAGCAGTTTGTTAGCATCTAATAGACTAATTCATTGCATCAGCTAGCAACAACAACAACCAAGCCTTATTCTACTAAGTGGATCAGCTGTATGAATTCTAGAACGTTACTGTTCTCGGGTTTGCATCACCAGGCAACGCTTGGAAATTTTGCATTATGCCGTAAGGACACCAAATTACAAACAATAACCATATGCATAGCAGCATAGGCAGAGCTCTCCAATTTTACGCATCAAACTTATGTACAATACCATGAACTTTGTTTTTCGAGTTTCTTTTGTTACAAACTAAGAGTTGATTTATATAAGAACGATAGTTGGAACAGAAATTCATCATAAATCTAAGGAGAATGTTTGGCTGTAGAAGTTGATCTTGAAAGAGAACAAGAGTTGATGAACTCAATGCAATCTTCAATGGCTTCTTCTCTATGAGAATCAACAGGAGCCACGAATGGCATTGATCTTCTAGATGAAGAGTCCTTCCGCAAAGGCCTCGACCTCACAGGTGCCATACCCAAATATAGAGTTCCCGCCACCCTGTCGGCAAGCTTTCTGAGTAAACTCATCGGTAAGAATCCAGACCATGTAAAAAATCTGAATCCATAACTTTCAGCAAACCTTCGGTCTTGCACAACTCTCCTAGTGGAAGTTTGGTTCAAATAAAAGACTCTCTTCTTTACATACTCTCTGTGGCTCACCTGGGTATTGGCTCTTGTTGCCATACTAGAATTACAGGCCGAAAAGACAAACAGAGCGAGGGCGAGAGAGATACGAGTTGAATTGATAGAGAGCTCGCAGGGAATAAGTCTTATAATCCGAGTATATGGAAGAGTGCCAAAAAGATATGCCAAAAAGGAAAAGAGAACTCAGTAACCAAAAGCATGATCTAATGTGAGGCATCTTTCTGTGCAAGCGTCAAAAAGTGACCCCTCCAACCAACAAAATACCAAAAAACAAATAGGATGGACGGAAAGTGATACTAGCACTCCAGCATTGTTCACATCAGTAAGTTTCTGCAGACTCGTGCCTTCGTTCACACAAGTCTTCTACGTGCTCCTATTTACTTGAATAGTCACGTGACGAGTGAGAAAGACAAAGATACAGATGTCGACTAAGAACTTTCTCCCTAAGGCCATTGTGCATGAAACATTCACAAGTCACATCCTCATTTCTGTTAAAGTGAACTTGTTACAATCAATATAGAGTTCCAGACATCGACTTAGATTTGATCTAAAAACAAAGCTTAAAAGACCGTCTCCCGAGTAAGTCGGTACTAGGAGAAGACTGCTTACAGTTCTATTTCCTCAGTCTGTGTACTCTATAAATCTACAGCTTATAGCAGTGGTAGTGTCTGGTGAGACAATGGAGAACATTAACAACCCCAAAGTTTACAACTTTTCATCTTTCTTTAAGTGAGTGAGGGTGGGGGTAGAGCTGTAGAGGGGAATGCAGCAAGAGGACTTTAAAAAGGAAAAACCGAGGGAAACAAAAACCCGAAAAAAGTTGATTGATCACGAAGAAATCGAAAGGCGAAAATGATATCTGACAAGATGCAAGGAAGAAGACACCAGCAATCATCATGCTGGTGTTAAAGTGCTTTTGATTCATTGTTCGAATCTCTAAAGCAATCCGTCCATCATAAGTTATTAGTGTAAATAGATGGTCGTGGGGCACTACGATACTTTACAGATTAAGCAGAGCTTCCAATGTACTAAGATAATATCAAAGATGAACAACACTCAAGTTTTAAAACCCCGTTGAAATCATAACATAACATGCAGTAGCTGTCTAGATCATCAACTTTTCATTAAACATCTTATGGTGCCCATTTGGTAACCATTCTGTTTTAGTTTTGTTGTGGATATTGCGTTTAAGGATGAGAAAAACAAAACAAACTCGGACAACCGAAAACAAAATAACATAGACAGATCACACTAAGAATTAATGTGGTTCAGCTATGTGCCTACGTCCACGGGGCATCAACAACAATCTTTCTCTATATCACTAATGAGTAAAAAGAATAATCTTGCCAAACCTCTAAGATTAAGACTTGACGAAAAACTTGAAATAACAAGAACAAAAAATACACTCTTATCCTTTTCTTTTCTCTCGCACACTTTGCCCTTACAATATTCTCTCACTCTAACCTATTGAGTGGTATACAACTTATTATTTTGCTCCAATTCAAAACTCGTGCAATAGCTTCTTCATATAGATATAATAAAGGTATTCTTCAATAAGGAATACTAATCCTAATTGGAACCTAGTTATAAATCCTTCTCCGAGAAACCAACACCGATTGGAAAATCACTCCAATTGGAAAAAAACTAATTCAATTAGGAAAACAATTTAATCCACTTAAGACTATAATTCCTAATAGACTAACTCATCATGGCTAAAAAACCCAACAAGTTAAAGTTTCGTTGTTTGTTCTAGGACGAGGGGAAGGATATGAAGGGAAAAGGGGCGAAGAACGGTGGACGGAGAGTGTTGGGAAAGAGAAATGAAAGAGAATATCTGAAACAAAAACTTGAAAGTGAAAGCTATAATTGTTTCTAATTTTTATATTCTGTACCATTCCGTATACATTTCTTGCGCATCCCTTCCACCAATTTCCTGTATCCGCCTTTCTTCCCAGTATTTAACCCCTATCTCTAACCGAAAAATGGAAACTAAAAACGAAATGGTTAACAAACAGCCCCTTCAAGATCCAAAACTAAGTTCTGTTTTCTACAGAGCAAGAAAGTGGTCAACAAAACTTGGAAAAAGCACACTCAATCCATCCAAACTTTCCCTTTCAGATCTATCATCAGTCAAGCATCAAACGATACTGATTAGCGACAGCTTGAAATCAATTTCTTGATCAAATATGTACAATATCGCACAAAATGTTGTGCAAAAATATCTTATACCATGTCCAGCACATGATCCACATTGAAACCAAACTCAGTCTATTCAAATCAGTATCCAGATGTTTACTAAGAGAACATTGCCCTCAACTACTAACATTTCACCTCAGAAAAAAAGAAAAGAAAAAATCAACTCAGAAGCCACCAAACGCGTCAAGATTAATGGAGAAGCCCTTTCAAGACCAGATATGCAAGCACAGAAATCATTTAGTAGCATCCTTACGACCCAATGCATCATCTTATTAATTCCAACATATCCTCAATAATCTTAAGCACTGAAACAGAATACACACAGGGCATAGGAACAAACCTAAACGAAAAAGAAACAAAACTGTTTCTTCTCTAAGCTGATTGAAAATTGAGTTTGTTACAAGCAGAGTTTATATACAGTCATTTGAACATCCTATCAGATTACTTTGATTCAAGTAAAAGGATGTTTTGATTCAAGTAAAAGAAAATTACTATTTATTATTCATAACAAGCAAAACTTCTCCACCATGTCCAATCATGTAATCCAAGAATTCTCTAACCTTTTCAGCATCTTCAAAGGCCTCAGGAGCAACAAGATCACTATCCAAATTGTACCAAACCCCACCAATCTTCCTCAACGTTACCCAATGCCTACTTTTCCATAACCCGGCAAACATTCTAACCGGAACATTAAGCAGAACACCCATCAAATTAGCATCTTCAGGCCCGTCTAGATCAATCGTAGACGCCCCATTACGCCGATCGTGCCAAACCACATTCTTCCCCTTGTCTTCTAAAGCAGCAATTAGCACATTTATGTCATAGTTTCCGGTGAGTGAATTATGATGGGGTTTAAAGAGCACAGAAAAGGGTGTCCATTTTTCCTTGTTGGGTTCTTCAAGCACAAGTTTTTCAGCAACCTCATTCAGGCTTGATCGAGTAAATGCATCTTTTTTCTGTTCTACAAACATTTTTTCGATAATTAGCATCAAACCCACTTAATACTCAAATCAAATAAGCAAATTAAAACCGAAAAATACACATTAAGGTTGTCTAAAATCATAAAATTAAAGCAGAATGATCGTTTTGGGCAGAAATAATTAGGGGGTAGTCTTCTATTACCTTTCTCCTAATAAAAACAAAATTCAAACAAGAAGTAGATTAAAGAGAGGGAAAGAGAGATGGGTTTTGAAAGGGTTACCTGGAAAAGATTGTTGAGCGAATGTAAGAGGCAAAACTGTAGCTTCTGCCGCTCGTGGTAGATTTGGGAGCTGCTGTCGGTCGCCATTTCCAATGTCTCAAAATTCCAGTTCTTTTACTGAGAGAACGTATGAATCCAAAGGGCGAATCACCGACTGGGTGTGAAAGGCAGAAACTTTTTTATTTTCTTCAGACGATTTTACGATTTGAGGAACCAGAGTGAATAATTTGAAGAAGGACAAATGCAAAAGCTGTAGCTTTGGCCGTGCAGAAACTGAACTGCGAGGTCGACAAGGAAGTTGAAATTTGTTTGAAGTTAACTAACGCGTCATGCGAAGGAGAGTGGGGAGAATGGGTCGTGGCCCTCCTGGCCCATTGTTTTACTGAGGTGGTGTTATGGCCCATTGTTTTCTGGCGAACTAAGCCGGTTTTGAAAGACGGTGCAAAAGTTCAGGATAAATTTGTCTGTATGCCGGTAATGTAGTCCAGTACATTAAATGTAATAATATAGCTGATTTATAACTTTAAAAGAAAATTTTAACTAATTATATTATGACATTTAGTGTAGCGGGCAGTGTTTCGATACATTGAAAAATCTCTCTATATATAAAAAACTTACACACGATAATACAACATTTGATCAGGACCAGATGATGGTGAACTTATTCCATGTTAATTCTTCTCTAATAACTGAAACTGTTATATATAGCGAAGGAAATTCGAATATCGCATGGGTAACTGCTTTACTCAGTGAAGGTACAAGCGGATCAGCCCAAGCACGATTCGATTTTTAAGTGGGCCGGTCCAAGCACTGCCACGACACGTCGTTTATACAAAGACGCGCCTAGCACCCAACGGATAGGCAGCGGGCGCAGCGGTAGTGGATAGCAAATTTCAACACCATCACTCACAGTCACAAACTCTCTCTCTCTCACTCGAGCTCCAGCTCCAGCTCTCCAACAATGGCGACCTCCGCAGCGCCCTCATCGCTCTCCTTCTTCAACTCCTCAATCTTCCTCCCCTCCTCCTCCCAAAAACCCCTCTCTGCCCTCGCACCGAAAAATTCTCTCAAAACCTCTAAACCCCTCTCCGTCTCCGCCGAGCTCGCCACCCTCCCGGTCCTCTCTTTCACCGGCGACAAAGTTGGGGAAACTTTCCTCGACCTCAAGTCCGCGCTCCCCGACACCGCGCGCGCCGTCGTCCACCGCGCCATCATCACCGACCTCCAGAACAAGCGCCGCGGCACAGCATCCACCCTCACCCGCGCGGAGGTCAGCGGAGGAGGGAGAAAACCTTACCCGCAGAAGAAGACGGGTCGGGCCCGCCAGGGGTCGACTCGAACCCCGCTACGACCCGGCGGAGGGGTCGTGTTCGGACCCAAGCCCAGGGATTGGAGCATCAAGATCAATCGGAAGGAGAAGCGGCTGGCGATTTCGACGGCGGTGGCGAGCGCCGCGGAGAACACGATCGTGGTGGAGGATTTCAGCGACGAGTTCGAGAAGCTTGAGAAGCCGAAGACGACGGAGTTTATAGCGGCGATGAAGAGGTGGGGTTTGGACCCGAAGGAGAAGACGACGTTTCTGGTGACGGAAGTGGCGAACAACGTGAGGCTTTCGAGCAGAAATATTGGGACTTTGAAGATGCTGACGCCGAGGACTTTGAATTTGTTTGATATTTTGAATGCGGATAAGTTGATCATGACGCCGGAGATTGTGGATTATCTGAATGCAAGGTACGGGGTTGATTACGACGGCGAGACGGAGGACGAGGAGGAGGAAGAAGAAGAAGAAGGAGGAGTTGAAGTTGAAGGTTAAGTCTCTAACGCCATTTTTTGAAGCTGGTTTGATATGATTTGATTCGGGTTTGTTTCGTTTATCTGCATTTGTAGAACTAGTTTTTTGCTGCAGTCTTTTAGCATTGATTGAAATTTCTTGAATTGAGCTTAAGAACACAACCCATGTATGCGTATTGTTAGCAATTCTGCGGTTAATTTGGTTCAAGTTTCGGACATGGAGGATAAAATGTTTGCGGGGCAATGTGGTTTTTCTGTTTCTAACAAGCGATATTAGGGAGGGGGAAGACGAACATAGAAACTCGAGGACAAGGTGACATGTGGTTGTTTATGTATCGAATACAGGATTTCGGGTGCGATGTTAATGGACGGGGGAAGCGAATACAGGATTTCTGGTGCAGGGGGCAATGTGGTTTCTCTTTATCAAACTCATATTTGTTGATTCTTGCAGGCTGGGACGTGTAGGAAATGATCGGTGATTAGATTACGGAAACAAGTTTGTATCGAACATTACTCGCATTTTTACATCGAACCAGTCATGGGTTTTCTGTGTAATTTTACGGAGAGGAAAAGGTTGTATAGGATGATGATGATCTTTTCTTCGAATTTCCTCGTGTTGATTTGGTTTCATTTTTCGACTTTGGATTGCAGGGACGGCTGCAGATGAGAGTTCTGATGCAGCCGAGTGACGAGACGGATAAAGAGCTGTTTTTGTTAACATATTTTCGGCCCCCAGATTAACCTATGAGGAGGTTTCATCTCAGTTCATCCCTAACAGTGTGATCAACTATCCATGCCTTGTTAGGATTGCAACCGAGTCATGTTGCAGGCTGGTTTCGAAACACTGTCCATCATTTTTGTGTTTGTCGTAAAACTCGCAAATGAAATCCAATACAAATGTGTCTATTTGGTTTAGTTACCCCTTTTGTGAGTAAATTAGGGCAGTGATTTCACACCCTTGTTCTCCTTATGCAGTCCTTCCTTTTGCCCTTCATTCTCCACTGGATTTTTCAATCGAAGGGCTAGAAAGACACAGACGAGTGCACGAGGAGAAAAGGAGTGCGGAAATTACTACCCATGAATTACTGTTACCAACGCATTGTTCTTGCACATTTATCTTCGTCTCTGTGGTTTTTTGTATGTGTGACAAAGTGCTAAGCTCTCTTATTTGGTGTTTCTCTCAGTATTTTGTATCGAAGGATATGATCTTGAACCAAATTTGTCAACAGGAAATTCGGAAAACTAACCCTTTTATAACACATGAAAGACTCGAGTCAGGGCTGATTTGGAAATGCTTTTAAAACGACTGATTGCTTCTTGCAGGAAGCACTCCGAATGCTCTTGAAACTCAAAAACATTTTCTTTAAAAGTGCTTTTGAATCTAGCACCGAGTTTGGCGAATTGAAGTACAGTGAATTTAAAACTAAGTGTTGAGGAATAAACCAGTTGCAATAGACGAGAGAAGAAAATAATCGAAGCTGGTGAGTTATAGGCACTGTTTTCCTCTTTGTATCATAGAATTGCCACTCAGTTACTCCCAGCCGTGCAGACTGATCGGCTCGGCCATGAAGCTATCAGCTAGCCCGAACCATGGACGAAAGCTCTCCCTCCCTGTGCAAGCACAGAAACAGGAAAAAGAGATGCACACTCCCTACGCAGGCATTAACCTGTTCAGGTTCGAAGGGACTATCTCAGCCTGACCTGCTCCTCGCATACTAACCACGAGGCCAGTGCTAGAGCAGATACAGGCACCCCTGGTGCGTCCTTTATGTCAATACGATGCCAACAATATATACACAATATCGATGTAATATGAACGGAAAGCATTTTATTACGGAGAAACACAAGCTCAAGCAAGAAAACAATAATGTCATGAGCATTAAGAATTATTTCACACACACCAAACTATGTCTATACCATAACATGAAAATGAAAACCTCGCCGCGCACAAGCCAATCATGCACGAAAGCCTCCAGAGTCGTCAAACTGATTCTGGTTATTCACGTGATCCTGCAACTGTTCCTGATGTAGAACAAATGAACAAAATAATGAGAATAGCGTAGATGTGAGCGGTCTATTTGCTAAACGAAGATAATGGAATGCACGATAGCAAATTTCTTCTTCAAACCGATTCATCCTATGAATGCAGCTTAAGTACAGAAATTGACGGTTTTACAATGGTAAATTAAATTCTCCGCAAGTTTTATAGAATATAAACTTTAATAAAAAGAAATTACTGACCTTCACCTCTCGGCAGCTTTTATATAACTTTCTGGTAAGTAAATTTCACCTCCAACTTCACCATGCTGTTCCCCGCTGACAGTTTTCTTGGCAGCAAGAAACTCAGCACTCATAGCATCCATTCCACGGATCACAGCTTCCTCAGCACTCCCGTAACCATGCTCTTCAGCGTACTTCCTCACATCCTCCGTTATCTTCATTGAACAGAACTTTGGACCGCACATGGAGCAAAAATGGGCCACCTTGGCACCGTCTGCTGGCAGGGTTTCATCATGGAATGACATGGCAGTCATAGGGTCTAGTGACAAGGCGAACTGGTCCATCCACCGGAACTCAAATCTTGCCTTGCTCAATGCATCATCCCAGGCTTGAGCATGTGGGTGACCTTTGGCTAGATCAGCGGCATGAGCAGCTATCTTATATGCTATAACTCCAGCCTTCACATCATCCCGGTTTGGCAATCCCAGGTGCTCCTTAGGGGTTACGTAACAGAGAAGGGCAGTGCCTAGAGCCCCAATGTTGGCAGCACCAATGGCAGAGGTGATGTGATCGTATCCAGGAGCAATATCAGTTGTTAGAGGACCAAGAGTGTAGAAAGGCGCTTCATTACACCATTCAAGCTGTTTTTTCATGTTTTCAGGAATCTTGTGCATTGGAACATGTCCAGGTCCTTCATTCATTACCTGCACATCCTTTTCCCATGCCCTACGGGTCAGTTCTCCCTGAGTTAAGAGCTCTGCAAACTGTGCAGTGTCATTAGCATCATAAATTGAACCAGGTCTCAGCCCATCACCAATTGACAGGGCGACATCATATTGATTGCAGATGTCGAGTATGTCATCCCAGTGCTCATAAGCAAAATTCTCTTTGTGATAAGCTAAGCACCACTTTGCATGAATGGATCCTCCTCGTGAAACAATTCCTGTCATACGCTTTGCTGTTAGTGGGATGTACCGCAGTAGAACCCCGGCATGGATGGTGAAGTAATCTACACCCTGCTCGGCTTGTTCAATAAGAGTTTCTCTGAACACTTCCCAGTTCAGGTTTTCTGCAATTCCGTCCACTTTTTCAAGCGCTTGATAAATGGGTACTGTCCCTACTGGCACAGGGGAGTTACGTAGTATCCACTCACGGGTCTCATGGATGTGGCGTCCTGTAGAGAGATCCATGACAGTGTCAGCACCCCACATCGTTGCCCATTGGACCTTATAAACTTCCTCTTCGATAGAGCTGGCAACAGCAGAGTTTCCTATGTTTGCATTGACCTTGACCAGAAATTTTCTCCCAACGATCATTGGCTCCAGCTCCAAGTGCTTCTTATTGGAAGGGATAATTGCCCGCCCACGAGCCACCTCTGATCTCACAAACTCTGGGTCAAGCTTCTCACGAGCAGCACAGTACAACATCTCCTCAGTTATAATTCCCTGCTTAGCATAGTACATCTGAGTGTATCTTGGTGCACCTAATTTGTCTCGCCTCTCAATCCAATCTTTCCGCAGTTTAGGGAGTCCTAGTTATCAACATCAACCAAGAAAATGGATGAAGAAATCCAATTTAAGCCCGAAACACAATACAATAGAAAGACATTTTAGTGGAAACCACATTATTGTAATAAAAACTGAACATTATAACAATTTTCAATCAAAGTTTCAGTTCCATAGGGTGAGGAAGACTACCAAAAAAAATACGTTGAAACAAAATTATTGTGCTTACCAACGCGCGGGCTTATGTTTTGTGGACCGCTGGTGTCATAGTTGTCAAATGGAGGTTCATCCCCAGCCAGGTGGACTCGTCGAAAGGGAACTTTGAGCACATGACCAGTTTCTTCATGAACAACTTCCCTGCAGGGGCAATCACGCATCAGTACGCCACAATCCAATTCACAAATGTACCTCCAACAAGTTATGCAGTTCTGGACCAATTAATTCATATGAAGCAGTGGAAGAAGAGAGAGAGATAGACCTGTGTTCTTTTGTGCTCTTGGGAAAACATTGTTCAAAGGACGGAAGAGGCAGAAAATCAGGAGAAGCGGGATCGGCTGTATGCCTTGGTAGTTTGGGTTTCTCGGAATTGGTTGCTGGGGGATCAAAGGTTAGTGTAGCTTTAGCACCTGAGCTCAGGGAACTAAGGCACACTTCCTTCTTGAACGGACTTGAAGGACGCCCCACGGCATCAAACCCGGGCAAGAAGGTAGTAGCTGGGAACTTTGCTGCCGAAGAATGACTGCCATTCTTGCACACAACCGATGTCAGGGCACTATGCACCGATGCCATTTCTGAAATCAGCAAACAATTGGGACATCAAAGGTCAATCCACAAGCAACTAAAACATGGCAAGATGCAACCAATTTCCTATTTTTATTCACAATTTCACATCCATTTCAGGAAATGAACAATTTCAGTGAGGCATGCAAAAACAAAACAAAAGCATCAGACTTTAATCAATTTATCTTCAACACTCAGATATTAGAAATTGTTTGAATTTGCAGGAAACCAAGATCGTTAAAAGTTTGATAATTTGTGTTCATTTCACAAGCACCTTGAACTTTCTAGGCAACCAAACAGAAAATTAAGACCAGCACAAGTGAGCTAGAAGGATTATTATGGGAGTGAAAATGTTGGGTTTTGAAGAGAGAGAGAGAGAGAGAGGAGAGAGAAAGGAAGAACCTGGAACCTGGGGCTGGTAGAAGAAGGAAGGCTTCTCACAGGCTTATCTTGTTCTCTCTCTCACAACTGAAAATTTCAATGACAACCTGAGCACTTGCCTAAGATTACGTTGTAGCATTTTATAGGGAGTTAAAAAGCAGTGTCCTCGTGTTTGCTCCAGAAGGTAACCAGAAAGCCAACACTACGTGGCTCCAGGTGATTTTTCTAGCCAGATATTTTCTGAATTCTTCTTAATTCAATAAAAAATTAAAGCACATGACTTATTAATTTAGTAGCACTCGATCTTTACTTTGTTTCAATTTTAAAATTTGATCACACATGATGGGACGAAGATATATTTATTGTTACATATTCCAATTTCTAGAGTTCTTTCAAAATTATTTAGTGAGTTTAAGATTTATGACTCATGGTGACTCCGTTCGAACAAATTCATAGTTACGTATAATTTGGATGCTTTGCGATTGTTCACGAAGTGCGTGTGGCTAACTGTCTTATGCTAACATGTGAAATTGTGTGACAACTTTGAAATATCGTATGGTTTAAGATTATCCTATAATTACACGGGATGAGAAGACGATATAATTTGTGGTTACATTATTTAAAAACTGTTTGGTGAGTTTATGATTAAGTTATGGCTGATCGTGACTTTATTCCAACGATTCGTTGGATGTTTTGGAGTTGTTCATGAGGAGCGTATGGCTAACTGTCTTTCATTAACATCTTGACAAATTTGGCATGTCATATGAATATGTAACTGCCATTTTTTGGCCTTACCATTCACGTGCGACATTGAGATCTTCTCAATTTTCGAAAGGGGCAACGTAAGATGTTCCAAATTACTTTAGGTCCTTCAACTTTGGTTATGTGTCTTCGTTTGGTTCTTGTCAAATTTTAGCAATTTCAATCATATATGTTTTGGTTTGGTTTACAATCAAGTTAGAATCATAAATTTCATTGAAATACACAACTCACCGTATACGAAAGCAGATCACTTCGTAATTTTGTCTCTCCAAACGTTTGCAATGAATCCAAAATATAAGCAATTTCGTATATTTTCTTAATTATATTGGATTTATTTACATGACTTGGATTGCTAACCAAACAGAATTACAAGACCAATTGTTGAAACTGAAATTACAACGATTGAAGTAGAAAATGTGTCAAGCCTGAACAACAAAACTTGTAATTTCTGCAGATTATTATGAAGAATAATTGCTTAATAAGGATAAGAGAAATGCTATAAGGGACTCTCTCAAAGTGAGATTTTTCATAGATTCTCTGTTACATCACAGTTTAACGTCAATTCTCCTGCAAACATTATAAAACATTGTGTCAAAAACATAAGGTGACAGAGAGTACATAAAGAGATTTGGCATTTGCCTCCAAACATAAAAGAGTAGCTACTGGAGTTTAGAAATAGTCATTACTTATTAAGCAACTTGCTAATTATGCATGTTATATGCCATTGCCATGCAAAAGCCGTCAATCGTGCTACGTACGTCCGCATAGTAAGCTCTTGTTCTCAGCCACTTATTAACATTACGCTTTTAACCATTAACGTATTATCGCGGATAACTCTTAACCATTGAATATAACATAGAACGACTAGTAGAAAATTTGGCTATTCCCACTGATTTCACAAGTGTCTTTTAGAATACCAACATTACCATTGAATATAACATAGAACGACTAGTACAAAATTTGGCTATTCCCACTGATTTCACAAGTGTCTTTTAGAATACCAACATTCTTTTTTTTTGCGTCTAATCTATATGGTCACCATGCAGCCATTAATGTATGGTCAATATTCGCAGAATGAGATTCACTCTGGATCTCTGTGTCCAGAGTTTGCAAACCTAGAAATCCTAACTTTCAAAAGAGAGAGAGATTCGAGCTGTTCAAGTTTTTAGGTTTTTGTTAAGTGAACTAATGGGATGGGGGCATAATAAGATTGAAATTAAATTCTTTGATTCGCGAGCTCCAGATACAGAGATCTGGAGTGGATCTCAATTCAATGTTCTCTATCTGAGTTTCTATCTACTTAGCCAACTGCATGTGTTTTGATGCCATGTTTTCTATTAGTGAACTCATCGTGCATCTACAATCGTCCACAAACCACATATGGAGACTATTATTGTTGCTACTTCAATTTCCCTTGGACAAGGGCACAAAAAATATTTTTCCCTTTCTAATATCTGAAAGTACAAAACTTTGTGTTCATGTTACTTCACCGAGCATTTTGTTTTCTTATATGTAAAAGGTTATTCTTTCATATCTGGAAAATATAAATTATTTATTAAAATGAACAATAGGCACATATATCAAACTGTCATATGACTTTTTACAGGTAAAAGAAACCGATTATTTTCCATTATAAATTATCCCTAAAGTAAATTAGTTTGCATTAGGGTTCTTGTGGATTGAATCATCAAATTTGATCAATATATAAGGGGCAAGGCTCCCTGGTTTACAAAGATTGTGAAAGAGGTCTATAGTACGCAATCTTACAATTGTTTTCAAGACTCGAAGCATGACCTTTCGATCACAAAAAAATAACATTTCCGTTGCGTCAAGACTCGCCTTAAATTTGACCAACACAAATGGCTCATAAACTATGGCCTAAAGTCGAAAGTAAGAATTTTCGTTAGTCATAAAGTGGACTGGTAGTGGAGAAAAGTTGAAGTTACAAGTGAATGAATAGGACACTCAAATTACGGGAAGGAAACAGACAGATATGGGGACAGTGGTCCTTCAGCAGGTTAAGATGTTCCTCTGCTTCCTTCGGCCAAAACCATAAACACCAAAGTCTTATGTTTCTTTCAGAAAGGGACGCTGATATTTTTGGACTCCAAAATGTCAAAGCATAAAGATTACAGACAATAATATCCATCACCAATCTCTGCCCATCTCAAAATAATTTGGACCGTATTCTACCCTTGGCACAACCATTCAACGAGACAGTGCGTAGTGACTTGAGATACTATTACAATGACTTCTCCCGTGTCTAGAATTCCTTCGATGTCAGATCAAAAACTGAAAGAGACTTCTTAACCCCAAGGGTAAAACAATGACCGAAAACAGAAACCACCAACAAATCAAACTGCCGACGCAATGCCTGCGGTACTTGGAATTCGAATCCACTTTGGCATACCCCTGGGTCAGTACCGCTTCTCACCACCGGAGTTCAAGCCTAGGGCAAACTTTCTTTGTCCGGCAACAATGCGGGTACCATCCCAATACCAAAAATATGACATGCACAGCATTCATCGGAACTTTTGAACCAATATACGAGCAGATTACATCTTTCGTATAATAATTATCGTATACAACTCATGAACAATTAGCATTGCATATAGGCAGATCATGTGTAATTGAGTAACAGTCAATGTACAACAGTTTCAGACACCAACTCGGTTGTGCTGAAGTTAATATGGGTGACACCGACACACTTGAGAAGGCTTGGGTGCAGTTACTATTCTCCGGCTTCTTTCCCTTCTCTTTGGTTGGGCAACTTGGGCTGGTGAATTGTGAGGTAAAACAAAGAGCGTGATCACATTCGTTAGAAAAGGAACCCAAAATATACAAGTTGTAACTGGGAGCTGCTGCCAATAAAGAGGATGAATTCACTGACAGGACAGTGGCACAAAGAGCAGTAAGCTACTCCATAGTTCAAACCAAGGAGAATAAGTATAACAACATATGGTAGTTAGTAAGAGCCGGTCTGCAATGGGAGAAGAGACTCGATGGTCTGCAACGGGGGAAGATAATCTTGCTTGCCACTAATGAAGATTGACAGTTCCGTTGGTGCAACCACCAATTTTAACCACTTCCGTAGCTCTTCGCCTTCTACCTTTTCTTTTTCTGAACAAGAAACACTATCAGAATACCATGATAACTGCAGAGTTACATTGATAATAAAAACCACAGAGTCTGCACACTAAGATCAAGATTTGCCAATACTATGAGCATATTATTGTATGTGAGAGTCCCTAAGCTCAATAGATACACAAAACCTGAAAATCTAACAAACACAACTGTGAACTTGCATCTTTCATCAACAAGGCCTATAATAACTACACGGTGTAAGTCCCAGCACGACAAATTTGCAAGTGATTATGATTGATTTTACAGCTAATTTCAACACGGCTAAATGTCCAAAACGCCAAAAGACTAAACTGAAACAGGACTTCATTTTATTCAATGGCCACTCTTTGTACCATGCCGAACTTCATTTTATTTAATAGCCACTTTTTGTATCATGCTGGTTTCCACAAATTTGACGCTACCACAAGAGTACTAGTGCACATAACCGAATAGCAAAGGGCTTCAATTATATAAAACTATAGAACATAGGAAACAATATAATAATACCAAAGCAGCAAAATATCACCTTCCAACTGAGCACCAAGACCCTCCAAAACAGTAGGATTAGCACGTACAACCGAAAGAGCTATGTCCAAGGCAGATTGTAGCAAAGCTTTAACCTCTCCTTGAACAAGATCAACAAGACGCCCCTGTTGTTATCATTATAGGATCAGTATTTACAGCAATCAATTTACTCAAAAACAAAAACAAAATAAAAATATACTGGACCTGATCCCTTCCCCAAGGAGCACCTCCTCCAGACTCATCCATTCCACCAGCAGAAAGTGTTGCTATAGACACAGGGCCAATGTTCTGATTGAGACCATACTCAGCTACTGCTTTGTATGCCATGTCAGTTGCTCGTCGTATATCATCGAGTGCACCCGTTGAGACACGACCTGAATACACAAATTCTTCTGCTGCACGTCCTCCAAGAAGTGTAACCAAACGTCCACGCAACTCATCGATGAAGAGTAAATATCTGTCTTCAGTTGTTGGAGGAATATAAGTAAAGCCCAACGCCCCTCCCGACCTTGGCAATATGCTCAATTTCTGATAACACAAAGACGCAAATAATTAGTATATTTATGTAAATTGATAGTTAATAAGTGAGCTACTGCAGGACTTGAATTATTCACAATTTCTCATATTATTTTCAAGTTATTTTTATCGATTCATTCGTAATAATAAATAAGACGTATTTTCAGTAAATCTCTAAAAAATGCACCTCAACACGTGGCTGTCCAGGAAGAAGACTTGCAACAGCAGTCCCTACTACTGCATGACCAGCTTCATGTCGTGCAACAACAGCCTTCTCAATTCCCTGCAACTTGGCAGTCTTCTTTTCTATACCCTATAACAAGTAATTCCGCTAAGTTTCTCTACTAGTTAATTAAAAGAACACCTTTGATTTTAAAATGCTGTCATTGAATGGTATGAACAAGATTATACACCAAGAAGCATGTTTTACGAAAATAAATAAAATAAAAACCCAGAACAAAGAAATGGAGCTCTTGGGTCATTAAAGAATTTATGGAAAGGAAACATACAAGTATAGACACTTCAGAGGATCAGGAAGACAATGTGGACTAAGGGTTGTACAAATATAAAACAAAAACCCTAAGGCACCAACAACATAGACCGGCTCAAGAAAGACAAGAAACGAAATTCTAATATCAGGAATCAGCTGGGAGCATATGAATAAGGTTGAAAAATAGTCATATATGATTTTATTACAGTTTTTTATCATAATTCAAGAATAGGTGTAACTAAATAACAAAGGGAAAGAGAGACTTACAGCTATTGATCTCTCCACAGCTTGAATAAAATCAATTTTTTCCACAACCAACTTGCTTTGTCTTCCAGCCAATAAAGCAGCTTCATTCACCAAATTTGCGAGATCTGCCCTGCAGAATATATATCAGAAACGTCATTCCCAATGCACAGGTCAGAAGCATAACTTTTTCTTCATTTGTTTAATTATTTACTACTCAGTGCAGATCTTAAACAGACTAAAGAATGAGCAAATAATAACATATACCCAGTAAAGCCAGTAGTCATAGAAGCAATGTCACCAAGGTAGACATCTTTTGCCAAAGGAAGTTCTTTTTGGGTAGCATGCACCTTTAGAATCTCCTCTCTTCCTCTCCTATCTGGTGTTTCCACCTAACGAGAAAAGACAGGATTTAATGTGATATAAGATTATGTACATTCGCATATAAATTCATATATACAAACATATGCGGAACACAATGTTTCCAAGTGAAGCTTGGTTTCATATCATTTAAAACTCAGAAAGATACTAGAAACAAGGACTACGAACCATAACCACACGATCAAATCTCCCTGGTCGACGAAGTGCTGGGTCTAAGACATCTGCGCGATTAGTTGCTCCAAGAACAATAACTGCAGAGCTGCTGTCAAATCCATCCATCTCCTGCATTTGAATTCATACACATGAATGTCAGTGGCATGTAGCCAAAATCACCCAAACACTCAAAACTAAGTGCAGACAAAAGCTTACAGTGAGCAACTGATTCAAGGTTTGTTCTCGCTCATCATTGCTGACAATACGGAATTTTCCATCACGGCTTTTTGCCACAGCATCTATCTGTGCAAAAGAAGAAATACTGAAACTAATCCACTAAAAAATATATGGGCCAAGAATCAAGATAGTTACACAACAGAATTACATTATCCATATCCGTACCTCATCAATAAATATTATAGATGGCGACTCCTTTTTTGCCCGTGCAAATAGATCCCTTACACGAGAGGCACCCATGCCAACATACAACTCTACAAACTCACTAGCAGAGCAACTTATAAAGGGCACGTCAGCTTCCCCAGCCACAGCCTTGGCAAGAAGAGTCTTACCTGTCCCAGGAAGACCCACCTGCAAGATAAACAAGCCATGCTTACTAGTTATTACACAAACAAAGAACAAAGCCATCTTCTACAAATCCTCCAGAAATGCACTGAATTACAACCAGTGAATGGGACCATTCAAGGGTAAAACTATATGATTCTCCAGGTGGCGATTGATACAATACACCCTAACAGTAGACCAAGTGCAATCAAGTGTCAAAAGGATACTACAGAGAGTACCCATACGTGAGTAGTAGCGCTCTATGTTACCCTATCTACACGTGGAGTCAATTCCCTATCGGTTCTGCAGCCATGCTAAAAAAAACTTGTGGCATGGGAGATATCCAAGAGAAAGACCCACCATAGTTGGCACATCTTTCAACAATAAATGCTTAAGATTTGAATTAAGACCATTATGACTTCCCACTCCCTGGTTTCCGAAGTCTAATTCATCATAGATAAACTGGTCTTTGGTAAAACTCACCAGGAGAACTCCACGTGGAGGACGAGCACCAAGGCGTATATATTTGTCTGGATTCCGAAGAAATTCCTGGACAGTAAACATTGGCATAATTAAAATTGAAATAAAAATTCAGAAAACAGTAGGAGGCCTTTAGGGTCCTCTAAAAGACTCTGATGATTCATTGGTGATGTCAAAGTAAACTGAGGAGCATCCAACATACCACAATTTCTTCCAACTCCTCTTTAGCCTCATCCACGCCAGCAACATCAGCAAAGGTTATTGCTTCTCCTTGTTCAGATGCTTTAGCACCAGCAGAGCCCCCAGATTTCCTGTTCCTAATCTGACCGGCTGTTTGCTGTACATAAGAATGTACTCAATGAGAACCATCTAGAACAAGTTTCAAAAAACAAAAAAGAAAGAGGCAAAGGGTTGAAAGAAAAAAGCACTGCTGGCTCGCACCTGAGTAAAGTTTACAGGGAACCTGTGGAGAAGCCATGCAAGCACAGCAACATAAAACAAAGATATCTGCAAGGAGCATAGCCAAGTCAACAGATTAAAACTTGATTGCATGAAACATCTTTAACTTCTATCCAAAAAACACACCCATGAACAGAAAAGGAAATGTATTACGAATAGAATACATGTTAAAACATAGGGGTTGCGGGTTATAATAGTTAATGCATTGGGATTAACATAATACTACACTCAGTCCTCCTACATATAAAAAATCGAATATAATTCACGTATTAGCTTAAGTAATTAACTTCCAATAATGGTTACTTAGTTCACAAGAATTGATCTTTTCTTGTTTTTGTGAGTATAATCTTTTCAGCAGAAAAACCACACAGTATCTAATGATAAAAAAACTCACCATTGCAGAGTTCAAGAATCCACCAGACCGCTTATCTGGCGACCCGAACTCCACCTCATTCTCAAGCATCTTCTCATATGGCGTCTTGATATCAGTTGGCCTTGTCGTCGTGTAAACCACCCTCTTCGTCGGAGCCACGCTTCTTACCAAAGCCTCGGATTCCTGAAACTTGCTCGCCCCACCACCACTCACTTCACTTTCTTGCTCACCCTGAGCAGACTTCAACTTAAACATAACATGAACCCCATCAACCTCAACCTTCTGCACCTGGTTACTATTAATCTTGCTCAAAAAATCACTGTACGGCACGGTAATGAACGTAGTCGGTGTCCTTGGCTCCGACCCGGGTAACGGAATTCCGGGCCGGAGCAACCGCATAACGAAAATAACAATACCCAATTGTAACAGCAAGATTCCAATTTCTTGTGCCTGAACTATCGGCTGCCACCGCCACTTCCCTCCTTTCGACCACCACCATTTCTCTTTCTTATGACTATCTCGCCGCCGATTAGAAGCCGGCGAGTTCGAATTCGGCGGGTTATTGTTCACCGCCTGGCTCTCCGTCGCATTCGCCTCGCTCTTCTCCCCGGAATCTGTGTCCTGACCGCTCGCCGAAGCCCTAACCGTCCGAAACCCCCCATGGCTCCTCCAGAGGCCGCCGAACCTGTCCGAAACTGGCACAGCTCTGCCGCCCTGTCCGTACAACGTGACCAGAGGGAACACCGCCGTGTTCGAAACGCACCGTCTCGCTTCCTGGTTGAAAACCCTCGATTGACTGCGGAGGAATCCCAATCCATGGCGGGAGTAATACGCATTCAAATTCAAATTCAAGCAAAACCTATTGTGGATTGTTGGACGTAAATACTCGACCGACGACATCCCAATAAAAACCCTAGAAATTCAAAATTCCCAATTCAAAAGTTCATATATATATACACAACATGTTTTTATATTCCCCCAATCCGATAAAAAAAATAGAAATTCTTGAGCTTCGTCAATCGCGCTGTGAGGCAAAAGGTTGGAACTTTTTGGGACACAGAAGAGAGAGAAAGAGAGATGATAAAAGTACAGGTTGAACTTGGGATGCGAACCGTCGGATGAAGTAGGAGTTGGAGATCTTAACCGTCAACTTCCCCCTTTCGGCTTTTAAACTCTCCAAGAGACTTATCGTTATCCTCAGTTTTATCCCGTAATACGTTCAAGAAGATATCTAGGGCCGTGGTTGTCTGCGTATCAACAATGGTGTATGATTGTTATACTGTCACAAACAGTAGGTATTACATGTTATTATAATATGAGTGAAGTCGTATGCACTGTTCTAAAGATCTTCATCTAGTGACATTTAGGTTCCGTCTAAGTTCTAGGTAGCTGGTCATTATTTTAATTATTGTTTAGATATTTAAAAACTAAGAAATGACGCTTAGACTTGTTGAGGTGCATGCTTAGCCCGTCTAGACTCACCTAGGTTTGGGACTCACTTAGAAAGAAAACAAATAATTTTCATTTTACATTTTTTTCTTTTAATAAATTGTAATAAATTTGTTGAATACTTAAATGAACACGCATTATATGTTTGTTTCCCATGTTTTCATTATATTATATTACTTCATAATATATATGTCATTCTATTTTGCAGTTCATAATAAAATTATATATATTTTAAGTATAAACAAACATTTATTTATACGAAATATAATAGATTTACTTAAATCCATCTAATCTGCCTAGACGCCCACTAGCTGCCTAAGCGCTAGACCCTAAGGCGCTACCCGACTAGCTTCTAATGTTTTTTAGAATCTTTGTATTACGTTTAATAATTACACACATTTAGATTGATAATGGTCTAACCGCATTTATGCTACATTTGAATAGTACCTCGCAACACATGAGGGTTGTAAAGCGGATTAATACGGCTCGAGTTCATATCAACTTGGCACAAACTTGGCTCATCGGTTAGGAATAAAAACAAATCAGTTCAAGTTTGACTCAATAGAAATATTTGAGTTTGAGTTTGAGTATGTTTTGCTCATAAAGTTGTGAGCAACTCGATTAAAAGTTTATTTAACGAGAATATGCACCTTGATGTTAGTTTCGACGACATGTGTATGCAAGGATTGGGCCTTGACTATGAGTAATGCAAAGAGTCAAATAACGACCGCCACCTGTTTTCTATTTTGTCCTGCCGAGGTTTGTGCGATGGAGGCTTGTACTAATGTCCTGAAACGAAGGATCGTCTTACAAAAACTAGGAGCCAAGAGAAAAACAAGTTTGCTAAATCCGGAGGAGCTGCAGAGAAACATACACACAAAGCAAAAGATTGTGAGATACTTTCATCCTTTTTCGTAGGCAACAAATTTGACCCCTCTTCGTCCCTCATTTGCTCTTCCTTTCTGCCTCACATTTTCTTACGGTTTTACAAGGTTTTATTGTATCGAAATCGTCATCCATCTCAAAAGTTCTTTATCTTGTTTTCCTTCTTCAAAACCCGATTTTCGACAATTTTTAAAATGCGGGTTTGCTTTCGTTCCTCTGTTTCTAGTCCGAGAACTGCGTGAATGTACATTTCTCCATTTCTAGTCCTAGTACTGCTCAAATTGTGCTAGGTTTTAATGTAGCAATTGTTCGCTTAGTTTGGTAATTTTTTCGGGTTCTGTATTTTTCGAGATTGTTCAAAGAGGTAGATATGTCTGTTGGAGCAGAGACTTTACTAGTTTGTGTATGGAGATTGCTTAAACTTTCCATGAAAACTAGTAGCCTATGTGTACGTAGGCATCCATTTATTTCCGCCACTATGTTGTTCTTCTACCTCTTTTATGTATTTTTCAACATTTTCGTCTTCTGGTTTCCATTTCTGGTCTGCATTGTTGTTCTTGTTAGATTATTTTACACTTCCGGAGGACTCGCTATCTTAGAAGAGGCCAAACGAGATGAAAAACGAAGTACTAATGATCAAGTTTCGTGTAAAAAACCCGACCATCCTGTTGGAGGTGATGGTGTTGTCAACCGAGATGGGTGCACCTTAATGAAACAGAAAAGCAGACGAACAAATGTCTCGAGAAGGTGCATAGAAGCGAGTGGGCAAGATTATTACAATGTAGGAAAAGGCATTTCTATTTCCAAAACTCCGAAAGATAGTTTGGTTGGTGGAACTGCATTGATTGACAGAAGCAAGAAAGCAGTCATGGAGGAGAAAATGAAATGTGCTTTTGATAAGGGAGAGAGCTCCACGGCGAAAGCATCAGCAGAAGAAAATATTCAGGCTCTTGTTAAGCAACACCATTCGGTCCTAGAGTCCGACATTTCAGAATCTCAACTGTTATCTTCTGATGACTCGGACGAGCAGCCTGACAAATCTAAAGGTGGTGGAACTAATGGAGAAGAGAAGCAAGAGGATGGGAACAAGGCGGTGCAGTGGACAGATGATGATCAAAGGAATCTTATGGATCTCGGGCTTTCGGAGATGGAAAGGAACAAAAGGCTGGAAAGTTTGATCGCCAGGAGAAGAGCAAGAAAGTTATTCAAAATGCAAGTTGAGAAAGGTCTACTTGACCTGGATACTATCATACCAGGCCAGATTGCTCCAATTTTTGTTGAAAAAAACACCCGATTTGATTACGCGAAATTATTTTCAAGCAGTCTGGACACACCTGGTTCAGCCCCTTCCATTTTGTTACCAATGCAAAATCCATTTGATCTTCCGTACGATCCACATGAAGAGAAACCGAACCTTATGGTGGATAGTTTCCAACAAGAATTCACGACTGTTCACCAGAAGGAAATGTTATTTTGCCGGCACGAGAGCTTCTCTTCGGGAGCTGCTTCATATCCATTGGAACCCAAGAGAAAATCATTGGATGGATTGGGGTTTTCCGGGTTTAAAAACCTATCAGGTGAGACGAACTTTTCGTGTTTCCCGCTTTAGAAAGTTTTTTGTTGCTTGTAGTTCAAGTTATGATTCGTAAGTCTTAAATGCATCCATATTTCTTTTTCTTCTGTAGAGACAGGAGCTCATGATAAGCATATCGAAAGAATGTTGTCGGGTAAGCATGACGAAGTTATTGAAGCTCTGCTGTCAAAGGCACGCAACAACATGTCCGACATTGGCAGCAATGCTGATACCGCTGAAAGCAGAACCGAGTCCCATCTTATTGAATCCCCCATTCCGGCAATAAGTTCAGTGAAACCGAAAGATGAAGGAAAAAGCGAAACTCAGAGGGTGACTGACACAAAAGCAACGAACAAGATGGAAAGTAGAAGTGTAGAGATGGAGTCACACGCTGATGACAGTAACGATGAGTCAAGCTCAACATCATATTCTGAAGACGATGAACAGAGCTTTCATTCTACTAGACCTGGGCCCTCACAAAATGCAGGATCAAAAGTGAGGCATTTTCCACCAAAACCCCTAAATTGTTCAATTCCTATGAGCAAATCTGTGAAGGAGTTGTATGATTCTAGTCCGTCTGCTAACAAAAGGAGTGGATTAGAAGAACGCTTGTTTTATTCTGAAAGGGGCACTTGTCATACTCCTACATACTCTATAGCTTCTGACCTGCAGGTGGAGGTTTCGGAGGCTGGTTCACCTTCGCTGACAGATAACACGGCCAATTCACCTTCAGATAAGGAATCTGAGACATTGGATGGAAACTTCGAAAAAGAGTACATGTGGACAGCATCGTCTCAATCATCAAGAACAGAAGAAAATGAATCAAAACTTTGGGACGCATGTGGACTCAGCGAGAAATACCTTGCAAGTATAAGATTTTCGGGTAACAATAAGATCATCAAGGATTCTTCTGAATCATCATCTATGCACATGCAGCACCTAGATGAACTAGATGATGTGTGCTCGTTGTCATCTTCTATAACAGACTTATATGGAGACATCCAAACCCATTCAATGGGTTATAATGGAAACAGCTATGACGATGTCAGGCAAGCTGTCGAAAAAGTTGGAAAGCTAAGGACCTCCAGCTCGTGCACTGTACTTTCACTCGAAAACCAAGACGAAACAACGAAATCAAATGAAAACTTGGTGACTCATTCTCCTGCAAAACTAGAGGTAAATTATTTTATGTTGCAATGTGGTTGAAGAATTCTAATAGAATTCAAGCAATGAGTAGTTCAAATTTCAACCAATAGAAATCACCCAAGTTTGAGTCCCTATTCTCGTATACTCGAGAAAATATCGTATTGTAAAAAAATGTACTTCTAATCTATCTGCTAAAAGACTTTCAATTAATGTTTTATATGCAGACATCTGTTTCTTTCTCTCTGAACTTCTTGGATATATATTGAACAGGAATCATTGAATCCCCTCGATGAGACGACAAAGGTGAATACGCCAGCAATCAATGCCACTAATTTGAAAGATGAGAGGACAAATGCAGACAGAGATGGTGGAGACCAGATATTGATTAAGCAAGAGACTGGGGGAGAGTCGTCAAAGCCAAAGGAGGTGACTATTTTAGCATCCAGTAGGCATTCAGAGGAAATTTTTGCGAATTCTGATAAACGCGGTGTTTCCTTGGACACTAAGCAACTAATCAAGGACAATAAGAATTCAAATTATACCGAGGGAGATTTTCAACAGGAAACTGAAAATGAAGACGAAAAAGAACTGGATGCAAAAACGAACTCGAACCCAATTAAAGGCAGAAAGGATGACCAACGTACTGCAGAAAGCAGAGTTTATAGTGATCGTATTCCATCAGTTGTGCAGAAAGATCTGGTGAATGAAGACGTTGTTGTTGAATCCAATTATTTATCATCATTATCATCATCTCTGACATCTGTGTTACTAGAAGATATCCCAAGGGATCAAGCTTCATCATCAAATTCCAACCCCGAAAGACACATTGGTGTCTCAGAATCTAAGGTGGGAGGCAAGGTGAAAAGCGATTCATCCACAATGAAGCCACATGACAGCACATTTTTGACACCTCAAACTGCAGTGCAACCTGTTGAGGAATCAACAAGTGACCGTTCAAATACGAGTTATTCAAAAAAATCACAGGTTTGTAACTCCTAGCAACTAAAGATACATACTTTCAATCAAATTTTATACTTTTTGTTTCTCTAGTAAAATGTTCTCTCATGATT
This sequence comes from Pyrus communis, assembly GCF_963583255.1. Taxonomy (NCBI): domain Eukaryota; kingdom Viridiplantae; phylum Streptophyta; class Magnoliopsida; order Rosales; family Rosaceae; genus Pyrus; species Pyrus communis. The sequence continues at coordinate 22,596,761 of NC_084810.1, read as the reverse complement.
TTCGGAATCAAAATTGTAAGGTTTGACTAATACTTACATTTCACATAACAGGAACAATGTAAGCCTACAGAAAAATCCGAGGAAGCCAACATCATACTGGCTGAACAAGCTGAAGAAATTGGAGATCTATCACAAAAAACAAGAGAAGCTGCTTCAGAATTAAAAAAACAAGCTGCGGAAATTGAAAAAATATCGGGAAAAGCAAAAGAAGCTGCTGCCGAACTGAAAAAACCAACTGAAGAAACAGGAAACTTTTCGCAACAAGCAACCGAGACTATTTTAGAATTAAAAAAGTCTGCAGAAGAAATTGAGAGCATGTCACAAAAAGCGAGAGAGGTTGCTGCTGAGATGAAAATTCCGGCTGAAGAAATTGTAAACGTATCAAAAAAGGCAGCAGAAACTGTAGAGTTGAAAAAACCAGCTGAAGAAATAGAAAGTGTATCACAGAAAGCAACACAGCCTACAGTAGAACCTAAAAAACCGATAGAAGAAATTGAAAGTGCAACACAAAAAGCAACTGTGGCTTCTACAAAATTGACAAAACCAGGCGAAGCAATCAAAGAGGTACCAGAAAAAACTACAAAGGTTGATGCAGAACTGAAGCAATCAGTAAAAGCAGCGTCAAATGTATCACAAAAGGCAACAGAAACTGCCGCACGGTCAAAAATACCAATTGAGAAAATTGAAGATGCATCGGCAAAGACAACAAAGGTTGAAGCAGAAATAACGAAACCAGCAGAACAAACAGGAAATATATCGCAAAAAACAATAGAAGCAGCTTCAGAATTGAAAAAACAGGGTGACGAAATTGGAAGTGTATCAACAAAAGAAGTCGAGGCTACTGCAAAGGTGAAAAAACCAGCCGAAGAAATTGGAAGTGTGTTATGTAAGGCAACAGAGGCTCCGGTGGTACTAAAAATACCATCTGAAGAAGTTGGAATTATTAAGCAATTAAAATGCATGAAATAAACATGTTGGAATAATGGTAGGCTAGTCAATTTTCTTGTTCAAAGTTAGGCAAGTTACCATAGTCAAGCAAGTTAGGTAAGTTAGGCAAAATTAGGTTTATGTTCTTTTTCTTCCCTATATATATGTTTCATCTTGTAATTGTTTCATTAAGTCAATACAAAACCATCTTCAACACTTCTCTCTCATGGCTTCAACCCTAGAACCCACGAAACCTTAGCAAGTTCATATTTTATCATGGTATCAGAGCACCGTTTCTGGTGACTCTGAATACCCCACCTATCTTCAACGCTTCCGCACCACAACCAACAACATCGTCATCATGAGTGATTCAGGAACCAACACAAAACCATTAGAAATGGCTACTGATCTCTCGAACCCGTTTTTATTACACCCCTCTGATCAACCTGGGAACATCTTGGTCTCCAAAACCCTTCAAGGAGACAACTACAACACATGGAGCCGTGCTATGCGCATCAGTCTAAGTGCTAAGAACAAGCTAGGTTTGGTCGATGGAACCATTGACGCACCTGCTGAAACAGATAAACAATTTGCATTGTGGCAACGATGCAATGACATGGTTCTCGCATGGATCCTGAATTCTGTACATGAAGACATTGCAAGCAGCGTTTCCTACTACACTTCAGCAGCAGATGTGTGGGCTGACTTGCGTGATCGTTTCTCTCAAGGGAACGATTCACGTGTTTACCAAATTAAGAGAGAAATTGTTGAGCACAGACAGGAGCAACAATCGATCTCAGTCTACTACACCAAACTAAAGGCATTGTGGGATGAATTGACGTCCTATCATGAGCCCTCAACATGCACTTGTGGGGGTTTGAAGAAGATCAATGAACGTGATGAAAAGGAAAGAGTGATGCAGTTTCTCATGGGATTAAACGAATCCTATGCCGCAGTACGTGGGCAAATCTTGTTGATGCAGCCACTTCCCGACACTCGGAAGGCATACTCTCTTGTTTTACAACAAGAGAAACAAGTGGAGGTATCTCTCACTCGTCATAACAACAGTTTGCATGCGATGCATTTGACAAGCCATAGGGAATCTGCTGCACAACGAGGTAACTCCTCTATTAAATGCTCATATTGTGATCAAAAATATCATACCGTAGATCGGTGTTTCTATCTCAATGGCTTTCCACCGGGGCACAAATACCATGGCAAAAAGATGATTCCTCCTAACAAGAAGAAACCTGCGGCTAATCAAATAAAGAGTGGCAGTGAAGTCGCCACAGTCATGGATCAGCACCATCATAAAACCAACGGTGACAGCCCCAAGTTCACTCCTGAAGAGTACAACCAAATCATGGCCATGCTCAAGAAAAACAACTTGGATGGACATGGCTACGAGGAGGACGATTGGCCTGGGCAAGCGATATAATGGGCTCTATTACTTGTCGTCAACACAAAATCCTCATTTAGCTCACAATGTCAACCATCATTCAAACCTTTGGCACCGACGGTTAGGACATCCCTCCACCGGTCCCTTACAACTTTTGACCAAGCAAGTTCCAACTATTATGTTTGATTCTAGCCATTTGTGTGACATTTGTCCCCTTGCTAAACAAACTCGTTTGTCTTTTCCGTCAAGCTTTATTTCATCTCAAGCACCTTTTGATTTAATACATTGTGATATTTGGGGACCTCATCGAGTCAATTCTCATTCAGGGGCTAGATATTTTTTGACTATTGTTGATGATTATTCACGATTTACTTGGATCCATCTTATGCGTTTAAAATCTGAAACACAAGGGTTGTTACGTTCTTTTATTGCTTGGGTTCAAACACAATTCAATCGCATGATCAAGACGATTAGGGCAGATAATGGGGCTGAATTCATTTCTTTACGTCCCTTTTTTGATAGCAAGGGTATTGTGTTTCACACTTCTTGTCCTTCTACTCCCCAACAAAATGGGGTCGTTGAAAGAAAACATCGCCATCTTTTAAATGTTGGGCGAGCACTTCGTTTTCAAGCCAATTTACCTTTAATTTTTTGGGGGGAAAGTGTTCAAACGGCATGTTATTTAATCAATCGCTTACCAACACCACTCCTCCATCACAAAACCCCATTTGAGCTTTTACATTGTACACCTCCAGATTTTCATCACTTGCGTGTGTTTGGTTGCTTATGCTATGCCACAAATCTCACTCCCACACACAAGTTTGATCAACGTGCTCGGAAATGCATATTTGTTGGATATCCTCTTGGTCAAAAGGGGTACCGTGTTTATGATCTCACTACCCACAAATTCTCCACCTCCCGTGATGTGATCTTTCATGAGGACACCTTTCCCTTTCTTTCTCAACCCCCAGATCACCAACTTGACAGTGTTGTTCTCCCTCTTCCCCTTGATACTACCATCGACTCACCTGCCCCTACCACCACTCCCATCCCCCTTCCATCCCACGACACACCACACGACCCACCGCACGACCCACCACAAGTCACACCCCCTATCCATGCCACCAACCCTTCCTCGGACCCTCTCATCACCGAGCCTGCTCCCTCCCCTCTTCCCCTTGCCATTCGCCACTCCAACCGTCCTCCACAACCCTCCGTACGACTTCAGGGCTATCATTTATATCATGTACACTCTCTTGCTCCCAGTGCCACCTCCTCTTCCATGTCAGGTACACGTTACCCTTTATCTCACTATGTTTCTTATGCTCATCTTTCTTCTTCACACCGTTCTTTTGCTTGTGCTATTTCCAACATTGTTGAACCCACTACCTTTGAGCAAGCTAATAGTGATCCTGCATGGCAAGCCGCCATGCAAGCTGAACTCCTAGCCTTGGAACAAAATCAGACTTGGACTCTCACTCGTCTCCCTCCCGGGCATCGAGCTATTGGTTGTAAATGGGTTTACAAAGTCAAGTATCATTCAGATGGGTCTGTCGAGCGTTATAAAGCTCGCCTTGTTGCCAAGGGTTTTACACAACGTGAAGGTATCGATTACAAAGAGACTTTCGCCCCAGTTGCCAAACTTATTACCGTCCGATGTCTTTTGGCCGTCGCTTCTGTTCGTCATTGGTCTCTTCACCACATGGATGTTCAAAATGCCTTCCTCCATGGAGATCTTGAGGAAGAAGTCTATATGCAACTGCCTCCTGGTCTTCGTCGTCAGGGGGAGCACAATGTATGCCGACTCAACAAGTCACTTTATGGGCTTAAACAAGCCTCTCGAAGCTGGTTTCACAAATTTTCCACTGCTATACACCAAGCTGGGTATCAACAATCCAAGGCCGACTATTCCTTGTTCACCAAGGTACGTGATCACTCATTCACAGCTATACTAATCTACGTTGATGACATGATCATCACAGGCAATGATGAAGAGGCCATTCGTGATCTCAAACAGTTTCTTCACACTCAGTTTCGAATCAAGGATCTGGGACCATTAAAATACTTTCTCGGCGTAGAGGTGGCTAGGTCCTCTCAAGGTATTTCTATCTCACAACGGAAATACACGCTTGACATTCTTGATGAAGCCGGCTTACTGGGTGTCAAACCTGCAAAATTTCCCATGGAAGAAAATTTGAAGTTATCTCCAACGGAAGGGCAAGTTCTTCATGATGCCTCGAAGTATAGGAGACTTGTTGGTAAACTTATTTACCTTACTATCACTAGACCGGAAATTTCATATGCAGTTCATGTACTCAGCCAATACATGCAACAACCAAGAAAACCACATTTAGATGCAGTCCATCGTCTCTTGCGATACTTGAAAGGGGCACCTGGACAAGGACTTCTATTTCCTTCAAAGGGGGACCTAATCTTGGCTGGATATTGTGATGCCGATTGGGCTCGATGTTTAATTACAAGGAGATCTGTCACGGGTTATTGCATATTCCTTGGAGGAGCATTGGTATCTTGGAAGACTAAGAAACAAACCACCGTTTCTCGATCTTCAGCAGAAGTAGAGTATCGTGCCATGGCCTCTGCGACGTGTGAGCTCACATGGATGAAATACTTGTTAGCTGACTTACGAGTTGATCATCATGTGCCAGCAAAACTGCATTGTGACAATCAAGCGGCTCTTCATATAGCAGCCAATCCTGTGTTCCACGAGCGTACCAAACACATAGAAATCGATTGTCATGTTGTTCGTGAACGTATTCAATCAGGGGTTATCACGACAGCCTACGTTCGTACTGGAGCACAGTTGGCTGATATATTTACCAAGCCACTTGGACAAGGGATGTTTCACTCATTACTTGGCAAGATGGGTGTGATTGACATTCACATTCCACCTTGAGGGGGAGTATTAAGCAATTAAAATGCATGAAATAAACATGTTGGAATAATGGTAGGCTAGTCAATTTTCTTGTTCAAAGTTAGGCAAGTTACCATAGTCAAGCAAGTTAGGTAAGTTAGGCAAAATTAGGTTTATGTTCTTTTTCTTCCCTATATATATGTTTCATCTTGTAATTGTTTCATTAAGTCAATACAAAACCATCTTCAACACTTCTCTCTCATGGCTTCAACCCTAGAACCCACGAAACCTTAGCAAGTTCATATTTTATCAGGAATAATATCACAGAAAGCAAGTGAGGCTCCTGCAATATTGAAGCATCCATCCGAAGAAATTGAAAATGTATCACAAAAAGCAAGCAAGACTCCTACAGAACTGAAAAAACCGGCTGAAGAAATTGAAAGTGTATCGCAAAAAGCATCAAGGGCAGCCACAGAATCAGGAGATTTATCTAAAAAAGTTGAAAATGTACCAAGAAAAAAAATAGAGGTAGTTGCAGAGTTGAAAAGCCCAGCAGAGGAAAATGGAAACGTTTCAATTGGGGTAGCTGTAGAAGTGGAAAAACCAGTTAAAGTTGGGAGTGAATCACAAAGAGCAACTGAGGCTACTATAGAACTGAAAAAGTCGGCTGAAGAAGTTGGAAGTGCATCACAAAAAGAGACAGAGGCTCGTGTAGCTTCGAAAAAATCATCTGAAGAAATCAAAAGTGGATCACAAAAAATGATAGAGGCTCCAGAAAAAATAAAACATCCAGTTGAAGAATTAGGTAATGTATTACAACAAGCAACAATGGCTGGGCTAGAATTACCACCAGCTAAAGAAACTGAAAATCTACCACAAAAAGCATCAGAGGTTGCTGCAGAATCAAAAAAAACAAACCGAAAATTTTGAAAATGTATTGGGGAAAACAGCAGACGATAGTAAAGAGTTGAAAAAACTGCCTGAAGAAGTTCAAAAAGTCTCTCAAACAGAAACAGAAGCGTCCGCAAGAATGAAAGAAACTGATGAAAAGACCGAAAGTGTACCAACAAAAGCAACTGAAGCTGCTACAGAAATGAAAAAATTTGCTGAAGAAACCGAGAGTGTATCGACAAAAGAAACAGAGGTCCCAACAAATTTAAAAGGGCAAACTGAAAGAATTGCTGCTGCATCACAAAAGCAGTAGAGATTCCTAGAGAACTGAAAAAGTCTGCTGAAGAAACAGGAACTGGACCAAAAAAATCAATAGTCTACAACAGAGTTGAAAAAACCAGCTAAAGAAAGCGAAATAGCATCACAAAAAACAGTAGAGATTCTGAGAGAACTTAAAAGGTCAGCTAAAGCAATAGGAATTGGATCAGAAAAATTAATAGTCTGCGACAGAATTGAAACAAACAGCTAAAGAAAGCGAAGCAACATCGCAAAAACAAGTAGAGATTTCGAGAGAACTGAAAAGGCCAGCTGAAGAAATAGGACTTAGATCGGAAAAATCAATAGAGTCTGCAGCAGAATAGAAAAAACTAGCTAAAGAAAGCGAAGATGCTTCACAAAAAGCATTAGAGCCTGCTACAGATTTAAAAAAACGAGCTAAAGCAACGTCAAAAATCATCGGAACCTGATGCAAGTTTGAAAAAAACAGCCGAAGAAAGTGGAAATATTTTGCAGAAAGCAATTGGAGTTTCTTCAAATGAAAAAATTGATAATGTTACACAAAGCCAGCCCTGAGGGAGTGCAAGTGGTGTCACCGCACAGGGCATTGCCCAACTTTGTATTCGAACACTTGACCTCTTAAAATTAATGAAAAACATGAATACACCACACCATCAGTTGTTTGTATGAAATTCTTAGTCCTATTACAATTTAGTACAACTGAAAAGATTTTACGATCTTAGCATATTCAGGTCAATTTACTTTCGCACAGGGCCCTGAAATCTTAGGGCCGGTGCTGATGTAGCACATAAGGCAAATGAGGGAGCTATTGAGGTGAAAAAGCCGATTGAAGAAATTGTAAATGTGGCAACAAAAGCAACGGAGGCTGCTCCTGAATTAAAAAGAAACCAACTACTGAGGCTACTGCAGAATTGAAAAAGCCAGTTGAAGAGATCAAAACTTGACAAAAACTTTACCGAAGATATGGAAAATGTATCACGAACAGAAACCAAGGTAAGCAAAGTATACATTCCACGAAAAATATATTTTTCTTCTTCTTGGTGAATAAGCAAACATTTTACAAACCTCGTTATTCTACAAACCTCATATATAAGCAAATATTATTATAAATATAACTCACATTTTCACAACATTAATTTTGTTCTCACTAAAAGCTTGCAGAGAGGGATCTTATATTCATTGTGTTTTCGAGACTAACAAACGCAAAACTTGTTAAATTGAACAGGTACTAATGAATTTGATGATCGAGTAGTCGTGACAAGGATTCCAGAACAAATTAGAAGTTAGTTTGTAGAAGTGGTGAATAACCGTGGCTTGTCATCCATTGTTCCTCTTTTTTTAAAAAAAAAATATTAAAAAGTAATGTAATGATTTGCGTAACCGCTGTGGCATAAAAAAATAATATGATGTTGAATAACAGTTGACCAGATTCATTTGGTTCTCCAAACGATTAGAGTAGGAAACCTTTGTGTGTTTCAAATATTTGAAACATATCAATTTTCTTTTTTCTTCCCCATTTTTTATGAGAATTCAATGTAAATGTATCTACTTTGATGAATTCGGATAAATTTATACCTCATCTTTGATCACACAAGAAAACTTATACATTGTAAAACAAAAACCTTTTTTTGAAACCTCAAGAGGGAGGGTAGAGGTTAAGAGATGTGTACGTGCTTTTTGGATAGATATTCTAATATGTAGTCCAAAATACCAGGAGAGAAATTCAAGCTTGAGTGCTAATGAGGTACATTGTGTTAGCTAACTTGATTACGCCAATGTATGAAAAAGGCGTGCTAAAATCACTAGCCAATATCTATTATGAATGGTAAATGCGCAAATTATCCCTAAAATTTGTTGACAAACAATTGACTAATTATGAATGGTAGATGCTCCAGTTACCCCCAAAAATTTGTTGACAAACAATTGATTAATAAGCTTAATATAGTAAGCGACATCCACAATCACAAGAAAGTTAGATTTAGACAAAGCAAGAAGGCTGGTGACATCCTCCACACAACAAAAGGTCGGTAGTAATATAGTAATGTAGAGTATTGTCTCAAAAGTTAAAAAGACTTTTATGTAACACGATGTCACGTACTATTGCGTGCAAAATTTAAGTTTTTTTTTAGTTAAAATAGTCTTTAAAGTTGACATAACTTCTCATTTTAACTCTTGAATTTTGAAATTGATATAAGTGGTTCATGAGTTTGTCCATCATTTTGGTCATTCCGTGAAAAAATATGTTAAATCATAATGAAAAAAATATCATCAATTTAATAAACAAGGAGCCAAATTAAATTGACAAAAATTAAAGGTATTTTTGTCATTTTATCCTTATTTAATAGATGACAAACTTAATAGTATTTTTATCATTTTATCTTTATTTAATAGATACTTTTCACATAATGAGCAAAATGATTGATGTTTGACAACTTAAAAACTACTTCTATTAGTTTCAAATCTTAAAGATCAAAGTGCTGATTTCAAATTTGAAGGATTAGGTTAATTTGAAAGACTATTTTAGATAAAAAGACATTTAAAATGTACATTGATTTGAGATGCTGTTATCCGCGTCATAAGTGGAAAATTGGTGGCTTCCAGACAAGCGATGATAATTTATGTAATAATATGCCGGCTTCCAGGCAAGCGATGATAATTTATGTAATAATATGCTGCAATGCAACTCTGCCGGCTAAAATTGGTCAAATTTACTTGTAACACTCAGAGTTGCATACCTGATCTGTTCAGCTGAAGCTAGGAAGAAGAAGGAAGAAGAAGAAGAGCTTAAGCTTGCTCAAAGATGGACAAAGTCAACGACTTGAATTGCATATACAGAAACCCGAATGAACCCATTGAAGCTCGAGTCAAGGACCTCCTTCCGCGCATGACTTTGAGAGAGAAGGCCGGCCAGATGACCCAAATCGAGCGCCGGGTCTCCACCCCAGAAGCCATCAGAGACTTCTCAATCGGTACCCCATGGCTTGAACTTTAACATGCATGTCTTTACTTTCTTTCACGCGTTTCATAAAGAATCTGGAGGGCAATATCTGCGTTTCTATCATGCAGGGAGTATACTCAGTGCTGGAGGCAGTGTGCCCTTTGAGAATGCCTTATCAAAGGACTGGGCAGATATGGTCGACGGGTTTCAGAGGTCGGCACTTGAAAGCCGGCTCGGAATACCGATGATATATGGGATTGATGCGGTTCATGGGAACAACAGTGTATATGGTGCCACCATATTCCCTCACAATGTTGGTCTTGGGGCATCCAGGTTAGCTTCATTCACTGGTTTTTAAGTTCAAAGTTGTAATTGATCCAATTTTTTACTTCTTGTTGCTGCTTTGTTTGGTTACTAAGAAAATGTTGTAAAAGAATTGAAATTTATCATTTATGTTTTGAATCCCTCCTCATTACTAGGGGTGATATTGGTACAATTACCATACCAAAACCCATGTACCAATTACCATACCAAATTTTTGGTATGATAAAATCTATTACCATTATCGTGACAAACTTTCAGTATACCGAATTTCGACGTGCCAAATAGTTTGGTTGACATGGTATGATAATAGTAATTACCCCTTTGTTTTGGGCCAAAATTTGAGTTTTTTTTTTCAACCCAATTCAAGGCCCAAACGTGTTTTGGCTACTTCCTTTGGGTTTCTAAAACTTTTTTTTATTTAATTATAAGAATTTTGTAGATATTCATTTAAGAAACAAGAAGTAAATAGATGGAAGAATTGCTGAAAGAACCAATATCCCTAAAAAAAAATAGTATAAAGATTTCTATATTCCATCCCTATATTCTTTAAAATTGTACGAACATTAACTTGATAGACGAAGTCAGGGAGAAAGACATCTCAATTTGATGAAGGAGAAGATGAGATGGACTCTGGAGAGAGAGAGTCACCGGAACTGGATCAGCAGAGATGAAGTCAGTGGCTAGAAGAGTGAAAAGATGAAGAGTTGCAGTGTAAGAAGGCTTGGGTTTTTTTATTGGGAAAGTAGAAGTTAGAGGGTGAGATGATTGGATAAATGACTAGGAAAAAAATATAAAGTGCATATATAATGATAATAATACCTAATTATATAGAAATGAATAAATAAATGATATAATATTAATAGTAGTGGTACGGTACGGTATACCACTGGTAATGGTTTTGAATACCATTACCGTACCATTACCAATGATACAAATTTTTTGGCACAACTTTGGTATGGTACGGTTGGTTTGGTGATTTGGCAAAAAATTCCACCCTTACTCATTACTCAAACTGGAAGTTGAATGGCAAGAACATGGACCCAAGATTTCATCTTTTCTGGAACAGCAATTTAGTCATATATTTATAATGCTACTCAAACTGAGATTGTGAATCCCACGTCGGAGAAATAAAGCCTTGCATAACAGTTTAAAAGATCTTCGGTCTCTCCAACTGCCAATTGGTTTTGCGTTGGATACTCTTATGGGATTAGAGCAGGCTACGTGTTAGGTATTTGGTTGGAGTGACGCTACACATGAGGGGGAGTGTTGAGAATACGATTCCCACATCAGAGAATAGAAGTCTTGCCAATTGGTTTTGAATGGAATGCTCACATTCTAATAGCTTGTAGAGCGTAACCACCAATTGGTTGGTGGCTATTTCTATGTTCTCTTTGTCCCTTTAATTTGATTTCCTTGTAGTGGTTGATATATTTGTGTTGCCATTCAGTTAAAAAGAATGATATAAAGAAAGAAAAAAAGAAACCCAGAAGGAAAAAGTGGAGTTAAATTACTAATTTATAGATACAAGTTCGGTTTTAGTCCTGTATTTCCCCTCATCTTATATGAACTGTGTGACAGAGATGCTGATTTGGCTGAAAGGATTGGTGCTGCAACTGCTCTTGAAGTCAGGGCCAGTGGCATTCACTATACTTTTGCTCCCTGTGTTGCTGTATGTCACGAGGGACATATGTTTGTTATTACAATAAGACTGATGAAATTAAATGGATTAGTCATGCAATTCACTTAAATGGGTTCTGACAGGTTTGCAAAGATCCCAGATGGGGAAGATGCTATGAGAGTTTCAGTGAAGACACTGAAATTGTTAGAAAGATGACTACCGTTGTGACAGGCTTGCAGGGGCAGCCACCCAAAGGACACCCAAAGGGCTACCCTTTTGTAATGGGAAGGTAAGTAGAAGTCTCTGTTAATAAATTTCCATGTATACATCTTTCATCAAACATGTTGCATCTTTGCCTGAATTCAAGAGGGAAGAAGAAATGGAAAAAAGAATACTTGCTGGAGATTCACATAGACACTGATGAGATCGTTTCCTGAAAACTCATCTCCTTTTTTCTATGTATTAATTGTATCTGAAGTTATGTCAAGATGCTTTCACATAGTTCAATTATCTTAGATATTTATAAATTGTACTCACGTTCTCATCCTTCTTGTCAACATATTCATACCTTGATTTTGTATTCCATTACTAAGTCAGATATAACTTGCTCTTAAAGATTATAAATTATTTTTAAAATTCCATGTTCTTTTTATTCCAGAAGCAAAACTATTGCATGTGCCAAGCATTTTGTCGGAGATGGGGGTACACATAAAGGTCTAAACGAGGGAAATGCCATATCATCTTACGAGGACTTAGAGAGGATTCATATGGCACCATATCTGGACTGTATTTCTCAGGGAGTTTCCACTGTTATGGCATCCTATTCCAGCTGGAATGGAAGTAAATTACATGCTGATCGTTTTCTCCTGACAGAAGTATTGAAAGATAAGCTAGGATTTAAGGTAAAGAACCCATATAACATGCTACTTTTTCTTAGTGGGAAAGATGAACCCAAAATTGCGCTATTAGGTAAAGAGCAAGTAAACAATGGGTATTTGTTAGCCTATTCTCCACTTAGTTCTATTTCTGCGCAAATTACAATTTTATTGGTATTCAATGTTTTTACCCCTTGTAAGAGCTTTTGTTATAATCATAGATTCTATAAAGAAATGTGACACTGCACATTTTGCTTGCTCATTGCTAGCTTTCTGGGCTCTTGATATGCTTCCTACTGATCAATTTGATGCAACTTTGCTAACATTAGAATGATATAGTGAAATTCAAATTAATTAAAAGAGGCACATTTTTATTGTAATTAGATGTGACTGTCAGATTTTGTGTGGTTTTTTTTAAAGTAGTTTCTCTAACATTAAAAGGCGGGATGTCAGATAAATAACAATGTTTTTTTCTGCTGCAGGGTTTTGTGATTTCTGACTGGGAAGCACTTGACAAACTTTGCGAACCTGAAGGTTCAGACTATCGTTTCTGCATTTCATCTTCTGTTAATGCAGGAGTTGACATGGTAGACATTGAACTTTAAGTTCAATTTGTTTGTTTCAATCCTTGATTTGCACATATTTTGTCTGATTGACAAGGCATGCAGGTGATGGTGCCTTTCAGATATGAACAGTTTGTGGAGGATTTGGTATATCTGGTGGAACATGGGGAGATACCGATGTCCAGGATAGATGATGCTGTTGAAAGAATACTGAGAGTGAAGTTTGTTGCCGGTATTTTTGAGCAACCTTTCTCTGATAGATCCTTGCTAGACATAGTTGGTTGCAAGGTAAGTTCGTAGTGTCTTATATTCACCTCATAGAAAATCACATGCTTTGCATTGCTCATTGAGCATATTCTATTTTAAAAATATTACTCTTATTTGAGGCATTTTGGACCTTGTACCAATCGGTTTGATACCTGAGATGCAGTTTTTACTGTTAATGTTTTTGTACAGCTGCATAGAGATCTAGCACGGGAAGCGGTTCGCAAGTCCTTGGTTATGTTGAAGAATGGAAAGGACCCAAGCAAACCTTTTCTCCCATTAGATAGAAAAGTAAAAAGAATACTTGTTACTGGAACACATGCCGATGATCTTGGATATCAGTGTGGAGGATGGACAGCAACTTGGGATGGTCGCAGTGGCAGGATCACAATTGGTATGAAATGTTATTTGCCCACCGTTTGAATAATTGAAAGGCTATAGGTTGATTGTTATAATCAATTATTAATGTGACATTATGTATAACTTCACTAGACGAGGACAGTTGGATTTTAACTTTCATACAGATAGTTTTCGATAAGTTTTCTGTTTTGAGTTATTGAACTGAAAATCTGCTTCTTGAATAACTAATGCAAAGTAGAGACATTCTCTTCTTGTCAATGGGGAATCTGGTAATGTATTACTCCTAAATCATTGTATGCTCCCACGGTCTTGGCCCACAGTTTTCTTCGGGGGTGAAGAAACAACGAAAACTTTCCTCTGCTCCCTAGTTAGGTTCTATTGTTTTTCAACAACGTAGTTAAATCTTATGCTGAAATTTTGTAGAGAACAAGGAATTCTTAGATTGTATATTTTCATGTTAATATTGTATACTCTCGCCTTGATTGCACAGACACACTTAACTAATAAGTGATTTACATGTGAAGGCACAACTGTCTTGGAAGCTATCGAGATGGCTGTTGGAGATGATACAGAAATTATTTATGAGCTATGTCCGTCAACAGAGACCTTAGCACGCCAAGATATCTCTTTTGCAGTCGTAGCTGTTGGTGAAGGTCCATATGCGGAATTCAGGGGTGACAATTCAACACTTGTGATCCCCTTTAATGGAGCTGATGTTATAAGCTCAGTTGCTGACAGATTCCCTACGCTGGTGATTCTTATATCTGGAAGGCCCTTAACTTTAGAGCCCCAACTCTTGGAAAAGATGGATGCTCTTGTCGCTGCTTGGTTGCCTGGTAGCGAAGGAGAGGGAATTACAGATGTTATCTTCGGAGATTATGACTTCGAGGGAAGACTACCAGTTTCATGGTTTAAAAGTGTTGAACAGCTTCCCATGAACGCCAGAGACAACTCATATGACCCTTTATATCCTCTTGGCTTCGGGTTGACTTACAATAAGGGAAGGTCCTTGCGCTAAAATCATTCGATGACTGAGACCGTTCTCAAGAGTAGACTGAGTTTCCTGAGTCTATTTGAGCAGAGCCACCGTTCAGGAATAATTTCCACCTAGATGTTAAATGTCTCTGTACTTAATTGAATGTATGAATTTATCCTGTTCTTTTCTTATGTTACCTTATTACCGTGCCGCTTGTTCCTTGTCATTATAGTCAGCTGGCATGAAGGGTCGACTGTGGGATGTTTTCGTAGATCGGATACAAGTCATACTATCGGATCGATGTACAATGTCAATTTGAAAATCGGTTCTTTACAATAAAGAGATAGAAGGACAAGGTTTCCAGTCTCATATATCGCAACTAAAGCTTCGGATCCCAACTGATATTATTGACAATGGTATGTCTTTATCTGTTATACTCTTTTTCTTGTCCAGGTATGCCTCAACTTCTACTCTTTAATCTGTTCAACTGTTTCTCCGATTCTTATTACTCACACGGAAATGAAACCGTTTAATCTGTGATTACATTAACTAATGTTGTTCAGATATGATGCATCTTCTGCTTTCCGACCTTCAATATTCTTTACTTTGATATGTAGAAATATGTCCCCCACAAGAGATTATTCCCAGATATCTCCGGGGGGCCACTGAAGTGAAGCATCATAGAGAATCAAACCCTACAAAATGTCCTCTCATATCTTTTCTTTTGATGTATGAATATCTAGCCCTTTCTTAGCAGGGATCCCGTTTTACTGTAGCAAAAAAGGGGACCTAGGCCCCATAGGGAATTCTGGAGTGCATTTTAGCTACTAGCAATTTGACAGAGAAGAATCAGAATATAAGTTGAGAAAATGGAGAGAAAACAAGATGGCCGAAAGTAGAAGTACGGATAGTGAGATACTATATGTATGTGGTTAGAATTAGTTTTTGAGATGTTAATCAAACTAGGAATAAAGTGGTATAGGGTGCTTTTCTTTCCAAGTTGCAGAAAGGGTTGGAAAAGGATGGTGATTAGTTTGTCATTTTACTGTGGAGAAACCCAATTGTCAATGACTATATTGCCGATGTTGGTTTGGATTCTTTACTTCATATGCAGGGTTGAGTAGAACAGTATCTCATTGACCGAGAAAAATATATTTGGCACGGTCATGCAATAAGTAAGATAGATAGAAGGGGCATATGTCATGTTGCACCCAAGATTTTGCCCAGACACGAGGGTGTCACCCTAGTATGCCTATCTCGAAAATGGAACAAAATGAAAAACAGCACAGTGCAACTAGAGCCATTTGTTTATTGTTTTGCCATATTGTTTAACTATATGCTCTGCAATAGCGAGTTTCCCTTCGTATAAATTTGAAGTGTCACGTAGTAAATTCGCTAAAGTTGTTTTTAGTTTTTCTTGTTTCCTCTCCCTTGATTCTCTCATCCTTTTTCTTTAACCATCTGTTGGACAAAAGTAATGCTTCGGAATGTATACTATATGATGTGCACATCGATATTAGAAATCTGCTGAGAGATACACACATAGATAGGCAGGGTGTTCAACGATGAAGAAGAGATGTTTCATGTTCGATTAGGGGTCAATGTTACGGACTGGAACCCTACACCGGATAGGAATGAGATCGATCAATTCATGGGTTCACAAGGGTAGGAAAATAGTATCACCTAACAAGTTGATCTTTTTGGGTTTGGGTGGCAAACATCCATGCCATGACATTACCTTTGTATGGTTATGGATCATTAGTCCAATGCGGAAATTAGTTCCACAAAAACCTTGTTACGTGGGAGAAAAAACTTCAATACTATCCAGATCACGTGACCTGTCATCTATATTTTAACTTTCACCCAATGAACGTGTCCCGAACCCCTTGCTCTGCCATTGTACTGTAGTAGTGCGGCAGCCTTATTGAATACTCCCTCGTTCTAAGAATACAACGACAACAAAGCTTTATCCTACTAATTAGGGTTGATTGTATGAATCCTATACAACCATTGCGTTTGGTTTTGCGCTAAATATTCCATTAGCTCTATGTGCTCCATGTATTTTTTTTAAATCTCTTTCCAAGTCTTCTAAAGTCTTCCTCCATCCTTTTTTCCGTGAGCCCCTATCTCCATAATTGCATTTTCTAACCCGAGTATCTGCAGATCTTCTGTTCACATGTCCAAACCACGTTAACCAATTATCTCTCATCTTATCTTCAATTGTAGCCACTCCTACTTTACCTCAGATATCTTCATTCTTAATTCTATCATTTCTTATGTGAGCATACATTCAACGAAGTATTATCATCTCCACTACACTCATAATTTGCACGTTTGCACGTGTGATGCATACTCAGCTTCCAAAATATGCTTGTACTGTCAATGAACTTTATGCAGCTAAATAGTAGGTAATAATTGCTAGGTTGTCTTACTATATGGCATTGCATATCACTAGGTCACAGTAGCACTTAATTAGAAGCAAGATTCTTCTTCCAAATCTATAAGAGAAGAAAGTCAAAAACGAAATATATACAAGTCATTTATATCCCCACCAAAAGGGAATCTCAAATTACGGAGTGAATTATACAAAATCAAGTAAAAAAAATTGTAAAAAAAGTGGTTTCACAAATTCTTCGTCATCATATGCATGTGTGTGTATATGAAATTATAATAATAATACAGACTCAGAAAAAAGGGTAAAGAAGTCTTTCTGCCAATAAAGGGCTTCTTAATTTGTCTCCAAAATCTGTATCATGATCACAAGTTTAGTCTAAGACCTGATTAGAGAACAATTAAATCTCTTTTAACATTATTTAGTTGGTAGGTGCCGTACACTTGGAATCATAAAACCACCATCGTCAAAATTCCAAATCCAGCACTGAAAACATGAACCACAAATTTATAGAAACTTACCGGACCAAATCTGTTCTGTATCTTGCTCTGTGCCGTATATTATTATATAATGGACCACTTATATAATGGACCACTAATATTAGCTCCTTTCACGTATATTATTATATCATTCATCAATAACACTAAGTTATCGGCTGACACATATAATAAACTGACTTATTAAAAAGAAAAGTTTATATTCACGTGTTCAACTGTGATTTGTTTGTAAAAAGAAAAAAAAATTCCCTCCCTGAAACGAGTCGAGTATTTTCCGAGCTTAATTAAATCATTAATCATCACTCCTAGACTACTAGAAGGGGATCTTCTTTCCTAATTAGAAGAGGATCTCATAGAAACAATGCCAGAAAAGTGATTGATGAAGCATAAGATGCTTGAGTTAGTGCAGGGAAGAGTCAGTATTTAATCAAAGTTTTTGCGACTTTGAAGGTGTTGGCTAGTCAACTTGCCCATTTTTTGAACCAAAGTAGCGAGACAGTCTAAAAAGAGTTAAAAGTAGGCAGTCTTACTTACCAATTACCATCGAATTCCAAACACAAGTGCTCTATGACTTGGTCTATTTGAATTCAAAACCCAGCATCCAGTGCCTTTCTTTACCTTTTTTTTTTTTCCTGGTGGAAGGCAACTAGTCTGACTGCATAGTCTAAAGACTAGTTAGGGAAGAAATTGTAAACGTATCAAAAAAGGCAGCAGAAACTGTAAAGTTGAAAAAACCAGCTGAAGAAATAGAAAGTGTATCACAGAAAGCAACACAGCCTACAGTAGAATCTAAAAAACCGATTGAAGAAATAGCGAGTGCAACACAAAACGCAATTGTGGCTCCTACAAATTTGATAAAATCAGGCGAAGCAATCAAAGAGGTACCAGAAAAAACTACAAAGGTTGATGCAGAACTGAAGCAATCAGTAAAAGCAGCATCAAATGTATCACAAAAGGCAACAGAAACTGCTGCACGGTCAAAAATACCAATTGAGAAAATTGAAGATGCATCGGCAAAGACAACAAAGGTTGAAGCAGAAATAACGAAACCAGCAGAACAAACAGGAAATATATCGCAAAAAACAATAGAAGCAGCTTCAGAATTGAAAAAACAGGGTGATGAAATTGGAAGTGTATCAACAAAAGAAGTCGAGGCTACTGCAAAGGTGAAAAAACCAGCCAAAGAAATTGGAAGTGTGTTATGTAAGGCAACAGAGGCTCCGGTGGTACTAAAAATACCATCTGAAGAACTTGGAATAATATCACAGAAAGCAAGTGAGGCTCCTGCAATATTGAAGCATCCATCCGAAGAAATTGAAAATGTATCACAAAAAGCAAGCAAGACTCCTACAGAACTGAAAAAACCGGCTGAAGAAATTGAAAGCGTATCGCAAAAAGCATCAAAGGCAGCCACAGAATCAGGAGATTTATCTAAAAAAGTTAAAAATGTACCAAGAAAAAAAATAGAGGTAGTTGCAGAGTTGAAAAGCCCAGCAGAGGAAAATGGAAACGTTTCAATTGGGGTAGCTGTAGAAGTGGAAAAACCAGTTAAAGTTGGGAGAGAATCACAAAGAGCAACTGAGGCTACTGTAGAACTGAAAGGGTCGGCTGAAGAAGTTGGAAGTGCATCACAAAAAGTGACGGAGACTCGTGTAGCTTCGAAAAAATCATCTGAAGAAATCGAAAGTGGATCACAAAAAATGACAGAGGCTCCAGAAAAAATAAAACATCCAGTTGAAGAATTAGGTAATGTATTACAAGAAGCAACAATGGCTGGGCTAGAATTACCACCAGCTAAAGAAACTGAAAATCTACCACAAAAAGCATCAGAGGTTGCTGCAGAATAAAAAAAAACAAGCCGAAAATTTTGAAAATGTACTGGGGAAAACAGCAGACGATAGTAAAGAGTTGAAAAAACCGCCTGAAGAAGTTCAAAATGTCTCTCAAACAGAAACAGAAACGTCCGCAAGAATGAAGGAGTTTGCTGAAGCAACAGGAATTGGACCAAAAAAAAATCAATAGAGTTGAAAAAACCAGCTAAAGAGAGAGAAACAGCATCACAAAAAAACAGTAGAGATTCCGAGATAACTTAAAAGGTCAGCTAAAGAAACAGGAATTGGATCATAAAAATTAATTGTCTGCAACAGAATTGAAGCAAACGGCTAAAGAAAGTGAAGCAACATCGCAAAAGCAAGTAGAGATTTCGAGAGAACTCAAAAGGCCAGCTGAAGAAATAGGACTTAGATTGGAAAAATCAATAGAGTCTGCAGCAGAATTGAAAAAACTAGCTTAAGAAAGCGAAGATGCGTCACAAAAAGCTTTAGAGCCTGCTACAGATTTAAAAAAAACAAGCTAAAGCAAGTGAAGACACGTCACAAAAAGCATCGGAACCTGATGCAAGTTTGAAAAAACCAGCCGAAGAAAATGGAAATGTTTCGCAGAAAGCGATTGGGGTTTCTTCAGATGAAAAAATTGATAATGTTGCACAAAGCTGGCCTTGAGGGAGTGCAAATGGTGTCACCGCACAGGGCATTGCCTTACTTTGTATTCGAACCCTTGACCTCTTAAAATTAATGAAAAACACTTATACACCACACCATCAGTTGTTTGTATGAAATTCTTAGTCCTATTACAATTTAGTACAACTGAAAAGATTTTACGATTTTATCACATTCAGGTCAATTTACTTTCGCACAGGGCCCTGAAATCTTAGGGCCGGTGCTGATGTAGCACATAAGGCAAATGAGGGAGTTATTGAGGTGAAAAAGCCGATTGAAAAAATTGTAAATGTGGCAACAAAAGCAACGGAGGCTGCTCCTGAATTAAAAAGAAACCAACTACTGAGGCTACTGCAGAATTGAAAAAACCAGTTGAAGAGATCAAAACTTGACAAAAACTCTAGTGAAGATATGGAAAATGTATCACCAACAGAAACCAAGGTAAGCAAAGTAGACATTCCACGAAAAATATATTTTTCTTCTTCTTGGTGAATAAGCAAACATTTTACAAACCTGGTTATTCTACAAACCTCATATATAAGCAAATATTATTATAAATATAACTCACATTTTCACAACATTAATTTTGTTCTCTCTAAAAGCTTGAAGAGAGGGATCTTATATTCATTGTGTTTTCGAGACTGACAAACGCAAAACTTGTTAAATTGAACAGGTACTAATGAATTTGATGATCGAGTAGTCGTGACAAGGAATTCCAGAACAAATTAGAAGAAGTTAGTCTGTAGAAGAGGTGAATAACCGTGGCTTGCCACCCGTTGTTCCTCTTTTTTTTTTCTAAAAAAAATATTAAAAAGTAATGTAATGATTCGCGTAACAGCTGTAGCATAAAAAAATTATAAGATGTTCAATAACAGTTGACTAGATTCATTTGGCTCTCCAAACGATTAGAGTAGGAAACATTTGTGTGTTTCAAATATTTGAAACATATATGTGACAGCCCGTCCCGGACTTTTCGTACCGTAGGGCTGAAATGATGGTTTTGCCCCTAGCATGGTTTTTCGTTGTGAGGTCGTTTTTGGTTTTTGGTTGGTGGATTTTGGACCACACACACATCCACACACATTCCTCTCTCTCTCTGCCCTGTCCCGAGCTTTCTCTCTCTCTCTCTCCCTTTCCTATTCTTTTTGTACGGACGACAACCAAAACCCTTGAAACCTTCACAGATCGAGGAAACAAATTACATATTTGTGCTCGTGAGGTCCTTAGGAGTTCAACCATACCCATTTCAGGTAAGGATACCTTCGTTTTCACGTCGAACTCGGGATCCCCCGATTTGGTCACTGTTCATGCACACGTTAATTCTTGTGTTTTTGAGAATTTCAAGCTTGTAGGAAGCTTGGTGAGGTCCTTAACAGGCTCGGGGTGGTTCGTTTGAAGGTTTTGGACATCAGGATCGTGAGTTACAAGTTTGGCCAGAGTTGGTGGTGTTTTCCTAGCGAGATTCCGTGGGTTTTAATGATTGAAAGTGGTATGGATTTGTTCCTCTTGTTGTAAGCTTCATTTTGGTACCAATTTTGTGAAATTTGGTTGAAAAACAAAGAAGATACAAGGTTTTAAAAATTTCCCTGTTTTCCGGCGTCGGCGACGGCGCCGGAGTTTAGCCAGAGAAGATGACGGAATATTCCGTCAGTTTGGACGGAATATTCCTAACGGCGTTAACGGCATCAGTTAGATTTAACGGAATATTCCTGACGGCGTTAACTGACGCCGTCAGTGTGCCAGGACGTGCCTGCGCGTGCGGCGTCGGAAACTTTTTCTAAAAATATGGGGATGTTCCTGAGGTTGAGTAGATCACGTTGGTGTATTCATACACCCCATTTGAGCATTGTATGAGAAGTTATTTCGTGTTGTTGGTTATGTACTTTAAAATTAACGTTTTTATAGTTGTTTCGCATATAGGTGAGACTTATCCCGAGGACGAGCGCGGTCACTCGAGGCAAGGGGGTTACGACCCTTCTACATACCAGTGAGTGGGCTTTTGGTTTTCCGTATATATCAGAGCCTAACCCTGGTCGCGTGTGTGCCGACGAGGACGTCGGGCCCCTAAGGGGGGTGGATTGTGACATCCCACATCGCCCAGGGGAGTGATCCTTATATGTATATTCCCATCCCTACCTAGCACGAGGCCTTTTGGGAGCTCACTGGCTTCGGGTTTCATGGGAACTCCGAAGTTAAGTGAGTAGCGCACGAGAGCACTCCCAGGATGGGTGATCCATCGGGAAGTTCTCGTGTGAGTTTCCAGAAACAAAACCGTGAGGGCGTAGTCGGGGCCCAAAGCGGACAATATCGTGCTATGGTGGTGGAGCGGGCCCGGGAAGTGGTCCCCCCGGGCCGGGATGTGACAATTTGACCAGTCAATGGTCAACGTTGACTTTGACCGTTGACTTTTTGGGTTTTCGTGCGGGACCCCTCCTAGGCTAATTTCGACGTTCTAAACCCGCTTCCGATGTCCGTTTTTCCAAATTCAATCGTTTGAGTAGAGTTTGACTGAAAGTACCCATTTATGTGTTTAGGTGCGATTCTTAGCAGTGATTCCGTTATTCCTGGTTGGTACGGCTTGCACCATCGGTGTATGGTGAGTGGACCCTTTCTAAAAATGCATGTTTTAATGTTAGAATTGCATACATAGAAAAGCATGACTTCACAATTATGGTTTATGAAACGTTTTGAGATAACATGCTTACTGAGGCTAGTTTGAATGATTACTATTTTTCCTATAACCCATGTTCTTATATAATATCTGATGGATGACGATATGATATTTAGAACATGGTTAGAACACCTCTTTATAGTATAGACGATAGATGACTTTATACTATGAAGTTGATTTTCAATATACGTATATTCACTGGTTTTGTACTTACCTAGTGGTCCTTTCCGCTACGGGACGTAGGGATAGATCTGGTCCGTCCCGGGCGATGGTTGGGTGTTGGCATAGGGCCTGGAGTGTGTTTTCCTCTGACTGTCTGCTCAGAGACGGGGAGCCGGCACGGGGCCTAAAGTGTATTTTCCTCTAACTGTTGGTTCAGAGACGGGGAGCCGGCACGGGGCCTGAAGAGTTATATCGGACATTCACTAGTGTTTATTATTATGCGATTTATGATTTGAAACATTGCACGACATGCTAGGGTTCGGAAAACCTATATTTATCATTATATATATGTGTTTTCATAAAACCTGGGGGTTAGTACGTTGATAACTGTTTTATTATATATATATCAACTTGGTCCACTCATGTTTGTTTTGCGCCCCCTTCAGGACCTATGAACGAGGATTACAACCTGAGCTACGAGGCATTCCCCTATCAGTGATATTGTGTTATATTCGCTCTGTTTCGCCATCTATTGTAATAACATTTCTCTATCTTAGTTCTGCTTGTACTCTGTGTTAGACTTATGCTCTGGACGTGTTGTGTATTACCTAATTTCATTACATAGAAGTTGAACTTTTATTTGTGTGTTTAGCCTTTATTGCGTACTTTAGATTAATTCTCAGTTTTTGTTTAAACTAAATGGCTTTCGTCACCCTTCGGGTGTCGGCCAGCACGTGACCATCTCGATGTCCCTAGGACCTCGGGGTCGGGGCGTGTCAGTATATACCTATATACTTACGTTTTTCCCAGAAAGTGAATGGAAACGTTTATACATTTATATGCCATGCATTATGTTTGCCGTTTGTTTATGCATTATTAGTACCATATATATATTTGTATGTTGGTGCTGCGGGCGCACAGTTAAGTGGCAGGTGAGTATGGTTTATGCGTATGTTCAGTAGTGATTTGAGATGCATAGAGAGCTCATAACCTGCATCCCCGGTGTTAGTGCTCCCGCCCAGAGTTGGGCACAGTCCTTCACATGATGTTCACCTCCCGCACCACACGCTCATCTTTAATCCAAGTTAGGTGCACAGTCCTGTCGTAGAGACCACTTTAGGTGGTTCCGACTCGTAGGTAACCCGCGATTATTCGCCCAGCCTTCACGTGATCGTAGCACTTGAGCATACTTATATTACACCCAGTCCTATTGTGCAGACCACTTTAGGTGGTTCTGACTCGTGTGCATGTATAGTTAGTGAGATGGAGGATTTGAGCTTTAGATTCAGCTGTACAGGTCACATTAGGTGACTCCGGCTGACAGATTACATGGCATTGATTTGACATTTCCTGAGCACTTGCATTCTATTTAGAGGCATTTGACATGGCATATTTCCGAGCATGATTTACATATATGTATATGCTATTTTCTGGGAAGTATACAGGTTTTACGGCGAGGGGTTAGAACTTTGTTTATGAAATGGTTTTTTAAAAGCTTTGTTTTTACCCACTCACGCTTTCTGTTTTGCGCCCCTCCAGGTTCTAGTTGGCTAGCACTTTTGGTGGCTCCCCAGAGGATTTCCCCGGCATATCTGACAAATTATCACCAATGTAGGACCACCTTTGGGTGTGTTTATGTAGTATTGTTTCTCCCGGACTGCATTAGGTCTTCCATGCTCTGAATTTGTTTTTCACTTACGCTTGCACATGTATGTTCTTACGTTGTGTATAGCTGGTTTTTATTTATTCGTACTTTTATTATTATTTATTAGCTTCCGCACTGTGCACATGGTTACGCCACTTCCACGTGACGGCCAGCATGCCCTGATCTCGGTCGGGGTGTGTCAATATCAATTTTTTTTTGTCTTCCCCTTCTACTTTGTTGAATTCGGATAAATTTATACCTCATATTTGATCACACAAGAAAACTTATACATTGTAGAACAAAAACCTTTTTTTGAAACCTCAAGAAGTAGAGGTTAAGAGATGTGTACGTGTTTTTTGGATAGATATTCTAATATGTAGTCCAAAATACCAGGAGAGAAATTCAAGCATGCATGCTAATGAGGTACATTGTCCTAACTAACTTGATTACGCCGATGTATGCAAAAAACGTGCTAAAATCACTAGCCAATATCTATTATGAATGGTAGATGAGCAAGTTACAACCAAAATTTGTTGACAAACAATTGACTAATTATGAATGGTAGATGCGCCAGTTACCCCCAAAAATTTGTTGACAAACAATTGACTAATAAGCTTAATATAGTAAGCAACATCCACAATCACAAGAAAGTTAGATTGAGACAAAGCAAGAAAGCTGGTGACATCCTCCACACAACAAAAAGCCACTCCTATTCAAATAAGTAGGTAGTAATATAGTAACGTAGAGTATTGTCTCAAAAGTTAAAAAGACTTTTATGTAACGGGATGTCACGTACTATTGCGTGCAAAATTTAAGAAGTTTCTTTTAGCTAAAATAGTCTTTGAAGTTGACATAACTTCTCTTTTTGATCCTTGAAATTTGAAATCGATATAAGTGGTCCTTGAGTTTGTCCACCATCATCATTTTGGTCATTCTGTGAAAAAATATTTTAAAAAGATCCATAATGACAAAAATATCATCAATTTACAAAACAATGAGACAAATTAAATTGACAAAAATTAAAGGTATTTTTTATTAGATAAAATGTGTTTTCATTCATAAGAGAATAATCTTACACTTTGAGTATTTATATACAAGTATATTGTAACCTTTAGAAAAATAGAAAGTAACTATCAAACAGAAATCTTAACCACTAAGTAATATCTCTAGATAGTGTAGTTACAATATTATCCTTTATATCTCCCCTTAAACGAAGCTGAGGTACTCGAAGCTGTAGTTTGTCACGGAGATACAAAAACCTGGACTTGGAAAGAGATTTGGTACAAATGTCTACCACCTGATCTTGAGTGCAAATGAAATGCACAGAAATCTGCTTGGCCAAAACTTTTTCCCGAATGTAATGGTAGTCGATTTCCATGTGCTTGGTCCGAGCATGAAAGACGGGATTTTTAGCAAGAGAGATAGCAGAAACGTTATCGCACCATAGTTGAGGAAAGTTAGGCAAGGAATAACCAATGTCAACAAGCAATTTACAAATCCAGATAAGTTCAGAAGCAGTATTTGCAAGTGATCTGTATTCGGCCTCAGTGGAGGAGCAAGCGACCGTTGGTTGCTTCTTAGCACTCCAACTAATTAAGGAGTTGCCCAGAAAAAAATAATAACCTCCAGTGGATATTCTGTCAAGGGCACAACTGGCCCAATCAGCATCAAAGAACGCAGTAATAGTTGGAGGAGTAGAACACTTGGAGAACCATAAACCATGATTGATGGAACTGTCACATCCCGACCCAGGGAAGACCACTCCCCAAGCCCGCTCCACCACCGTAGTACGATATTGTCCGCTTTGGGCTTACCATTCCCTCATGGTTTTGTTTTTGGGAACTCACGAGCAACTTCCCAGTGGGTCACCCATCATGGGATTGCTCTAGCCCCCTTCTCGCTTAACTTCGGAGTTCCTACGGAACCCGAAGCCAGTGAGCTCCCAAAATGCCTCGTGCTAGGTAGGGATGAGAATATACATATAAAAATCATTCTCCTGGGCGATGTGGGATGTCACAGAAACCCTTAAGATACCTGAGAATGCACTTAACAGCCTGAAAATGAGAAAGCATGGGGCTATGCATGAATTGGCAGACAAGATTGACTGCAAAACTAAGATCTGGTCTTGTCCAGGTAAGATACTAAAGAACACCAACTAAAGAACGATACTCAGTAACATTATCAAGTGAGGGAGACTCATGATTAAGTTTAGAGGTGCTAAGGGGTGTGCTGCATGGTTTAACCCCGGCCATATTTGCTTTGGATAACAAATCCAAGATATACTTGGTCTAAGATATAAAGATTCATGAAGAAGATCTTTTGACTTCAATGCCAAGAAAGTAATGGAGAGCTCCAAGATCTTTGATAGGAAATAAAGAACTGAGCTGTTGAATCACTTTTGTACATACGGCAGCATTATGACCAGTGACCAAAATGTCATCCACATAGATGAGATTGAAAACCAAATCGGAAGCCTTTTTAATAAACAAAGAATGATCATTAGGGGATCCTACAAAACCAAGAGAGTGAAGAGCCCCATGGAGCTTCTCATACCAAGCTCGCGGAGTTTGTTTTAAGCCGTACAATGATTTGTGCAAGTGACACACATGAGAAGGCTTAGTAGAATCTTCAAAGCCAGGAGGCTAGTGCATGAACACTGATTCAGATAGGCTACCATGTAAAAATGCATTATTAACATCAAGTTGGTTTAAGAACCAATCATAGTGAGCTGCTAGAGTAAGGAGAAGCCGAATAGTCACTGGTTTGGCAACAGGACTAAAGGTTTCTGTATAGTCAAGGCCTTCATGTTGGTTGAAACCCTTTACAACTAACCGAGCTTTATATCTATTGACAGTACCATCAGGTTTCCTTTTAATGCGAAACACCCATTTGCATCCTACAACATTCTGGGAAGAAGATTGAGGAACAAGAGACCAATTTCCAGTGGTGAGAAGTGCAGTGACTTCTTCCTGCATTGCTTGGCACCAATGAGGATACTTGGAAGCTTAAAGATAGGTTGTAGGTAGATAATCCACTGAAAGATGAGAAGGTAAGGGGTGTTTAGTAGTAGTGAGGGCTTTAGGCTTGAAAATTCCATATTTGGACCTTGTTTGCATTGAGTGAGTGTTAATGGTATAAGATCCCACATCACCCAGGGGAGTGATCCTTATATGTATATTCTCATCCCTACCTAACACGAGGCATTTTGGGAACTCACTGGCTTCGGGTTCCATGGGAACTCCGAAGTTAAGCGAGTAGCGCACGAGAGCACTCCCAGGATAGGTGACCCATTGGGAAGTTCTCGTGTGAGTTCCTAGAAACAAAACCGTGAGGGCGTGGTCGGGGCCCAAAGCGGACAATATCGTGCTACGGTGGTGGAGCGGGCTCGGAAAGTGGTCGCCCTGGGCCGGGATGTGACAAATTGGTATCAGAGCCTAACCCTGGCCGCGAGTGTGCTGACGAGGACGTCGGGCCCCTAAGGGGGTGGATTGTAAGATCCCATATCGCCCAGGGGAGTGATCCTTATATGTATATTCCCATCCGTACCTAACATGAGGCCTTTTGGGAGCTCACTGGCTTCGGGTTCCATGGGAACTTCGAAGTTAAGCGAGTAGCGCATGAGAGCACTCCCAGGATGGGTGACCCATTGGGAAGTGCTCGTGTGAGTTCCCAGAAACAAAATCATGAGGGCGTGGTCGGAGCCCAAAGCGGACAATATCGTGCTACGGTGGTGGAGCGGGCCCAGGAAGTGGTCCCCCCAGGCCGGGATGTGACAAATGGGTTGGGTGAGGTTGGTGGTAATAAGTTCTGAGACTGCTACGGGAGGGATGAGAGGGACATAGCGTAAGGATGAAGAGGAAGGTAAAATGGTAGGTAAATGGGAAGTTGAAAATTGTAATGGGGAAGTGATAGAGGAAGTGGTAGGTGAAGAATGAAAAGTAAAGGTTAAAGTAGAAGGAATAGAGGATACGGAGCTAGAAGGGAAAGTTGTGGCAGGTGTGTGGTACTAAAAAATTCACCACCAGAGTTAGACCTTAAGGCAATGATCTTTGTACACAAAGCATTTTCAACCATAGATTTGTATTGAATAAAAGTGGACAGTACATCAGACTTGTATTTCAATGGATAGAACCAGCAATATATTGTATAGTCATCCACAAAAATGACATAGTACTTGAAACCTTGATAAGATGTGACGAGTGAGGGGCCCCAAACATCAGTATGAATGAGTTATAAAAGCTTGCTAGTTGTAGAAACAGTAGATACAAAAGGAAGCCGAGAGCATTTGCCTAACGCACAATCTAAGCAGAAAAACTTAGTAGCATTAGGTAAAATTGAAATACAAGATTGAGAGACTAGTTTATTGACAATCTTCACAGAGGGGTGACCCAATCTGTTGTGCCAGATATCTCATAAGGCTTTCACAGAGGCTGTAAGAGCTTTAGGAAGATTAGTTGGTGATGATGAGAAAAGAAATGGATAGAAACCATGCTGAATAGGTCCTTTAAAACGCATCATCCTCGAAGAAAGATCCTTCACAGTGAAGTGAGAAGGATAAAGATGCAATGAACAATGATTGTCAATCAGAAACTGATTTGTAGATAAAAGATCGTGTTTTAAATCAGGAACATATAAGACTTTATTTAGATTAAACACACTATTGGGAGTATGCAAAACAGTAGAACCAGAGTGAGTAATAGGCAAACCTTTGCCATCACCAATGTACACTTGTTCAGGACCAATGTAAGCTTCAGGGTTTTGGAGATTAGGATAAGAATTGGTCATGTGTGAGGTGGCTCCAGAATCCACAATCCAAGTAGGAGTGGAGGAAGATGAGTTTGCCACCATTGCTGAATGAGAAGATTTCCCACCATAGGCCATATTCATGCGATGAGGACAATCACAAGCTTCATGATCAAATTGATGACAGATTTGACAAGAGTTCTTCTTGTTGTGAGAGAAAGTATTTCGACCTCCACGATTAGAACGGTGATTGTTATTGTTGAAACAATTGAAATTACTTGACCTTTGATTGTTAAAAAAAATCTGGGAAAGCCACGATTGAAGCTGCCACGATTGTGATTACGATCGAGTCCATGACCTTGATTAGGAAAGGTAGAAGACTGAGCAACAAATTCCTAAGAGTTAAGATATGATGCAGGAAGTGGAAGAATACCAGCAGAGGTGTGTAGAGCTTGAAATGATGATAATGCACATCCACTCTTCTTGCGATTGGCCAACTGTATCTCTTTGCTAAGAAGCAGACCATGTAATTCATCAATTGTGGTGGATCCAAGGTGAAATTGAATAGTATCAACAAACGAATCATACTCAGGAGGAAGATCATGAAGAGTGACCGAGATCAAATCAGAATCTTCAACCGAAGAACCAGCACTAGCAAGGGCATCAGCAATAGCCTCAATTTGTTGAAGATAATGAGCAGCAATGGATTCACCTTTGGTAAGATTACGAAGGCGAGATCGAAGCTCATGAATGTGAGATTGAGAAGCCGTAGCAAGTCTTGATTCCAATTTCGCCCAAAGTTCGCGAGCCGAATTCACACCGATAGTATAAGGAATGAGAGATTCAGATAGCGTAGAGTTGATCAAAATGAGAATATTCTGATCATTCTCATACCAAGAAACATAGGCAGGATTAAGGATGCGATTTCCTAAAGAATCGAGATTGAACTGAGGCGGTGCCGTCATGGATCCATCAATGAGACCAGTCATATTATACCGGCGAAAAATTGGAGCAAAGAGAGCACTCCAGGTCAAGTAATTGGTGGTGGTGAGCTTGATTGGCACCATGGATCCAATGTTTTGGATCGTAATAGAGGAAGAAACGGAAGAATTAGGGTTGGAGGGTGCAATCAGAAGAGGATGAACTGGAGAAACCGATTCCGACGAAGGAGATGCAGAGGTCGCCATTGACAAAGAGCAATGAAGGAGGATCGAAGAACACGAATGATGATCAAGAAATCAAAGATGAAGATAGCGCTGCAATCAAGAAATCAGAGATGAAGATCGCAGAATGAAGCGCGACGTTTGGGATCGAAGAAAGAAAAGTCGTGAGATAGGTAGGCGGGTGATACCATATTAGATAAAATATGTTTTCATTCATCAGAAAATAATCTTACACTTTGAGTATTTATGTACAAGTATATTGTAACCTCTAGACAAACAGAAAGTAACTATCAAACAGAAATCTTAACCACTAAATAATATCTCTAGATAGTGTAGTTACAATATTATCCTTTATATTTTTGTCATTTTATCCTTATTTAATAGATGACAAACTTAAGAGTATTTTTAGATTTTATCTTTATTTAATGAATACTGTTTGTACCATACTTGACCAATCCCGAAACTCCTAAGCACCGGTCAACAGTATACTGTCAAGGACCCACAAGACTTTTCCTCCAACCAGAAGGCCAATCACAGCGCGACACGTGTCGGTATCAGAGACCAATCACAGCGCAACACGTGTCGATATCAGAGGCCAATCACAACATGACATGTGTTAATGTCAGAACAAAGCTAGAAACTCTCTCCTATAAAAGGGGATCATTCTCCCATAATAATCCCTAATGTCATTTATACTAAACTATTCACTAGAACTCACTAAAAGAGAGCTTGAACCTATGTATTTGTGTAAACCCTTCACAACTAATGAGAACTCCTCTACTTCGTGGATGTAGCCAATCTGGGTAAACCACGTACATCTTGTGTTATTTGCTTCCCTGTCTCTATTCATTTACATATTTATCCACACTAATGACCAGAGCAATCTAGCGAAGGTCACAAACTTGACACTTTATGTTGTACCAAAGTCCTCGCCGATTTTGTGCATCAACATTTGGCGCCGTCTATGGGAAACGATACAAAAAAAACTATGTCGGTCCTCTCTACTTTTCCGTCTCACTACCGTGAAACCCTCACAACCTCCACTGTGAATCTGCAGAAACCCAATAACCAAACACCTGCACAGTCACTGCAAAACGCATGTCTTCCACTCCAACTCCCGGTCACGACAGCAGCGATGGAAACACGACAGAAACTCGCTCTCTTCTCTCTCTCATAGTCTCACCCGGGATCACAGCACGAGGTCGATCTCCATCGTTAAGCAGGCCAAGACAAGTTCGACAACCACTGGCGAATTCCAAGTTTGAGAACCACCGGTTCTCCCCAAAGGCATAACCGATTATTCTCTCAACAGCACCACCGGCGAATTCCGAGTGTTGCTAGAGCAGCCCTGCCACAACAAGTTCGAGAACCAGCTGCTCTTCCTCTGGTTTCCTGTGAAGGGGATCAGAGTCGATGTACCAAGCTCCGGCCTCATTTACTTCAATGTCGACGTCGTCGACGAGCTGTTCCCTTCGTCTACTCGAAACGTTGCTACCATGAGTGGAATCAGGGGACTCGAACTATCATCACCACTCAACCTAGAGGCGCCGGCACTGAAAGCTGGCCGGAGGCATTCCTCTGAAACTGCCGCATAACCACTGCCTGGAAAACCAACAAAGAAGCTAAGCCTTCTTCTAATTCACCAACTTGTTTATTATTTAATATTTTATTATTACGTTTGTTACATGAGTGCGGCACTCAAAAAACTTTCACTAATATATATATATATATATTGGTTACGTGCCCCATTGTCATTATATTAAGGTTATATGATAACTTTTATGTGCTTATTATGTCGGGTCACATTGCCTTAGATTATGACTTTTACTATTTTATTATTATTATTGTTTGTGATGTTTATCATTACTTTGATCACTATATGACCATTACTGTGACACGTGTATAGTTTGTACACCCACTACACCATTTACATTATTTAATTGTTTTATTACATCACAATTACTATGCCGTCTGCTGCTAACATCATGATTATTCCACTATATGGACCGTGCTTAGCATTATAATAAGACTCTATTATGATTGTTCCACATGACTATTCCACTACGTGGGAAGTCTGACATATGACGTATTTTCTCTCTTTGAATGTTAGGGCACGGAATTATTGAGCAACTAGCTCTATTGATCAACATTGTTGCTGTTTAAAGAAGCCTACCAACTTATAGATTGATGAGCCACATTCTTATGGTGACAAAGATTTAGTCTGAACAGTAATCTCTTGTCTGACCGAACACCCACTTCCTCGGACACTCACTCATTTGGACACCTATGTGCTTGGATACCCATTCGTTCGGGCACTTATGAGATTAGACACCGTTAAACTTGGACACCCTTGAGCTCGAACCCCGACTCACGGACCCAACTTATGGACCTAACTCAAAGACCCTACGTATGGCCCCGACTCAAAGACCCGACTTATGGACCCGATTCGCGGATCCGACACATAGACCCAATATGCGAACCCGACAAGCGGACCCGAGTCATGTCAAGAGTTAACTCATAATGAGCTCACGTTGACGTCGAGTGCATACTCACAATGAAGAACGCCACAAGCCGAGCCGCTTCGCAACGAGCATCGCCTCCAGCTAAGCAACCACCTCGCCGCGAGCATTGCCTCTAGACGAGCAGCTTTGCAACGTGTGCTACCTCTAGCTGAGTATTGCTTCATGTTAAGCACCGTCTCAGGTCGAGTACTAGTTCTAGACGACATCTAGTCATTTCGGCCCGCACATGGATTGAATTTGAAGTCTCCAGCCAAAAGACTCTCTTGACTGAAGACTTGGGGGACTCCTGTTGTACCATATATTGGGCTTCAGTATTTGGGCTTCATTACTTAGCCCATGATTCATGTAAGAGGGGAGGAAACCCTTATTCTATAAAAGGGCTCCTTTACACTCATTTAAGAGGAAGAGGAGAATCGACGAGAGAAGGGGAAATAGACAGAGGGGAAACATGAGGGCAAACAGAATAGCAAAGAGAGCAAACACTGCCTTTATAGCCTCCATGTATATTCAACATTCATTTACATAGTGAAATAGAATCAACACCAGTGTGGACGTAGCCTCAACTTGAGGTGAACCACGATACATGTTGTGTTGTTTGTTTCCCTGTCTCTATCCATTTACATACTTATCCACACTAATGACCCGAGTAATCTAGCGAAAGTCATAAACTTCACACTTTCTGTTGTACCAAAGTCCTCGCCGATTTTGTGCATCAACATTTGGTGCCGTCTGTTGTACCGAAGCTTCACCTACAAAGTTTCAACACAAGAGCTTCACCTACAAAACTTTAATACAAAAGTTTCACCTACAAAGCTTCAACACAAAAGCTTCAACACCAAAACTTCACCTACAAAACTTCAACATCAAAGCTTCACCCAAAAAAAAAAAAAAAAAAAAAAAAAAAAAAAAAAAAAAAGGAAAGAAAGAAAGAAAGAAAGAAATGAGCCTAGGCCTCTCTTTCTTTGGGCCTAACAACTTTCATATCAAATATATATGAAGGAGGAGTTTTGGGCAACCACTTAAAAAGAAAAATGGTGAAATTTTGTTTGGAAAATTGCCTACTAGCAAGACACCTCCCTCGTCAACTCCCTCGACCGGAGACTTGGAGGACTCCTACCATATATCACTACACCTTGGTACTCAGAAATTTCGCGACTACTCAGTGCCTTGAATTTTTCAAGTCCCCAACCGAGAAGTTTTCCTCACTCAAGAAATTAAGGGAGCACTGCTTCAACCTACAGGATTCACCCACGAAGTTTCAACATGCAAACTTCAACAAAATAAAAAATTCAAAGAACTTAGTGAAAGATACCTTAGTGTATTTAACACAACACGTTGAATGAAGTAAAGCTTATTTATTGATATCTTCGATAAATTACAAATACGTGCATACACATGAATCAAAATAAACAAACAAAAGGGCGCCTTTACAAAGGTTGCTCAGGAGAAGTCTCAACACTCGGCAAAGCCCCAGAAATAGGAGGCACCGGAGGGTGATTATTTAGAGCCTCAGTACTAGGCTGAACCCCAGAAAGAGGAGGCACCAGAGGTTGATCATTTGGAGCTTCAGTATGTGGTACATCCCCAGAGGACGAAGGCAGTAAATGCCTTTCGAACAAACTCACAAACCTCTGATGATTATTTAAAATCTGACCCTCGGATTCCTGTAACTGGTCAAACTTTCTCTTCATGGTTATAGCATAGCTATGTGCGAGCATGTGCAACTGTCTATTCTCGTGCTTAAGCCCTCTGATCTCCTGTTTGAGACTTATCACTTCAACCGCCAACGATTCAACTTGGAGGGTTCGAGCAAATAGGCGTTGGGCTATATTAGACACAGAACCTGCACATTGAACACTGAAAGCCAGAGAATCCTTAACAACCAACTCATCGGATCGTTTGGAAAGTAGTCTGTTGTCTTTGGGATTAAGAAGATTCTTGGCCACCACCGCAGCAGTCATATCATTCTTCATCACAGAGTCCCCAATAGTAAGGGGACCAGTAGGAGATAAGAATGATGGGCGCCATATGTTATCTTGAGGAGACATGGCTACCTCTTCTACAACATTCAAGTCCAAATGACGGTCGGACGGGCCAGACATTCTCATAAAAGGTGAAGAAAAAACGAGGTACAGTAAATCTCATAAGTACGAAAATAAGGGAAAAATTCCTACAAGCAATAACTTTCAGAACGGACTCCTTGAACTTAATTGGTGCTCCTATAAAAGAAAGAGTCAGATCTTCAATAGGGCTGCTTGTTCAAAAATCAAAGAGGCACCACTCTCCAAATTTCGAGAAGCGGATTTCCTGAGTTAAAATTTATTAGCAATCTTTACACGCGACATTAGTTCCTCGGATACCAAGGACAACTTTGCCAAAGAACTC
The DNA here is from genome assembly GCF_963583255.1 of Pyrus communis. Taxonomy (NCBI): domain Eukaryota; kingdom Viridiplantae; phylum Streptophyta; class Magnoliopsida; order Rosales; family Rosaceae; genus Pyrus; species Pyrus communis. Next base: position 22,561,779 of record NC_084810.1, on the reverse strand, counting down.
TGACAAAGTTAAGACAGGTAAATGTTGAAGGCCCAGTTACCTTACTATTACCCACAACGATAAAGGAACAGCACCACTGCTTGATTATTAGAAAATCCTTATGTGTGTCAACCTCTGTGTTCCATGGCAAAACAGACTTGCAAAAATGCCCAACCTTTCTTCACATCTAAGAAAACACTCCCAACAAGATTGCTTGCCCAGAAATCGAAGAGGCACCGCTCTCCGAATCTCGAGAACCATATCCCCAACAAGATTGCCTGCTCAGAAATCGAAGAGGCACCGCTTCCCGAACTTTGAGAGTCGGATTTCCTTGGATAAAATTTGTCCACAATCCTAACACGCAACATCAGCTTTCTGCATACCACAGACCATTTTTTCAAAGTGCTCTAACAAAGTTAAAACACGTGAACCTTGCAGCGACCACTACATTGCTTTGACCGAGAAGGGTAAAGAAACAGCATTACCACTCGCTATTGGGACAATTCCTATATATGTCGACCTCCATCCTCCACAGCCAGGCAGACCTGCCAAATAAATAAATAAATAATGCTCAACCCTTCCTCACATCCAAAATGGCACTTCCAATCTAGCCTCTCGAAATACTCTGTTTTCTTCTCATTCGATAATACCCATGCCAACCAGCTACATCAGAGCAAGAATATCTCATATCATCAGGGTTGAAAGCAAGAGTATCCCATATCATGCTTTTTCCCTGTCTTTTCCTTTGCCCTTGCTCTTACGTGCAAGACAAGGAGAAAGAATGCAATCAGTCGGAACCTGAAATCAAACTTCCGATCTAGAACTAATTGCCCGGAACCTTTGCCTGGTCGTTTGCCTAGCATTGCTCTCAAGTACTCATCCTCAACTGTTGTCAAGGTCATGAATTCCTTCGGCAAATACCTCAGAACAGTTGGTACGATATTGGCTCTTTACACTGAAGCTGTCAAGCATGGATGAGTCACTGAGAAGTAGTGCTCTGAAGGACCATTTAAATGCAAAGGTTGCACACCATTTCTGCTATACAAAAGATTGAAGCAGAAGGTTCAACGGCGAGCTAGAACATATCACTATAGCACGATGCCCTTCTTGTAGAACCGCACAATCCAGACGGAAGAGTCTAAGTCAAATCCAAGTTCGACATCATTACTCTAATTGAAGAGATCGAGAAGCCTCAACAGCCTTTTGCTAGCACCGTCGTCGAAGAACAAAGCTTCGCCATACCACATCTACTACTTTGTCAAACAGCAAAAGTATCTCATATCATCAGGATTGAACATACTCCAGGTTTGACGGATCTGTTTTGGCTTGGAAGAAACCAGAAAACCCTCCAGCCCAGTTCAAGAATACACTTATGGAAAGTCAAGTACAACAAAGCATGTGCCGATTCGTCCGTCTTCTCCAAAAACAAGAATACCTCATATCATCTCTTCTCCCTGTTTCTTCTCTTTATCCTTGTTGCTGAATGAGAGACAGGGAGAATGAGTACAATCAGCCGGAACCCAAGATCAACCTACCAATCTGAGACTGATTGCTTGGAACCTTGATTGCTTACCTTGTCTGTCACCTCCTTCGGCAGATCTCCTCGCTTAGAGACTTGGGGGACTCCTACTATATGGTTTGTATCGCACTTGACCAAACCCGAAACTACAACTAAGCTTCAAATGAAAATGATACATTACCTTGTGCGTCAATGCCAACTAAAGATACCACTCCTGGATGAAGGAAAAGTACTTCCAAGAGAAGATGCCACATCTACTTACAGGACAGAGAAGGCAAGTAAAGGTGACACCACACTTCGGTACTTGGAAGTTTCGTGATTACTCAATGGCTTGGATCTCGCAAGTCCCCAACCGAGGAGCTTCCCTCACTCGGGAACTTAAAGGAGCACTGTTTGTATCATACTTGACCAATCCCGAAACTATTAAGCACCGATCAACAGTATACCGTCAAGGACCCACAAGACTTTTCCTCCAACCAGGAGGCCAATCACAACGCGACACGTGTCGGTATCAGAGACCAGTCACAGCGCAACACATGTCGATATCAGAGGCCAATCACAACATGACACGTGTCAATGTCAGAACAAAGCTAGAAACTCTTTCCTATAAAAGGGGATCATTCTCCCACAATAATCCCTAATGTCATTTGTACTAAACTATTCACTAGAACTCACTAAAAGAGAGCTTGAACCTATGTATTTGTGTAAACCCTTCATAACTAATGAGAACTCCTCTACTCCGTGGACGTAGCCAATCTGGGTGAACCACGTACATCTTGTGTTATTTGCTTCCCTGTCTCTATTCATTTACATACTTATCCACACTAATGACCAGAGCAATCTAACTAAAGTCAAAAACTTGACACTTTCTGTTGTACCAAAGTCCTCGCCGATTTTGTGCATCAACAAATACTTTTTACAGAATGAGCAAAATGATTGATGTTTGACAACTTAAGAACTACTTCTATTGGTTTCAAATCTTAAAGACCAGAGTGCTGATTTCAAATTTCAGGAATCAAAATAAGATGTTAGGTTAATTTCAAAAACTATTTTAGATACACAAACATTTAAAATGTACGATTGATTTGAGATACTGTCATACGCGTCGGTAATGGAAAATTGGTGGCTTCCAAACAAGCGATAATAATTTATGTAATAATATGCCGGCTTCCAGACAAGCGATGATAATTTATGTAATAATATGCTGGCTTCCAGACAAGTGATGATAATTTATATAATAATATGCTGCAATGCAACTCTACTGGCTAAAATTGGTCAAATTTACTTGTAACACTCAGAGTTGCATACCTGATCTGTTCAGCTGAAGCTAGGAAGAAGAAGAAGAGCTTAAGCTTGCTCAAAGATGGACAAAGTCAACGACTTGAATTGCATATACAGAAACCCGAATGAACCCATTGAAGCTCGAGTGAAGGACCTCCTTGCACGCATGACTTTGAGAGAGAAGGCCGGCCAGATGACCCAAATCGAGCGCCGGGTCTCCACCCCAGAAGCCATCAGAGACTTCTCCATCGGTACCCCATGGCTTGAACTTTAACATGCATGTCTTTACTTTCTTTCACGCGTTTCATAAAAAATCTGGAGTGCAATATCTGCGTTTCTATCATGCAGGGAGTATACTCAGTTCTGGAGACAGTGTGCCCTTTGAGAATGAATTATCAAAGGACTGGGCAGATATGGTCGACGGGTTTCAGAGGTCCGCACTTGAAAACCGGCTCGGAATACCGATGATATACGGGATTGATGCGGTTCATGGGAACAACAATGTATATGGTGCCACCATATTCCCTCACAACGTTGGTCTTGGGGCATCCAGGTTAACTTCCTTCACTGGTTTTTAAGTTCAAAGTTGTAATTGATCCAATTTTTTACTTCTTGTTGCTGCTTTGTTTGGTTACTAAGAAAATGTTGGAAAAGAATTGAAATTTATCATTTATGTTTTGAATCCCTACTCATTACTCAAAAGGTTACAGTTACGTTAATTACTGGAAGTTGAATGGCAAGAACATGGACCCAGGATTTCATCTTTTCTGGAACAGCAATTTAGTCATATATTTATAATGCTGCTCAAACTGAGATTGTGAATCCCACATCGGAGAAATAAAGCCTTGCATAACAGTTTAAAAGATCTTGGGTCTCTCCGCCCGCCAATTGGTTTTGCGTTGGATGCTCGTATGGGATTAGAGCAGGCTACGTTTTAGGTATTTGGTTGGAGTGACCCTACACACATGAGGGGGAGTGTTGAGAATACGATTCCCACATCAGAGAATAGAAGTCTTGCCAATTGGTTTTGAATGGAATGCTCACATTCTAATAGCTTGTAGAGTGTAACCACCAATTGGTTGGTGGCTATTTCTATGTTCTCTTTGTCCCTTTAATTTGATTTCCTTGTAGTGGTTGATATTCGTGTTGCCATTCAGTGAGAAAGAATGATATAAAGAAAGAAAAAAAGAAACCCCGAAGGAAAAAGTGGAGTTAAATTACTAAATTATAGATGCAAGTTCTGTTTTAGTCCTGTATTTCCCCTCATCTTATATGAACTGTGTGACAGAGATGCTGATTTGGCTGAAAGGATTGGTGCTGCAACTGCTCTTGAAGTCAGGGCCAGTGGCATTCACTATAATTTAGCTCCCTGTGTTGCTGTATGTCACGAGGGACGTATGTTTGTTATTACAATAAGACTGATGAAATTAAATGGATTAGTCATGCAATTCACTTGAATGGGTTCTGACAGGTTTGTAAAGATCCCAGATGGGGAAGATGCTATGAGAGTTTCAGTGAAGACACTGAAATTGTTAGAAAGATGACTACCATTGTGACAGGCTTGCAGGGGCAGCCACCCGAAGGACATCCAAAGGGCTACCCTTTTGTAATGGGAAGGTAAGTAGAAGTCGTCGTTAATAAATTTCCATGTATACGTCTTTCATCAAACATGTTGCATCTTTGCCTGAATTCAAGAGGGAAGAAGAAAAGGAAAAAAGAATACTTGCTGGAGATTCACATATAGACATTGATGAGATCGTTTCCTGAAAACTCATCTCCTTTGTTCTGTGTATTAATTGTATCTGAAGTTATGTCAAGATGCTTTCACATAGTTCAATTATCTTAGATATTTTTAAGGGGCATTTTGATATAGATACCTCAAATTTGAATTTTTTTAATCAAACATCTATAACTTTTAAACTTTTGATCAAACATTCTTCTACTAATTTTTAATTAAAAATTATGATTTTTATTGTATTTAATTAACCAACTAGTTCAGAAAATAATATCACAAATATTCTAAAATCACCACAAACATCCTATCTTATCTTATCATAATTCGTTTAAAATGAATTTTTCTTATTCAAATAATTTGCTGTTTTAAATTCTAAAAACATATAAACATTCTATTAACATACAATTATGAAATATAACATGCACATATATTAAATATAACGTACCAAACATATATATTAAATATAACGTACCAATCATTTGGTACGTTATATAAATTTAATCTGGGTGCGTATTAGTATTTTGGTACGTTATAAAATATTGTTTTTGGTACATTATGCAATTCTTTATTTAGTACGTACCAACTTATTAGTACGTTGTATTATCCTTATTTTGGTATGTACAAAACTTATGGTACGTTATGTGTAAGTTGTGTAAACAAAAAAAAATGATAACTTTTCACATGAAAACATTGCACTAAAAAATATTTTGTCAACTCTTAATAATTAATTATTGTAACATCCCACATCGCCCATGGGAGTGATCCTTAAATGTATATTCCCATCCCTACCTAACATGAGGCCTTTTGGGAGCTCACTGGCTTCGGGTTCTGTAGGAACTCCGAAGTTAAGCGAGAAGAGGGCTTGAGCAATCCCATGATAGGTGACCCACTGGGAAGTTGCTCGTGAGTTCCCAAAAACAAAACCATGAGGGAATGGTAAGCCCAAAGCGGACAATATCGTGCTACGGTGGTGGAGCGGGCCCGGGAAATGATTCGTCCCGGGCCGGGATGTGACAATTGGTATCAGAGCCTAACCCTGGCCGCGTGTGTGCTGACGAGGACGTTGGGCCCCTAAGGGGGGTGGATTGTAATATCCTAGATCGCCCAGGGGAGTGATCCTTAAATGTATATTCTCATCCCTACCTAGCATGAGGCCTTTTGGGAGCTCACTGGCTTCGGGTTCCGTAGGAACTCCGAAGTTAAGCGAGAAGAGGGCTTGAGCAATTCCATGATGGGTGACCCACTGGGAAGTTTCTCGTGAGTTCCCAAAAACAAAACCGTGAGGGAATGGTAAACCCAAAGCGGACAATATCGTGCTACGGTGGTGGAGCGGGCCCGGGAAGTGATTCGTCCCAGGCCGGGATGTGATAATTATTGGAATAAGGACTCATTTTAAATAAAAATAAAAATGTGAAAACTCTTAGTTCACATTTCTACTGTAAGTAGTTGTTAAAAAATTCAAATTTATTTTCAATTGCATGAAATTACGCAATCTAGTCTACATCTCAATTTTAATTATAAACGAACTCTTATTTTTTTTAAATGTTGAGTTGGAAATTGGAAAAACTATATTTCATCCAATTAATCTTGAACCCCAGTAGGTATAATTGAATCCTTAAATGGAGGAAGGGATGATATTCCATAAAAATAGCAATAAATTAATGAATATTATTGAGTGCATTTTTTTTTTTTTACATAGAAATGGATTTAAAAGAATTTATAAAATACTTAAATTAAGAATATACCTGGAATATAAAGTTTAATTAAAAGTAAAAGGACTTTAATCAAAAGTTGAAAAGTAACATACGTTTAATTTAGAAAAATATCAAATGAGGCATCTAAATTATTGTACTCACTTTCTCATATTTCTTGTTAACATATTCATACCTTGATTTTGTATTCCATTACTAAGTCAGATATAACTTGCTCTTAAAGATTATAAATTATTTTTTAAATTCCGTGTTCTTTTTATTCCAGAAACAAAACTATTGCATGTGCCAAGCATTTTGTCGGAGATGGGGGTACACATAAAGGTCTAAACGAGGGGAATACCATATCATCTTACGAGGACTTAGAGAGGATTCATATGGCACCATATCTGGACTGTATTTCTCAGGGAGTTTCTACTGTTATGGCATCCTATTCCAGCTGGAATGGAAGTAAATTACATGCTCATCGTTTTCTCCTGACAGAAGTATTGAAAGATAAGCTAGGATTTAAGGTAAAGAACCCATATAACATGCTCCTTTTTCTTGGTGGGAAAGATGAACCCAAAATTGCGCTATTAGGTAAAGCGCAAGTAAACAATGCTCATTTGTTAGCCTATTCTCGACTTAGTTCTCTTTCCGCGCAAATTACAATTTTATTGGTATTCAATGTTTTTACCCCTTGTAAGAGCTTCTGTTATAATCATAGATTCTATAAAGAAATGTGACACTGCACATTTTGCTTGCTCATTGCTAGCTTTCTGGGCTCTTGATATGCTTCCTACTGATCAATTTGATGCAACTTTGCTAACATTAGAATGATATAGTGAAATTCAAACTAATTAAAAGAGGCACATTTTTATTGTTATTAGATGTGACTGTCAGATTTTGCGTGGTTTTTTTTTTAAAGTGGTTTCTCTAACATTAAAAGGCGGGATGTCAGATAAATAACAGTGTTTTTCCTGCTGCAGGGTTTTGTGCTTTCTGACTGGGAAGCACTTGACAAACTTTGCGAACCTGAAGGTTCAGACTATCGTTTCTGCATTTCATCTTCCATTAATGCAGGAGTTGACATGGTAGACATTGAACTTTAAGTTCAATTTGTTTGTTTCAATCCTTGATTTGCACATATTTTGTCTGATTGACAAGGTATGCAGGTAATGGTGCCTCTCAGATATGAACAGTTTGTGGAGGATTTGGTATATCTGGTGGAACATGGGGAGATACCGATGTCCAGGATAGATGATGCAGTTGAAAGAATACTGAGAGTCAAGTTTGTTGCCGGTATTTTTGAGCATCCTTTCTCTGATAGATCCTTGCTAGACATAGTTGGTTGCAAGGTAAGTTCGTAGTGTCTTATATTCACCTCATAGAAAATCACATGCTTTGCGTTGCTCATTGAGCATATTCTATTTTAAAAATATTACTCTTATTTGAGGCATTTTGGACCTTGTACCGATCGATTTGATACCTGAGATGCAGTTTTTACTGTTAATGTTTTTGAACAGCTGCATAGAGATCTAGCACGGGAAGCGGTTCGCAAGTCCTTGGTTATGTTGAAGAATGGAAAGGACCCAAGCAAACCTTTTCTCCCATTAGATAGAAAAGTAAAAAGAATACTTGTTACTGGAACACATTCCGATGATCTTGGATATCAGTGTGGAGGATGGACAGCAACTTGGGATGGTCATAGTGGCAGGATCACAATTGGTATGAAATGTTATATGCCCACCGTTTGAATAATTGAAAGGCTATAGGTTGATTAATGTGACATTATGTATAACATCACTAGACGAGGACAGTTGGATTTTAACTTTCATACAGTTAGTTTTCGATAAGTTTTCTGTTTTGAGTTATTGAACTGAAAATCTGCTTCTTGAATAACTAATGCAAAGTAGAGGCATTCTCTTTTCTTGTCACTGGGGAATCTGGTAATGTATTACTCCTAAATCATTGTATGCGCCCACGGTCTTGGCCCACAGTTTTCTTCGGGGGTGAAGAAACAATGAAAACTTTCCTCTGCTCCCTAGTTATGTTCTATTGTTTTTCAACAACGTAGTTAAATCTTATGCTGAAATTTTGTAGAGAACAAGGAATTCTTAGATTGTATATTTTCATGTTAATATTGTATACTCTCGCCTTGATTGCACAGACACACTTAACTAATAAGTGATTTACATGTGAAGGCACAACCGTCTTGGAAGCTATCGAGAAGGCCGTTGGAGATGATACAGAAATTATTTATGAGCTATGTCCGTCGACAGAGACCTTAGCACGCCAAGATATCTCTCTTGCAGTCGTAGCTGTTGGTGAAGGTCCATATGCAGAATTCAAGGGTGACAATTCAACGCTTGTGATCCCCTTTAATGGAGTTGATGTTATAAGCTCAGTTGCTGACAGATTCCCTACGCTGGTGATTCTGATATCCGGAAGGCCCTTAACTTTAGAGCCCCAACTCTTGGAAAAGATGGATGCTCTTGTCGCTGCTTGGTTGCCTGGTAGCGAAGGAGAGGGAATTACAGATGTTATCTTCGGAGATTATGACTTCGAGGGCAGACTACCAGTTTCATGGTTTAAAAGTGTTGAACAGCTTCCCATGAACGCCAGAGACAACTCATATGACCCTTTATATCCTCTTGGCTTTGGGTTGACTTACAATAAGGAAAGGTCCTTGCACTAAAATCATTCGATGACTGAGACCATTCTCAAAAGTAGACTAATGGTTGGTTTGGTATTGTTGTGTTTTGAAAAAAAAAAAGCTGCTTCTGCTCTGGATTAAGAATAAGCAGCTGTGAAATAAAACAGTAGAGCGTTTGGTAACTTTTTTGTAAAAATGCTTTTGAAAGAAAAAAGCAGTATTATAGTGTTTGATAAACTTTTATGTAAAACAGATGTGAAAAACAACTGGTTTTTCAAAGTTAGGTTTTGCAGCTTTGTGTTTTTGGCTTTTTTCCATTTAAAACTGTGAAAAAAAGCCGAAGCTGAATGTTTACCAAACATTAAAAAGCTCCCAACTTTTTTTAATTGAATTTTACGGCTTGATTTTTATTGTATTGCATAGAGGAAAATATATACAAGATACAACCCTTATTCTATAAGGAAACAATAAAGGACACACATATCCTTCCTAATAAAGGATTCCTAATATTTACAATATATATACATGCCCTTTTTTAAATCACTCACGGCAACACTCCCCCTCAAGTTGGAGCATAGATATCACACATGCCCAACTTGACAAGTGAGTCACCAAAAACTCTACTACACACGGCATGAGTGAGGATATCCGCAAGTTGCTCTTCCGAGTTCACAAACGGTATTGACACTATTTTTTTCTCAAGTTTTTCCTTCATAAAATAACGGTCAACCTCCACATGCTTTGTTCTGTCATGTTCTATCGGGTTCTCTGCAATCTCCCGTGCAGATTTATTATAACAATACAAGCTTATTGCCTCCTTTACTTTGAAACCTAGACCACCAAGCAATTTACGTAACCAAAGAACTTCACATATTCCATGCGCCATACCTCTGAATTCGACCTCAGCTGAAGACCTTGACACCACATTTTGCTTTTTGCTTATCCAAGTAACTAGATTTCCACCAACGAATGTAAAGTATCCAGAAGTAGAGCGTCTAACAGTCACATCACCTGCCCAATCAACATCAGTAAATCCCTCAATCCTCAGATGACCGGAATTTTTATACAAAATTCCTTTTCTTGGAGCTGACTTCAAATAAGCTAGAATCCGCATAACAGTTGCCATATGATCCACACTTGGCGAGTGCATAAATTGACTCACCACACTTACTGCATAGGCTATATCCGGACGGGTATGAGCTAAATAAATTAGTCTTCCTACCAGTCTTTGATATCTACCTTTATCCACTGGTTCTTGATCCGGGTAAACCCCCAAGTAATGTTTCTCCACAATGGGAGTATCCACGGGTTTACACCCAAGCATACATGTTTCCTTCAATAAATCCAAAACATATTTTCGTTGAGACAAGAAAATACCTTTGGATGAACGAGCAACTTCAACACCAAGAAAATACTTTAAGTCACCTAAACTCTTCATCTCAAACTTAGCAGAAAGGTTCTTCTCCAGTTTGATAATTTGATCTGAATCATCACCTGTTATTATCATATCATCTACATAAATAATCAAGGTTATTACTTTACCGTTTCTCCGCTTCACAAACAAAGTATGATCAGAATGACTCTGATAATACCCATTCTTTCTTATGGCCTGAGTGAACCTCCCAAACCATGCCCGTAGTGACTACTTAAGCCCATAAAGGGACTTCCGCAATCGACACACTCCTATTTTTCCTCTGTTGCCATACCCTGTAAGGAAATCCATGTACACTTCTTCCTCTAGATGTCCATGAAGGAACATATTTTTTACATCAAATTGTTTCAGTGGCCAATTCAAATTTGCAGCTAGTGAGATAAGGACTTGTACCGTATTCATCTTAGCCACGGGAGAGAAAGTTTCCTGGTAATCAACTTCGTATGTTTGAGTGTACCTTTTCGCCACCAACCTTGCTTTATAACTGTCAAGTGATCCATCAGCCTTGTATTTAATTGTAAACACCCATCGGCACCCAACTGGTTTTTTTCCTTTCGGCAGGTCAACCACTTCCTATGTATTATTCTTTTGCAATGCCATCATCTCTTCATCCATCGCTTCAGTCCATTCTCAACTCTTCAAAGCGTCTTCTACCCGAGTTGGTACCGGAATGGAATCCACATTATGTACCCACGCTTGACGTTCGGATGAAAGGTTTTTACAGGACACATAATTGGCTATATGATACTTCACTTTTCCTTCTGAAGAGAACATGTCAGGAGGTACACCACGATTTTGCCTTGGTGGCAATTTATATGTACTTATAATATCATTATTTACATGAGTATCACTAGTGCTTACCTCAGGGATATCCAGAGAAGATGCATTGGACAACGGCATCGTTGAACTAGAGAGAGGGGGAAGCTGCGGCCATAATGGGCTGATCATCAGTGCAGCACTCCCCTTCGGCAGCACCAACACACGGATTGGCAGTTTCTTCCTCAGCAAGAAGCTGCGGAATATTTGGAGCAGGTTTGGTGAGAACATGTTGTCTACTCACAACAGGCTCGGCATGAGGAGACCGAGTATCATCACCTGCATCATTCGGCACACCATGCACTTCACTTGAAGACCTTGCCTCTTGTACATCCAACCATTCGAAATCACCATCAAGATCACAACTAGAACTCTCCCCCTTGTGATCGCAGGGTGGTGATATGGGAGTATAAAAATATTTAGACTCAGAAAAAGGTCATATCCATGGTGATATACATGTGACAAGTGGCAGGGTGGTAACACTTGTAACCTTTCTGGTGGGAAGCAAAACCCACAAAGACACACCGAAGAGCACAAGGATCCAATTTACTACGATGAATCTTGTGAATGTGAACATAAGCCACGCATCCAAATACTCGAGGAGTGAGAGTATTGGTGGAAACAACTGGAACAAGCTCCGTCAAAAATTGGAGTAGAGTACGAAATTCTACAACCCGGGATGGCATGCGATTGATAACATACACGGCATAGGTGATGGGGTCGGGCCAAAAACTCTAGGGCACTGACCCACCAATAAGCAATGCACGAGCCGTTTCCAAAATATGTTGATTTTTCCTCTCAGCCACCCCATTTTGTTGTGGGGTGTACAAGCAAGTGGTCTCATGGAAGATTCCTTGGTCACGAAAAAAATTAGAGAGCGCAGAGTTAACATATTCTCTCCCATTATCAGTACGAAGAACTTTAATAACAGAGGAATATTAAACAGCCACCATCTGAGAGAAAGACCGAATAATGGTACTTACATCACTTTTATGTTTCAACAAATACACCCATGTCATACGAGTGCAATCATCCACAAACGTAACAAACCACTTAACTCCTAAAACTATAGTAACGAGCGAATGCCCCCAAACATCTGAATGGACAAGCTCAAACGGAAGCAATCTTTTATTCATACTAGAAGGAAACGAAGCACGATGGCTCTTAGCAAGAATACATACTTCACAATGTAAGTCTGATTCCTTTATTTCATGAAACATACTAGGCAACATACGCCTTAAATAACCAAAAGAAACATGTCTTAACCGACAATGTAACAACCAAACTTCTTGCAAATTACTAGTACGGGATGCTCGAACTGCATTAGCTCTGCAAGGAACGACATCATCCATATAGTACAACCCCTCTCTCTTAGTGCCACGCCTAATTATCTCTTTGGTCTGAATATCCTGAAGCAAACAGAAAAATGGATACATAAGTACAACACAATCCAATTGCTCAGTAACTTGGGGAATAGATAATAAATGGTGAGACAATAACGAAACAAGCAAACAGTGGTGGAGAGAAAGAGATGGCGTGAGGTCCACTGTGCCGGCCCCAGTCACTATGGCAGTAGTGCCATTTGCCGTGGCAACACATTTTTGATGTGTCGTTGTCATATGCTTAAACAATCTTTTATTGAATGTCATATGATCAGTTGCTTCAGAGTCCAGAATCCAACCTGTATGATGTTCAGTACCAGAGGCTAAAAGAACACGTCCATTAGTACCTGTATTGGACGAAGACTCATTAGGAGTGAACCGGGTCAACAAAGCTTGACTTAGATCCCCTTGAGTAAGCACAACATCTTTGTATCCAGTTGTTGCGGCAGCCATAGGGGAACGCTTTCCACTAGCTCCATTAGAGGCCCGCTCTTTCGCACGCAATTTCTTCTTCAATTCAAGGAACCATTCAGGTACTCCATGCTTTTGAAACATGTATCTTTCGTATGACAGGTTTTCCCACAAAAAGTACACTTCAAATCATCTTTATTCTCTATAGTGAAAGGGCGAGAATCAGTTGATGAAGACTGTCCATAGAGCCGGCCAGAAGAAGAAGGTCGTGTCACCACAGCCACGGGGGGAATTCCTCCTTGGTTCCCAGCGGCACTACCTCCCATCATAGTAACATGGCGTTGAGCTTCGCTCCTAACTACTGAAAACACTTCCTCCACAGATGGTAGAGGTTCAGTTCTCAAAATATCACTACGGACCTTGTCAAAAACATCATCGAGGCCTGCTAAAAAAGCATACACGCGGTCTAGTTGAACTTCCTCCCAAAGTGTCTTCAAGTCAAAAGCACACGCCATCTTAATTGGTCTTCTCTGATCGAGTTCTTGCCAGACTGCTTTAAGATTGGCATAGTATACACCAATAGGTTGCCCTTCTTGGCGAAGTCAGAATGACTTCACCTTCAACTCATAAATCTAAGAGATATCAGACCCATCATAATACGTCCTGGCAACTTCTTCCCACACCTCTTTAGCAGTACGAAGATGAATGAAAAAACCCATGATAGTCGAATCCATGGAATTAATCAACCATCCTTTCACAATTGCATTCTCAATCTCCCAAGCATCATACTCGGCACTATCTTTTTGAGGTTCCTTAATACTCCCTGTCACAAACCCTTTCTTTCCACGCCTAGCAATATGCATATCTAATACTTTGGACCAAAGAAGGTAATTTGATCTATTGAGTTTTACAATATTTGGTACGTTTGAAGCATCACTTTGAATAACCACGGGATTAACAATTGACCTATGAGTAGAGCCAGATGCCCTACCTTCCAATTTCAGCACCGCCTCTCCCTAGTCACTCGCCATTGTTCACGATACACACCACACACACGTACACAGAACACGAACAAATTTGTTGCAGGGATGCAACGACACCACTGAAAAAAAAAAAACTACAATGATTTCTGTTCCCCTACGACAACAATACACGACAGCAATCTTTGTTGAATTATGGACAGTCTTGACTTGCTGCAGGGATGCAGTAGAGACCACAGACTGCTGGATCCTTTTTTTTTTCCTGGTTTCACGATAGCAGCGACACGATGGGAGTCCTAGGGTTACGGTTGGTTCTGATGCCAAATTGAATTTTACGGCTTGATTTTTATTGTATTGCATAGAGGAAAATAGATACAAGATACAATCCTTATTCTATAAGGAAACAATAAAGGACACACATATCCCTGCTCATAAAGGATTCCTAATATTTACAATATATATACATGCCCTTTTTTAAATCACTCACGGCAACATTTTTGATAATCACTTTTTTCAAAATCACCTCATTACCAAACTAGGGCTGAGTTTCCTGAGTCTATTTGAGCAGAACAACCGTTCAAGAATAATTTCCACCTAAATGTCAAATGTCTCTATAATTAATTGAATGTATGAATTTATCCTGTTCTTTTCTTATGTTACCTTATTACCGTGCCGCTTGTTCCTTGTCATTATAGTCAGCTGGCATGAAGGGTTGACCCTGGGATGTTTTCTTAGAGCGGATACAAGTCATACTATCAGATCAATGTACAATGTCAATTTGAAATTCGGTTCATTACAATAAAGAGATAGAAGGACAAGGTTTCCAGTCTCATATATCCCAACTTAAGCTTCGGATCCCAACTGATATTATTGACAATGGTATGTCTTTATCTATTATCCTGTTTTTCTTGTCCAGGTATGCCTCAACTTCTACTCTTTAATCTATTCAACTGTTTCTCCGATTCTTATTACTCACACGGAAATGAAACCTTTTAATCTGTGATTACATTAACTAATGTTGTTCAGATATGATGCATCTTCTGCTTTCCGACCTTCAATATTCTTTACTTTGATATGTAGAAATATGTCCCCCACAAGAGATTATTCCCAGATATCTCCGGGGGGCCACTGAAGTGAAGCATCATAGAGAATCAAACCCTACAAAAAGTCCTCTCATATCTTTTCTTTTGATATATGAATATCTAGCCCTTTCTTAGCAGGGATCCCGTTTTACTGTAGCAAAAAACCGGACCTAGGGCCCATAGGGAATTCTGGAGTGCATTTTAGCTACAAGCAATTTGAGAGAGAAGAATCGGAATATAAGTTGAGAAAATGGAGAGAAAACAAGATGGCCGAAAGTAGAAGTACGGATAGTGAGATACTATATGTATGTGGTTAGAATTAGTTTTTGAGATGTTAATCAAACTAGGAATAAAGTGGTATAGGGTGCTTTCCTCTCCAAGTTGCAGAAAGGGTCGGAAAAAGATGGTGATTAGTTTGTCATTTTACTGTGGAGAAACCCAATTGTCAATGACTATATTGCCCATGTTGGTCTGGATTCTTTACTTCATACGCAGGATTAAGTAGAACAGTATCTCATTGACCAAGAAAAATATATTTGGCACAATCACACAATAAGTAAGATAGATAGAAGTGGTATATTTCCTGTTACACCCAAGATTTTGCCCTGCCACTATGGTTTAACCCTAGTATGCCTATCTCGAAAATGGAACAAATGAAAAACAGCACAATGCAACTAGAGCCATTTGTTTATTGTTTTGCCATTTTGTTTAACTGTATCCTTTCATATAAAGTTGAAGTTTCACGTAGTAAATACCTTGAAGTTGTTTTTAGTTTTTCTTGTTTTCTCTCCCTCAATTCTCTCATCCTTTTTCTTTGACCATTTGTTGGAGAAAAGCAACACTTTGGAATGTCTACTATATGATGTGCAGATCGATACTAGAAATCTGCTGAGAGATCACACATGGATAGGCAGGGTGTTCAACGATGAAGAGCAAATGTTTCATGTTCGATTACGGGTGAATGTTACGGACTGGAACCCTACACCAGATAGGAATGAGTTCGATTAATTCATGGGTTCACAAGGGTAGGAAAATAGTATCACCTAACAAGTTGATCTTTTTGGGTTTGGGTGGCAAACATCCATGCCATGACATTACCTTTGTATAGTTATGGATCATTAGGCCAATGAGGAAATTAGTCCACAAAAACCTTGTTGAGTGGGAGAAAAAACTTCAATACGAGCGTCCAGATCACGTGACCCGTCATCGATATTTTAACTCTCAACCAATGAACGTGTCCCAAACCCCTTGCTCTGCCATTGTACCGTAGTAGTGCGGCAGCCTTATTGAATACTCCCTCATTCTAAGAATACAATGACAACAAAGTTTTATCCTACTAATTGAGGTTGATTGTATGAATCCTATACCGCCATTACATTTGGTTTTGCACCAAATGTTCCATTAGCTCTAAGTGCTCCATGTCTTTTCTTAAAATCTCTTTCCAAGTCTTCTAAAGTCTTCCTCCATCCCTTTTTTCATGAGCCCCTATCTCCATAATCACATTTTCTAACCGGAGTATCTGCAGGTCTTCTGTTCACATGTCCAAACCACCTTAACCGATCATCTCTTATTTTATCTTTAATTGTAGTCACTTTTACTTTACCTCAGATATCCTCATTCTTAATTCTATCATTTCTTATGTGGACACACATTCAACGAAGTATTATCATCTCCACTACACTCATATTTTGCACGTGTGATGCATACTCATCTTCCAAAATATGGTTGTACTGTCATTGAACTTTATGCAGCTAAATAGTAGGTAATAATTGCTAGGTTGTCTTACTATATGGCATTGCATATCACTAGTTCAAAGTAGTACTTAATTAGAAGCAAGATTCTTCTTCCAAATAAATAAAAGAAGAAAGTCAAAAAGGAAATATATACAAGTCATTTATCCCCATCAAAAGAGAATCTCAAATTATGAAGTGAACTATACAAAATCGAGTAAAAAAAAATTTGTTAAAAAAATGGTGTCGCAAATTATTCGTCGTCGTATGCATGTGTGTATGTGTGTATGAAATTATAATAATAATACAGTCTCAGAAAAAAGGGTAAAGAAATCTTTCTGCCAATAAAAGGCTACTTAATTTGTCTCCAAAATATGTATCATGATCACAAGTTTAGTCTAAGACCTGATTAGAGAACAATTAAATCTCTTTTAAGATTATTTAGTTGTTAGGTGCCGTACACTTGGAATCACAAAACCACCATCGTCAAAATTCCAAATCCAGCACTGAAAACATGAACCACAAATTTATAGAAACTTACCAGACCAAATCTGTTCTGTATCCTGTTCTGTGCTGCATATTATTATATAATGGACCACTAATATTGGTTCCTTTCAATTAATGAGTCATTCATCAATAATAGTAAGTTATCAGCTGATACATATAATAAACTGACTTATTAAAAAGAAAAGTTTATATTCACGTTTCAAACTGTTATTTGTTTGTTATATAAATAAATAAAATCCTTCCCTGAAATGAGTTGAGTATTTTTCGAGCTTAATTAAATTATTAATCGTCACTCCTAGACTACTAGAAGGGGATCTTCTTTCCTAATTAGAAGAGGATCTCATAGAAACAATGCCATAAAAGTGATTGAAGAAGCATAAGATGCTTGAGTTAGTGCAGGGAAGAGTCAGCATTTAATCAAAGTTTTTGCGACTTTGAAGGTGTTGGCTAGTCAACTTGCCCATTTTTTGAACCAAAGTAGTGAGACAGTCTAAAAGTAGGCAGTCTTACTTACCAAATACCATCGAATTCCAAACATAAGTGCTCTATGACTTGGTCTATTTGAATTCAAAACCCAGCATCCAGTGCCTTTCTTTACCTTTTGTTTTTTCCTGGTGGAAAGCAACTAGTCTGACTGCATAGTCTAAAGACTAGTTAGGGAAGATTTAGATTAGGGAAGTGATTTCCGCAACGTCTTTTCTTCCCCGAACAGATAAAGCACAATGTGAGATGCTCATAGATTATTTGATTGCATAACTCAAAGGAGAATCAATGGAAAAAATAAACGAAATTGTGCAAAAGGAGAAATTGAGTAAGCGGGAATCATTCTTTCTAAATTATTCCAAGCAGACAAAGCACGATGTGAGATGCTCATAGATTTTTCAGCAATTTTAATTTTTCCCGTATTCTGTTAAGTGGCAAAGTTTGAGCCTTTGTGGCAAAAATAGAAGTACTAGACATTTGACTAAAATTCAAAGGGTAGAGAAAACCAAAAGCTTGGAAGATCCCCGTGTGTATTAAGTTAATCATGATTAGTAACTAATCCTGGTCATAAGATTCATAATTAATATGCAGGTGAGATGCTAAGACGTACTAATTATGCTTTCACTATTTGATTAAAGATGCTTTATCTTCACTGAGATGCTATCTGATCTGATGTATAGATACCCTCCTGCATTCCATTCTTCACTAGAGGAACCATTTTTAAGGTCTCAGATAAAGAACAGTCAAACCGTTCAGCTTAGCATCTTGCTTTAAGATCCTTAAGCCGGAAGAAAATATTCAGTAAGGCAACCTAATCGGTAAGTTGATTCGGCCACTCTCACAAAAGACCGGTGTACATTGGAAGTATAACCTATGTGGGATTCGATGTGGGCCTCGGCCTCGTCCCTTTGAGACTGTTTGACTCACGTGGTGCTGATCAAATTGCCCTACCTAAGTTTTTCTCGCAAACCGGATTCCAGAAAGTATAATCAATCTCTCTCTCTCTCTCATTCATGCTCTTGTTCATCTTTTAGATGCCTTCTGCAATAATTCACCACTACCTTATCACATAACAGAATATGAAATCCAGAGTGGGGCAAGAACATCAAATCCATAGGGTTTGAGATGCTTCAACTTTCATAATTTGAAATTCCAAGAAAAAACTTGGATCCTGTTCCCCTCAAATACTGCTTGGCTAACTCAAAGTTCTGAATAACATATTTACATTAAACCATGAAAATAGAGCTCAGATCAAGCTCAACTAATGAACTAAAAGACCATATGATGGCATGTGAAGCTGCAGAGGATTGAGGACAGGAGAGCTGCCGCTGCTAGATCATCCGTGCGGGTAGTGCTGCGAGGATTGCATCTGGAAACTCAAATTTTGCGGTCCATAGTACGAATTATTAGCAGCACCTTTGAGCAGGTCCTGCCCCTGCATTTTTAGTCCATACGAACTAATGCCATAAGGATGGGAAGACATGAACATATTTCCATGCCCTTGATTAAAACCCATGTTTACTCCACCGCCTTGCGGCTGATGCCACTGAAATGGAACCCTTGCGGTGGCAGCAGAATTCGGATGCGGAGGCAGCTCTGGAGAGAGAGGACTTTTGTTGTCTGGAGACGGAGTTCTCATGTCGTTGAGATTGACAGTTGTTATGTCATGGATGCTGGCTCTTCGCTTATCCTTGCCCCCGGAAATCTGCCTGATGAAGTACTTCTGTGCGTGACTAGCCACCTGAGTAGGTGTTCGTGTCACCACAAAATTCCGCGAGATGTTCCTCCAGTCCCCCTTGCCATACTTCTTCAGCCCCATTAGGAACAGCCTGTGCAGAATCATCAAAATATCATGTCAAAACAATGTCTGAAAAACAAATTGCTGTAAAAAATTCTCGACCGATATAATTTTCATCAGAAATTTTGACATCTTAGCAGCGCTTCATAGGCAATACCAAACTTATACCGAAATTTCGCGCTTTTTTGTTGATCATATACTCGAAAAAGTTAAAACTTCAATCCAATTTATTTCAACAGATCAAAATGTTTTATATTAAATGTACATTGGAAAACTTACTTGTGTTCTTCCTCAGTCCACGGAACCCCCTTCTTTCTTTCGTGATCTGAAGGGCGATTCAGCGAAGATCTCTTGCCACCAATCCCGCAAGCCTGCTGTTTGAACCCCTCATAGCCGCCATGTCTGTTCACCCACTCCAATGTGAATGGAGAGGTGCTGTATCCCGGAATCGGAACTAACCCTGCTTCTATCTGGCCAACATCAGCTTCCAATTCCTCGTACTGCTTCTTCACGTCTCTCGCCGTCTTCCCCGGTATCATCGCGGCCACCTGGTGCCACCGGTCAGGCGTGTCCCTGTCGTACACCGCCAGGGCGTTTTCGAACATTTTGTTCTCCGCCGAAGTCCATCTCGCGCTCTTGCTCTCTTCGACAAGCCAATTCGAAGTCGAAGAGTAGGACGAAGGGGACAGAATCTCCATCTCAAACTTCATACGATCGAATTAAAGAGCTCCAATTCACACTAACATAACGAAAAACTCAAAGAATTTGGAGAAACAGAGCAAGAGAAGGAGAACCCTTAAGAGGAAATGCAGAGAGAGAGAGAGAGAGGTGGAGATTTCAGAGTGGTGCAATGAGTGTTAAATCAAGGGGCATTCTGAAGGGAATCAGAATACCTTTTCTCTGAGGAATCCAGAAAAGAACCCAACTTTTCAAAATCGAAAACGAAATCTTGAAAACCAAATTAGTTTAACTTGCTCCAAATCCAAAAACCCCAGAAGCCCTAATGGGATCTGAACCCATGGAAGCTTCAAAGATCATAGACAGAGAACCAAACTGAAACCGTTTTCAGAAAATGGAAGTTGGAATCTTGAGCAGGATTTAAAAAGAGGAAAGCTCACTTGTATCTGCAAGTTCTTGTTTTTTCTTCTTCTTCTTCCAATTCTAACACACCCCAATTAGAAAAGACAGAAACTGAAGAGAATGGAGAAAACCCAATTGGGGAGTGGAGTGGAGTGAGAGGGGCTCTGAATTTTAGAGTAGGAGTGAGAAGGAAAAGTAGGGAAAGGTTTCTTCTTTCTTCCTTTTTTCTCTGAGGCCCTCTCAGCAACAAAGAAAAGAGAAGAAAGAAAAAAAACTAAAGTGTAGTGTTTGAGCTATGAATGGAAAAAGAAAACCATAGGGAGCTCAGATAAAAGCAAAGCTTCAAGAAATGAATATAAGATCATGAGAGTGTTTTTTATGTTGGGGGGGGGGGTGGGGTGGTGGTGGTGGGGGGTGAGGAGAGAGAGTAAGAAGGTGGGTAGCTGTGATTGGAGGGTAAGGTGATTGTAGATACTTCAAATTATGAAAAAGTTCCCTCTTATTATAATACACACTCACTCTGTTTTTTGGGTTTTTTTTATTGGTTTGAAGGTCAAATTTCCTTCTTAATTTTGAGTTGTGAGGAAACAATAGGTTGGCAACTGATGATGATTGATGGAAGTTCACCCTGTACTAACTTGTCTATTGCAAGAAAACTTTGATAAAACTGTCTAGCACATTTTTAGAAACACAACTTTAATACGGTTTTGTGAGAGCAGATGGTGACACTTTTGATGAGAATTCTTAAAACATTACTAGGGGAGTGTGCAAATTAAATTAGCAAAATTGTGTTATAGGAATCTATGTGGTATGTTCTTTCTTGGGAGAGTGCTATAATTGCCTACTTCTTTGCTCAGTCCCTTTGAGCAAGGGCAAGCACATGTAAGTTGCCCTTACAATTCACTTTGAATAGTACTTACCCTTATGCAACTCCACCCATTTGACAAGGGTAACAACAAGGGTGTAGGCAAGTACTATTCACAATTTTTTTTTTTTTTAAAGCTTTGACATTTAAACGAGTGTTTAATTCTAATGAATGATTCCAAATACAAGGCAAAAGCATAGCATAACCTAGGAGATAAAATCAGTGTGGTTCGGTTCGTCTTCCCTTGGAGTGTGTGGAATTTCCTTATCTTCTGCTACAAATGTCAAATAGCTTATTCCCAAGCCTTCAAATTTTTATAGAGATGCTCTTAGTGCCACTAGCATAAACTCCTTCTGCTTTTTCAATGGCTTATTCCCAAGCTTTCAAATCTTTATGTAGATGTTTATACCTACTCGGCAGAGATTGCTCGATCCGGATGTGCCTTAAATTTGAAAGTGGAAAACAAATATGGAAGAGTGTAGTAAAAATGAATATTGAGTTGTGATGAAGAACTGAAGAAGAAGATTGAGTATTTATAGAACAACAATATAAAAAATTCTAATTTTTTTCATTTTCCATATTTTTATTTTTTATAATTTGTTTCGATTTTTCTGATTTTTTATTTTATTTTTTAACTTTGGATTAATTGTTGCCGTTGATTTTCAAATTGATTTGAAATCGAAGGCACCATATTGTGCCACATGTCGCAAAGGTATTATTTTTAATTTGTTTTACAGTTGGAAATCCAATGGCCCATCATCTAACCGTTGGAAATCCAATAGTCCACAAAGCGCCATGTTAGCTAGCTGTTGGAAAGGTCTCTGATTTCGAATCCGTATCCTTGCCGGATCCTCTTTGTGAGGATCTTGGAGATCTGTGAATCATGTATGTTCATCGTATATCGTGTGGTCAAAAATCATTTTAAATATTTTTATTTAAAAATAAACATAAATAGTACTTGATAAAAACTGACCACACGATATACGATGAACGGACACGATTCACGGATCCCCAAGATCCTCATCAAAAGAATCTGAAGAGGATCCTGTTGGTCTAATTTATGCAGCAGCAGGGCTCACCGTTGCAATTTTTGTCGACCGCTCTCTTTTTTGGGTGGTTGTGTTACACGTACCTGACAGAAAAAAAAAATTAAAAAAAATTGTGCACTGACGTCAGCTTACCCGAAAGCTGTAGGCCGGGCTTGAGAAGGTTGGGCAATTGGGCTGGCAGTGGTTGACCACCACTTGCCTTTGCTTATTGGACTGTGGGGAAGGTTTGTTGGGTTGGAGTTGAAGGGCAATATTGTTACCTTTTTTCTTGCCTTCCACCAACTAGTGGAGAATACTCTAAATGGCTAGGAAAATCATGTTTGCCTATTGGACTCACCACTAGCATGTAGGCTAGTATCGTATCTTTGAAAGTAAAACACGAAATTCCGTTTTGGAATGTGACCATAGCATACAAAAATTATAGGCAAGTCCTTCGCAAAAAGCACGCGACCCTTGTATTTAGGTCTTATCAGACTCCACAATATTCTCGTGAAAATTGACATTGTCTAACAGCCCTAACGAATTTTCCACCATGCTGGATGTCAACAAAAGCAGCCAATTTAATCCCAATCGCTTCTTCAAAACCAACCTTAAGAGCAAGACTTTTTTATTCTTTTGAAAAAAAAAGAAAAAAAAAAATCTTTTGATATATAGGCGCCTCAGTTTTGAATTTTTTAGATCAAACATCCATGTCTTTTAGTGATTTGATTAAACTTTTTTTTTTTTTGTCATAATTTTGGTGCTATGTGCACATTATATTGTAATAAATTTCCTATAATCTAACATTTTGATTACACTCTCCTCCGTTAGAGATAATTGTAAAAAAAAAACAAAAAAAAGTTGGTTAGATTTAATTTATTTTCACACTAATGCTACAATTTAGCAATAATTATCTACGATTTAAAATATTTTCTTTCCAAAATAGTTTAAAATATTTTTAAATCCCCCAAAATCAAATGTACCGAAATAAGTTTTTGTTTTAATACGTTAAGAGAAAATAGGATTGAGAATAATATAAATGTACCAATACACAATGTGTACAAAATAAAACTTACCAAAATAAAAATAATGTACCAATATTAACAATATGTATCAAATCAAACGTACCAAAATTGCAAATAAACGTACCAATTAATGATTTTGGTAAATTCAAACGTACCCGCAGATAATATATACGTAATGTATTGTACCTAATAATAATTCGTCAACAATTATACTTAAAAAAACAGCCAAAAAATATATATATAATTTCACAAAAAAATTGAAAAAAATACACGGAGCTTTTATGTTGATCACCAACTATTTGAAAATGAAAAAACCATTTGGAAAAAGAAATAATATTAAATTTTTGCATAACAAAAAAAAAATTGTGATAAAAAAAAAAACATATTACGTAATGTATTGTACCTAACAATAATTCGTCAACAATTATACTTAAAAAAATTAACAAAAAAAATATAATTCACAAAAAAAATTAAAAAAATTACACGGAGCTCTCATGTTGATCACCAACTATTTGAAAAAGAAATAATATTAAATGTTTGCATAACCAAAAAAAAAAAAAAACTATGATAAAAGAAAACATATTTGGAAGAAGAGAAAATATAGTTTAATTACACTTCACTAAATAAGTAAAAATGCATAATGCAGATAAAATGATAAATTCAAAAATTATTTTAATTTTAAAAAATAGGGGTGATTATTAGTTAAAGCACTTTAATCAAATTTTAAAAAGACATATATGTTTATTCTAAATGATATAGAAAAACCGTAAGGAATTCTAATGCATGATTAATTGAAATTTGATAAAATGGTCAATTTTTTTTTTCATTTTTTGGTAACAGAAAGTTTAGAAGGAGATTGATTACTTTCACTATAAGCGCTAAGGTATACCTACAATTGAATCGGAAAGACTTGCACGTGACTGCAGTCTCCTATCGATATGAATTTACAAAAAAATTTATGTATCGCATATCAACAAGAACGGCCGATAGACTCAAACTTCAGTGAAGCGACACACAAGTGAGGATGGGGTTACTAACTAAGCCAATTTCCACTGCTGAGATAAGAAATCCTTTTCAAACTCTTTGTAAAGTTGCAACTTGAGGGAGTGGGGGGGCCTCATGTGGTTTTCCTCCGGGCTAATTGGTCAGCCTCCTTTATTATTGCAAAAGTTATGATCTCAAGGAGCTGCGTCCGCCAATGAGCTGGAACCACGTAGGAATACAAATCGTGGACCCGAGTGTTGCTGGTTTCCTTCTGATAATTTAGCCAACCGCCACCGCCCTCTAGGCTCACTTATTCTTTCCTTCGTCTCTCAAATGTTAAAAATGATGTAATATCTACTCTCTTGAACGCGCGTGCCTTTCACTCTCATTTCTGTAGCCTTTAACACCAGAAAACAGGACTAATCTATTGGAGCGTGGGGGCACGCGTTATGTATGCAGTTGGTTCTTTGTGCTGTTGTTGCTCTGTAATACAACCAATACAACCAGGCGGTCCCCTGCAGATGTGACCAACCGCTCCACCGCTATGTCTACCACCTTTGCAAGAATGATGCAAGGCTGGTTTGATATTACTTTGCGTTGCTTTGAAGAAAAAAAACAGTTTCTGTTGTGATGTGAGAATAAATTCATTTTTATTGTTTCACGTTTTTAATTTTTTTTATTCAAAACTATGAAAATAAGCGTTGTTTTTAAGTATTTACCAAACACCTTTTTTAGCTTAACTTTTTTTGATACTCACTTTTTATAAAAGCACTTCAGTACCAAACCAATACTTATAAGTGCAAGTTGAAAAATATGCAATTTAGATCGTTAAAGTTTGATGTGGTTTGAGTTCAACCATTAATCTCTTTCCAAGGTTTTAATTATCTAGATAACTCTCGACCGTTGATTGATTTAGAATTTCTTTCACTACAACGATTAAGAAGTAAGAGAAATAAATTAGTTTTAATCTCATTATTCATGAGATTAGAATCTAAGATCTATACTTATAAGTGCATAAAACTATTATTAAAACTGTAATATTATGTGACATATGTTACTAGAATAATAAAGTACAATCATTTGAAGATGTTTTCATGCATACTGTTTGACAACATAAGATCTTTTCAGATTGTACATTGCGACTTTGAACATGAACTATTATGTTTGATTTCAGGCCACTATCAACATATGTGACGGATTATTAATCGTTGGCGAATAAAGATTAACCAATAACCAACAGTTACTTATGTGCATCTCAACGAATGTCCAAAGTAAATTTGAATCATTGGAGTTGTTTATGTTTGCGTAAAGAAACTAACCATTAATAGATTTGGGTCTCGAAGTAGACTTTGCATTAATCATCCGTTAATATTTACCGCACAAACACGTGAACAATCGTCCAAAAAAAAATTGATCACCAAATATAAACACATTTCCAAATTATTTTGCTACTCTACATTACCACGTGACAAGAATCCTGTACACATTTTCTCCATATAAATATCTTACATGTTTAACCCAGAAAAATATGTCGTCGTACATTTGGAGCCTTCAAATTTAAGATCATTATAACTAATAAGTCGTCGTACATAAGCTCGTTTGAAAA
The DNA here is from genome assembly GCF_963583255.1 of Pyrus communis. NCBI lineage: Eukaryota > Viridiplantae > Streptophyta > Magnoliopsida > Rosales > Rosaceae > Pyrus > Pyrus communis. The sequence goes on along the minus strand of NC_084810.1, from coordinate 22,535,712 downwards.
TGTTTTTCTATTAATTGAAAGCGATTTTAAAGAAAATATTTGTTTTTTGCAAACATGCTTCTTTATAATTCACTTGCATTTTTACTAAAAATGATGGGTTCAATTAATATTTTCACTAAAACCGTTTTCAACAATGTAAAAGTACTTCCAAACTAGTCATAATTCTCCTTAGCACCTAATATTCAATATATAAAAATGTTTGTTACACATGTCTAATTACTTGGGCCGTGATTAACTTTGAGATTGGGCTTGGACTATCTTGTGTAAATAGAGTAGCCCAAGGACGGAGATGCCTTTGTTGCCACGTGCACATGTTTTTCATTGGTGGAAAACATGTTGTATTGTTCGCTGGTGTAGGGGCCCACCATCATCCTTTAAGAGTACCTCGAATCTCGCAATTTTTAATCAATAGGGCCACGTGGCTATCAATGAGCCAAGGTCGCTGTCTCACACTTGCCCTCGCATAAGACTTGTGTCATCATTTGTTTAGAGATATTTCTCAATATGTCGAAAAAAATAGAGATATTATATTCATACATTTTAAATTACATCTTCTACATTTTTTTTAATTTTTTAATATTTTTTACACATTACTAACATTTGATAGAAAAATATTAAAAAATTAAAAGGATGTAGAATAAATAATTTAAGATATGTGAATATAATCTCCTAAAAAATAACATAATTTGATATACTAAATGTTATATAACATAATTGGTTAAAAAAAAATTGGCCAATTATTTTTTTAACCAATTAGACGATACAATCATGTGTTTGTTTTGATGGAGGGATGGATTCTCGATTTTCAAAATGAATTGGATTGGACTTATTGCCTTTGAAACTATTTTCTTATTTTTCTCTTAAGCGAAAATGTTCTATGTTTTTTGCCACGTGAGTGTCACATCAGGGGTATGAACGGAGATAACAACAAAGAATAAAGTGAGACACATATACGTGTTTTAGAGGGCCAGTTGGAGGAAAACAAATTTCATAGGATAAAGTGAAACTAAAAAATAATAATTAAGACAAGTTAACTAACGTATCGTTTGTTTTCTTGGATTTTCTTATGTATAGTCTATTGAAACAATAGATTTAGCTAAAAAGCTTAAAAAAGTGTCTGTCAAAATAATATGAACGTTATAAATCAAGAAATTCTAAAAAAATAAAATTAAAAAATTAAAAATTAAATAAAATAAAACCCAATAATAGGAATGAGTTTTATTGCTAACAATTATAAATACACATAGCCAATGTACGTGACAAGTTTTTCATATCAAAATGCATGTCGATACAAAGGTTACAATTAGATAGAAGCTACACCATACCTAACAATAATGACATATACAATAATGAACAGAAAAGGTTCCAATATGTAGCCATGATAAATAATTCCTTTCTTCAACAAATAATTCAACTAGAACCAACATCTATTTTGTAGAAAGAAAAAAAAATTAAAAAAATTACAAGTGTGCTTAAGTAAACACGGTTAACTTGTTCAGATTTCAAAAAAGCGGTTCAACGATCCATTAGTGATTGGTTCAACACGATAATATTTTAACTTAATCACTTACACAATCTAGTATTGACCAACAAATGCAAGGGGGAGTTTAGCCCATAAAACTCAATGGACGCAAGATTATGATTAAAACAATGTTCACAATTTTTTTGTAAGAAAGTTCAAGTTTTATACTCAGACAATCAATGCATTGGTAATGCTCACAATCGCTTAAGAGGTGGTGAACAAAAATATTTCTTACCTGTGATCTTACATTGGAAATATGACCTTAAGATTCTTAATAAGTGTGTGTGTGTGTCTGTGTGGTGGGATAGCATTCACCATTAAGGTTTTATTTATATATTAAACCTTTGTTAGTATATCATTTTCACAAGTTGGGTTCTCCGCATATATGCATATGGGAGGCTGCTCCTGTGCGCATGCAGGCAAAGCGTGGGGAGCAGGAAACAACACAAAAACAATTGGAGACTTGTTTCTACTTGTTAAAATATTGTCCAATTTAATACCAATAATAACATTTTTTTTTATACCAATAATACCATTAATAATGAAAGATGTTAGGTACCCCTTCAAATAAAAAATGTATCTAAATTTCCAAGTTTTTTTTTTCAGTGAACATTTAATCTAATTGTATCACAAGATAGAAAGAAAAAAATAGAAACGAAAAATAAAGTCAAGTAGCTTGAAACGAAAAATAGAAAGAATAATTATTCTATTTAGATTTACCAAAATTCAAGTATTTCTAATTGCCCTAACACCTCTTCAATTTGGAGTCCTTCTAATTCTAAATTGGCTAATGCAACTTGAAAATGATGGAAAATTGTATATGCATGAAAATAAATAAATAAATAAAAACTATTAAAAAAAACTAGTAAAGAAAAGGTACAGCCCAATAATTGAATTAAATAGGGGTTTTGGGGCAGGTAGGGCCACCAACACGAATTTGTTACCATTAAAGGAAAGATTCCCTTTTCAAAGTGTTGCCCCCCACCTTGAAAAGAATCCTCGTTCTAAAATTCTAGAGATCATGTGATTATGATCATTCATCGTATATCATGTAGTCAGAAATTATTTTAAAATTTAAAATTAAATATAAATAGTACTTAATAAAAACTAACCGTACGATATATGATGAACGATCATAATCATGGAATCCCTAGGATCTCCAGAAAAATAATTCCGCAAGGATCCTTCCCTCCCCCCACCACCCCCAAATAAAAGTCAAAAAGTCAGACATATTGCGACTTCTCTGGCTTGCATGCGCATCATGTGCTCTTCATCTCGAGAAATTTTTCAGTATCAGTACATAAGATGTTATATCATGTGTTATTATATAAATAATGGAATATATGTGTTAAAAAATTAATAACTTAAAAATAAAAATTTTCATCACTTATATAAAAACACGTGGTATACCACCTATATTCCGATTACAATAAAAATTTTCCATTGATAGAAATGTTAAAAGTGGTTTTTTCTAAGAAGACAATATATATTGCAATTATCCTAATTTACATGGAAAATTTCGAACATAAGTGTTTTGCTCCTAACTAACTAGTCTAACTCGCATCCGTGCAACAATCATTTTGTGAAATGATTTCAATGTGATACATTTGCCAACGAATCCCATACAAGAAAGAGTCTTCTTAGCATTTCTCTCTTTAGAATTTAACGTATATATTTTTTTAATTAATTTCTTTTGCCTGAAGTACTAGCCCTATTTAAATACAATAACAACAAAGGAATAATATTTTTTCCATTAAAACAAAGAAATAATAATTCCCAAACTCTATTTATATAAGAAATTGGTTGTACCATATGCAATTTGAATCCCTTTTTTTTTTTTGGCAATGTAAGAAATTGATGCGACAAACTAGCTCTTAATCAAGTCGTATTTCTATATAATAATTTAAAAGATTTTAGGTCTAAGTCAACTATTTTGTTGATAAAAATGACTTATTCTAAGAAGACAATATTTATTGTCACTTAGTACTACATTATAGTGATATTTCTCTGCACTTGTAAGTGAGAAGTCTTAGGTTTGATTCTCGCCAAAGAGGAATTTAAATCACATTATTGTTAGCTCATTGTGAGACTAAGCCAACCTCCGTCACCCCTTAGTGTAGATAATATTGTTTGTTAAAAAAAAAAAAAAAAAAAAAAAAGAAGACAATAATTATTGAATTTTTCTAATTTACATGAAAAATATTCAAACATACGTGTTCTTCTCCTAACTAACTAATCTAACTCGCATTGTTACAACAACCTTTTTTGTGAAATGCTTTCAATGTGAGCCATTTGCCAGCGAAGCCCAGACACGAACTTCTTGATGTCATCACATGCTGGGCTTATTTGTTAGTAGCAATTGGGCCAAGAATGACATGGTTCACTGTTAACAACAATTGGTGCAAAATGCATATACAGGTTTGTATTCTCTTTTTCTTTTGGAAATTGTTATTTACAATTTAAAAATCTCATTTTGCAATCTAAAATTCTATAATTAAAAAGAAAAATACACTTCTGAAGAGTGTATAATAAGATTTTTGGAGTGCTAATAACAGTTTCATTTCCTTTTTGGGTAAGAATTGATCTTTTTAGGCTTATCACCGACACTTTAGCATAAGAGATTTTGTTATCTTTCTATCTCTATCTTTTTCATCACATGACTTAATCATGTCATGTAATAAAAGAAACCGAGAGAAAGTGTTACATCCCCAAACCCCGATTACACCAAAAACTTGCCTTATGGTAAGTTACTTTATAATTTACAATATACCAGACATAGAGTTGAGACTTTAAGTACATTTTTAGGATTCACTTGCATTTTTATTAAAGATTAGTTTCAAATTTTTTTTTACTAAAAGAGCTTTCAGTCATTTTAAAGGAACTTTCAAACGAACCCAACATCTCTACTCTCTCTTTAACTCAAAAATGAAGTTAGGATATATTTTACAAAAAAATTCACCCTAAAAGCTTCTAAAATCCAATCACACTCCAAAATAGAACATGCCATCTTTATTGTTTCCATTAGCAGTATAGGAACACTTACATAAAGTCTCAGGACAAAAAATAACCCCCAAAAAAATAAAATAAAAAAAGAAGAAGAGACCTAGTCTTAGAACAAGTTTTATTCAACATGCAGCAGCAGCTTCCTTTAGCTTGCTCCAAAGAATTCTTCCTATCTCAGAATTTTAGCCCTCTTTGCTTGTTCTTTGTTATTGCTATGAGTATTGAGAATTGAATTGGCAACAATTTGTGGTGGAAATATTGTTTAGATGTAATTAACTAGCACTTGGGAAGGTCACTTGGAGGTGGAAGAACAGATTCATTTGGACCTTTGCCATTGTCCACCACAAATGCCATCTTCAACCCCCATGTTGTGTGCACTTCAAGATGGCAATGCATAAACCAAACCCCTGCATACAAAAACAAAGGAGATGGTTTTATTGAAAATATTCTACTGGATAAAGTCTTCTACGTTATGTTATTAGACTATTAATCCATACTACTAATGTGAAATCTTATATGTTGTCTTCTAATTATGCTCATTTCACGTATCTAGTTACCTCCGACAGCTTTATTCATGCTTTAATTTTTTCTGTTGATTATAATTTATGTTTGTTTTTACAATATTGGAGTAGGGGAATCAGACTAAGAAGGATAAATGCTTTTAACCAGTTTGAGCTTTGAAATTGTTTTTGTTTATTTATTTCTGGAGTGCAATATGTTAGTTTAAATCTGGTTCTTTGCAACTCGAGAAGTAATATGAAATTATCATCTTCCAATTATTTTTCTAACACAAACTAAACACATAATTAAGGAAGAGATACCTGGATTATCAGCCCTGAATCTGATAGCAGTCCATCCATTAGATGGCACTCCAATTGTGTTCCTCTCAACAGGATCAACAAGGTTGAATCTTTTGGGATCTGTCTTCGGGTTGAAATTCCCCAGTCCCCTCCCAACCTCAAAGAAATTAAACCCATGAAGATGAACTGGATGGGTTTCAGGGGCAAGCATCCCAGTGCCTTGCAACACAAGTTGCACTGTGGTGTTGTAAGCAAGTCTATAAAGCCTAGTCCCCTTCTTGGTCTGCATATTCGTTGGCTGTGTCCCGGTGTAATTATAAGGATTCAGAGGGTTTCCGGGAAAATCATCGGTAAAAACTCCACTTATGTTGAAGAAATGTGCTTGAAGAAGTCCAATTTTAGGCATCACAAATGTGACATTGTTGATATCTGCCACCACCCTATTACCATTGGCACATGAAGCACAAGTGTGAAGCCCTAAACCAACAGTGAACAAAAGGGAGTGGTCAATTTTCAATGGAACCCTAGCTGGAAACTGGATTGAGTTTAGACTTCTGAGGGAGTTTGTAAAATTTGTTGCCACAAGTGTGGCATTCTGAGGAGGTGGGAATGTGAGAATAGTCGTCGTGCTTTCGAGGGTGCCTATGTAGTGCAATGTAGCGGTGGCGGTCTTGTTGTCCACGACGAGGGTCGGATTGTCCATGAATGGTGAGGCTGCAACCAAGTATTTTCCTGAGCCATGGTTTGTTGATACAAGAACATTTGTTGTTTGCCCCGGAGCTATGAGAATGGTGTCGATTTTGAAAGGTTTTGTGTACACAGCATCCACTTCAACTACTGTTAATTTGTGGTTAGCAATCTTAAAGAAGAGCTCTTCGTTTAGTGCAGCATTGATGATTCTTAGCATGTATGTCTTCCCAGGTCTTACTGGTAATTTTATTCCTCCTGGATATACATCATTTATAAATTTGATGATTAGAAACCGAGCAAAACTGTAAAGATAATGTGAGTTTATGTATGAATTAAAATAATTGATCATAATATCTATGTAATCTACGTAATAAATACACATTAACTATCACATCACGTGATCAGTTAATGAGATGCGCTAATATTTACCTTGTGATTGACAAGTTGAGATCGGCCCTGTATGACCATTGATTGTGTGAGCATCAGAGACATTTGGGGCTAAGCCAGATTTCAAAGCCTGTCTGATGACACGTTCCGTATCTGATTTCCACCATTCACCTGCAAGTTAAATTATAACAATCATAAGGAAAAAGACTCTTTCAAAATAATTTTTTTTTTTGTTTTTTTGTTTTTTTTTTTATACTAAGCGATAGTAGGGGAGGAAGATTCGAACAAAGAATATAGATTCTGGAAATATGAGGGTAGTGATCTTGGACTCACCCAAAATTACAACCACTTCCTTTTGGGGTGCAGGAAATGGATACGGGACACCGAGCTTGGGTAAGACGACCAAGGCACCATGGATTGTAGCCCTGAGCCAGAGGATGTGTGCGTGCCACCAAAGTGTGCCCCTTTGCCCAATGATGGTGAAGTTGTATACATATTGTTGGCCCGGTTGAATAGGACATTGGGTTATGTATGCCGGCCCATCGGCCCAGCCCGTCCGAAGTTGTCGGATCCCGTGCCTTTCCATCAACAGGAAACAATATTACGACATATTTATATACTTATTAACCATATTACTAATCGCATCTTCAATAAAATAAATTCAACGGGACAAATTTGGGACATTACCAATGGATGCTAACATTGTATTTGGCATGGTTGACCACCTTGACTAGCACTGTATCATCTTCCCTAGCATAAATGGTGGGACCAGGATACCTTCCATTGACAGTGACAATGGGCTTGCTTGAACACAATCTTGAGATGTTCTTCTGCACCACCTACAAAAACGACGTGTAGCAGTTAATAGTGGAAGTCGTTAGTACGATTGTAGCACAGTAGCGCTAGCACACATGTTTTTAAACAAGCCAACTGGAACACTAGGTAGGATTAGGCATACACAGCCCAATCTCACACAAGGTTGGTGGCTTTCTCAACTATACCCTCCCACTTTGCTGTTTGATAAAGATTTGGGGTTTTTAAATTGATTAATCTTGTTTATATTACATGTTACATTAGCCACTTATGTTTATCTGTCATTTTTTTTTAAAGATAGCGGATTCATAACATTACTTTTTAACAAAGTTTTTGTGGGGCTTACTCTGTAATGTATTTTAACGATCCGAACTATCTATCTTTTAGAACATCTTTCATAGATTATCATTGGAAAAAAATTCGACAAATCCAAAACCATTTAGACATTCATGTGTAGTGAAGAAAATAGACAAATACTATTCTACAAAGAAACCCTAATTCCTTAATCCAACATTGATATGATTTCAGATTTGGGTGATTTAAGTAGACATGAGTTTTTAGGGAAGGGCTAAAAGATAGACGGTTTGGATCTTGAAATACAGTACAAAGTGAGCCCTACAAAAGCATGTGTCAAAAGTTGTGTAAAAGAAGTGGTGTCACATATATGTCTTTTTAAAAAAAAAAAAAAAAAATCCTTAGATGTTTTATAACTTTAACTGCAGACAATTTTATGGCTCCCAAAAGAGTAAATTGTCGTGACGAAATCATCAGTTTTATTTTTTTCTATTTATTTAACGATTCAAATTTAAACCTGTATAACGTGTATATATATCATGTCCCGCATTGAGGTGAGAGCTGAATCAAATTTTGTTTATATAAATGTCAAGAACAAGAAAGAGAAGAATGCCTAATGATGTACTGTCCACAATTATATTTCAATTTTGTAAGTTGGCTAGTCAGCTCGATATTTAGTCAATTAATTAAGCTAGGATTAATTTAGCAAGAAAAACAGCGACAAGAACATGCATGCAGACAAGCAAGCTAGTCACCTTTATGGCTTTATATTATGAATTGCTAATAGTGGCCGTATGTTTTATATTTTGTATGGATAATGCATACAAAATATTATTCTTAATTTGAGATCAACAGGTACGGTGACTATCAGCAATTCAAAAGATAAAATTTACAAGACAGACACCAATAAACTAATATTAATTGCTTCTTTTGAATGAGAAAATAAAACCAAACACCAGATTTATACTATATACATATATATATATATATACATATATATATATATATATATATATATATAAGCATATATACTGCGCTGCAGATTTGGCAACTTGCAAATTCCCAGTAACCAAGAGTACTAGTACTGCATGGTTCCAAAACCCTTAAGCCATGTATACAGTTGAAATATGTGACCTACGTACAAAATTACAAATTAATAAAGAACACTTTCTAGACGCAGTCCAATTTTGAGTGAACCCCGTTAAATAGTTTGTGTTCTTTTACTATTGTAGTTTTAGCATCTTTATCGGCCCCGCTGAACTATTGACAGCCCTCCCCTTCCCCAACTAGACACCAAAATGTGGAAAAGTCCTAATCGTATGGCTAACATATTTGGTACCATAAATGTCTGCTGCATGGGGTGGCAACTAATGAACCCTAGCTTGCTGCAGGATGCGAAAACATTTAAAAGATATTAACTGAAAACGTGTACTTACATTAAACTTGTAATGTCGAACCATACATTCTACAGATGCCGGAAAACACAAACACGCCACCAGAAGCACGACTCGAATCCACTGCACCATTGCCATTTTCTCTCGAGCTTTATTTCTCTCTCTCTCTCTCTCTCTCTCTCTCTCTCTCTCTCTCTCTCTCTTTCCCTCTCTCTTTGACTCTTAATTATTGCTCTTGATCTTTAGTTCTCTCTCTTACAATAAAATTTATACGACCAAGCCTTACTTATAAAGAGAGAGGATCTCAGTCTCTGTTGCCATGTCGTTTTTGCTTATAGTTTGGTAGGTGTAGATTAATGAATTAATACTTAAGCATGGAGCTCTCTATACGTATAAATATATTAGAATGTACGTGTAGCTGAAGGCCAAGAAACTTCTTGAAGTAGTTATATCTTACATGTCAACTAAAACACTACTGTTACCTGAAGGGCAAGGTGGTCAGCAGCCACTGGTTTGGTGAACCGCCGTATGGGGTAAAGTACACCCAAACCCCAGCTAACAAACGAAAAAGTGGATGGATTGCTTCTCCAACCATGGAAATCTCTAAAGGTCAAGGAAATGACATAGACAACAAACCACAATTAAGCTCAACAGAAATTAACCACTTGATTTCTTTATGATATTTTAGCTTTATAATACCACTTTATATTGTTATTGACTAATTAATTAATAAGATCTATATATATTAGATAGAGACAGTTACATCAATTAAGTTGGCAACAGAACATAACAGAAAAAGCTTCCATATATTATATAGACTTCATTGTTTATACTCTCACGAGAAATTCAAAATTTAAACTAAATTAATTTGTACCTCAGCGACGCCAGTTTCACTCTTGGAGAAAAAGTTCCACATTATTCAAATGCAATAGAAATCAAAGAAGTTTTATTAAAGTTCGAAAGATGGAGGGCTGTTAATTACTAATCAATATTGATATAGTTTAACTTCACTACATGTGTAAACTAATAAATGGGGGGTTTTATCCAAAAGGGCATCGATGCAAGGTTTAGTTCGGCCCAGAAGATCTGATGTGGGGACATGCTTAACACACCCCCTCACGTGGGATCACTCTTTAGTGGGTCACACCCCTCTCAATTGGGTCCACTCTTTAGCGAGGCACATGTAAAGACAACTCCACAGTGGTACTTAACTCTTTTTTACTTAGATTTCAGGGACTCAATTCTGGCTTCCCAAATCAAGACTTTGGGATTTTCAATTCATGGTCCCAACTTGGGTTCAATCGTTGTGCAAACTCTTATGTATTGAGTTTTACACAAAAAGGGCTCAACGCAATTAGTAGTGCAACCATCAATGTAAAGAGAATTTAACTTCATTGAATTCGTAATGTGAGACATGCTTCAATGGGTTTGAGCTTATTCATTTTTTGTCTAGCTGCACTCAATCTCCTTTTTGTTGAAGGACGTATTGAGTACAAATCTTATGAGCGATAGACTATTGACAAATAAAAGGTTTTTGAACTCTTAAGGAGTTGCCTGGTGTCCTTAGGACGACTCCTTGGATCCCTTTTTATGAATCAATGAGGATCAAGTTATTTAGTTTCATTAATTATTTTTGAAACTATAAATCATTTTCAAATTAATGCCAACAACCTTAGCATATATACTATGCTTTTCAAAACTAACAATCTGCTTTTTATATTTCTAATTGATGTTTTCAAACAAATAAATTAATTAGGGTTGCTGTCGTTATGATAACAACTAATTAAATAAGATTGATGGATAATTTTCCATGCATTTGATCATCGGGGGAAGAATGTGAATGTGGAAGTTGAAATTGAAAGTGGTGGGTAGACAATAGAAACAAGCATACAGGGATGTTAACAGAAACCAGTACTATTATTTTATAGTTGAGCAATAGTTTTCATTGGATTGCCAAATCGATCGATCAGAAAGTCTGTTTCCTGAAAGCTAAAGTTTTGAGAGGGGGTTGGGGTGGGTGGCAACAGCTCATCTAACCTTTGCATGATAGGTTGAGTTAATTTGACACTTGAAATTAATCTTTGTCGCCGTCAAGCCCTATTTATGAACTCTCTCTCTGCACTAAACATTACAAGGAAAAGAACAAATTAATTAACGAATTCCTGTCGTTTCCCATTTTTACAAAACAGTTTTTCAATATTTTAACAGTATCATTTATCCTTATATGACAATGTGACATTATTTGACCAAATTACCATACAAATGTCATAATTTGAACCATTTATTTCGCTTATCATCATCTAAAGATCATCTAGAAAACTAACAAGTTGACGGTTGACGGTTAATTATGAGGATATTACTTGTTAACATCACTGTCGAATTGTTCGACATATATAGTCTCCAAATTAATTAAATTTTCTACTAATGATCTTTAGATGATTGTAAAAAATGGATAATTCAGATTATAAAGTTTGTAATGTAAAGTGATGTCATTGTCGTCATATAATGAGAAATGACTTTTTACATAAAGAACCAAGTATTATCCAAGCTAAAAACTAGCTCATTAGAACTTAAAACAAAAATATAAAGAGACTTCTGAAACAACTTAAAAATTGGCTAGCTAAAATGATTTGTTAACATTTTGGTTATACTTTAGCTGATGTAAGTGATAAGTCATACTAACAATTATCTGCTATTTAGTTTGATATGGAATACAAACCCTAATATATATTTTTTCCACGCATACACTCACAAGAACCCTAATTCCTATGCCATCAGAGCATAAGAGTTTCTTCTGTCGGAGATGGTATCCATTATCTTTGTGTTGTCTCCTTTTATTATATACTTCCCTTTCAGGCCACCAATTTATTTATTTTTATATGGTAGCAAACCACAATTATCCACATCTTTCGTATCTTAGAGACTTTGAGGAATTTCACTTTACTCGTTGCCACAGTCAAGCACTTTCAGGCCACATATTTGGATCGGCCGTTTAATTGGCTTTATTTATTCCTTCTTTTCCTGGATATAAAATTCGTAAACGTAAATGCATTTTTTGACTGGTTAAGAAGAAGAAATAAAATATGGAATTAAATGTTCTAAAACATGCCTTCAGTCTTCCAACAATTCAATTATCCTTGCGAACAACCAATCTCTCTTTTAGTTGATTAAAGGACGATCATTGTCATTTTTTCCTATATATTTTGAACTGGCCCGCGTCAATACTTAAATAGAACCGAAATGGACCAACCCAGTTTTTGGGCCAGGGTTTGGATCAAAATCTTTTAACATATCCTATTTCAAACAAACCCAGATCGAAATTTTATTTCATATTACGTATGTGCCAAGTTAATCTTGAACTTAGAACTTAGAAGTAGAGGTACCACAATATTTGAATGTTTTTTTTTTTTAAATTTAGATCTTGTGATACTCATAGTTGTTCGATTCATGACCTACTAAAGTAGCAGATGTTTATCACGTGATGTGTGTTATAGGAACGGCAGGTACACGTACTCAGTCGGCTAGACAACTTAGTAATTATCTAGAAATGGCATGGTTCATGCCCAAATATATGACAATTTATAGTGTTCATAAAATGGAGGAACCAACCGAAAGATTCATGCATGCAGAAAGAGTTCTGAAAATGTGTGCTTCACATTTGAATTAACAAGGAGGTTACTTTGTACAGTTTGTAATTGTGACCTAGCATTGTCAAATATATATGTCCCCAGAGCCAGCAGCATTTCCAAATATATGTCCAAGGTTCTCCCAGAGGCAGCAGCATTTCCAAATCGGTGCGCTTGTGCAAATGGAAGTCACTCCTTAACCAAGAGAAATTAAACATGATGAATTACTAATTAACCATGGTCCCGGCCAGGTTAAGATGGTCATTTACCAAGCGAGGTTAAGCCAGAAGCCAGAAATTCTTTAGGGTTCTTGAGTTGAGAAGGTAGCCTCCATCTAACCCCTTTTTTTGTACTGCAACACAAGTGCGTTTGCTATGTTCGATCAAGTAGTCCGCTGTGTCTATCGCCTTTGCCCCTCGCCCTCCAGGCCACGTATAGGATCTGTTTCACACAATATCAGAAATTAGAATTAGCGAACAATTACATTGGAAGGAATTAAATTCGAATTTAAATTTAATTTTGTCATCCTCTCTGACCCCTTGGGCTAGCCAAATGACTCGAACTCATGCCACTTTCAATATATCATCGCCTTTTTGCATGAATTTCCGTTTGTTTTCGTTTCTCATTTTTCTTAACTTTTAATAAAAATCAAATTAAGATACCTAGTAGTTCTTGAGATATGACGTTAAAAATTAAAAGTGGAACGATATTATGAAAAGTCAAAGTCGAAGATATATAGTCTCATGTTATGCATGATATTAATATACATAGAAATCTTATGTTATGCATGATGTTGATATACATAGATCACATAAGAGAATCCCGCGTAATCTTAATTTCTCCACTTTAAAAAAAATATATATATATATATATATATAAACAGAAGTATTGTAACTAGAACATCTACAGAGAAAGAAAACTCACCCTAAAATATCCATCGAAATTTTCCTTCGTTGCCCTATAATTATGATATCAACCCCAAGAACATCGCTTTGATGTAGAATAGTGTTTGCTTTGTCTCTGCCTTCCTCCATTGCCACCCTCTCCACACGCACACGCAGTTTTGGTTGTACACGTTCGCATACATTCTTCATTTCTTCAAGAAAATCCACGTCCTCCTCAAAGGTTCCTTCAAAGGACATGGTAGCAATGGCCGCGGAGGCGATGCTAGGTATTTTGAGTAACGTCGTGAATGTGTTTCGCCAGGTATTTTGGTTCTCAACAAAGAAAAGGATCAATTCATCGTGTTCAAGAACTGCATGAGAAAGCGCATATTGGAGTGCACCCGCTGATTCCCGGGTTGGATCTGCCACCACCATTACTCGCCGCGGAGGTGCAGTTGCTTTACGTTCCATGGCTCGTCTGCGGCTGTAATTGATGGGGCAGCCGCCACAACTCCTACCCAAATGTTGCCACAAAGAACTCCAAAAGGGGTTGCGTAATAGAGGGGTATAGGGGAAGTGACGTATATTTGGAGGGTCTCATTTTTGTGTGTTTATTAAGAAGGATTACTGCATTGACAGCTTTGATTCACAAAGTTTTTTCTTTTTAGGGCAGTGATCCACAAATTAGCTAGTGATTCTTGGGCATGCCATTATTAGGTAAAAATTGCAGACTAATATTCCTTAGGACGCGGTCAAATGTCAGCAAAATATTAGATTTTAACATATCCAAATTCCAAATATATAGGATACGATGAATGGGATATTTGGTGATAAATGGAAGAAAATACTAATTGCCATCATATTGTCTGCAAAATATGATTACGATGGTCTCTCGGACTAAGAATCTAAGGACGACAAGGGACAAAACAACCACAAAGAAATTATATCCAGGATGTCCACAATTGGAACCAAAAAAAGGCGAATTGGCTTCAAACCCTTGCAGTAATTAGCCTCTAAAAATTTCTTAGTATAATATAGTCACACCTTTGATGGTGTTAATAATTCATCATGTGTTACAATTTGAGTGGACGACATTGTTGACATGTTATGAAACTAAGATATAGTATTAATAAATAGATACACATGTTATAATATGAACAAAATGATCAACTTATGATGTTTAAGGTACTGCATGAGAAGGCGCGTATTGGAGTGCACCCGCTGATTCCCGGGTTGGATCGATCTGCCACCATCATCACTCGCCATGGAGGTGCAGTTGCTTTACATTCCATGGCTCATTTACAGCGGTCATTGACGGGGCAGCCGCCACAACTCCTACCCAAATGTTGCCACAAAAAATTGACAACGTACCATATATTTTGGCCGCTTAATGGACCTTTTTTCTCCTTTTGTCAATGGGTTTGAGATGCAAACTTGAAACCTCTTTTATACATGCATGAAGGCAGATATTTTACACTTCCCCGGCCACATACATACACACACTGTAGGACCTACACTGATGACTTTGTTCATCACCCACAGGAGACAAGTCAATGCAATGAACTTACCATTTGAAAATTCTTTTCCGCCATGGGAGCCTATATAATGGACCACCAAACTCATCAGTATGTAATTTTCTATTGAAATTTGGGCAAAAAGTTGATGAAAAAGATTAACCCTTTTGTTTGATGCGGTTGCTGGGTTTGCAGCTTGATTCTTTGTGAATTTTGGGTGCAGGCAAGAGCAAAAGAGAGTCCAGAAGCCATATATGGCAGAATGTTCTCTCATCAGAAATGATGTGCATACCGAAGATGGGACCGTGGATTTTCGTGGAAATCCAGCAAAGAGAAATGCAACAGGAACCTGGAAAGCCTGCCCTTTTATTCTAGGTACATTTTGAAGATCTCTAACTTGCATGCAATGAATTTTAGTCCTGGAAATTGTATCAAGGATTGGGATTTTATTTTATTTCTACTGACACTAATTGTTTTTAATTAATTAATGTTTTTGGGTTGGATTTGTGAGTAGGGACTGAATGCTGTGAGAGGTTGGCTAATTATGGGATAAGTTCAAATCTGGTGATTTATTTCAAGACTCAACTGAACCAGACGAGTGCTGCTGCTACGAAAAATAACTCGAATTGGAGTGGAACTTGCTACCTTACTCCATTGCTTGGAGCTTTTCTGGCTGATGCCTAATTGGGAAGATACAAGACTATTGCCTCTTTCTCAATCATTTATATCATTGTAAGTTCTCTTGCCTTCAAATTCTTACTTTGTTTATTTCAATTTGAGAAAGTTTTTAACCAGTTTGATAACTATTTCGTTTTGAGTTTTTCGTTAAAGATATAAAGAAAATATAGGATAATACTTAAGTACTCACTTTCTTATTTGACTTATTTTTTAAAACAATAATACATGTGTTAAAATATTATTGGATAAAATAACAAAGTGAATATTCATTAGTGAGTACCCAAAATTATTCGAAAATATATGGAAAAAACAAGAAATAAATGTGAAAACTAAAAACCGTCACTTCTATTTTGCTTATCCCAATTGATTTTCAAGTGGCCCTCTAAGTCAAATCATAGTTTACCGCAGGCTTACAATCCCTGGTTGCTGTTGGAGTTCGGTTTTGTTGGGTTGTTATCTCCTCCATCAATAGAAACTTACGGATTCTGTGATAATTTTCCTCGGGGATGACACTTTTGACAATGTCAGCATCAGTCCCGGGCATGAAACCAACCTGTGTTAGCAAAGATAGTTGCCATGCAAATGGTGGACAAACCGGAGCAACTTTCATAGCGCTTTACCTAATAGCACTGGGAACGGGTGGGATTAAGCCGTGTGTCTCGTCCTATGGTGCAGACCAGTTTGATGATGACGATGAGGTTGAAAAGAAGCACAAGGGTTCTTTCTTCAATTGGTTCTATTTTTCCATCAATGTTGGTGCTTTGATTGCTAGTTCTCTGCTGGTGTGGATACAAGACAACGTGGGTTGGGGATTGGGTTTCGGCATTCCAACAGTGGCAATGGCAATTGCTGTGCTGAGTTTCTTTGCTGGGACTCGGTTGTATAGGAATCAGAAGCCTGGAGGTAGTCCTCTGACGCGCATAATTCAGGTGGTTGTGGCGTCCATTAGAAAATGCAAGGTGAAAGTACCCGAAGACATTTCCCTTTTGTATGAGACTGCAGATGCAGAATCTTCCATCCAAGGAAGCCGCAAGCTTGATCACAGAAATGAATTTAGGTTAGTTTTTAAACGGAAAAATCTTCCTCATTAAAGTTAATTTTGCTAAGATGGGATTAAGGCTCAGTTCAGCTGAATAATCGAACTACAAAATTGAGAGGTCTTTTTTCTATAGCATTAGAGAGAATAGTGGTTTTGTAGTTTTACTTTCGTTGTTGTTGCTGTTCTGTTAATTGACCTGAAATTTTACTGCTCTGGTTCTTTGACAAAGCAGCAGTGGAGGTACAAGATGACCATTTAAAGGACTCGAAAAGCCCATGGAGACTCAGTACAGTTACCCAAGTAGAGGAGCTAAAATCAATCATGAGGCTGCTTCCCATATGGGCCACTGGTATCATCTTTGCTGCAGTCTACAATCAGATGAGCAACTTGTTTGTGTTGCAAGGCACCCTCATGGATATTCGTGTTGGAAGCTCTAGCTTGGAAATCCCAGCAGCATCTCTTTCCATCTTTGACACCCTAAGTGTAATTTTTTGGGTCCCAATATACGATCGAATCATTGTCCCAGCAGCTAGAAAATACACCGGTCACAAGAATGGCCTAACTACACTCCAGAGGATGGGCATTGGCCTCTTCATCTCCATATTCTCCATGGTCTGTGCTGCAGTTTTGGAACTCATCAGACTCCGAAGTGTTCGACAGAACAACTATTACGAATACGAGCATATGCCCATGTCAGTCTTTTGGCAAGTACCTCAGTATTTCCTCATGGGAGCTGCAGAAGTTTTCACGTTCATAGGACAGCTGGAGTTTTTCTATGATCAAGCGTCGGATGCCATGAGGAGCTTGTGTTCTGCTCTCGCACTCTCCACTGTTTCACTAGGAAACTACTTCAACTCTATTCTTGTCACCATCGTTACCAAAGCGACTACAAAGAACGGCAACCCTGGATGGATACCAAACAATTTGAACTACGGACACCTGGATTATTTCTTCTGGCTATTGGCAGTGCTGAGTGTTTTCAACCTAGGAGTATACCTCTTCATTTCCAAGAGGTATACGTATAAAAAAACTGTCGGGACTCTTGGATTGATATTGAAAAGAATTGTTACCATAAGAGGTTGTTTCTGTACTTTGATGATTTTTAGGTTTTACTTTGGTTTTCAATCACTTCACTACCAAAAAAAAAAAAAAGGGCTTGCCCTACAAATAATTCAATCGGTAGGGCGAAGACGGTCAACAGTTAGGGTTTACTTAAAATTTTTATGCGAACGACTGGTCGAAGATATAGTCTCACATTATGCATGATGTTGATATACATAGATTACATAAGAGAATCTCGCCTAATCTTTCTCCATTTTAAATGTGTATATATAAACAGAAGTATTGTAACTAGAACATCTACAGAGAAAGAAAACTCACCGTAAAATATCCATCGAAGTTTTCCTTCGCCGCCCTATAACTATGATATCAAACCTATTGACAGTGACAGTATGGAAAGGAATATTGCACGTGAAAAGGAATGTTGTATATTCCTTGACAGCTAGACACCACATGGTTTGCTGCTTATTTTTCTCTAGTTGCTGCATCATGGACAACAAGCACAACACTGCATCATGGACAGCAAGCACAACACTGCATCATGGACAGCAAGCACAACACACTGTATTGCATTTGTTTATTGCATGCGTATGTGTGCATGCGTGTATGTAAAATGTGTATAAAACACTGCTGCCGTTGCAGCAGTTTAATAAGAAATAACAACAAGTTGAAACCAAAATTTCAAGATGGTATCAGAGCAGGAACCATAGGGTCCTGCCTCTGTTGTTTATCCTTCTAGCCTGTTCTTCTTCCTCTGTTCATCATTTGTTGTGATGGCAGAAGATATCTCACTTAGTTCTGAGGCTACAAGTTCCTCAACCCTAAAACCAGCCAACATGATACACGGGGAGAGCAACCCACGACTGTGCTCCGTGTTGTTGAATGAGTTCAACTACTTGCCATGGTCACGAGCTATATCTCTTGCTCTAGGAGGAAGATCGAAACTAGGGTACGTAAATGGAACCATCAAGCCTCCAGATTCTTCCTCAGCTAACTTTGATGCATGGCACTCAAATGACCAGCTTGTTATGTCCTGGATACTTAACTCGATGGAGCCCAAGTTGTCCGAGATCTTCAGCTACTCAGATTCTTCACACATCTTATGGGAATCGATCAAGGAAATGTACGGCAGTCAACACAATGCTGCCCGTGTGTTTGAACTGAAGAAAAGCCTCGCTGGACTTAAGCAAGGTAATCAAACTTTCATTCAGCATCTTGGAAGCATGAAATCTATGTGGAATGAACTTGATCTATACCGTCCACACACCACTGAATCCGCTGCACTCTTGAAAAGGGCTAATGAAGATAAAGTGTTCCAACTATTGGCAAGCTTGGGAGTTGAGTATGAAGACTTGCGTAGCCACTTACTAATGACTCCTGAGCTACCATCGTTCGTCAACGTGTGTCATGCAGTCCAAAGAGAGGAAACTCGAAGGAAAGTAATGCATGTTGAGCCTCGGTCTAGCCCAGAAGCTAGGGCTTTCACCAGTAACCACAACTTCACTAGTGAAAGGTTTTTTAATGGAAAGAAAGCTGACTGGAAATGCACATACTGCAACACCAAGGGGCACGTACGGGAAAAATGCTGGATTTTACACCCTGAGTTAAAACCTAAGTTTAACAAGGAAGGAAAAATGATCAGGGATGGGAAAGGGTTTACGCCTAAAGCTTTCCAATCTAAAGAGATGTCAAACTTCACCTCAAGCCCTTTCTCCCTGATCAATGAGTTTGCCGCCTTTCTCCAAAAGAAGAGTGATATCGCTGAGGGTAACAATGTCACCACGGAAAATTCCACATAAATGCTTGGAAAATTTGCTGGTTTTTTGGCAAATTCAAACACCACTACATCCGGCAATATCCCAGGTATCATTTGTGCACTTTCCACGGCTCTCAATCTCACACACGATTTTTGGATTGTAGACTCAGGTGCCACTGACCATATAACCCAATAACCAAGCTTGTCTACATGAGTTTCAAAAATTACCTAATCCTACTCATGTGTCTGTAGCGAATGGGAAAGGGGAACCAGTCCTAGGAAAAGGAAAAATTAAATTGATGGGGAGTGATGTAGAGTCTACGGCACTATATGTACCCTCATTTCCATTTCAGCTTCTGTCCATAGGAAACATCACACATACTTTGAACTGTCTTGCTATTTTTTCTCCTCACACAGTTGTGTTTCAGGATCGAGTCACTCAGAAGAAGATTGGTGAGGGTTTTTTCTTAAATGGTCTGTACTACATCTCAAAGGAGTTCAATCAAATTAAGGAACCCATTGCCACCCTAAGCCATGTCCAGAAGCATCAACTTTGGCACCAACGCCTCGCTCATCCCTTCGAACCAGTAATGTCTAAATTATTTCCAAATTATTGTACCAACACACATGAGTGTGAGATCTGTCAAATGTCAAAAGCCACTAGGCTACCTTTTGTACCCTTTAAATCTAGAACCAGTAAACTCTTTGAAGTTGTACACTCAGATATTTGGGGACCTACCCGTGTTGAGTCATTTGATGGGTACAAGTATTTTGTTACATTCATAGATGACTACTCTAGGGTTACCTGGTTATATCTCTTAAAGTCTAAAAGTGAATTTTTTACAGCTTTTCAAGACTTTCATAAGCTAATAACCAACCAATTCTCCTAAAAAATATATACCTTACGGTCAGATAATGGCACCGAGTATACCTCCAATAATCTGTCAAACTACTTGAGCAGTCATGGTATCTTGCATCAAACTAGTTGTGTGGGTACACCACAACAAAATGGTGTTGCCGAACGCAAGAATAGGGATTTATTGGAGAAAACTAGGTCTCTTATGTTTCAGATGCAAGTTCCCAAGAGATTCTGGTCCCAAGCACTCCTCACTGCAGCCTATATCATTAACAGACTTCCCACTCGTGTCCTGAATTCCAAATCACCTTTTGAAGTTATGAAGGGAAGAACTGCTGATTTAACTCATTTCAGGATTTTTGGATGCACTTGTTATGTTCACGTTCAAGCAAATCATCGTGATAAACTCGAACCTCGAGCTATCAAGTGTGTGTTTATGGGGTACTCGAGTTCTCAAAAGGGATACAAATGTTATAACCCACACACTGGGAAACTGGTTGTTTCTAGGGATGTACGGTTTGATGAACTCGTTCCTTTCTTCAACAATCACTCCCCGAATAGTTCTCAGGAGGAGAGTCTAATGGATATTTTTCCACTACCAACTCTTGCTGAAATCCATACAGACACCCCCCCCATACCACCCTATAAGTGATTCCCCAGTTGATGAGACGGTCAGTGAAGATATACCTCGTGCCCCAGCACCAGTTGTTGCCACACAACCAATTGTAGCAGCACCAAAAAGGAACCCAACTCGCGATCGCAATCCTCCCCTACGGCTGCAAGAGTACATCACTTACAGTGCAAGGCATCCCATTTCTGAAGCTCTTACTTATCACAAACTGTCAGCATCTCATGCATCCTTCCTAAGTCAGGTGACAAATAATGTTGAGCCTAAAAACTTTCAAGAAGCAGTATGTATGCCCGTGTGGAGAGAAGCCATGCATAATGAGCTCAAAGCACTGAACGAAAATCAAACCTGGAGTGTGGTAGACCTTCCCAAAGGGAAGAAAGCCGTAGGGAGTAGATGGATTTACAAGACCAAATTCAATTCCAATGGTACCATTGAAAGACACAAGGCACGATTGGTTGCACGGGGGTTCACTCAAACCTACGGTATTGATTACAAGGAGACTTTTGCTCCCGTCGCCAAAATGAACACAGTAAGGGTGTTGTTATCAGTAGCAGTCAACCACGACTGGCCCTTGTTTCAAATGGATGTTAAAAACGCATTTCTTCACGGTGAGCTTCAAGAAGAGGTGTACATGAAGCTACCTCCAGGACACCCTCAAGAACAAGAACCTACCAAAGTTTGCAAGCTTCATAAAGCTATATATGGACTTAAACAATCTCCTCGAGCTTGGTACGCCAAACTGAGCTTCGTTCTTGAAGTGGCAGGGTTCAAAAGGAGTCATGCTGACTCCTCTCTCTTTGTTCGAAGTGGTGTCCAAGGGAAGCTCATAGTTCTTATATATGTTGACGACCTTATCATCACGGGGGACAACATGGATGAACTCGAGGCTCTTAAAAGGTCGCTTCACCAACAGTTTGCCATTAAAGACTTGGGAACCTTGAAATATTTTCTGGGAATTGAGATGGCTACCTCTTCCAAGGGTTTATTCTTGAATCAAAGGAGGTATGTTCTTGACCTTCTTAAAGAAGCACATATGGTCAACTGCAAACCTGCTCGCACTCCACTTGCTAGCAAACTTCAATTGGATGCTCCAGGTAAACCCCTATCAAATCCTAATGTGTATCAACGCATGGTTGGGAAACTCATTTACCTCACTATCACAAGGCCTGATATTGCTTACTCCGTTAGCCTTATCAGTCAGTTTATGCATTCTCCTACATTGGTTCATTGGGAAATTGTCAAGAAAATCCTCCGATATCTCAAGGGTTCGATCGGCAGAGGCATACTCATGCAGAAAAATGAGTCTAATAACATTCTGGCCTATACCGATGCTGACTGGGCTGGTAATTCCCTTGATCGAAAATCCACCACAGGTTTTTGTACCTTTGTAGGTGGAAACCTTGTCACCTGGAAAAGTAAAAAACAAACAGTGGTTGCATGGTCCAGTGCTGAAGCTGAATATCGGGCCATGGCAGCAACAGCTTCTGAACTCATCTGGTTGAAGAGTCTCCTTCTTGATCTTGGCTTCACCAGCAAGGAACCCATGTCCTTATTCTGTGACAACCAGGCTGCAATGCATATTGCATCCAATCCTGTCTTCCATGAACGGACTAAACACATTGAAGTTGACTGCCACTTCATCCGCACTCAAGTTCAATCCAAAGTCATCGAAACTGTGTACACCAAAAGTCATGATCAACTTGCGGACCTTTTCACGAAAGCTCTCGATTTTACACAGTTTCAACGGTTATTGTTCAAGCTTGGATCAATCAACCCCCTTGATCCAGCTTGAGGGGGAGTATTGACAGTGACAGTATGGAAAGGAATATTGCACGTGAAAAGGAATGTTGTATATTCCTTGACAGCTAGACACCACATGGTTTGCTGCTTATTTTTCTCTAGTTGCTGCATCATGGACAGCAAGCACAACACTGCATCATGGACAGCAAGCACAACACACTGTATTGCATTTGTTTATTGCATGCGTATGTGTGCATGCGTGTATGTAAAATGTGTATAAAACACTGCTGCCGTTGCAGCAGTTTAATAAGAAATAACAACAAGTTGAAACCAAAATTTCAAGAAAACCCAAGACATCGCTTTGATGTAGAATAGTGTTTGCTTTGTCTCCGCCTTCCTCCCTTGCCACCCTCTCTACACGCACACGTAGTTTTGGTTGCACACATTCTTTATTTCTTCAAGAAAATTCACGTCCTCCTCTAAGGTTCCTTCAAGGGACATGGTAGCGATGGCCGCGGAGGCAATGCTAGGTATTTTGAGTAACTGTCATGAATGTGTTTTGCCAGGTATTTTGGTTGTCAGCAAAGAAAAGGATCAATTCATCGTGTTCAAGAACTGCATGAGAAATCGCATATTAATTGGAGTGCACGGTGTGCACCCGCTGATACCCGGGTTGGATCTGCCACCACCATTACTCGCCGCGGAGGGGCAGTTGCTTTACGTTCCATGGCTCGTGTACGGCTGTAATTGACGGGGGCAGCCGCCATAACTCCCACCCAAATGTTGCCACAAAAAACTCCAAAAAGGGGTTGCGTAATAGAGGGTATAGGGAAGTGACGTATATTTGGAGGGTCTTATATTTGTATGCTTATTAAGGGAAAGGGATCCTCTCTGGATCCCTTTTCACCTAATCCACGTAGTCTGGGATCCGGACCCTTAAAATTTGATCAAACGACCACAAAAATAAGGTCTTTTTAATAGTGATAATAACTATAGCCGTTGGATCAAATTCCAACGGTCCAGATCTTGATCTACATGAATTAGGTGGAAAGGGATCCGGAGGATCCCTTCCCTTATTTAAGAAGGGTTACTGCAGTGACAGCTTTTAGTGATTGACAAAGTTTTTTCTTTTTAGGGCAGTGATCCACAAATTAGATGGTGATTCTTGGGCATGCCATTATTAGGTAAAAATTGCAGACTACTATTCCTTAGGTCGCGGTCAAATGTCAGGAAAATATTAGATTTTAACATATCCAAATTCCAAATATATAGGATACGATGAATGGGATATCTGGTGATGAATGAAAGGAAAATACTAGAGAGATCATGTTTTAGACTATGTTTTATAGACTATATGATGTGGCGGGTGATGGTTGATTACCTTGATGTGGCGAGTAATAGTCGATTACCTTCTTTAATGATTTAAATAAAAAATCTAATCATCAATTACTACATTATGTTGTGTACAAAATATGATTTATGACATTGGTCTCTCAAAGTAAGAATCTAAGGACAAAAAAGGACAAAACAATCACCAAGAAAATATATCCAGGATGTCCACAACTGGAACTAAGAAGGACAAATTGGCTTCAAACCCTTGGAGTTGGCCTATAAAAATTTCTTAGTATAGTACAATCACACCTTTGGCGGTGTTACTAATTCATCATGTGGCGTTATGTATAATACGAGTGGACGGCAATATTGACATGTTACAGAATTAAAATATAGTATTAATAAATAGATACACACGTTATAACATGAAAAAAAAGATCAATTTATGATGTTCAACTATTGCATGAGAAACCGCATATTGGATTTCACCCGCTAATTCCCGGGTTGGATCGATCTGCCACCATCATCACTTGTCGCGGAGCTGCAGTCATTCCATGGCTCATGTACAGCGGTCAATGAGGGGGCAGCCGCCACAACTCCTACCCGATTGTTGCCACAAAAAATTGATAACGCACCATATATTTTGGCCGGCTTAATTGATCCTTTTGTCGATGGGTTTGAGATGCAAACTTGAAACCTCTTTTAATGAGTGGTGAGAAGAGAACAACTGAGTGTATAGACAATTAGTTTGACGTTGCCTAATTCTCAAGTAAAATTATTATCTAGTGGTATTCTCTCTGCTTATAAATAAGATGTCTTAATTTTATTTCATAAATAATAAATTTGATACCAAATTATTATAATTGATCAATTGTGTGACTTAACCAAATTCTTCTCTTACGGACCACATGTCGTGTGATCCTAGACACAAAACTATCTCTTATGGTTCTCCACCTCCTGCTTTGAAACCTGCCACTACCCCTTATAATAACCTCACCTCCTTTCACACCGCCCCCATGACCCATCATCTGCAGGTGCCACACCCAAGACCTTTTCAAAGAAAAGGCCTTTGTAGTAATTCTTATTTTGAATATACACTAACATAAACCCACTCGTCATATGGTGGCAGAAGAACATCACTAAAAGTCACCTTAATGCTTCAAATTCGGTGTTGAATTTAAACAATTTTGAAGCCTCAGTGGCATTTTGCCAGCAACAACAATTCTTTGGGTGGTATTTGCACAGCCCCTAATAGAAATGTCTCTGCCATAACTTCCACTCTCACAATCGTCATCAGCAGTTACGGCAGAGACACATACCGCAATTCCACTTGTGTCTGCGATTCACTGTAGCACAGAAAACTTGATACAGCATTTCCAGCGCAGCAATTAACTGGTATGCATGCAGCCGTAACTAGCGTGCCCCGACGATTCACCGTATCATCTGCACTACCGTGTGCATGTTAGTATAACCTCCTGACATCCGTTCAAACACATCTCTGTGTCTCCTTAAACCTGCATTTTGGAAAATCTCAGTTGACCTGGATGGGATAATGGTATGAAAGCGAAGAAGGAAGTTGCTTACCTCTTCATTCCAAATTGGCATTCCTTAAAACGAAGGTCATAACAAAGATCGGCATTCTGTAATATGTCATGGAAGCCCCAAAGAAGTTCCTAAGCAGGAAGAAATACTGTGAGATTAGTCATGGAAAATGCCGTACGGGATGTGTCTGACAAAAACAACATTAGTATATATTGCACACTTTCGTGGTCTACTTGTATGCATGAATAAGATTTGGCATACGATATTATCGCGGAATAATTCATCAGAAGTCTACTCTGTGTACTCCTCAACAAAATGGTGTAGAGGAGCGAAAAAAATTGTCATGTCATAAAGTTGTTCGGGGTTCTGTTTTTGATTTTTTTTTTTTGTTTTTGGGTAAAGTTCGGGGTTCTGTTTGGAACAAATATGCCCAGGCCCGGAGTTTTTGAGCAGCAACATGACATCTACAGTTTATCTAATAATTCGTATTTTCTCCAGTGCTCTATATTTTCAAACTTCAATTCAGACCCTCCATCAACATTTAGATCTTTCAACTGACCAAAACCTCTGTCTCGAATTTTGTGAGGTAGGAAAGAAATTCTCTCCGAATCTCTTCCACAAAGGTTACCGAATCAAGTCATTTGGGTTTTTGAAATTTCATCTAATGGTAAAAAATTATTATAACTTTTAAGGAATCAAAACAGGTGGACCGTTGGATGAAATTTTAAAAGTCCAAATCACTTGATCCGGTAATCTTTGTGGATCAAGTGATTTGGGCATCGGTGGAAGTTGGCATGCATTTGGCTGGTTGATGGTTGGTGTGTATCTCTGCAAGCAACCTGTACCTGTAGTCGTCGTCTCGCCAAGCTCAACTTCAAGGTGTTTGTTTTGCATGTATGAAACACAATATATGTATATAACGAGGGAAGTTGATTTATTTTAACAAATAGGAATAGAATTTAGAATTTATAAGCAAGTTATACTACTCCTTATATTACTAATTAGTTTTATAACAAAATCTCTTATTTCTTCAAAATTCTCTCTTTTAATATACAATCAGAAGATAACTACTATTAGATCGATATTACGTGTAAGACTGCTAATCGAAAATTATGATATTAAGTGTAAGACTGCTAATCGAAAGTTACGAATTACACGTAACGAATTCAATGCTAAATTATTATAACCGAAAGAGAGGGGTGGGAGTGAGACAAGCTAGCCCTTCCAAAATATCCTGTAGCTAGATAAGTCTCTTTATTTACTTTGTATCTACTTCTTATTTTTTAATATTGTCTTTGAAACTAGGAATAATGCAAAAACATCAACTAGACAATGATCTCTTGTCATTTTGGGCTAGATTTCAACGTACAAAGCTGGCCACAATTTTTTTGTTCACACTTGACTTGGAAGTATGAGGCGTATCTACTTATTTGTTATATTATTTTAGGGCTAGTTTGAAGGTGCTTTAAAATGATTGAAAGTATTTTTTGTGAAAATATTTTTAGAATCAATTATTAGTAAAAACGCAAGTGAATCTTGAAAAAGTACTTGAAATGCTTCATGAAAGTTGGTGCTTCTTCCATGTACCACTTCCAGTGTTTTGGGAATCCAAAAACGTTTTCTTTAAAAGCGATTTCAGTCATTTTAAAAGTGTTTTCAAACGAGTCCATATTGTTTTTCCTTAGCCAATAGAATTTAGATTAACTCTGAATTCTTCGTCTCTACTTTGTTTTATAACATTATAACCCATGTTTTTTTAGCTTGAAAGATGGATTGATTTAAAGAAATGATTTTTATTCCTTTTTTTATAAAGAGAATCAGCTGATAGCTTCTCCACGACAGTCTACCCTTCTATTTTGGAGGGCTTAAAAGACTTACAGAGGTATTTAAGCGTGACAGATATATTTCCATTGAATTATCTCCCAACGGCCGTTTCTTCCTATATATTATTACAACTATATTTGTGAAGACAACGTCACGGAGTAAACCTATTCTTTTATGAGTGTGACAGATTAATGATATAGCATAGTTTCATACGCTTCCTTAAAACAATATTAAAACTGTTTAATTAGCCATCAAGAACAAGAATAAAAGTAGTTTTTTTTTTTTTTTTTTTTTGTCAAACAATAGATTTTGTTAGATTAGATGTTAGATTAGTTATTGACAGGGCTTGAATTTACATCGTTATGCAATGACTCAACATTTTTCCTTTGTTAGATTAGATGTTAGATTAGTTATTGACAGGGCTTGAATTTACATCGTTATGCAATGACTCAACATTTTTCCTTTACTGTGGTAAAAGACCACTTGCAAGAATAAAAGTACTTTACTTGCATTGAGTTCAGCGTTTCATTCCACTCTCCTCCTCTCGTCTAACAGAGTCAGAGGCCACAATATAAAATCCATAATTAACTCTCGAGGATTTGTACTAGATTCAATTTTGTATTAATTAGTGCGGAACAATATTGCTCGGCTTCTTAAAAAGGGTAATATTTCTCTACGTGAGAAATCACAGCACACACGTGTACACTTATTTGGAAAAATGAATACATTATTTTGAAAAATGTTTTTAACACATTCATATTTATCTCAGATACATCTTTATTAATTTTTTATTATTAATTTTTTTCAATTCATTCAACCTGATCACCAAAAATTGAAAAAGGTATGAGAAGTAATAATAGGTGTGCAGATATCACTGCCCATTACTTTTCATTAAAAGTGTACATTTTATTGCATGAGCATGGATAATGGTTATGGATCTCTTATTAGAGGATATTAATGGTGTGTAATGTCGTATAATTGTCTGTGCAGCATTCTTTTTTCTTCAATCAAGTTGAAATCTCTGTTAGTATTTTTTAAAGAAAGTCCATTGAGGTTTATCTTATCTTCTTCTTGTACATATTTTACTAAGTCATTAATGAATATCGTAGCATTTTATAAAATAAAAACTATTAAGTCACACAACTGTCTTATTAAAAAGGAAATTCAAATTTGCAAGTGGTGGATTGCTCTGGTGGTTATACTTTTTATTTCAACTCACTGTTTTTGGGTTCAAACCTTCTTTCCTTGCGTTAGTGTAGAATAGTGTAGCATATAACTTGGTTTCTCCTTTAGTGTCAACTTGGTCCCTTCTCTTTTTTCTTTTAATACAACGGTACATTTACACTAACTCACTAAAAGATGGGAGAATGAATTGGTTACAAACTTATTAATTACGAGATTCGAACCTAAGACCTCCGACTTATAAGTAAAGACATATACAATGGTGTGGGGTTGTAGTTCAAGACTGTTATGGAGATTTTAAAGAGTCATAGCTATGAAATTAAGCACCTAGTTTGCTCTTCCTCTTTGGCAACTGAACTCTATGCACTAAGGTGTTTCTTGAATTTTCCATTGATGGTAGAGTCGAACTTACTTACGGATGTTCAGTTACCATCTAAAGAGGAGGTCTGTCAAGCGGCAGAAGGAAATTATATGGATGAAGTCCATTGTCATCTGTAAGAACACACCCTAGCAACAGCATCAACAGGAAGGGTATGTCACCAAGACCAGTTGTCAGAAGACAAGAGCATCCGTCTCAAAATTTGTTTACAAAGTCATTGTTTCTCTCATATTAATAAACACTTTATTTATAAAAATTAAGTTTAGTGATGTAAATCATCCAACACATGACACACTTTAAATGGGATGTAACGCTCACAACCTAGTGTGCGAGTAAGTGGATCAGTTAGTGGTTTCAACATTGTAGTTCATTCTTTTGGAAGTTGAAAAGACTTACAAAGATATTTCAGCATTTTTAGGCCATCATCATGTGATTCATCGATGCCAAAAATCAAACTCAAAACATGCCGTGTAAAATAGTACAAGCTTGAAACTCCAACCCAACCACTAAGCCAAAAGAAGAATGAGGATCCTGGGGATCTTCAAATTATGTTCGTTTATCGTACATCGTGCGATCAGAAATCATTTTAAATATTTTTATTTAAAATTAAACCTAAACAATACCTGACGAAAACTGATCACACAATATATGATAAATAAACACGATTTGAAGATTCTTAAGATCCTCACAAAGAGGATCCGGAGAAGGTTCTCATTCCCAAAAGAAAATAGCTAAATAATAACTTATACGGTTGTGGTGTATACATATTCACCCACTGTACTTCAAACGGCTATCGAAAACTTGGAATCTCCACCCTAACCCCACGGCACAGCTTTATGTTCAAGGGATCTGTCCTTAAATCCAAAATATACGTCCACACACTGTAGGACCCGCACTGATGAGCCGATGAATTTGCTCATCATCCTCTGGGGACAAGTCCATGCAACCAACTGGCCATTTGCAAAATCTTTTCCGCCATAGGAGCGTATATAATGGACCACCGTACTCATCATTATACTGCCTTAGCGTCTCTTTTAGCCAATAACAGAGAATTACATTTAAAGGGCTTCATTAAATCCATCTGAATCTTTGCCAGCCTGCTCCTTGCTTCTCTGGTACGTAATGTTCTACTATAATTTGGACAAAAAATTGATGAAAAAGATTAACCCTTTTGTTTAATGCAGTTGCTGGGTTTGCAGCTTGATTCTTTGTGAATTTTGGGTGTACCCCAAAAGGGCAAGAGCAAAAGAGAGTCCAGAAGCCATGGCAGAAGATGATTTGCCCACCAAGGCAGCAGTAGCAGAAGAAAATGATGTGTATACCAAAGATGGGACTGTGGATTTTCGTGGAAACCCAGCAAAGAGAAATGCAACAGGAACCTGGAAAGCCTGCCCTTTTATTCTAGGTACTTTTTGAAGATCTCTAACTAGCATCCCATGAACTTTAGTACTGGAAATTGTATCAAATATTGGGTTTTTATTTTTATTTTTAATTATGCTAATTTTTTTTTTAATTGATGTTTTTGGGTTTGATTTGTGAGTAGGGAATGAATGCTGTGAGAGGTTGGCATATTATGGGATGAGCTCAAATCTGGTGATTTATTTCAATACTCAATTGAACCAGACGAATGCTGCTGCTGCGAAAAATAACTCGAATTGGAGTGGAACTTGCTACCTTACTCCATTGCTTGGAGCTTTTCTGGCTGATGCCTATTTGGGAAGATACAAGACTATTGCCTCTTTCTCAATCATTTATGTCATTGTAAGTTCTTCTGCCTTCAAATTCTTACTTTAGTTTATTTCAATTTGGAAAAGCCGTTAGCCAGTTTGATAACTATTTCGTATTGAGTTTTTTGTTACAAATATAAGGAAAATATACGTGAGAAACGAGAGATAAAAGTGAAAACTAAAAACTAAAAATGAAATGATTATCAAGCCGACACTTCTATTTTGCTTATCCCAAGAGATTTGCAAGTGGCCCCTTAAGTCAAATCATAGCTTACAGCAGGGTTCCAACCGTACCCTTTACCTTAATTTTTCCAAACATATGACCCTGGTTGTTGTTGTTGTTTGGTTTTGTTGCGTTTTTATCTTCTCGATCAATAGAAATTTATGGATTGTGTGATAATTTTCATAGGGGATGACACTTTTGACAATGTCAGCATCGGTCCCAGGCATGAAACCAACCTGTGTTAGCAAAGATGTTTGCCATGCAAATGGTGGACAAACTGCAGCAACTTTCATAGCGCTTTACCTAATAGCGCTGGGCACGGGTGGGATTAAGCCGTGTGTCTCGTCCTATGGAGCAGACCAGTTTGATGATGACGATGAGGTTGAGAAGAAGCACAAGGGTTCTTTCTTCAACTGGTTCTATTTTTCCATCAATGTTGGTGCTATGATTGCTAGTTCTGTGCTGGTGTGGATACAAGAAAACGTGGGTTGGGAATGGGGTTTTGGCGTTCCAGCAGTGGCAATGGCAATTGCTGTGCTGAGTTTCTTTTCGGGGACTCGGTTGTATAGGAATCAGAAGCCTGGAGGTAGTCCTTTGACACGCATAATTCAGGTGATTGTGGCATCCATTAGAAATTACAAGTTGAAAGTACCGGAAGACAAGTCCCTTTTGTATGAGACTGCAGATGCAGAATCTTCGATCCAAGGAAGCCACAAGCTTGATCACACAAATGAATTCCGGTTAGTTTTTCAACTGAAAAATCTTCGTTACTTGTAATAGTTAATTTTGCTAAGATGGGAGTAAGGCTCACTTCAGTTGAGCAATCAAACTATAAGATTGAGAGTTCTTTTTTCTCTAGCATTGGAACGAACGAATAGTGGTTTTGTAGTTTTACTTTCGTTGTTGTTGCTGTTCTGTTGACCTGAAATTTTACTGCTCAGGTTCTTTGACAAAGCGGCGGTGGAGGTACAAGGTGACCAGATAAAGGACTCGAAAAGCCCATGGAGACTCAGTACAGTTACCCAAGTGGAGGAGCTAAAATCAATCATAAGGCTGCTTCCCATATGGGCCACTGGTATCATCTTTGCCGCAGTCTACAGTCAGATGAGCACCTTCTTTGTGTTTCAAGGCACCCTCATGGATATTCGTGTTGGCCACTCTAGCTTTGAAATCCCAGCAGCATCTCTTTCCATCTTTGACACCCTAAGTGTCATTTTTTGGGTCCCAATATACGATCGAATCATTGTCCCAGCAGCTAGAAAATACACCGGTCACAAGAATGGCCTAACTGCACTCCAAAGGATGGGCATTGGCCTCTTCATCTCCATATTCTCCATGGTCTGTGCTGCAGTTTTGGAACTCATCAGACTCCGAAGTGTTCGACAGAACAACTATTACACACGCGACCACATGCCCATGTCAGTCTTTTGGCAAGTACCTCAGTATTTCCTCATAGGAGCTGCAGAAGTTTTCACATTCATAGGACAGCTGGAGTTATTCTATGATCAAGCCCCAGACGCCATGAAGAGCCTGTGTTCTGCTCTCTCACTCTCCACCGTTGCACTAGGAAACTACTTCAACTCTATTCTTATCACCATCGTTACCAAAACGACTAAAAAGGACGGCAACCCTGGATGGATACCGAAAAATTTGAACTACGGACACCTTGATTATTTCTTCTGGCTATTGGCTGTGCTGAGTGTTCTTAACCTAGGAGTATACCTCTTCATTGCCAAGTGGTACACGTATAAAAAGACCGTCGGGACTCTGCGTTGATCGCGAAAAGAAGTGATACCATACGAAGCTGTTTCTGTACTATGGTGATTTTTAGGTTTTACTTTGGTCTTCAATCACTTGTATATAGTTTGTCTTGTGTATGCAATTCTGTTAAACGTGAGTGTTCTTATGAGATGTTAAACTTTCAATGAAGCAAGAATTGTTAAAAATGAAGTGAATTACAAGTCAATCTTTACACTTTTGTGCATAAGGGAGTAGGGCTACAATACTTAGAAGTATTAAACAGTTTGCCAGTCGGCAACGGCTACTCAGTCTCCTTTGATCCAGTTCACCGGCAACGGCTATTCAATCTTCTTTGATTGTCGTTGGATTAGATCTAAAAGTTCTAAGTGACTGTATTCAAATTTTAGAGAGATTTTTTAGTGTGCTGGAACACAGCCTGGTATACCAAAATACAAATGGTTGGACTTGGACTTGTATTATGATACTTTTTATACTAGGTCGTGTTCTCAGCACACTGAAAAATTTCTTCAATATTTAGGAGTATTGTAGATTTTTTGGTTTATAAAATAACCATTCTCTCCAAACATTTGTGTTTTGAAATAGGGGAAACCCTCAATCAGAAAAGTTAGGAATAGAGAATAAGATCAATTAATTCGTAGTTTTTTAGGTATTGCATTGCATTACTAACTATAGTGCGGGAGTCGCATGGTTTTTATATTTTGTATGTGTAAGTAAACGCATGAATGTCATTTGAGGCCTGTCATTTAACATGTGCCATGTAGAATAAGGAATTATAGAATTATTCCAGTACTTGTTCTAAGTAAGTAAACATGTGACGTATGCGTTAAGCCTTGTTTGCCCTTTTTCATTTTTGGGTTTCTTGGTTGGTGGGTCATATAAACCCGGCTCAGTTGTCATAACTAAAGACGTAGCCCAATTCTCTCTTTACCCTCAAACAAAAGCCATTTGAGGCCCTTCATCTAACGTGTACCATGTCATTCTCCCTGAAAATTTAGTTTCGACTCGGAGCAAGATTACAGAAAACTAAGCGATTTGAACGATCGCAAATGGTTCTCAAACGCTATCAGGATGCTAAAGCAGGTAATAGTTTGATCAACCTCATGTGTTGCAGCTTCCAGCTTCCAAAATTTGTGTTTCTCTTTCGATTTTTCTTACAACCCTCCAAGTGTTTGATCAAATGCCTCAGTGAAATGCCCTAACCCTTGCTTCCGTTTTGAATGCGCTAATTTCAGGATACCAATTGGCCAAATCGTTCAATGCCGAGAAGTACTTGAAAAAAGTGGGATTGGGCAAAGAAGACTACTACTTCTGGAAGCAAATAGGCAAGGCACTGGTGTGCACATACACGCTCTTCGGCGTGGCCTGGCTCTACAACGAGAAATCGCCACTTGGGTGGTGGACGCTGAAGCCTAGACCCAAGGAAGAGAGAGAGCTAGCGCACCTGTATGAGCGTCGTGAGTTCCCATACCCTGGGGATGAGGAAGCCATGGAAGAGTTTGTTGCCAAGGGGGGAATGATCGGCACGACAATTGGCCCGAAAGGGTTTGTCGAGACAGACAAAGATGCATTTAACTATCAGAAGGAGCTGCAGAAGAAGAAGCTGGAGCAGGAAGCTCAGAAGCTGTGGGTGAGGATGAAGACTGAGGTCATTTCGGAGCTTCAAGAGAAGGGCTACGTCGTTGACGCTGAGTGAAATTTGTAAAAGTTTTGCATGGCTATGGGTTTATGACGTTTGTGTGTAAAAGTGATTACTGTTCCACATTGCTTTTGGATAAAAGCACTTTGTGAGTGCTTGCTCAAGAATTGTTGTGAGATAAATGTACAAGACCTTGAATAATTTTACGGAATTCTCATTATTGTTTTAACAAAACCCTACCAAGCAAAAGCTCTTCGCAAAGAAACAAGGGACAAACACAAACACACTGCTCTGACCAACATGCCGAGTCCGCGTCCGCTTCTCGTTCATTGAACTAGAGTGAACCAATGATTTCAAAGATAAATTGCCTTATTGGCAATTTTGGCATTGTAAGAACATGTTAGGGGGGAAGTGTGTGTGTTCCTCATAAAAGAAGAAAATGCATTTATATTCGGCTTTACAACATAACAAATACATCTACAAGACATTCTTGGGCAGAGATTGTGAGTTGTTGCCTGGCCTGCTCTTCCCCGATTCGCTCCTCCTATAGCTCCTCAGCGGCGTCAAGTAAAACCGCAGCAACCCATGATCGAGATTGCTTGGTGAATACCGAGCACTCTTGTTCCTCTGCAGAGTCTTCACTTCATTACATTTGTTTTCCGCCCCAACACCATGCACATTGCTTAACAAGCCAACCATTTTGCACTGGTTCTGGCAGCTGACGCTGTAACTCCGAATCAGCTTCTGACTCACGGACGCGTTGGCTTCTTCTCCATTGGCAACCCTCCTCAGCTTTTGCCAAGAATCCGCGGATTCTTCATCCACGCATTTCTTCTCGCTTCTCCACTGCATCAAACCCCAAAAACTCCACTTCTTGTGCCGCCTATTCAGCTTTTGGTGGTCAGCATCAACCCCATTGGTTGATTCCGAAGCTGCATTTTTACAAACAGGTTCACCGCCAATCCCAACGCCGCCACGGCTCTCTTCCGCGCGCTCATCATCTTCAACAGGTTTCAACTTCGAATTCGAACCCATCGAACTCATCAATTCCT
The DNA here is from genome assembly GCF_963583255.1 of Pyrus communis. Taxonomy (NCBI): domain Eukaryota; kingdom Viridiplantae; phylum Streptophyta; class Magnoliopsida; order Rosales; family Rosaceae; genus Pyrus; species Pyrus communis. The sequence goes on along the minus strand of NC_084810.1, from coordinate 22,500,368 downwards.
TCTCTGTAATCAGCAGCTTGGCCCCATAGAACAACTCTGAAGTGGCCGGGGAGACTCTGGCATTTGATCCCAACTTCAGCTCATCAAACTCCGCCGCCAAGGATCGATCGAAACTCGGCCGTTCGAAGCTCCGCCGCCGCTGCGAATTGTAATAGTCTTTGGTCTGAGCTGACCCGCCTGGACTCCGCTCCCAGTTTTCTTCCACAACCGAAACCATCCGGGTCAGCCTCGGGTGGGCGGCTCTCGGACCCAAATACCCGTCCCAAGAAGCCCGAGGCTCGTCCATTGACATCCGACCCGGATCCGGATCAGTATCGCACGATCTTCTCCCCAATGCGTACTCTCCAACCTCCGACTGGGTCTCCCGCCGCTTCTCCGCCACGAAACCCTCGTTCTCAACCTTCTTCATCTTCTGCTTCCGCCGCCATTGCCTCACCTTTCCGCACAAAACCGACGTCGTTCCCCAAAATGTCCCTGCAATGTCCTTCAAATCCCTACCCGCACCCTTCTTCTTCTCCCATTCCAGATCTATCAACTCCTTCATCGTCTTGAACTCCGCATCTGCATCCGCATCCAAATCCAAAACATTACCTTCGTCTCCACCTTCGTTCTTCTCCTCATCTCTCACTTCGACATCGAACTTTCTCGGCACTCCCTTGCGGTCGTCGTCGATGTTGAAGAGCTCGGACAGAGTGTTCCGGGCCCTTACATCGCAGGACTTGCGCCGGGTCGGGTCAAGTGCGTTGTCCGACGACGATTCGGTTCTCGTTCCGGAACACGACTTGCTTCTCCGGAGCTCAGACCCGGAATGGGGGTTCTGGGTCGGGGGTTCATGGTGAGCGGTGGCGGCGGCGGAGTCGAGGCCGGCGAGGCGTTCGCTTAGGCAGGGGGCGCAGAATCCGGTGATGGGTTTGGTAGGGTGACGGTGACAGGTGGATAGACGGCGAGTCTGGGGTTTCATTGCTCTTTTAGAGTTGGAGGAGGAGGGCGGAGGCGGTGGTAGTTGAGAGTGCGTGCATGGCAGAAGAAGGAAGTGGTGTGTCAGTGAGAGAGCGGCGGCGAAGTTGAGAAAGGAATGGGAAATTGGAAAAAAAAATGGAAACCCCGGAAAAACCTCCTTTTTGGGATTTTATGGTATCATGAATTTTTTTTTAATTTTTTTTTTTTAATTTTTCTAAGCAATTAGCATGGAGATGCAGGGGTCACAGAGGAAGAAGAATCCTATGCGTATAGGAATTTACGGCAATTTTAGCAGCATGCATATAATAAAACGTTATTTATGTTGTAAGGCCTGTTTATTTTTATTTTTTAAAAGGATTCAAAGGTTGTTTTGTCACGGCAATTTATTTTTTGGGGTTGGAAAACTCATATAGGAATTTTAGCTTATCCTTAATTATCATAGTGTGATTCATCAGTGTCAAAAATCGAATCCAAAATGTGACGTTTCAAACACGGATCAAGAAATGTTGACATCCCAATTACATTCACACATCGACATATTTTAGTTAGTACATGCATTAACTTATCTCAATTATGTAGACGGGTGAACAACTGAGCCTGATGTTCCTCTCGATCTAAATTATTAGAATAGTCAACAGAAGCTGAAATATAAGTTAGCACTGAGCAGTTACAATGCTTGTTCACTAAACAAGATTTAGGTCGTCTTATTATCTTAATAACTTTTTACTTCAAATATAAGTTGTCTATTAAGAACAATGAAGTGTGAAAACTTACTCCATCGAAAAAATGATTTCCGCATCCTCTTTTTATGTTCTTATGCACTCATTTCTTTATAGTCCTTGAATTGAATAATCAACGGATAAAAATAAAAGAAGCGTAGGAGCAAAAAATAATACTGCGAAAATTATTTTTCTTTTCGGTAATCTTATATTCATATATATATATATATATTATTTTTTTTTGTTGGATTGAATCGAACAATAATACATCAAATTATTTGGTATATAACAAATGAATTTGTGTAGAAGTTAAAACGTTTGCTAGTGCATGATTATCTTGTTGAAACTTCTTGATGAGTCTTCAAAACTTTGCTTGCAGCAGAAGGGCGAGCAAGCAAATATCAGTCAGTGTGAAGAAGAAGGAAACTTACAGCTTTCCGGCCCACAGAAAGCCCAACGCATTAGTCGCACACTTTTCTTGGATTCTGGGTTTGTGAACGTAAACAAATGCAAAATCCAACCACATCCTTGCGTTGCGGACGTGCACAAAATTTGTAGGTCAACTGCACTACGGACACCACCATTGACATCGAAATCCACAACTTATGTAGCATTCCCAAACCAATGTGTGGTGGTAAGAAATAAGGAGTTCAAATCCTCTGCACGCAAAATGTTTTACGTGTCATTCAATGAGGTAGGTTATAAAGGAATATGGGAAGAGATCTTATCCAAATATCTCCCACCAAAGTTCTCCAATAAATTAATCTAGACTTTTGAAATTTAATTCAAGGTTAAAATTATACTTTTTAAAAAGGCTACCTGTTTATAGTAGTTGGATCAAATTTCAAGCGTCAAAATTAATTGATTAGTGGGATTTTGTGGGAGAGATCCGGAGGGGATCTCTTCCCAGGGAAGATGTCACAAATCGAAATATTTTTGCACTTCCCTATAAACTATGATGTATTTTTATCATACATTTCATCATCTGCTTTGTGTCTTTTCACTTAACATTGATTAACCCTTTATTTATTTATTTATTTTTTTTGGTTCTTTTCAGTTAACCTTGATTAACTTTCATATTTCTTTTTTAACAAATAATATTATCAACACTGAGAGGGATGGGAAAGAGGATGACTTTAGCCTTACAATGGGCTAGCAATAATGTGATTCAAATTCTCTTTTGGCAAGAATCGAACCTAAGATATCTCACTTACAAGTGAAGATGAATATTACTAGATTGTAGTATTAAGTGACTGATTAACTTTCATATTAAACGTTCATTTTTCAATTTTGAAAAATATTTACCAAAGTTAAGCAAAAAAACATGTGGCAGATGATGAGGTGTATTATGAGCATACACTATAATTCATAGTGATGGTAAAAATGCTCCTGGTCACAGGGAGTTTTCGGGGTAGAAGATTTGAAGTCGAAAATAAGAGACCTAGAATCTTTGATTTATTAATATATTAATTCTCGAAATACTTGCTCGATGCTTGTCTTTTTACATTTCGATCACCTTCCAAAAAAGATGTCCATAGAAATATCATCACCCGAGGCCACTTCAAGCATGCTCGATCTCCTTGTATGCATGGCATGTACTGCACAACTTCTCAGACACGCACGTGCACGCACAGACCTCATTTTACTATATCAAATTGTAACAAGTGTATGACCATTGTATATTTTATGAGAAAGCTGAGAGACAAAAGATGCCAACTAAATTTAACAAATCGATATAAAATTGGAAGGTATACTTTATATATATTAAGATTATTTTTCCTCAATGTTGCTTGAGATCTTACTATGTTACTAAGTGAAATTGTGAAATACAATGTTGTTAATTTAAACTGAATTTTTTTTAGTAAGAAGTACGGATTCTGATGTAAGTTTGTATTGTTAATATATCATTGATATTTGATAGTTGTTTTTTATATTATTTAGTATCAAGATGTCAATATAACGATATTAATATGTGGTTGCATGGAGGGTTACTTTCGATCCGCTCGTATTGTACATTTCACCGTCCGATTTAAGTTGCCCTAAAAAACCCCACGTTGTGTATTGGCTACTACAAATTTAGCAACATTTCATGCTTTTAATCAATTACAGATGGACACATGTTTAATTTGTGTTTAAAATTTAGGGAATCCTTTTCCTAGGAATCCTAGGAATCCCGTAATCGTGATCATTCATTGTATATCGTGCGGTCAGTTTTCCTTAGGTACTATTTATATTTAATTTTAAATTTTACATTTTGAAATGATTTCTGACCGCACGATGTACGATAAACGGTCACAATCATGAAATCTCTAAAAAAATAATCCAACGAGAATCCTTTTCCAAAATTTAGCAGCGAATTAGTGTTCCACTGTATAAAGCTCCCCTATCATAAGCTTACGTGGGCTTAAAAATAACCCAACTTTAGAAACGAATAGGCCCAGTCCAACCCAGGCCGTTATTTTGACCTCAACGTCTGCAGAGAAGGATCCGAATCAAGGCGCTGCAAAAGCCAGCATGGAGAAGGCGAAGAAATCCTTGGACCTGACCCACGACGAGTCAGAGGCCGCGTCACGACTCACCGTTCCACCTCACCAAGCCGGCGCCGGGCCGAGCTTCTACGAGTATTACGCTCTTCGCGGCATCCGAGTCGACCGAGTCGAACCCGGACTCGTCGTCTGTTCTTTCAAGGTCCCTCCCCGCCTCACCGTAAGCCACAGAACCCCTCACTCGTTCGATCACAAGTCAAATTTTCCATAATTTTAATCGAAATTAACTTCTTTTACTGATTGGTACTGTTAGTAGCATAAAATTCCGCTAATTTAGATTGAAATTTAGCTAATTTAAACTTAAAACTTAGCTAATTTAGCTTAAAATTGAACTAATTTTACTTGTAGCTAGCTAATTTAACCTGAAATTTAGCTGATTTATATTGAATTTTAGTTGATTTAACTTGAAATTTAGCTAATTTGAGCTGTGAGCCTGTGATCCAAAATTGGTTTGGCTTAAAGTTTGCAACTTCGGAATTTTATTTGTAGGATAGAAGTGGAAGGTTGGCTAATGGTGCAATTGCAAACCTGGTCGATGAAGTGGGTGGCGCCGTTGTTCATGTTGAGGGTCTTCCTATGAATGTTTCAGTGGACATGTCCATCTCGTTTATGTCCAGTCCCAAGCTTGATGTAAGCAAAGCTTTTCACTCGAATATCCCGGTTTCCCTTTGACATTTATGCATTGTTAGCTGCGTTTCGATTTGTCGTATCTGGATGTATGTGTTCAGTTTAGCATGCTGTCTTGAACTGAATGTTACCAAATGTTGTTAGCTTGTTTTGTATGTAAGACCAACATTGCCAATTTAAGCCTGGTTTCAATTTGCCAGAAATATTTGGTTTCCTGGTTTTAATTTCAGAGTTTGGCTACTACAATGATGATCAATTTTCAAAAGTATTATGGGAAGTAAGTAGGGCTAATTTGGGTTTCTGTAACTATTTTGTGGTTCCTTTGGATTGGTTTTACCTTTCTTGTCATGTGTGCGGTATATGATTTGCACTTGTCAATAGTGCTGGTGTTCAATTTGACAGGCTTTCTTGAATGTCACTAGTTTCGACAACGTTTGAAGTTATATGCCCCCAAAATCTCACACCAGCTTGTTTTCTTATCACTTTATCAGTATACAACTAACTTTGCCTCTTAAGCCTGTTTCAATTTGTCAGAATTTTTTTTCTTTTCCTATTTGTATTTGCAGAATTTGGCTTCTATAATGATGATCAGTTCTCAAAAGTATTAGGGGATCGTTTCCCATGTGAATAGCTTGGGAAGTAGGATTTCCCTTGGAATTTTGCCACTATTTCATGTTAGACTGCTTTTCGAATCGCGATACTGTTTTGTATTATGAGTTTGAGAACTTCGGTACTATTTGGTGTTTCCAGTGGCGTGCTTTACCTTAACTTGTCATGTGTGTTTGGTATACGATGTGCATTCGGATATTTACTGGCTATAATGTCTGCTCTCTCTCTCTTTATGTCAAATTGCAGGACGAGTTAGAGATCACATCAAGGGTGTTAGGACAAAGAGGGGGTTATTCAGGAACAATAGTGCTTCTGAGAAACAAAGCAACTGGTGAGGTTATTGCTGAAGGTCGGCATTCGTTGTTTGGTAGACATGCTAGCAAACTCTGAGTCCTTTTTTACTTCAGTATGTATATAACTGGAATGGACGGAGCTCTTTGGGGGCGTAGGTTGAATCTTTTTGTAGATTCGCTTTCTTGTAAGTGTTTTTCATTGAATAAGGATCGAGAATTGTGTTTTAACTCAGATTGGGTGGACTATTTTTTACTGCCATTGTTCTTGTTTTTCGCTTTATCTTTTTCATTGATTCTTTCGTACGCAACCAAACATAACCTGAATCTTCACTCCGGTCGCCGGTTTTGCATTTTCCTTCGAAGTCTGGCTTTCTTTTCTCGTTGTAATTTTAGGGGTGAGATTTTCCGTGACATGGTTTTCAGTATGTCCAAATTTCTGCTTCCTAGGTTATTGGATGCTAATTTCCTTTTCTTTTTAAAATAGATAGTGGAGGTTAGCTTACATCCTAATTAACTGGCGTGAGTCGCGTGACCACAATAGCATTACTGATCTATTTCTTTAAATCTCACTCATTCATTTCACGTTATACTGCAATATGGTATTGGAAAGATCGAAGCATCTAATGTTGACCAAAGCAATCGAAGAGAGCAATCTTGTAAACTTTGTAATATACTTCAAAACACAATGTTTCCTTTTTCTTGTTTACATTGGAAGGATGGAAACCTTCAGTATCATAATCCAAATTAAAACTCGACCATCTCTTGCCAGTTGGGCTAACTTGAATGACTCAAATGCCCAATCATCGACTCTCGTGGTTGTGGTCCTAGATAGAAATTATGAGTTTGATATTAAATTATCATATATTTTGGTTTTAGTGTTAATAAATTATTTTATTAAAAAAAGGGTTGAATAGGCTTCGATGCATGATCTTATAAAAAAATTTATGGAATTGGATCCTCTCATGAGCACAAATTCAGGATGTTCTTGCACACGTGAGTCGTTAGATTTTGATCCAACGACTACAAACAAAAGGTTATTCTAAAAGTTATAATAATTGCAACTGTAAGATCAAAATGCAACGGCTTACGTGAACTGATCAGCAGGATCCTGAGCTTGTGCTCAAGAGAGGATCTAATTCCAAAATTTATGGTACTCCAAACAATACGATACTCTGCACTTTTTAGTCGTTAGATATTGATTTATATTTTTGACTAAATATTTAACGGTTAAAAAAACTCCACGAATCCGATACTAGTATCACCTCAATAAACTCTGATCTCATTACCCTTTGCACATTCAAATTTGGTGGTGGATAGACCTATTTTCACATATCATACACATTTTTCAATTTCCAACCGTCGAATCAAATGAAATTCAACCGATTCATAAATAAAAATTAACAATAAAATATGGATGTAAAAAGGGTGTGTGAACCGTTCTAACCTTAAACTTACCCCAACAAAATCGGCTTTCCGAAATTATGCAGCCTTCAATGTGGACATTTTTGGGGTTTTCAACGTTCTTATTCGTTGTTCCAGTCTTCCAAAGAGATGAGAGGAGAGAGTTTGGCTCCAATAATGGAGGATGCAAAGAAGTATCTGGAAGTGACGGAGGACGAGTCAGAGGCCGTGTCGCGCCTCGTTTTTCCAAGCGACAGGAGTATATACGATCATTTCGTTGAGTCAGGCATCCGAGTCGACCGAGTCCAACCCGGATTCGTCGTCTGCACTTTCAAAGTCCCTCCCCGCCTCACTGTGAGTCTTCCCACCGCTCACCCACTTTTCCTCGTATAATTTCTGGAATTAGCTTCCGTTTTTATTTATTAAAATGCTAATTACTAATCTAAGCTTGGTTAGGGTTTGAATCCACCAGTAATTTGGATTAATTAAGAGTACAAAAAATAAATTTAGGTTTTGCAGCGAAAATATAAATAAAATTAGGGTCAATAACTTCCAATTGAGCTTGTAGCTTTACAACAACAACAAAGCCTTAATCCCACTATGTCGGGTGGGCGGTATTAATCTTAGAACTATGCTCTGTTTTGCCCCAAGTCTACCTTTAGCTCAAGTACGTCATATATTTTCTTATAGTCTCTTTCCAAGTCTTCGTAGGATAGAGGAAGTATTGGAATGTGAGGCATTACCAAATGGCAATAGGAGGGAGAGTCCCATTGATTTTAAACTATTAGTCAAGGTTCCCTTGCACGATGTGGGATTCATACTCTCGAGAGGAGGATCTTGAGTATTTAAAAACCAAGCTTTTATCTTCAATTATCAAATTGACAGGTGGATTTGATTGATATAGAAACCATTGATTCTTCTCCTAACAGCTCAAATTTTTTTAGCGGGAAATTTGATGCAATTAGTATTGGTGATATTTATTGAAAACGCGAGTTGCTTGTGAGTAAGTTTGGAACTGTGTTTCAATTGTTTGCAGGATAGAGCTGGAAATCTGGCTAATGGTGTAATTGCAACCCTTGTTGATGTAGTTGGTGCCTCTACTGTTTTTGTTCCACATATCCCTATGACCGTTTCAGTGGACATGTCCATCTCGTACATGGCAAAGGCGAAGCTTAATGTAAGCAAAGCTTTCACTAAGTCATAAATCCCCATTTTTTGTTTCAGATATATGTTGTCCATAGCAACCTCTGAATTGGCCATACATGTCCACGTTCAATCTAACAGTTTGCAAATGTATGAACTTATGTGCTGGAAAACCCATTATAGGTCTGGTTTCAATGGATCGGAATGATTTCCCTTCATATTTTGATTTTCAGAATTTGGTTACTGTAATGGATAGTTGTCTCTCTCAACTTTTCTCAAGGTCTTAGGTTTAACTCTCATGAATACGAGTTTGATCCGCCTTGAGTATTTTTTGTCAAGGGGAAAGAATGATTATCATTTCTAAACAATCTTTTAGGATCATTTCCATGCACATTTGGCTATGTTCTTATGGTTCTAATATTGGGGTTTTTCTTACTCGTCGTGTGCTGGTGTTATATGATTCCTGTTTGGATATTTCTTGCTTGAACATCTTTTCTCTGTATCATTCTGATTTTATCAGATTTTTCGAAGAGCTATAGCATCTGATCAATTTTTATCTCTCAAATTGCAGGATGAGTTAGAGATCACCTCAAAACGGTTAGGACAAAGAGGTCGTTACTCTGGAACCCATGTACTTCTAAGAAACAAAGCATCTGGGGAGATTATTGCTGAAGGTCGACATTCGTTGTTTCGTCCATCTTCTACCAGCAAACTCTGAATCCTTTCCACATATACAAGTATAAACGGTGTAGGAACTCCTCCCCCCACACACCACCACCACCACCCCCCCCCCCCCCCCCCAAAAAAAAAAAAAAATTCCCAGCCCCGACTCCTTCCTCTGGTTGGAGTCGGCCGGCTTTCTCTTGCTGCTACCCCTCTTCTTTCTACTCTCTAGCCCGTTACCCACGCCCTCAAGTCCTCCTCCTTCCCCCTCCGCCCTTTTCCCTCGTGACGCAACCCAACCCGTCACCCACACCCTCAAGTCCTCCCCCTTCCCCCGTCAAGCTTTCCCTCCTCTGGTTTTCTCCTGCGGTGCTTTATTTCTGTTTTCCTTTTGGCTTTCTTTGAGCTTTGTCTCCATTCCTGAGCTTGTCTCAGATCGGAACCTTTAGACACCTCTCTTGTAACGATGCTTCCTTCCGTTGTGTGTCCACAACTACAAACCACAGCTACCAGGGCCCCTGGTGCTTCTCCTCGGTGACGAGCTTGGGTTTTGGGTTGCTGTTAAAAGTGATTTTTGCACTATTTGGTAGGATTATGGGAGCGCTCACTACGCTGGTGGCTCGCTCACCCCCAGTTTCCGTTGACCCTGTTGCTCTGTTTGGTTTTAGTGTTTCTGTTGTTTTTCACTCATGTCTTTTGGGCTTTGTGTTGGATTTACTTTTTCTTGATGGGCTGGTATTTTGGTTCTGGTATGCCTTTTGGGCTCTCTTTTCCTTGTATTAGTCTTTTTGTTTAATGGAAAAGTAACTTAGTTTGTCCAAAAAACAAAACTAGTATAAACGGTATGCGTGAAGACTGAAGAGCACTATCCATTTAGGGTTGGTTTCTTCTTGTTATTATTTTTTTAAGTAATCAGAATGTTAGAAGGACGTAACCAAATTGATCATTAGCCCATATTCTTTCCTCTTGTAATACACACAAGATACGATTTACATGTAAGAGATTAAGGGCTGGTTTGGTATTGCTGTGCTTTGAAAAAAAACCGATTATGCCGTGCTGTGAGAATAAGCAGCAGAGTGTTTGGTAAATTTTTTTGTAAAAGTGCTTTTTTTAAAATAAAAAAAACAGTATTATAGTGTTTGGTAAACTTTTATGTAAAACAGATGTGAAAAAAAGTCGGTTTTAGCTTCTTGTTTTTGGCTTTTTTTAACCAAAAACTGAAAAAAAAAGCTTAAGCTGAATGTTTACCAAACACAAAAACAGTTCCTAGCTTTTTTTTATACTAGCACTTTTTAGAATCACCTCAGTACCAAACCAGGCCTAATACCGATTAAGATCGATTAGTAGTTACGTGGATGTTATTCTTCCGTCTGCTTCGTTCATTTCGAAAAGTTAATAGGAATTCTTATGTAGAATTCAATTATGCAGGCTAGCAAGTGTTAAATTTCACTCCATGGTGCATGGTAGTAAAAGGCTGCTTCTGTGAATCAAATTTTCATATCACACACTACCGCGAGTTTGCTACTGTAAGAATGTTTATGTATGCGTCCAGCAGTTAAAATTATGACAACGGGGAACTCCGATGAAGATTGTAGTTTGGGAAATGAAAGATTGACTATAAGTAATTGAACAGTTAACTTAAATCGAAACAAAGAAAGTTTGTTAAAAAGTCGGACTCTGGTCACTTAGTAATATAGTTTAATGGTATTCCTCTTCATTTGTAAGTGAAAGATTTTAAGTTTGATTCTCACCAAATTTGAACCATATTATTGATATCTCATTATAAGGTTAAGTCTACCTCCTCCCTCTTAGTGTAGATAATAATGTTTGTTCTAAAAAGAAAAGAAAAAGAAATCGGACTCTAGTAGGCTAGACTACTGAAGATAAACCTGTATTCATTTATTAATACTATACAACTCATCCTTTAGAGCATCTCTAAATGCGATGCCAAAAGTCCACATCAGTACTAACAGTAAAAAAATAACATTAGTGTTTTTCAATCGAAATGTCAACTTTTTATGGGGCATGATGTGGATTGACGGCAAAGATGGCTGCTGTCAAATTTGACAACAGCTTCAAATCCATTTTTAATTGATTAATAAATGCTTTTTAATTTTTTTATTTTGTTCTAAAAAAAAAATTTATTATCATTGTGAAGGTAAATAACATAATAAATAATAATTTAATTTAACATACTGAGTGGAAATCAAAACTAAAAAAAATCAAAGTGCCACATAGGCTATTAGTTTAAATTTTATGTTTAAAATTTGACATCTCTTTTAAGGATGCTCTTAACTATCAATCGTTTTATTGTGCTTTATCTATATTATAATGCAAAAATTAATAATATCATGTGTCTGTGTAACTGTAAATGACCAAAAAAGCCCAAAGAGTAGACTATCATGACTTCACCTAAGGATGGGTTCAAAAACCGAAAACCGAAAAAAACCAAACCGAAATTGAAAAAAACCGAAACCGAAATATTTTTTGTTCAGTTTCGGTTTTGGTGGTTTGAAAAACGAACCAAACCGAACCAAACCGATTTAAATATATATTGATTTTATTTGTTTATTTAAGTTATGTATTTATTTTCTATACCCAATTCAAGTCAATCATCAACTTAATTTTAGACCCAAATATGTTCTATCTTAGCTTGGCTTTTTGGACTAGGTCTCCAGCTAGAATCATCCTTTAAACCAAGAACCAATGTCGTATTTTTTTTTTGTCAACAACCAACCATCCCATTGTTTTCCAGAGTTTCTGCAATGTGGCAATAGGCATTTGCAAAGCAGAGATCTCCACCTTGTGCTATTGCATACACATCTGCAAATCAATAAAGCGCCATACAAGCATATACACAACTTTTAGAACTCTCAACTCTCCCCCAACCGTTGCTTGTGAATATTTAGATTTTTAAAAATAATTTTCAATTTTCAATTTTTTTTCATTAAAAAAAAAAACCAAAATTTAACCAAACCGAACAAAAAAAAAAAAAACGAAAAAAAATGAACCGAACCAAAATTTCGATTTTGGCAAAAAACTGAACTCAACCCTAACTTCGCCACCACCTAGTCCCCTTTTAAAAATAAAAAATAAAAAAAAAACAAAAAAAAAACCTACTCATAAGATTGAACTAGGCCTGGCAAACGGGACGTGTCTATCGTGTTCGTATTGTTTTCAAGTAACACATGTTATCTTAACGAGTCGTGTCATGTCACACCCGTTATCTTAACGGGTCCTTAATAGGTTGGGTCACAAGTCACGACTCGCTCCAACCTGATTACCAACCAAAGAGCAAGTGCTCTTATACACTATTGTGACTACCGCCAGCTGGCATTTCTAACAAATTTCCCTAATAACAAGTAAAACCCTCAATTACAACTAACTTGACTTTTAATTGTGATTAAGATAATCACAATCCTCAGTTCATAACATTCTACGACGCTTTCGCTGTTGCGGGAATCCGAGTCGAACCCGGACTCGTCATCTGTTCTTTCAAGGTCCCTCCCCGCCTCACCGTAAGTCATCTAATTAGTTCACTTCCCTCCTCGTTTTGTTGCATTTGCAAGTAAGTTTTGTATTGCCATTTCTTGAAATTTAAAATCATCATCAAAAGCCAAATTAGGCTCGAAATGTTGGTAATTTAAGCTGTATTTTAATTCTTTTTAGTTGTTATGTGAATCGAATTTCGGGAATATTGAGTTGGCAACCAAACAGTTTATGTTGGACGCAATTGGTGCGTTTTGATATGTCGAAGTTTTAGTCCCTAATTTGAGTGGGGTTGTCTTTTGGCCTTTTTATGTGCCAACAGGATACTCTCCGGATCATTTTGGTGAGGATCCTAGAGATCCGTGAATCATATCCGTTCATCGTATATTGTATGGTCAGTTTTTATCAGGTACTGTTCATGTTTAATTTTAAATAAAAATATTTAAAATAATTTTTGATCGCATGATGTTCGATGAACGGATACAATTCACGAATCTCTGGGATCCTCACAAAGAGGATCTGGATTCTTTTATGTGGATGATGGCCAGTAGAAAAAATGGAAGACTAACAAACGGAAAATTAACAACGGAAGAAGAAATTCATTAGGTACTTTTGGTTAGGCCTGTTTACTGGACTGATTTAGGTTAGACCTTGTCTTAATCATTGAATAAAGTTATTACATAATTTTTAGTTAAAAGAGGGCTCTATTCAATAAAGTCGGGCTACCACTGGGCACATTCTTGAGTGATTCCAAGGATCAACCTCAGATCGTCATTGTCTATATCTATTTTGGATTCGCTTTGGAAGTTGGTGTGGAAACTTAAAACCCCCCAAAAAAATCCAGTGCTTTATGTGGAAGTCCCTGCATAATGCCCTGGCCACAATTGTAGCTCTCTATAGACGAAAATCTGCCTCTTCACCTTTATGCCCCCTATGCAACTCTCAAGAGGAATCGATTGAGCACCTATTTCTCCTCTGCCCGTGGGTGGAAACTGCATGGTTTGGTGGAGTTTTAAACTACAAGGTAAACTGGAATGAGATTACAACATGGTTGAATTGGCTTCTTGCAATTATCAGGTCCAACGAAAACTTAAAGGCCGACCTGGAGAGGATACTGACTTTTTTTGCTTTCTCTTGTTGGCATATTTGGAAGGCTAGATGCTACTTCCTCTTCCAACAGAAACAAATAATCCTGTCCTAGGTGCTGGCTAACAATACGATACTCTACGTTTTTAACCATTAGATATTCATTTTTGTATTTTTAACTACATATCTAACAGTTAAAAAACTCTGCGAATTCGATACTATGTATCACCTTAATAAACTCTAATCTCATTACCCCTTGCACCTTTAAATTTGGTGGTGGACAGACCTATTTTTACATATCATACAACTTTTTCAAATTTCGACTATCAAAACGAGTCTATATAAATCCAACACTAAAGGTGAATACTATTTTTTTGGTGTCACAAGATTCAACAAAAGTATTTGGACAAAAATGCTCCTCAAACAAAATCTTCAAAAGCAACCCAAAATAATGTATCAAATGTGGCAGGGGTATTTTTGTCATTTAAACAATGTTTTTTTTTTAATAATTACTATTTTTGTACTTTTTTTTAATTAGTATCTCAAAATAAGTTAGTAATAATGTGATTCAATCAGCTGTTCATTTAATATTATTTTCTCTACTTTTAAACACGTTCAAAACATCTTAAGAGACGTGTAATGTCGGTTATAAAAAAAGATCTTTCGCACGCAGATAATAATGTGATTAATTTAGTTGTCAAATAATTTTTTTTTAAAACAAACGATATTATCTACACTAAAGGGGAGGGGGTTGGCTTAGCCTCACAATGGGCTAGTAATAATGTGATTCAACCAGTTGTTTATTAAATATTATTTTCTCTATTCTTAATGTAAATTTGATACAGATCGATTTTATTATATGGATTCAGTTGCTTTAAATGGTTTATGAGGGTTTTTTATAGCATGATCTAACATTATTAATTTTCTTCAAATATTTGACTTTTCTTTTATCAATTTACGTATATAAATACATTTAAAACGTGTAAGTTACGCTTAACATATTATGATTCAAAAAATATTTTCTGTGCGCGTGAGAGCATGGCTAGTGAATTTAAAAAGATGAATAAGTAAAACTTAAATTTACCCCTGCAGAACCGGCTTTGTTCAATTACGCGGAAGCACTTTGGTTCCCTGCCCGTAGTTCGGACATTTTTGGGGTTTTCAACGTTCTTCTTCGTTGTTCCAGTCTTCCAGAGAGATGAGAGAAGAGAGTTTGGCTCCGAAATTGGAGGATGCAAAGAAGTATCTCGAGGTGACGCAGGACGAGTCAGAGGCCGTGTCGCGACTCGTTTTTCCAAGCGACAGGAGTATATACGATCATTTCGTTGAGTCAGGCATCCGAGTCGACCGAGTCCAACCCGGATTCGTCGTCTGCACTTTCACAGTCCCTCGCCGCCTCACCGTGAGTCTTCCCACCGCTCACCCACTTTTCCTCGTATAATTTCTGGAATTAGCTTCCGTTTTTATTTATTAAAATCCTAATAACTAATCTATGCTAGGTTAGGATTTGAATCCATCAGTAATTTGGATTAATTAAGAGTACAAAAAATAAAATTAGGTTTTCTAGCGAAAAAATATACAAAATTAGGGTGAATAACTTCCAATTGAGCTTGTAGCTTTACAACAATAACAAAGCCTTAATCCCACTATGTCGGGTCCGCGGTATTAATCTTACAACTGCGCTCTGTTTTGCCCTAAGTCTACCTTTAGCTCAAGTACGCCATATATTTTCTTATAGTCTCTTTCTAAGTCTTCGTAGGATAGAGGAAGTTTTGGAATGTGAGGCATTACCAATTGGCAATAGGAGGGAGTGTCCCATTGATTTTAAACTATTAGCCAAGCTTCCCTTGCACGATGTGGGATTCAGACTCTCGAGTGGAGGATCTTGAGTATTTAAGAATCAAGCTTTTATCTTGAATTGTCAAATTCACAGGTGGATTTGATTGATATAGAAACCTTTGATTCTTTTCCTAACAGCTCAAATTTTTTTAGTGGGATTTGATGCAATTAGTATTGGTGATATTTATTGAAAACACGAGTTGCTTGTGAGTAATTTTGGAAATGTGTTTCTATTGTTTGCAGGATAGAGCTGGAAATCTGGCTAATGGTGCAATTGCAACCCTTGTTGATATGGTTGGTGCCTCTACTGTTTTTGTTCCACATATCCCTATGAACGTTTCAGTGGATATGTCCATCTCGTACATGGCAAATGCGAAGCTTAATGTAAGCAAAGCTTTCACTAAGTAGTAAATCCCCTTTTTTTTGTTTCAGATTTATGCTCTCCATGGCAACCTCTGAATTGGCCATACATGTCCACGTTCAATCTAACAGCTTGCAAATGTATGAACTATGTGCTGGAAAACCCATTATAGGTCTGGTTTCGATGGATCGGAATTATTTCCCTTCATATTTTGATTTTCAGAATTTGGTTACTGTAATGGATAGTTTTGTCTCTCTATTTTTCTCAAGGTCATAGGTTTTAACTCTCATGAATATGAGTTTGATCTGCCGTGAGTATTTTTTGTCAAAGGGAAAGAATGATTATCATTTCTAAACAATCTTTTAGGATCATTTCCATGCACATTTGGCTATGTTCTTATGTTTCTAATATTGGGATTTTTCCTACTCGTCTTGTGCTGGTGTTATATGATTCTCGTTTGGATATTTCTTGCTTGAACATCTTTTCTCTGTATCGTTCTGATTTTATCAGATTGTTCGAAGAGAGCTATAGCATCTGATCACTTTCGATCTCTCAAATTGCAGGATGAGTTAGAGATCACCTCGAAACGGTTAGGACAAAGAGGACGTTATTCTGGAACCTATGTACTTCTAAGAAACAAAGCATCTGGGGAGATTATTGCTGAAGGTCGACATTCGTTGTTTCGTTCGTCTTCCAGCAAACTCTGAGTCCTTTCCACATATACAAGTATAAACGGTATGCGTGAAGAGCACTATCCATTTATGGTTGGTTTCTTCTTGTAACTATTTTTTAAAATAATCAGAATGTTAGAAGGACGTAACCAAATTGATTATTAGCCCATATTCTTCCCTCTTGTAATACACACAAGATATGATTTATATGTAAGAGATTAAGGCCGATTAAGATCGATTAGTAGTTAGCGATTAGTAGTTAGCGCGGCTGTTATTCTTCTATCTGCTTCGTTCATTTCGAAAAGTTATAGGAATTCTTATGTAGAATTCAATTATGCAGGCGAGGAAGTGTTAAATTTCACTACATGGTGCATGGAAGTAAAAGGCTGCTTCTATGAATGAAATTTTCATATCACACACTACTGTGAGTTTTCTACTTGAAGAATGTTTATGCATGCGTCCAACAGATAAAATTATGACAACGGGGAACTCCGATGAAGATTGTAGTTTGGGAAATGAGCGGTGAAAGATTAACTGTAAGTAATTGAACAGTTGACTTAAATCGAAACATAGAAAGTTTGTTAAAAGTACGACTATGATTACTTAGTACTACAGTTTAGTGGTATTCATCTTCACTTCTAAGTGAAAGATTTTAAGTTCGATTCTCGCCAAATTTGAACCATATTATTGGAACTCATTATGAAGCTAAGCCTACTCACTCCCTTATAATGTAATATTGTTTGTTCAAAAAATGAAGAAAAGAAATCGGACTCTAGTAGGCTAGACTACTGAACGTAGACCTGTATTCATTTATTAATACTATACAACTCATCATTTAGAGTATCTCTAAAGGAGATGCCAAAAGTCCACATTAGTAGTAATAGTAAAAAAAATAATATGAGTGTTTTTCAACGTAAATGTTAATCCTTATGGGGCATGACGTGGATTGACAACAAAGGTGGTTGCTGTCAAACTTGACAACAACTTCAAATACATTTTTAATTGATTAATAAATACTTTTTATTTTTTTACTTTTGTTCTAAAAATATTTATTACCATTGTAAAAAGTAAATAACATAATAAATAATAATTTAATTTGACATATCGAGTGAAAATCAAAACTAAAAAAATAACATCAAAGTGCCACATAGGCTTCAATTTAAATTTTATGTTTAAAATTTGACATCTCATTAAAAATGTTTTTAACTGTCAATCATTTCATTATGCTTTATCTATATTATAATGAAAAAATTAATAACATCACATGTTTGTGTAACTGTCAATCACCAAAGAGCCAATACAAATAGTTTCGCAACCTTATAAAAAGCCCAATAATACAATAAAGCTAGTTGACAGGGGTTGGTTAGGTATTGTTGTACTTTGAAAAAAAAATTTCTTCTGCTATGATGTGAGAAAAAAATATTTTTTTGTGTTTTTAGCATTTTTTTCATTCAAAATTGTGAAGAAAAAAAAACTGAAGCTGAATGTTTACCAAATAAAAAAAAGCTTTTATAGTCACATTTTTCAGAATCACTTCAGTACGAAACCAAGACTAAATTTGGTAGTTGCTCTTGACATTTTAACGGTTAAGTCGTGCTGAGTTGTTTATTCTTTATTGATCAATCGGATGAAGGTTATAGGTTCAGGGAAGTTCTGATGGAGAAGGCGAAGAGGTCTCTGGGGCTGAACTCGGACGCGTCAGAGACCGTGTCGTGAGTCGCCATCCCTGCTCTCCAAATCGGAAAGTCCAGCTTCTACAATTTCTTCGCTGTAAGAGGTATCCGAGTCGACCGAGTCGACCCCGGTCTCGTCGTCTGCACTTTCAAGGTCCCTCCCCGCCTTATCGTCATTCAACTAATCTACATGTTTCGCTTTTGTTATTTAAATATTTTTTGAATTTAATTATTAATTAACTTGGATTTTTTTAATTTTATTTATCGATTAAATTAGTAGATTGTTTAAGGTTTTTATAGTACTTCAGGAAATTTCAGATGTAGACTCTAAGCCTAACTAGTTTTATTTTCATGAAAAGCATTATCCTATGGCTACTCATATGACTGAACCACCACGGGGTGTCCAAAGTGATTAAAGCAAATTTTAGGTCTATATTTCATACGGTTTGTCTTGAGTTTGATTCTTGGTAATGGTGAATCAGTGATGATGGCTAGAAGAGGCTAAAATACATATGTAAGTTTTCCCGACCCTCAAAAGAGTAGAATATCATGACTTCGCCACCAGCTGGTCCCTTTTTCAAAAAAATAAAAAATAAAAAAAATAAAGGGCCTACTTGTAAGATTGAAGTCTCTTCGCATAATATTTTAACATTTTGTTTTTTAGTTTTTAGCTAGAAATCAAAAGTTCTTTTAATATGATTGAAAGTACTTTTGATGAAAATGTTTTTGAAACCAATTCTTACTAAAATTCTAAGTAGATCATGAGAAAACACTTAAAGGGCTACATATGTAGTGATTGTTCCAAAAGCACTTAAATTGCTTTCGGAATTCAAAATCAATTTCATCAAAAGTGCTTTCAATCTTTTTAAAAGCACTTCTAAACGAATATTAAAAAGATTTAGTTTCATGTGAGAGATTTTGAATGTTCTTCTTAATAATTTGTTTCCAGGATAGAGATGGAAATTTGGCAAATGGTACAAATGCAAACCTCGTTGACATAGTTGGTGGTTCCTTAGCTTATGGTGCAATTCCAAGTCTCCCTATGGGCTATGAATGTTTCTGTCGACATTTCCATCTTTTATGTGTCAACTGCCAAGCTTCATGTAAGCCAAATCTTTCCACTCCGATCCTCTTCTTCTTGATGAATATGTGCTACGATTTCGCTTGGTATTTTCCAATCTCTTTAGTCAACTAGGAGGAAATTTGAACTTTGAACATCTTCTGACGTTAGAAAAAGAGATCGAAGTAGCATGAGATTAAGAGCTAATTGGTTAACACACAGATGATCGTTGTATCGTTCCAATCTTAATCATTGGATGTCCCGAAGAGACCTTTAAGGCCACCTCCAACATACCCGGCCAAAGGGTCATAGGCCAAAAAATAGCCGGTTTTGACACGAAAACCTTCTCCAACCGAGGGCTAAGCCAAAGGATTTGTGGGCTCCATCCGGCCAAAAATTGGAGAACCGGCCAACAGGCTGGCCAAGAACAGTCAGCCAGCTAACCCGATAGCCTAGCCCAAACACATGCTACCTGACGTCATGCTGACGACAGGTTACTGTTGGATTTGACTCTTTTTTTTTTAAACAAAATTTTTTAAAAAAAAAATCTAAATTTTTTTCCTATAAATACCTAAGTCATTTCTATCCCATTTCTCACATTATTTTCATCATTCCATACTATATTACCTCATTTTATTTCAATTCTTCATATCATTTTCATTATATAAAAATAAGAAATCCGGAAGCTTATTAATTTAGCAACAAGTGACACTCAAAATGTCTGAAAACCTTATTTTAATATGATAGTTTAATTCAATTAACCATATTAATTCAATTAAAATAATAAATTATTGAGGGGGCTAAAAAAAAGCCCCCTTGGGTTGGATATAGGTTTTTTGTCAAACGCTATGTTTTGGCCTATGACCTTTTGGTCTCCTCGGCCAGAGATGGTATAAACTATGGTATGTCATTGTTCATTAAAAAATAATTTATTGTTGAGCTATAAGGCTAAACATAGCCCCTTGGCCTTCTTTCGGTTGGAGATTACCTAACATTTTGATGTCAAATTACAGCATGAGCTAGAGATAACAAGGATTTTAGGAAGAAAAGAAAGTTACTGTGGAACAATAGTAATTTTCAAAAATAAATGAACGAGAAAGATAATAGTTGAAGGGCGACATTCATTGTTTCGTTTAAATGCTGGTCTCGTTCCCAAACTCTAATCAGTCATTCCCACATTCATATATATGAAGGTATCTCTAGAGGTCACATCTCTATTAAAAAAATTATATAAATATGGTATGAAAAATATGATAAAAGTATCATTTTTGTATTTAGTTCAAAAAGTTCACTCTTTTGTCCGTTCAAAGATTTCATAGTTATTCTTGTTATAAAAAAAATAAAAAAAAGGTCATAAACAAGATGGAAATGATTTCATTTACGCGCGTCATGCACTTACGTACATGTTCTAACATTTGTTTTGCCATGGAATAGAACATATTGTTGATATGCATTTGATATTGAACAAAATGTACAAACATGTAACTTACATTTTCGACAATATTAACGTGCATCTATAATTTTTTAAAGAACAAACATACTGCTTAGAGAATGTTTATCTGGTTAGTATTCAAGCACTGCTACTACTGTCGCCAAACATAAGAATTTCTCACGAGACCTCAAAAGCAAAACAATGATGGGCTATAGCACATGGACGAGTTCACAATTATCCCAATCTAATGGCAACACATAGGCCTATTGTTGCCCACTGTGTAAATGGTCATTTGCATCATTTCTTTAATAATGGCACTTAATATTTATTTTCAGAATATAATTTAAATTAGTTAAATAAAGAACACAGAATATACCCTGATGGAACTTGAATCCTCCGCCCATCCCCACCCATTCGTCCCTTTCCCACCCATTCCTGCATGGAGGCATATTGTCTGCTCTTCTGTTTGGGTGTTCTTCTCATCCACTTTTATTTTGTTTGGTCACGGTTACGTCACGTCAATATTTTATATTGATTTCTTTTTTTATAAAAATAATAAGACAAAAAGTAATTGGAATATAAACTATCGATGTGTTTTAATCGTGACCGCAAAAATAGGAGAGGATAGGAATGACATCCAAACAGGAGTGCAGACAATCTGCCTCCTTCCTGCCTTTCCCATCATCTCTTTCGTGTTTATTCTTGGTGCACTTGGCCACCATCCCCATCACCGGAATTGGCATCAACCCAGCTAGGAGTCTTGGGGCTGCCATCATTTCCTATGCGCGTCCTCTTCGACATCGTAGAAGTTCTCAAGATCGGTGTAATTGTCATCGTCGTCGTTGTAGTGGTCTGGAACTGAATGGTGTGGCGCGGCGGTGTTGTGATTTATGGGTTCCTCGAGGAAGTTGAGACCCTCGTGGTCGTCGTAGATAGGAAGCGAGTCGCCATTCAAGGTGGGGATCGGGGCCGAGGAGGGAGACATTCCGCATTCGTCAAGTTTTTTGTTCTTGTTTTTATTTAACTAATTTTTGTTAAACAAAAGATTTTTTAGGCAAAATGGTTATTGATATTTGTATAATTCATCACTTTGATTTCTAAGATTTGAAATCAATATAAGTGGTCAATGAGATTGTCTAACATCAATCATTTTGGTCATTCCGTGAATAATTATGTTAAATAAACATTAAAATAACAAAACTACCCTCAATTTAATAAACAATAGGTCAAAATGATTTGACAAAAATTGATGGTATTTTTATAATTTTATCCTTATTTAATGAAGATTTTTCAAGGAATGATCAAAATGATTGATGATGAACAAACTCAAAACCAATTATATCGATTTTAAATCTCAAAAACCAAAATAAATAGTTATGCAAACCTAAAGAATTATTTTGAATAAAAAAACCAAACAATGTTTAGCGGGAGATGTGATATCATGTGATTGGAGGGAACACCAGCTCACTGTTCACGATATGTGATATCATTTGATTGCAGGGGAACACCAGCTCACCAACGGTATAGAAAAAATAAATTCTCGCACTTTTTCAAGCCAGCCTTTGGTCTTTACATTCCAAGTTTTCAACGCCGGAGCGAGTCGTGACTCGTGAGAAATGGATCCGAATGAACAAGGTAATACTAATATGGGGAGGGCGAAGAGGTTTCTGGGGCTGACTCGGGACAAGCCAGAGGCCGTGTAGGGACTCGCGGTTCCAGAACAGGCAGCCGGCGCGGGAAAGAGCTTCTATGACGCTTTCGCTGTTGCGGGAATCCGAGTCGACCGAGTCGAACCCGGACTCGTCGTCTGTTATTTCAAGGTCCCTCCCCGCCTCACCGTAAGTCATCTAATTAATTCACTTCCCTCCTTGTTTGGTTACAATTGCATGTAAGTTTTGTATTGCATTTCTTGAAATTTGGATTAGTAAAACCATCATCAAACGCCGAATTAGCTTGAATTGTTGGTAATTTAAGCTGTATTTTATTTCTTTTCAGTTGTTATGTGAATCGAATCCCGGAAATGTCAAATTCGCAACCAATTTAATCTCCACTTACTTAGTGTAAATATATGGTTTATATATATATAAAGTCTAAGAATCTATAAGAAACCTATTAGTATTTGACAATTTGTTGTGAGGAATCACAACAATGGGTCTCACACACAAAAGTCACTATTGCCGATATTCCCCCCATTTTAGCCATCGGAAGAAACAATTATGGGGTGCTACCAAAAGGCCTCAGCAATATGTGTGTGTGGTACCATTGTTTATAAAGCACATGCTCATCTCACGAGCTAAAAACCAACAATCTCTACTTTGGCTTGATTCGAGCCATCTTTAAATTCACGTCTCACGATCCAAATACAAATAGAGCTCTACCTTGACCACATGCAACAAATTCCAAATGAGATGTCCAACTTCAAATATTGTGACAATCACCAATTCAAGTGTTGCCTGGTGCCTGATACCAATTGTTGTGCAAAAGCACACCAACGGGTCCCAGACACATGAGTTGATATTGCGATATTTCTTCCACTTTAGCCACCCGAAAAAATGGTGTATAGGGTTTTACCAAAAAACCTCGTCAATATGTGTGGTACCATTGTTTATGAAGCACTAGATGCTCATCTCACTAGCCGATGTGGGATTCTCAATTTGGCTCAAACCGAAGTCACCAAACCCAACGGTGTTCTCACAATGGAGTTGAATTTTGTGCTTTAAACATCTTAGGACTATCACACTTAATGGCCACAAATTAGAAAGCGCTACGTTTGAGGGGACGTGTTGAGGGTATTTCACAATGAGGATGGAAGTTTCATATACCACTTTTGCATTGCCTATTTGAAACATAATATGTGTAAGCGTATCTCCACCCGAAATAGGATTGAGCATGACATAGAGTCCCATTACTTGAACCAAGTTCCTAGTATAACCATATTGAACTTCTTAGCCCTCTCAACCAAACAGTTTTAAGTTTTATGTTGGACACTTGAGTACAATTGGTGTGTTTTAATATGTCAAAAAAATTTAGTTTTAGTTCTTGTTTGTGTTTGCAGGATAGAAGTGGAAACTTGGCAAATGGTGCAATTGCAAACCTTGTCGATCTGGTTGGAATTTCTCTGGAATTTGGCAAGGGACTCCTTAGGCCATCTCCAAACGAAGGGTCCAGAGAGCCAAAAATAGCCCGAAAACCGTCTCCAACTGAGGGCTAGGGTAGAGGGTTCTGGAATCTGAGAGGATCCCACGAAATCGGAGAGGACTAAAGGGCTGGAGGGCTGGCTACATCCAACCAGCCAGCCCGAGGCTGGCCATTTTTTTTTTTGCTTATGTTGGATTTCCTGTCGGTTATAACCGACAGGAATTCTTTGAATATTTTTTTTAACAGTTTTATTTATTTTTTATTTACAAAAACTTTCCTATAACTTCTATTTTTCATATTTTTTTTTAAATTCTATTTTTTTCCTATAAGTTTTATTTTACAAATTTGTTTCATATATTTTTTTTTAATTTCATTTTTTCCTATAACTTCTATTTCACAAAATTTGTTTCATTCTATTTTTTTTCCTATAACTTCTATTTCACAAAATTTATTTCATATTTTTTTTTAATTCTATTTTTTTTCTATAACCTCCTAAGCCATTATACAACATTAAATTAAATTAAGTAACATGAAACAACATTAATCAATATTAATAACATTAACCAACATAAAAATTATACAACATAAAAAAAACATTTAACAACATGAAACTTAAACAACATTTAAGTTGTAGTTTTTAAATAATAAATTATGTTTGGCTCTCGGTTGAAAACGGTTTTTTGTGGCAGGGCCAAAACGAGCCCTCTGACCCTCGGTTGGAGACGGAGGCAAATATGGCCCTGTACTGTTCGTTAAAATATTAATATCTTGGAGAATCTTGGAGAGTCAGAGGGCTAAAACGAGCCATGTGGCCAGCCATCAGTTAGAGATGGCCTTAGTGTTTCAATCGACATGTCTATCTCGTATTTCTCTACAGCGAAGATTAATGTAAGCATAGCCTTCCCCTCAAATCCCTGTTTCCGTATGAAATTCCATTCAGTCCAGCATCCTTAACGGACTTTCTGGGCGAACTTCCGTCCCCTAGTACGACGTATATGCATCGCCAGTATTAATCAAAGCTGTACTGGTAGAAAGTTTGTTTGTTGCAAATGATCTCTCTTCAATTTTCTGTTTCTAGTGTTGGGATTTACCTTGTCATGCGCGCTTCACCTCTCGTTCGAATTTTCTCGGATGTTCCCGAAATGACTCTTATCAGGCGATACTTTTTCCTTTCATGTCAAATTGCAGGACAAGCTAGAGATCACCTCAAAAAGAATAGGAAGAAGAGGAGGTTATACGGGAACGGTGGTAGTTTTGAGAAACAAAACAACGGGGGAGATTATTCCCGAAGGTCGACATTCGTTGCTCCGTTCACGTCGTTCTAGCAAACTCTGAGTTTCAACCTCCCTCCCCTTGAAAATTCGATGGCGATGGTCTTGAGGTACGACAACAAACAACTAGGCACAAGTTCTGGTGGATTCCACGTACGCTCTTTACATTTATGTAACATTCGCCGTTCTGAACCATAATTTAAAGAACGAATGAAATTAGAATTGTTTTAAAAGCTGTATATTGGTATCATATTATGTAGCTTATGTATGAACACGTCTTACTTCCAAGATAAGATCTTTGAGATTAGTTTATCTCTGAAGAACCTCCGCTAGCAATTCCGAGTAATAACGATCACAAAGAACTGAAGAACCAACTTCAATTGCTTGAGAGTATTAAAAGACGGAAGAGGACCAGCCTTCATAAGAGATACAAGTATTACGATGACGACAACAACAAAGTTTAATCCCATTAAGTGGGGTATGCTGTATAAATTCTAAAACACTACTGTGCTCGGTTTTGCATCAAGTCTTCCATCGACTGGTGATAATTTCACATGTGACACCCTCATTAATTCTCTAGCTTCTACTCTTCACTTTCACTTCTTTCATTCTGACCTTATCAAGGGGCTTGAGTATGATCGATGACAAATCCAACTTTCAAATCTACTGTCGCTGACTTCCGATCAAAGCCCACGTCTACTCGATGGCAATTTATAGTGTCCTTCTCCGACATAAGGGAGGGTTAGAACAAAAACTAGGGAGGGAGAAAGAGGTAGAAAGAGATAGAATTGAGGGGAAGGCAGAGATGGGTGGGAGTGGGTGCGGAGGTCGGAGACTCCGGCAGAAAATCAGAGTTCAATTTTTTCAATTAACTTTTTTTTGTTTTTATTTAATTTATTTTCTTTACGAGATAGGTTCGATTCTTGCAAAAAGCGAATTCGAACCACATTATTGGTAACTTATTGTGAAACTAAGCCCGTCATCTTCCGGCTAGCGTAAATAATGTCATAAAGATAGTATACAGTGTTGTGTTTGGCTCATATACTTATGAGTTGGCAACAATTTTGTAATTGTAACTTTATGAATGCTTGGCTTTCGGTTGTGGCATGGAAGACATGGTGAAACTAAGCCCGTCATCTTCCAGCTAGCGTAAATAATGTCATAAAGATAGTATACAGTGTTGTGTTTGGCTCATATACTTATGAGTTGGCAACAATTTTGTAATTGTAACTTTTTGAATGCTTGGCTTTCGGTTGTGGCATAAATAATGTCATAAAGATAGTATACAGTGTTGTGTTTGGCTCATATACTTATGAGTTGGCAACAATTTTGTAATTGTAACTTTATGAATGCTTGGCTTTCGGTTGTGGCATGGAAGACATGGTGAAACTAAGCCCGTCATCTTCCGGCTAGCGTAAATAATGTCATAAAGATAGTATACAGTGTTGTGTTTGGCTCATATACTTATGAGTCGGCAACAATTTTGTAATTGTAACTTTATGAATGCTTGGCTTTCGGTTGTGGCATGGAAGACATGGTGACTGCCACAAGCAAAGTCGGAAGCAAGAAAATCTTGACTTTGTGTTTGCTTGCACGCAACTGTGCATGTTTTATTTTCTATGCATTAAATGGCACATGGAGAAAAAGTTGTACTCCATAGGCTAGGTATAAAAAAGGGAGTTGCCGTGTGAACTTCCGGAGGAGAACACAAAGGAGAGAAAATAGAGAGTGAGAGTGAGAAACTCTTGGAGGTAGACTCAGGTTCTTGGGAAAATTCTGTGAGTGTACAAGGGATTGGGGTTTGAGTTATGTTGATTTAACTCAAGTGTATCTTGTACTAGTTATTCTCATAGTGAAAAGTAATATCTCTCCGAGTATGTAGGCATGATTTTGCCGAACCTCGTAATTCTTTCGGTGTCTTTATTTCTTGTATTTTAAACTGTTCAACTGTGGATTTGTAGTTTGATGAGATGATCTGAATTTGGTTTTGTCCTGACCAGCCAAAGCACAACATACAGGCCATGTCACTGTATCAGTCATCCATTACCTGAAAAATTTTCCCCATACGTACGTACATACTTTTTCCAGTGAGCAAGGTCTTTGCTGTTTAAATTCGAACCAGGCCGGAGCGAGTCGTGACTCGTGAGAGATGGATCCGAATCAACAAGGTAATAGTAATATGGAGGGGGCGAAGAGGTTTCTGGGGCTGACTCCGGTCGAGACAGAGGCCGTGTCGCGACTCGCGGTTCCAGAATGGGCAGCCGGCGCGAGAAAGTGCTTCTACGACGCTTTTGCTGTCGCGGGAATCCGAGTCGACCGAGTCGAACCCGGACTCGTCGTCTGTTCTTTCAAGGTCCCTCCCCGCCTCACCGTAAGTCATCTAATTAGTTCACTTTCCTCCTCGTTTTGTTACATTTGCAAGTAAGTTTTGTATTGCATTTCTTGAAATTTAAAATCATCATCAAAAAAAAAAAAAAAATCATCATCAAAAGCCAAATTAGCTTGAAATGCTGGTAATTTAAGCTGTATTTTAATTCTTTTTAGTTGTTATGTGAGTCGGATCTGGGGAATGTTAAGTTCGCAACCAAACATTTTTGAATTTATGTACAATTGGTGTGTTTTGATATGTCAAATGGAATTGGAACCTATCCGGATCTATTTTGTAGGGATCATAAGGATTCTCACATCTTAGCTATTCAACGTGTATCGTACGGTCAGAAATTATTTCATTTTTTTTGTTTAAAATTAAATATAAATAGTATTTGACGAAAACTGACTGCACGATATATGATAAATGGTCCACAAAATAGATCCGGAGAGAATCCCTTTCCATGTCGAAGTTTTAGTTTTAGTTCCTAATTTGGAACAAGGATCCTCTCCGAATCCTCTTTGTGGGATCCAAGGATCAATCAATTTTATCTGTTCATCGTATATTGCGTAGTCAGTTTCGTTAGACACTATTTATATTCAATTTAAAATTTAAAATTTAAAATGATTTCTAATCGCACGATGTACGATAAACGAACAAAATTGATTGATTATCTAGATCTCTACAAAAAGTATCCGAAGAGGATCCTTGTTCCCTAATTTGAGTGGGTTTGTCCTTTGGCCTTTTTATGTGGATGATGGCCAGTAGAAAAAATGGAAGACTAACAAACGGAAAATTAACAACGGCAGAATTAAAAATGGTCAAGGGTAAAACTGAAAATTTATTAGGTACTTTTGGTTGGGCCATGTTTATTGGACTGATTTAGGTTAGGCTTTGTCCTAATCATTGAATAAAATTATTACATAATTTTTTGTTAAAATGTCAAATTTTGAATATAAAATTTAAATTTTGACAACTTATGTGACACTTTGATATCTTTTAAAGTTTTGTTCTCTCATTGATATGTAAAATTAAAGGGTAAAGTAAAAAAAATTACTTTAACTATTGGTGTCACGGCACTTTCATGCCTCATCTTTTAAAATTAATAATATCATACTTCATTTTTAGAATTTATGTCAATGTTATACCTTCCGTTAGCTTAGTCGTTTATTTCTCAGTTAAATGTTGACGTGATTTGATCCGGACCCATTTTCTATTAAAAAATTAATAAAATATTATTAAAACTAAAAAAATCATTTAATAATTTTTAAATAATAAAATAATAAAGAAAAGTAAAAAAAATAAAATTAAAAGATGAAGTATGAAAGTCTCGTGACATCAATAGTTGAGGTAGTTTTTTGTACTTTACCCTAATTTAAGTTATTATTTTATAAAATAAATTATTAAACTAATTAAAATTTAATAAATGATATTTAAAGTTTAATTAGTAATCTGTACACCTTCCTTGATTGAAAAAATTTAAAATAAAAAAAAGTAGGATAATTGCATTGGTCAACTCAACATTGATTATAATAAATGATTAAACTAATTAAAATTTAATAAAATATATTTAATAATTAATTAAAAAATTAAAGTTGACAGCAACCTCTTTTGTTGCCAATCCATGTCATCGCCACATAAGATTTGACATTTTCTTTGGATATGTTTTTCTTATTAGTTTTCCTTTTGGTAGTTAAATAAAGAACACGGAATTTACCAACTTGAATCCTCCGCCCATCCCCACCCTTTCCCATCATCTCTTCATGTTTTTTTCTTGGTGCACTTGGCCACCATCCCCATAACCGGAATTGGCATCAACCCAGCTAGGAATCTTGGGGCTGCCATCATCTCCTAACCGTAAGTCATCTAATTGTGTTTGCAGGATAGAAGTGGAAAGTTGGCAAATGGTGCAATTGCAAACCTTGTCGATCTTGTTGGAATTTCTCTAGAATTTGGCGAGGGACTCGGTAGTGTTTCAACCGACATATCTATCTCGTATCTCTCTGCGGCGAAGATTGGTGTAAGCATGGCCTCCCCCTCAAATCCCTGTTTTCGTATGAAATTTCATTCAGTTCAGTATCCTTAACGGACTTTTTCTTGGCGCATTTCCGACCCTATTGTGACATATGTGCATCGCCAGTGTCGGTCAAAGTTGTACTAGTAGAAAGTTTGTTGGAAATGTCATGCGCGCTTTGTATTCGATCTGCATTTGAGCATTTCTAGCTATATATAACACACGTCTCGTTGTAATTTTCTCGGATGTCTCGAAAGGACTCTTAACATGCGATACTTTTTTCTTTCATGTCAAATCGCAGGACGAGCTAGAGATCACCTCAAAAAGATTAGGAAGAAGAGGAGGTTATACGGGAATAGTGATAGTTTTGAGAAACAAAACAACAGGGGAGATTACTGCCGAAGGTCGACATTCGTTGCTCCGTTCAAGTCGTGCTAGCAAACTCTGAGTTTCAACCTCCGTCCCCTTGAATACTCCTATGGCGACGGTCTTGACGTGTGACAACAAACAACTAGGCACAAGTTCTGGTGAATTCCACGGGGGCTCTGTACATTTATGGTCTCATTCGCCGTGCTGAACCATAAGTTAAAGAACGAATGAAATGAGTATTGTCGTAAAAACTTTATATTGGTATCATATTATGTAATTTATGTATGAACAAAACTTACTTCTAAGAAAAGATCTTTGAGATTAGCTGATCTCTGAAGAACCTCCGCTAGCAATTCCGAATAATAGCGATCACAAAGAAGTGAAGAACCAACTTCAATTGCTTGAGCGTATTAAAAGACGGCAGAGGACCAGCCTTCATAAGAGATACAAGTATTACGACGATGATGATGACAATAACAAAGCTTAATCCCATTAAGTGGGGTATGTTATATGAATTACAGAACACCACTTGCTTGGTTTTGCACCAAATCTTCCGTTAACTCCAAGTATTTCATGTTTTTTCTTAAAGTCTTTTTCCACCCCTTTTGTCATAATCCTTTGTCTCACAATCGTATTCTAACCGAAGCATCTATAGGTCTTCATTTCTCATGTCAACTTACTTAGGCGAGGGAGGACCTTTAGATTCCAAAACTTCTTGCCAAAGGTTAAGCTTCACATTTACTCCTCATACATTTCCTCTATCAATACTATCATTTACAAAAAACATACCCCAAGGGATATTATCTTGAATGTGTCATGTTAACTTATCCATTACCCATACAAAAAGATAAGGACTTAAAGCTGAACATTGGTATAACCCTATGATTATGGGCCCTCATGAGTTCTTATTGCAGTCCTTAGTTCATCGTACATATCATTTATTGCTCGAATATATGTTATTGGTATTCTTTTCTTTAGAATCCTCTAAAAAATTTCTCTTAAAATCCTATTTTACGCTTTTTCTAAGTATTTATTAAACATAAATCCGTACATAAGTTAAAACTTTTCTTTGTGCACGTGAGACTATTTCAACTCAAAAATTGCAGAAATAAACATGGGTGCTTACCTCAAAACAATGGGCCAAAAGAGACAGATATGTCACATTGCGAACTTGTGGCAGGAGCGCCACCGTTCTTCTTCAATGCAGGGGTCTAGAAAGTTCACTCTTTAACTCGTTCGAAGAGTTATTAATGTACAAACGGAAATGATTTCATTTACGCATTTCGTACGCTTACGTACATGGTTTAGCATTTGTTCAACCATGGAACATAACATATTATTGATGTGCCTTTGATATTAAACAGAACGTACAAACATGTAACGTACATTTTCGACAATATCAAAGCGCATCTATTCTTTATTAAAAAATATACATAATGCTCAGAAAATATTTATTTGGTTAGTATTCGAGCGCTGCTACTACTGTCTCCGCCGGACTTGAGAATTTCTTAGGATACTTCAAAAGCAAAACAATGATGGGCTGTGGCCCATGTACGAGTTCACAGTTATCCAGATCCAATGGAAACCCACAGGCCCGTTGTTGCTCTTACGTAATACGTACCTACTTCTTCCAGCCATAATGGTCTTTTGCTCTTTACATTCCAACCATGCCCGGAGCGAGTCGCGACTCGTGAGAGATGGATCCGAATGAACGAGGTAGTACTAATATGGAGAGGGCGAAGATGTTCCTGGGGCTGACGCCGGACGAGTCAGAGGCCGTGTCGCGACTCTCTGTTCCTGAACGGCAAGCCGGCGAGGGAAAGAGCTTCTTCGACGCTTTCGCCCTTGCGGGAATCCGAGTCGTCCGAGTCGAACCCGGACTCGTCGTCTGTTCTTTCAAGGTCCCTCCCCGCCTCACCGTAAGTCATCTAATTAACTCGCTTCCCTCCTCGTTTGGTTACGATTGCAAGTAAATTTTGGTTTACATTTCTTGAAATTTGGATTAGCAAAATCATCATCAAAAGCCAAAATTAGCTTGAAATGTAGGTAATTTAAGCTGTATTTTAATTGTTTTTAGTTGTTAATTTTATATGAATTTTCTTAATTCTTTCAACATTTGCACTGGTACGATCATTTCTCCTTACAATTTAGGGGCAATTTGCAAATTTACAATTTAACCTATGCTTACTTTTATTTATTTAATCAATTTAATCAATTTAATTTAAGAATCCATAAGTCACTTATTACTACGCATTATTGGCATTCGTGTTCACTTGTAGGTGAGAGTCTCTCTCAGAAATGTCCAGTTCGGAACCAATTTATTCCCCTCGCTTCTTAATGTAAATATATCGTTTTTATAAAAAATAAAATAAAAAATCTAAAAATTTATAAGAAGCCTATTAGTGTTCTCACAATGGAGTTGAATTTCAATTAATTTTGGATTGGATGATTTAATTTAATCATATGATATCAAAGCTAGGTTATTCTCGTGTGACACTTAACGGCCATAAATTAGAAGGCGCTACGTGTCAAGGGTATTTCACCATGAGGATGGAAGTTTCATATACTACTTTTGCGTTGCCTATGTGATATGATTACGTGTTAATCATTCTAGTTGGGAACTAAGATACGTTTAAGAGCCTCTAATTGCTTGTTGAAAGGTAATTTGTGTAAGCGTATCTCCACCCGAAATAGGATTGAGCATGCCATAGGGTCACATTACTTGAACCAAGTTCTTAGTATAACCATTTGAACT
The DNA here is from genome assembly GCF_963583255.1 of Pyrus communis. Lineage (NCBI taxonomy): Eukaryota > Viridiplantae > Streptophyta > Magnoliopsida > Rosales > Rosaceae > Pyrus > Pyrus communis. The sequence goes on along the minus strand of NC_084810.1, from coordinate 22,467,881 downwards.
TCTTAGACCCTCTCAACCAAACAGTTCTGAGTTTTGATATGTCAAATTTTTAGTTTTTGTTCTCAATTGTGTTTGCAGGATAGAAGTGGAAACTTGGCAAATGGTGCAATTGCAAACCTTATCGATGTCGTTGGAATTTCTTTAGAATATGGCGAGGGACTCCCTATGATTGTTACAATCGACATGTCTATCTCGTATCTTTCTACAGCGAAGATTGATGTAAGCAAAGCCTTTCCCTCAAATCCTTTTTTCCGTATGAAATTTCAGTCAGTTCAGCACCCTTAATCGACTTTCTTGGCGAATTTCCGCCCCTATTGTGTAGAAGTGTCACCGGTATTGTTGCAAATGTTCTCTTTTGGCATAAAACTTTGTTTTGCAATTTCTGTTTCTATAACAATCGATCTCTCTGTCTCATCCTAATTTTATCGGATGTTCCTGAAATGACTTATAGCATGCGATATTTCTTTCTTTCTTTCATGTCAAATTGCAGGACGAGCTCGAGATCACCTCAAAAAGATTAGGAAAAAGAGGAGGTTATACCGGAACGGTTGTAGTTTTGAGAAACAAAACAACAGGGGAGATTATTGCCGAAGGTCGACTTTCGATGTTCCGTGCACTTGGTTCTAGCAAACTCTGAGTTTTAATCTCAATAGGGTTCCTTTCCTTTGAAACATTTTGTATTTACCATTCATGTTTGGCCATCTAATGACTCGTATTGATTCCAAATCTTCTAATGCTACCGTTCTTAAGCAAATACTCTGCAAGTTCCATCTCAACCTCCCGCTCCTTGAATTCTTGGACGGCGATAGTCTTGAGGTTCGACAACAAACAACTTTTCTTTGTGCACGCGATATATTTCGACTCAAAAGGAAATGAATAAGAGTATGCCTGTACTTGCCTCAAAACAATGTGCCAAAAGAGAGATGAAACATTGCAAACTTGTGCCAGAAGCGCTATTATGCGGTTGGAAAAGGCAGGTCGTTGCATCAATGCAGTGGGCTATTTGACACAACGTCCAGCTTAATATCACGGTTTTCAAGCTTGGGGCATCAATAATAGATGGACGAGTCCCTAAACTAAGTAACGTTTCTTGCTTGTTGGGTTCCAAACCTCCCACGTATATGGGTCAATCTCCTATCCTTGCCGCTATTGTGATGCACTATATCCATGTGAATTATGTCCTCTATCTCTATGAAGGAATTGTTCAATTATTGTTCACTAATAAATAATAAGCGAATCATTGGCGCAGAGTCAAAAAGTTATTCTGACCCAACACCGTTGATGAAACAATCCAATAAATCCAATTATAACAAGTTCTTATACGATTTCTAGTATAATTAGAAAATATTATTCTTTAGTGTTCGTAGACCTACTTAAGTAGTTATGGTAGTTACGGTTCTTCTCTCTACCTTTGAAATGCATTCTCCACACTATTTCAGATTCGTTGTGTGTGCTAAAATCGCTTGATTCACTGAAATCGTTGCCATCTCTGAGATCCATATTGAAGAATGACAATGACAGTTGTTCCTCCCGATTGTTCCTTGTGATGAAAGGAGTACAAGACTCAAAAGCACTTTTTCACTCTTTCATATGCTGAGGGATTTCACTTGGAAAAGAAAATGTTCCACAATAATGGATTCGGGTCTATAGCTATGGGTTCTACCAACAGACAAACTTATGCGCAACGATTTCAATTCAGGTGCAGAAATTATGAAGCTTAAAACTTCGTGAGCGCTGATATCTCCGTCAACAGTCAAGCCCTAAGTACGGTGGGACTTCGTGGTAAGAGCATCTCCATTGAGAGTTTTCAAAGCTGTCCTTATAGCTCTATGTCCTTATATATAAGGACTGTGGGACTTCCAATGGGAAGGAGCAGCTGTCCCTATAGTATAGAAACTGCTCAAAAATCTCCACATATAGGGAGTCCACAGGAACTCTTGAGTGGAGCCCAATGTTGATTTTGAGTGGGACAGAGGCCCTTCGCCCAATCCACGTGAAGGCTTTTTTTGTATTTTTTTATTTTTTCAACCGATGAGACCAACGGTTTAGATCTAGATAGCTTCTTGTTATTTTATTTTATTTTATTTTATTTTAATTTTCTTATTGTTTAGATCAATGATTTTTTAATCTTTTAATCCCTACTAAACTATAAGAACCTTCCATTGAGGATAATATTTATTTAGAGACTTGAAAACTCATTTGACGTAGTCTTTAAAAATGTTGGTGGGAGTTTTTATTTAAAGAATATAATCAAAGATGCTCTAAGCCTTAACCTAACCTAACCACTGATTGATGCTTTGACGTGGAACCATGGGCGGATCCATATAGGGACCCGGGAGGTCCTGGACCCTCTGGAAGCTCTGAAGAAACATTTGTAATCGACCTTCGGGACCCTTCAACAATTTGGGCAGGTGCAGCGAAGCCTCCATGGATGTGCATGCAGCAATGCTTAAAACGAAGAAGATGAGGTTTCTAATTTTTGTTTTAATCCTCCAAATCGTCGCAACCTCTCAACTTTAAACTCAAGTTACCCCAGCCCCAAGTACCATCTGCCGTTCCACCACCTCTAGCTGCCTAAATTTATTTCTTCCAAATTCATTTAAGTTTTTTCAAACCTAGACTCTAATCTCAACTCCCCATTGTAATATATATGTTACATTAACAAATTTCATCTTTGTAGAGTCATTAATTGATGCGTTATGTTGTTAAGAAGAATTTGTTGGTTTTATACTTTTATTACCTTTGAGATTAATCTTGATTATTATTATTTTATTTTTTTTAAAAGCGGGACAACTAGTGGCAAGCCACGGTTATCCACCCCTTCTAGGGACCTAGAAGACTCACAGAGGCATTTCAGCTTTCTCCTGGCCACAGTCAAGCAGACTCACTAGCTTGGAGCCTCGAACCCGAAACCTCCCTATTTTTTGTATTTTGAGAGCCAAAATCCGCACCCTTACCATTGAGCCACTTGATGTGGTTAATTAATTTTGATTATTCAATGAACCAAATTCAATAAAAAAATAGTGCTATGGAACTAAACTAGTCTAATATTTTTTTTTTGAACTTTTATTTTGGGACCTCCCGATCTTGAAATTCTAGATCCATCACTGCATGGAACCCTTTTGTACCCTCATCCTTTATTAACATAAAAATCTAATCATGTGATCCACAACTAGTTGACGCATCTAGCATCGCCCAAACCCAAAATGTAGACAATGAAATGGAATCCGGATCCATTCATCGTACTGTGCAATAAGAAATCATTTGACTTTTTTATTTAAAATTAAACACAAATAATATCTAATAAAAACTGATTACACAATGTACGATAAACAGTTAAACATTGAAGATTCTTATAATCCTCCTAAGGTGGATTTAGAGAGGATTCTCTTCCAATAAAAGGTAGTGAAAAATCATTTCAGTACCTAACTCCCGCAATAATTACCGGTTTACAAAAATTAATGATTTGATAATATAGATTTCCACTTCAGCCCTCAAACTTTCTCCGAATTTACAGACCCGCTCTAAACATTTTTTGCAGAACAGGAGGGCAGTCCACGTAATTTTGGCACTATCAAAACACGCGATTTCCGTCGACACTCTCACTGGCGACTGGGACTTTCTCCGCCACTACGCACTTGACCATGGCCTCCGCAATCCGAACTTCTTATCTCGATCTCTCCCCAGACCGAAACGTTACGAAACCCGAATCGAAGTTCACGATCCCTCCGCGTTTCGTCGACTCACGGAACCGAAACAACCGATTCCGAGACGTTTCGTCGGCGAGCTCGCTCCAGAGAATTCGACTGCGGCATGACTCGGCCGTGCTCCGCCCCGTTGCCCCCCACCGAGTTAGGGTTTCTTCTAACGACGCTCAGTTCGGTTCGTATTCGGAGGAGAACGAAGTTCAGGCGCCGAGTTTCGCCGAGTTTATCACTTCGGAGCGGGTCAAAGTTGTGGCGATGCTCGCTTTGGCGCTGGCTCTCTGTAATGCGGACCGTGTCGTGATGTCGGTGGCGATAGTGCCGTTATCGCTCTCTAATGGCTGGAGCCGCTCGTTTGCTGGTATTGTTCAGGTAGTTATCTCCTCATTTCTCCTTTTTAAATTTAATTTAATTTAATTTTTTATTGAAATGATTTTATTTGAATTTATGAAGTATATGAGCATAAAAAGTTCTGAAATTAATGCCTTCAGCTGAGGGACTGGTCCAAATCACCAAAGAGTTGAACTTGAATCAAATAATTGGTGATTTGAATATTGAGAAGCTGTTTAAATATGTAGATGTTGAATCAATGGACTCAATTTATTCTCATGATCTTATTATGACTACGGAAAGTAATTTCCACACTTATTTTCTCCCCTTGCACACCCATGTTTATTTAAGCATGCGGACTGAATAAATCTAACGAGAATCAAGAGACGTAATAAACAGGGTGTGCAAAAGGAGAAAATGGGCATGCGGAAAATGATTTCTTTATTATTTTTAAATTAAAACTGTTGAACTCATGGGTTTTCAACAAAATCGATCTAGAAATTGTTTTTGGTGATATGGTGATAGTAGGGAAGCTGAAATACTCTTTTGAAAAAATGCTTGGCAGTCATCTTTCCTTTGGGGATACATGGTATCTCCCATAGCTGGAGGGACACTTGTGGACTATTATGGTGGTAAGGTAGTCATGGCATGGGGGGTTGCTTTGTGGTCTTTAGCTACCTTTCTTACACCGTGGGCTGCGGAAACTTCTCTATGGGCTCTCCTTGCTATGCGAGCTCTCCTTGGAATTGCAGAAGGAGTGGCTCTTCCGTGCATGAACAACATGGTAGCGAGGTGACGGTGGTCTCTAAACTTCGTTTTTTGATTTATCAATCGCATTAAAGTCAATTTAATGATGTGCTTCTAGACGCACGGGTTCTTTTTCAGTTAAATTGTTGGTTGAGCTTTGATCAAGGTGTGAACTTTGTGTTTCAGGTGGTTTCCTCCAACAGAACGAGCCAGAGCTGTTGGACTTGCAATGGCTGGGTTTCAGCTTGGAAGTGCAGTAGGACTCATGCTTTCTCCAATCCTTATGTCACAAGGTGGTGTTTTTGGACCATTTGTGATTTTTGGTTTATCTGGATTTCTTTGGGTTTTGGTGTGGTTATCTGCAACATCAAGTACTCCTAACCGAAATCCTCAAATATCAAAATATGAATTGGATTACATATCGAACAAGGGGCAGAAGTCCTTTTTGGTGGAGAATAAACCTAAGACAGCCAAAGTGATCCCTCCTTTCAGGCGCTTGCTCTCTAAAATGCCAACCTGGTCCATAATAGTTGCGAATGCCATGCACAGCTGGGTAATGCATATACATCTCATGTCAGGTTATTTTACTCTGAGAATCATATTGTTAGTGACCTTAAAATGTGTTGAATATAACATCATCTAATCGGGGACAAAATTCCTATAGATAGTTATTGTGAATTCATATTTGCTTTGTATCCTTGTATGGAAATTATATATGCTTGCATGGACTCATTATTTTTGTTTCCTTTTTCAAATTTTGCAGGGTTTTTTCATTATTCTTTCCTGGATGCCCATTTACTTCAACTCTGTAAGGCCTAATATTTAACTGTATTTTCTTTTTTCCCTTTCTATTGTGAGGGTTGTGTAGCTTATGCTTGACTCTCTACTCCAGGTGTACCACGTTGACCTCAGACAAGCAGCTTGGTTTAGTGCTGTTCCATGGAGTGTCATGGCGGTCATGGGATATGTTGGTGGTTTGTGGTCAGACATATTGATACGAAATGGTACGAGTGTCACTTTGACTCGAAAGATCATGCAGGTATGTCAAGGAAATGCGGTCTATGTACTAGTTTTTTACTGTAACGAGTCATTAAACTTAAAGATGGATAATCCGTTCTCACTTCAAATATGGATAGAATGATCAATAAAATAGATGGGAAGGAAACTTCTATATTTTGAGCTTATTTGCAGAAGGTTATACTTGTAATCTTGAAGTTTAGTATTATCACATGTTTCTCATCACCGGGGACTGTTAAATTTCTAGCCAAAGTAGATCTTTGTTCAAGAAAAATTTTATATCCTATAATGTCATATATGAATTGAATTTCTAGTCATCTTATTGAATGTGAATATTGTTCCTTCTCTGCAGTCAATTGGTTTCGTTGGCCCTGGGATAGCTCTTGTGGGTTTAGTTACAGCAAAAAGTCCAGCAGTCGCATCTGCTTGGCTTACTTTAGCAGTCGGGCTGAAATCTTTTAGTCACTCTGGTTTTCTTGTAAATCTCCAGGTTGGCACAGTGAATGTTGTTAAAGTCAACTCTTTGTTAGTAGTTAGTACCCAGAATTGATACTTTATTTGTTTGGTGTGACTTAATTATTATGTTTCTTTAACCAGGAGATCGCTCCACAGTACTCTGGTGTTTTGCATGGTATGTAAAAGTAGAATTCAGTTTATTAATTTTCCAAAGCTTAGTGAAATATACAAACTTGTTTATTTGGTAAAATTTGATATTATCCCGTTATTTGTTGTGTTAGGAATTTCAAATACCGCGGGAACATTTGCTGCCATTTTGGGAACAGTTGGAGCTGGTTTCTTTGTTGAACTCGTGGGTTCTTTCCAAGGATTTCTATTGCTCACATCACTCTTATATATTCTTTCTGCCCTTTTCTACAACGTCTTTTCTACCGGAGAGAGAGTAAATTTTGATGAACCTAGTAAGTATCACTTGTTATTGCTTCTTCAAACTTGATTTTCCGTCCAAGCCCCCACCCCGCTTTTAAACTTCCATTAGGAATTACGGAGATTTGACTTAATGACCAATTCGTTGCTTTGTTATACCGTTTAAACATTACACGGTTTTATACTCCTAATGGGTTGACAGTTTTATATCCCTAATGGCATGTGGATTGACTTTTGCTTGACAGTTCATTAATGATATTCTAAGGCTGCTGGTGAAACATCCATTGATGATGATGAGACGATGCGTTTTCAACTGTAACTAATGGAGCTGTCTTATGGAATTGGACAGTTTGTTGGAAAGCGACTTGACGAATGGTACAGATCGTTTGAAGTCATCCGTTGTATCGATAAATAACCTTTTTGTTCATAGTATGAATCCAAAGTGTGTACAGTGGATTTTCTAGTAGTGTTCCTCCTCCTCATGCATCAGTAGTTTGTTTCAGGTGCATATGGGGATTCTGGTTACCAAATTTTGTAAAAGATATGTATAAATATGTTCCGGAGGTATGATGCCGGATTCTTTCCTCTTATTCCTCATTGATTGATTTCGGTTAATATCTACACATGCATGAACGACTGATGATAGCATTTTTTTTCGAGTGATAGCCAAATGCAAATCAATATCGTTATTTTAGATATATCAAGTAAAAAGTTGAAGTCACGAGCGCATGCTGAAAATGAACGCTAAAAATGAAGATTTGAGCAAAGGAAAATGATTTACACAATCCAACCTTTTGCATTCATCCATCTGTGGATGTTTCTTAATTATTTCTTATTTTATTCAATCAAATGGTTAGAAAAAGAAATGGGCGTACAGAAGAAAAAGGGAGTGCGGGAATGGAGATGCAACCTATTAATATATTGTTCCATTGGAGAGATTTTTCAGTGTGATTGGTATATGGGATGGTACATCATGTGTCATTAAACAAATAGTGGGATATGTGTGCTAAAAAATTAATAACTTAAAAAAAAAAATTTCCACCATGCCTTAGTGTACCATTTGTATTCTCGTCACAACTAAAAATTTCTCGCCGATCAAATATATTTTTTTTTTTTTTTTTTTCCGTTTTGGCAACCACTATTAACATATTATTGAATTCTTCTATTGACCAAATCATAACGTTGATAATTCAAATTACTGTAGCTGAGTTGTCCTTAATCAAAACACGGAATCACGATTAAATTACTAATCACTTGAATCAGTCTTACAAAGCAAAATTTAGGACTTAAAATTATATAGGTAAGAATCATAAAAACATGTAAGCAACAAATGCCATGTTGGTTTCGTTTCATCAAAAGAGATGATCAAAATCCGCATCGGACGCCCAAAAACTCCATAACTTGTGGCCATGAAGAGAACGCCAGGTCCTCACAACCTGCAAACAAATCAGAGGAAGCAATTATCCAGTTTGCAGCATGAAGATGCCAACAAGAACAAAATTAAGCAGCAGCATCGAACAAGTCGTATAAGGGCAGCGGTGAAGAAGGTTGCCGGGATTTTCAAAGTTCTCTTCGGGCAGCGAAAGGCTGCTGCTGTGATTGAAACAAGAAGAAACAGTTCTCGAATCCAAGGGATTTCGTGTAAGTTTTCAACTTTCGTGTTGCTTCTGCACAAATCTAAAATTAGACATGTTTGGAAGTGCTTTTATAATAGCTAAAAGCACTTTCTTCCAGACATGCTTTGGATTTTTATTGATAAATTTGGATGTAGTTTGAATGAAAGTGCTTTTGAGTAGATGTTCTTTCTGTAGAAGCATTTCCAAATGGACTAAGATCATGTGTTTTGCAGCTTGGTAGATATTGTACGCAGATGTAGGCCTAATTTGGTACCGAGTTGATTCTGAAAAAAGTGGCTATCAACAGTTTTTTTATGTTTGGTAAACATTCAGCTTCAGCTTTTTTTCACAGTTTTGGATGAAAAAAACTCAAAAACACAAAGCTGCAAAACCCAGCTTTGAAAAATCAACTTTTTTTCAAGTCTGTTTTACATAAAAATTTATCAAACACTGAAATGCTGCTTTTTTTTGTTTTTCAAAAGCACTTTTATAAAAAAAGTTTACCAAACACTGCTTTATTTTACAACCGCTTATTTTCATAGCACAACAAAAGCAGTTTTTTTTTAAAGCACAACCGTACCTAACCAGCCCGTAATGCTTTCAAAAGTCGAACATTGAGTAGTTTTGTTGATGTTTTCTTCTGCCCTGCAGCTTCAACTGATCGTTCGGCAGGGAGTGAGACTAGGAGTAGGAGCTCGTCAAAGTTTAAGCTCTCACAGTCCACTAGTTCTGCCAGTGGATTAATTGAGATGACGAATTTCTCCTACGAAGAGATTCTCAAAGCAACCGAAAAATTCTCTCCCGCGAATAAGATTGGCCACGGTGCATTTGGAACCGTCTACAAGGGAAGGCTCGGAGATGGATCTGTTGTCGCTGTAAAGCGTGCCCGGAAGGTATGGATATTGGTGAAGCATGGTTCGGACAATAGTTAATGTCATTTTCTGTTAGCTTGCATAACGACTTGAAGTTTGCGCAGGCTGTGTCCGACAAGCACTTAGCAATGGAGTTCAAGAATGAAATACATACCTTGTCAACGATCGAGCATCTGAATTTGGTAAGGTTATATGGATACCTGGAGCATGGAGATGAGCGGATTATTGTGGTTGAATACGTTGCTAATGGAACGCTTCGCGAACATTTGGATGGTAAGTCTTGTGAAAACTTATGTAACTTTATTGGGTTAGCAAGTATAAGCCGGAGAGCAGAATTAGTACCCGAGTATCTGTTAGACATAAGTTCATCAGGTGGAATATGTAAGTTCCGCTGAGAAACTGGAAATGTTACTTCAAAATTTCAAATAACAAAAAGAGTTAGATAAGAAATAACGTAGTACTTCGATACAGAAATGTTCTTTATAAAAATAGTCATCTTTTCATGAAGGTATCATTGGAAATGAACTTGAAACTGGGGAACGTTTGGACATTGCTATTGATGTGGCTCATGCAATCACCTATCTTCACATGTATACAGGTATGTATATCATTTTCGATCCAGAGTACTCGACCGATAAAGATTTTTTCATTTTGCTTCCCAATTAGTTTGATTAGACTTGGGAATTTGACAACCTAAAACATCTCATGTATTTGACAGATCCTCCGATAATCCACAGAGACATAAAATCTTTAAACATCCTCATCACTGAGAAACTTCGGGCTAAAGTGGCGGACTTTGGGTTTGCACGAGCATCTGCAGACCCAAATGCAACTCATATTTCAACTCAAATAAAAGGAACTGCAGGATACTTGGACCCCGAGTACCTCAAGACTTATCAACTCACTGAAAAGAGTGATGTTTACTCCTTTGGTGTCCTGCTTGTAGAACTTATGACAGGAAGACGACCCATCGAACCACAGAAGCCAAGCAATGAAAGAATAACAGCAAGATGGGTAAGAGTATAACTGATTAAGCATTCTTTACATTACTAAACCAATATGAAGCTGGAAATTTGTTGGGATTGATGTCTGTTTCTGTATGTTGCTTTGCGGTAAAATCTTCCCATATTTCCACCTTACATGATTTAGCCATCGCTAAAGTCTTGTTTTACTCTTAATCTCCCCGATTTCTTTGACTTCCGACATTCATCACATGTTTCTGTTGAACTTTAGACATTTTGTCATTCATGCTCTAGTAACATCCACCATGTTCCTGTGTTGCATTTGCACATGAAACACTCATCAAATGAAACCGCTACAGGTGCGGTGGCTCAGTTCATCCTCCTCTTCAGACGTCCTGTTCCCATGTGTTATAGACAAAGATAAGGCATTAGAAGTGGTACGAACCAAACATCAGCCTAACCATGTTAACACATAGATACCCGACAAAGCAAATTCCAAAATTAGAAACAGAAGAATTTGATCATTCGAATTACAACTAGTAGTTGTATAATTCTAGTAAAGATTGAAAATGCATGTGCCTTTAGCTTCAAATTCATGAGACCGGTGAAGAAAGTTTCCGATCCCTATAGATTATCGGAGCACAAATGAACTGTTGTTTACATCTGCAGGCAATCCAAATGTTGAAACGAGGAGATGCGATACTTGTCATGGATCCAAGGCTACGGAGAAATCCGGCGTCAAGCATGGTATTGGAGAAAATCCTGTTGCTAGCTCAACAGTGCCTTGCACCTCTAAGACCGTCAAGACCCTCCATGAAAGAATGTGGTGCAGTATTATGGGGAATTCGAAAAGATTTTCGAGAAAAATCCCTCTCTTCTTCCTCTTCTGCTGTTCATTGTTCTGCCAATTATCCTGTGAGAGATCCAAAGATGACTCGGCAGATATCGTTTGGGATTCAAGATGATGATAGGCATAAATTTATCTCTGCCTAGCTTTTAAGAATTTTGAGTGAATTATTTACTTAAATTTGTTTTCTTGTTTAATTCAAGTGTTAATTTGAAGAGAGAGAAAAAAAAAAAAGAAAAAAAAAAAAAAGGGATCTTTGTGTATAAAACCCAATCTTCAAATATTAAAATTCAATGTCAATCAGATTTTGTGATGTCTGTAGCTCCTTCTCTCTTAAAAGGACATGTAAAACCCAAACCCAAACTACATAAACTGTTTTATTCCATTCTTCGTGTAAAGCCCCTTTTCATGCTTCCAAAACTTTTGGACAACTTTTGGAAAAAGCACTTCTCGCATACAACAACAGAGTTGTATCATGACATTATTGGTTTTTTTTTTTGTTCGGGTGAGTGATGTTAATCTTACCACATATTTGTATCATCATTTGTATCATCTCTCCAATAAAAATAGGGCTCACTAACAGGGTGGGATCCATCTCTATTAAATAGATGACGCAAATATATGGTAAAAGTAGCATTTGGGATATATATCATTATTCCATCATTGCAAAACTTTCCTATTTTCCTTCTATCTTCTCGGCTCTTTTTGACATACTACAATATTGCACGATAATCCAAATCGTATATTTTTTTAGTAATCAATTAAAGATGAACCTTGCCAAAAACCAACCAAATTCGAAATCCTTTAATTATCTAACGATTATTCAATAAATAGACGAGCTATGTTATTCAGTTAACTAATACTTTGATAACGTTAATCATATGGTTCAACGATTTTTAAATGGTGAATTACAAAATAGACGATTCTGATCATGGTAAACATTGTCGATGTTATACATAAATCACAACCTCATACCTAAGTCAAGAGATGCTAACAAAATTGTTTCGCTCAGCTATAGATGTTTATCAGTCATTAATATAGAAAAAAATCTTGTTATATTACATCAAAGATAACTTTAAATGAATTATGAACGATTGTCGCTAACCTAACTTTACTTAAGCTTCACCCCTTATGAAGAATTCTTACATGCACACGTGATCCAAGGCACCTTGGATCAAATGCAATGACGTGGGATCCCTACCTAAAATTAAAAAAAGGCAAAAGAAAATGTCAAAATCTGATCCCCAATTGAAGCAAAAGCTTGTCATTTGCACCTTTCACTCACTCTTTTGGCTCCATTTTCATGTGACCGTTCACGTTCACTTCACCCCAACAAAACAAGAGAAAAAAAATAAACAAAAATATGAAAATTTAGAACCTCCCTCCTCCAATCTTCTTCTTCCTCCTCTCTCTCTCTCTCTCTCTCTCTCTCTCTCTAGTTCACTTCCAAAACTCTCTTTCTGTTTGCTTCCTTGTCTCTTCCCCCACTAAAATATCTCTCTTTGGCCTTTATTTTATAAAAATATCTCCTCCCTCCTCCATTCAGATTCTATGTTAAATTCCTTTATGCTCATAATTTCCAGCTGATTATATCACTCCAAGAACCTCACAATTCCAAAAGCCAAAAACCCACTTCAAAGATGTAATATTTTCTCTCTTCCTCTTCTGGGTTTTGTTCGTTTGATCAATTCTGTTCTGGGTTTTTTGTTTACAGTGTAAATCAACACTAATTTACTAACTTTGCATTGATTTTTTCAGATACTATTGAGGAGTGAGAAGCTGTTGCGAGTTCAGCCATGGTGCTTACTGAGAAATCGGACGGAAAAACAATCACAGACTCCGCCATTTCATCCAAGATTCCGGCGACAGCAAACCCTTTAGCCGAAGAGCCATCGCAGATTGCTTCGAACATCAATTACCACGCGAAATTCAGCCCCCACTTCTCGCCGTTCAAGTTCGAGCCGGAGCAAGCCTACTACGCGACAGCTGACAGCGTCCGCGATCGCCTGATCCAGGTACTGTACCGCAGTCTCTCAGCCTCCGGGATTTCATTGGCGTCCGGTTTTTATTTTTATATTTGCCTTTGTTGGCTTTTTTTAGCAATGGAACGAGACGTACCTGCATTTCCACAAGGAGAATCCCAAGCAGACATACTACTTGTCCATGGAGTATCTTCAAGGACGAGCCTTGACCAATGCGATCGGGAATTTGAATGTTCAGAGTGCTTATGCTGATGCTTTGAACAAGTTGGGGCATCAGCTGGAGGAAATAACAGAGCAGGTAATCTCCGATACGATTTTCGTTTGTTTAATAATGTAAAGATTGAGTTTTTGTTCTTCTACTCAATTAACTTTTGAGTGTTTACTTCTAGTGTTGTTGAAATGAGTTGTATTGTTTACCTCAGAGGTTGTTAAACATTTAAAATGGATTCTTAACTGGTTTTTGTTATATGAAATCGACGTGCAATCTGTTGATGGATGATTGGTAGAAATGAATCTTTGTAGGAAAAAGATGCAGCACTCGGAAATGGTGGGCTGGGAAGGCTTGCTTCGTGCTTTCTAGACTCCATGGCAACGCTAAACTTACCTGCGTGGGGGTATGGTTTGAGGTACAGATATGGTCTATTCAAGCAGCGGATCGCCAAGGATGGCCAGGAAGAAACTGCTGAGGATTGGCTAGAGGTTCTGTATCACCTTAAGTTCTGTAAAATTTCGTGTAGTTCATGCATTCTTACTGATACTTTTTTCGATTGAATTTTATGCAGAAGTTTAGTCCTTGGGAAGTTGTCAGGCATGATGTTGTGCACCCTGTCAGATTCTTTGGCCGTGTTCATGTCAATCCTGATGGATCGTAAGTATCTAATACTGATAACAGACTAGATTCGTAACTCCAAGAATGTTTTTTAATCAATTATCGTAAATTCACATGCAACGTGACACAGAAACAAGCGCAATGGCATTCTAGGATTCATATAGCCGACCCCACTTAGTGGGAAAAGGCTTTGTTGTTGTCGTTGTATCGTAAATTCACATGCAACTTGGTTGGTTGCTTGAAATATACGTACACTAACTCAGCAATAATTTCTTATGACTATATCACAGCCGAAAGTGGGTTGAGGGAGAGGTTTTGCGAGCTCTGGCTTATGATGTGCCAATTCCAGGATACAAAACCAAGAACACTATTAGTCTTCGTCTATGGGAAGCTAAAGCATCTGCTGAGGATTTTAACCTATTTCAATTTAATGATGGACAGTATGAATCTGCTGCGCAGCTTCATTCTCGAGCGCAACAGGTTGGTCATTAATATCCTAATGGCAAGGTAGTCTTGGAACCACTTCCCATTGTTCAAGTCTTCAATAGACATACAATCAAAAGCCTTTTGAATTTGTTATATGTACATATATATGTTTATATTATTGTGTATAATAATGTGTCTCCACCTCATCGTCATGTTTTTAATGTTTTCTTGAACCACGTTATGAAATTGTGCTTTTACAGATTTGTGCTGTTTTGTATCCTGGAGATGCCACAGAGGTGGGGAAACTTTTAAGGCTGAAGCAACAATTCTTCCTGTGCAGTGCATCACTTCAGGTCGGTTTATTATCATTTTAGCCTTCATTATTTTGTTGGTGTAAGCGTCACCATTTTTTTCTTTCTATTTTCTGTTTCAGATGACCATTTAATACTTCAAATTTAATTAAAGTTGAGAAGGTGAAAAGAATCTCACACATTTAGAGAAAATTTTCAGATTGATGTTTTCCCTCACAGTGGTGCTTGATTTCAGATTTCTTGTTTTTTTGTTTTAAAGATGAAAATTACATATCCAGTCTTCTCGTTAAGAGGCATTTTCAGTTTCTAGTTTGACATCCTGTCAAGATGTTGTGATCATCACTCTTAAAATCTTGAAATTACAGGATATTATTTGTAGATTCAAGGAGAGGAAGCAGGGGACAGACTCATTGCAATGGTCAGAATTTCCGAAAAAGGTTGCTGTCCAAATGAACGATACTCATCCTACACTAGCAATCCCTGAGCTAATGCGATTGCTATTGGATGAGGAAGGGCTTGCGTGGGATGAGGCATGGGAAGTGACAACAAGGTGCATTCTATTTCATGTTCTTTTAGACTTTCTTGGTTGAAGTTGTTGCCGCACATTCTTGTTTCTTCCATGACTGCTCTCCACTTATTTGTAGTACTTTTTGCACAAGGAGTTATAAAGTGCTAACTCGTAATAATTGAACCAGGACTGTTGCTTATACTAATCACACAGTCCTTCCTGAAGCACTTGAGAAATGGTCACAAACTGTAATGTGGAAGCTTCTCCCTCGCCATATGGAAATAATAGAAGAAATTGACAAAAGAGTAATATTTCTCATCTTTTCTGCTTTGTTCTGTTTATGCTAAAATTGTCATCTCCTAATGTAAATTCTTGCATCCTGGCAGTTCATTGCTATGGTACGTGCTACACGAACTGATCTTGAGAGCAAAATTCCCAGCTTGTGCATTTTGGATAACAATCCCAAAAAGCCTGTTGTGCATATGGCAAATTTATGTGTGGTGTCTGCACATACGGTAAGACATCTATTTTGGGAAATTTACAAGTATCTCCTGTAGTTTATTCTGAGCTGTCTTCAACATAAACATATGGTAACCTGGTTATTAGAAATCTTCTTTCAATAAACTTCTATGAAAGGCAACTTATTCCCTTTTTCCCTAAGAAAAAGGGTTGGGAGGGCAAGCAAGAGATTGTGCGCAATAGTGAATACAGAGCCTATGACTCTAAGGTACGATCCACCATGTACGTTGGTGAGACTTGAACTCAAGCTTTTAACGAGGAGAAGCAAGTTATTCCCAGGAAGACACCCATTGGCAGTCTGCAACTCTGCATAAGTGCATATTTTGACTATTCTATTTTATCTCAGAGTCCCATTTGTAATAAAATCTTATGAGGCTTGAAAATAAATATTTTCTGCTTTCCTTTTGTTTTTTTCCTCCCACAATATAAGAACCCCTTATTTCCACATTTGAGCTGTTGAGTGTTGACGTCGAGAAACTCATTGCTTCTTGTGTCATTGTAGGTTAATGGTGTTGCCCAATTGCACAGTGATATTTTGAAGAATGAGTTATTTGTAGACTATGTCTCTATATGGCCAACAAAGTTCCAAAACAAAACAAATGGGATTACTCCTCGTCGGTGGCTTCGCTTTTGCAGTCCTGAGCTCAGTAACATTATAACCAAATGGTTAAAAACTGATGAATGGGTTACCAACCTGGGCCTACTTGTAGGTCTTCGAAAGGTATGCATTTATGTTTTCAAACATATATATATATATATATATAGAATTGTTTGTCCTTGCCAGAGCGTTCCTGCAGTTGAATTATTAAAACTCAATGTGTTTTCTCCAACAGTTTGCCGATGATTCAAAATTACAAGAAGAATGGGCGTCTGCCAAGATGGCTAACAAGAAGCGTTTGGCACATTACATAGAGCACGTGGCAGGTCTCAAGATTGACCCAAACAGTCTGTTTGACATACAAGTGAAGCGTATCCATGAATATAAGAGACAGTTGCTGAATATTCTGGGTGCAGTTTATCGGTATAAGAAGTTAAAGGTATAAAAAGCATATGAACCTGCATGCTCTTCCAACTTGATTTCTGTATGCATCTTTGTCAATTTCTTCGTAATGGTTTTGCACCCACTAATTACACTTCATAGAGTTTTATCCAATTCTTTGGAGGCAGGTTTTAAGGCTATAACACTAGTAAATTTATGCATGGTTTTTGAGAACTTGCCCGTAACTGAACTGTCGCAGGAGATGAGCCCTGAAGAGCGGAAGAAGACAACTCCACGTACTATCATGATTGGAGGAAAAGCATTTGCAACATATACAAATGCAAAAAGAATAGTCAAGCTGGTAGACGATGTAGGTGCTGTGGTCAACAAGGATCCCGATGTCAATAGCTACTTGAAGGTTGGTTAATATTTTTAAGAGGTGCTTCATATCTCATATTTGCTTGCATTGGTTCTGGACGTCCTGTAAAGTTTCAGTGAGGAGTTGGGACCCTGGTTTGATTCTGACCTAATAACCATTAATTCTTCAGGTTGTATTTGTTCCAAATTACAATGTATCTGTTGCCGAGATACTTATCCCAGGAAGCGAGCTGTCACAACATATCAGCACTGCAGGCATGGAGGCAAGTGGCACAAGCAATATGAAATTTGCTCTGAACGGTTGCCTCATAATTGGAACATTGGATGGGGCTAATGTGGAAATCCGTGAGGAAATTGGGGAGGATAACTTTTTCCTCTTTGGTGCAACAGCAGATGAAGTCCCTAATCTACGCAAGGACAGAGAGAACGGCCTGGTATGAGGCGTCATTTTCTCTTTATTTTATTAGTGTCACTCAGATCAGTGTAAGTAGTATGGAAGCTCTGCACTCATTGTTCTTAGAGGTAGATGTCTTCTTATCTTCGTTAGAAAATGGTACTGACATCATGAAGCTTTAATTTCGGGAGAACTTGCCAAAGCCTGAGCAATATTAATATGAATTTCTTACATCTAGCTGAAAATTTAATTCATTTTTGTGCGTACTGGTAAACAAGCACAACTCTTCCCTATCTGACTTTGCCCCTTCTTGCAAATCATGCAGTTCAAACCAGATCCTCGGTTTGAAGAAGCCAAGCAGTTTGTTAGGAGTGGAGCATTTGGGAGCTACGATTATAATCCACTTCTTGACTCTCTGGAGGGGAACACCGGTTATGGTCGCGGTGACTATTTTCTTGTTGGCCATGACTTCGCACAGTATATGGATGCTCAGGCAAAAGTAGATGAAGCTTACAAGTAAGATGTCAAACCTACTAACCTTTACAATATAGATTTCTTGAATTGCAAGTATCTACTCCGACTAGAAAAGAAAATCCGAAAGCATTTACCCACATGTTGGCTGTTGTCATGAATCACATCGCTTGAAATATGAGTCCGTCACCACAAGACAAGGATTTAGGAAAAGGTTTAGGGTTTAGGGAGAGTTGCTAATATAACCTATTTCCACTACCTTTGACACCTTTCTTCACCTGCAGGGATAGGAAAAGGTGGCTGAAGATGTCCATACTAAGCACTGCAGGGTCTGGCAAGTTCAGCAGTGACCGGACAATTGCTCAGTACGCCAAGGAAATCTGGAACATCGAGGAGTGCCGCGTGCCATAGATCCCTCCACGGTGCTGGTTCTAATGCTTATGTTAATGTCGTAATTATGGGACGAGAAGCTTAAGGTAGAGAATAAAAGAAGCCAACAGAAGTAGCAACCACCATACGTACCCTGTTTGTATTATTGTGCCTGAGATCTAACTGAAATACGCACAACGATCCAAAGACAAAAATAAACAAGTGTATGTAAGAAGAGAAATAATGCGTTTGGAAATCGTTTGGCCTATGATTGCATCACTGTTAGTTTCAAAGTTTCCTCGATTACTATGAAAGGGAAATATCATTGCTCCATTTGGTTATGTGGTGGTTGGGGACCAAACCAAATTACAGTAGTACTACAAGAACCGAGGAGTTTTCGTCCCAATTCTATCACGTAAACCTGTCCAAGACCGCGTCACATGAGAAAGTTGAGACGAGTTTGAGCAGCTCTTGAAACTCGTAATTGGGTTGGATTTTATAACTCGCTAGATTCTATGTACGAAAAAATGGTTGCAACTAGCAATTTTCTACCTTGAACAAAACTTTGAAAGAAACATCCATTTCTTCATTCACAATTCATAATAGTACGATAGCTCATGGATGTGAATGTTGTTAGTTTCAGATCTTTGCGGCCGAGTCTTCGCCACAAGATCACTCGCGAGGGCTCAACGTTTATGAAAGGTAGCGCCTTCAATTTATACATAAGGTCAAACCAAACATCAGACACTGAATAGTATTAGATAGTCATGAAACGTTTCACTAAAATGACAGACTGATCAACTCCACAATATACAATAGTTGATCATCAGCTAATAGTACCCATCCCAAAATGCATGATAGACATTCCCCACTCAACCCCCCACCCATTGGTACCGACATCACGAAATCACCATCCCTACACAAAGCTAGACACATGCAAGTTAACATCCTTCACGATGAAGGTGAAGTAGACCTAGGGGTTGCGGATCTTGACATAAATCTGGAACTTGCATTCACACTCGGACTCCGGCTGCTTGAGTAGCTCCCCCTGGAAGAACCCCTGTGAGACTTTGAGCTCCTGCGTCTGGGAGATACGCTTCGAGAGTAACTCCTTGTTGACCGCTTCTTCACCGGTTCAGGTGATACACTAGGGGAATAACTCCTCCTGGAGATCCTCCTAGGCCTGGGCAAAGGACTGGGGGAGTAACTCCTCCCCCTAGGTCCGGGTGAAACACTAGGTGAGTAGCTCCTGTAACTCCTCCTCCTATGCCTGGGAGAGACACTGGGGGTGTAGCTCCTCCTCCTCCTCCTAGGTGACACACTAGGAGAGACAGAACGATAGCGACGCCTCCTACCATAGTAAGAGTCATCTGGTGAATAGTCCCTGTAGCGGCGTCTCCTTCCATAGTAGGAGTCATCTGGTGAATAGTCCCTGTAGCGGTGTCTCCTTCCATAGTAAGAGTCATCTGGTGAATACTCCCTGGAGTCATACGGAGAGTAGTCCCGATCATGCCTTCTCACCGGTGACCTACTGTAGGGGGAGCGAGACCGAGAGTAAGATCTACGCCGACTGTATTCAGGAGAGTATGACCTCCTCCTACGGTAGGGTGGAGAGGATGACCTGCTCCTGCTTCGGTCAGATGAATGAGGTGACCGGCTATAGCTCCTCCGATAAGGAGAGTAGGTAGGAGACCTACGAGGAGGTGAGTAGCTAGGGGTTCGTTGACGAACTACAACAAAATAAGAAACATTAGAGCCAGAAACAAGATATGTACATCTATGCAGATATGGTCTTTAAAATGAACTTACCATGAACTGTTCGCAGCCCAAGATACCTTCCTGGAGTGGGAGTTCTCCCTCTCCGCCTTCTAGCCTAAAATAGATGAAGACAGAATGAGAGCAGGGAAATGCCAATCAACGGGGATGTAACTATTGTAAATTCTTATCAATAACGTTGACTTCAGAAGACAAAATTATCAACCGGGCAATAGAAAATAACTGAAATAGCACAACATTCTAATATGTAAAGAAAGAGAGAAATGCAGGGCATACAACCCCAAAGATCTGATACTTGTTGAATTTGATTTGTTTGTTAAGTTGTGGTTTGGAATTCGTTGTAGAGCTGCTTCACACAGCTAAACCTGCTGCCACAAACACTTCAAGTGGAAAGAAGCAAACAACTTTCAAACTCAAATAACTCATAGCAAATCATCTTGAATCCATAAACATTGCCAAATGAAGTGTGGTATCAAATAACATAGACTAAAAGATGTCACAGTTGATCAATCATCGAAATGAAAAATTAAGGAACATTACCTTCTCCACTGTAATGACACGGCCTTCAAGTACAGATCCATCTAAGTACTTGATACAGCGCTCAGCCTCATCAACATTTTCCATTGTAACAAACCCAAATCCCCGAGATTCTCTTGTCCATGGATCAACCACGAGATGGACATCAGTGACCTGTAAACCAAAGGTACGGAAACTAAGAACACTACAGAAATAATAAATAACTTCCGAGTTACATAACAAATAATTAGGAAAGGGAAATCATACCTTTCCCTCAGCTGCAAAGTGCTTCTCTAGCTCTCTCTTTGTAACCCGAGGCGACAATCCAGTCACATACAAATTGTTCCCCGGGTTCTCCACAGACGGACTTCTGCAAAGCCAGCATCAAAATGCATACAATCAGAAACGTCCACAACATAAAAAATACCAATTAAAATTGTCCAAATGAGAAGCAACTTTGTTAAAGGCACAACCTTGACCTGTATCTCGACCTTGAAACAGACCTCGAAAGGGAACCACTGTATCGCTTCGGGGATGGAGAGTAGGAATACCTGATCAAGTAAAATGAAAATCAACAAATTGAAAATGAATTATTACAACCAACATAGCTATTCGTAAAGGCTACTCATTGGGTTGTTAATGAGTACCCATTAAGACTCATTTAGTTTGATTTCACCTTGCACCATCATCACCACTTCCAATCTCACCTCTATGCTATGGTGATATAAAATTAAACGGATCTTAATGGGTACCCATAAAAAAAGCAATGGGTTGATTTGCCACCTCTAGCTATTGACTAATCATAAAATTTTTAAGAACAGTGCAAGGGACTAGTTCTGAACAAAACGCACCTTGACCTTCTGGAGTACGACATCTGAGATAGAATAACAAAATACAAACAAGAACCCAGATTAGTATTAGGAATAACACGAATACATAATTAACAAAAATCAAAAGATCACCCAAAAAAAAAAAAAAACACAAAATCTCAACTTTTTGTAATTTTTATTACATCATTAAATTCAAACAACCAGATTCTCACATACCATCATAACGCAACAATTAATAACCAGTTTCAGCAACGAAAATGTATAAAATTAAATAAAATTAAAAAATTCCTAAATTTCTCATAAATTAATATCAAATCGCATCGGAATTAGCGTCTACAATACCACAAACGTTAGTTTTCTAGATAAATAGACGTCGCTTATTTAAAAATAAAAATTAATACTTATAAAAACGATCGCCAACAAAATATAACAGAAGAATAGGTGTAAATTTATACCAACAACAATAAATTGAATAATTGAATGAGAAAATCTAATTGCCTACAAGTACAACTATCATCAGATCAGTGAAGACGAAACACCGCGAGGGAACGAAGGCTTACCGTAGCAATCACAGGCAGAGATTAATCACTCTTCACCTTCCTAAATCAACGATCAATCTCTCGCCTTCTCCTCTCGCTCTGTGGGGAATCGCTTTGTCTGAGAACGGGAATTAACGGTGAAACCCGATTGGCGAAAACAGAAGGCCTTATATAAGGAAGGAACACGTAGGAGAAGTTTCTGGAGCCCCGGACGCCAAACCACATTAAAATAAAATTTAATTTACATACGGTGCCAACTTATGCCACGTGCTGACCAGTGATGGTTTTGGTAAAATTGGTAATTACCACCAACTTCTTCAGCTCGTAATCGCTTTCGCAAGTAGCAATTTATTAGAAACATATTGAAATCCAATGTAAGAGTATCTCTAAATGAAATATTAAAATTGTTAGCTAGGTATATATCAGTAAAAAAATAATAGCAAACTCTATCCAAATTAGCCTTTAGTTTCTTAGGTGGTGCTAAGTCATTTGAAGGTAAAGTCTTTTGCTGTCAAATTTATTAAATAATATTTTAATAATTTAATATAATATATAATAAATGTTGTTATATTTTTGAAATATTTGATTGGTTGCTTTAATCATTTGACTCCATAAAAAGATAAAAAATTTATTAAATGATATTATTATTTGACATATCGGGTGAAACAAAATATTGTACAAAATGTCAAATTGCCACATAAGCTATCAACTATCATTTTGATGTTTAAAATTTGACATCTCCTTTATAAATGCTCTAAGAAATTTGATTACATTTTGCGTCAAAGATTTTTATGGTCACTGTGAGTATTTTTAAACAAAAATGTTATTTTTATTAATATTTATATATGTACTATTTTTTTAATAGTGACACGACTACATATTTTGGTCGGTCCTATTTTTATTAAAAAAATGTTACAAATGATGAATAAATAATTAAAAATGTGTTAAGCGTAACTCATTTTAAAAGAAGATGTTAAAATGTCAACATAAAACATAATAGTAAAAAACTAATATTAGTATTTTCCAACATAAATATGAAATTTATGTGGTATGGCATGGATTCCTCGCAAATGTAGTTGGTCAATAAATTAAGGTGCTATATAAACTTTTAAATTTTAATTTTGTATTTAAAATTTGTTATTTCAAGAAACTTTTTAGTGTGCTTAAAACATGCATGGTACAATAATTATTTTTTTTAAATAAACGATATTATTTACATTAAGGTGGAGAAGTGAGATAAACCTCACAATGTGCTAGTAATAACGTAGTTCAAATTCGTCTTTAGCGAGTGGTATGATAAATTTTTGGAGAAATGTGGAATGATAAATTAGGCATGAAAAGTATGATAAATTTTGTAATCAAATACCCACAACAAAAGTTAATTAAAAACAAAAAAAAAACAAAAAAATGGTTTATCACAAATGGTCCATGTGATTGATCAAACTCATTATTTTGATCCCTCACTTTCAAAATCAATCAATGTGGTCTCTGACATTCACCACCCATCAATTTGGTCATTCCGTTAAGATTATGTCAACTACTCTGTTAGTTTGTACGTGGGACCCACAAATCCAATGAAATTGTGACACATGGATTACACAAAATAAGGGTTTTTATCGCAAATAGTCCCTAACATTGATCAAACTCCTCATTTTGGTCATTGAGTTTCAAAAATCAATAAATTTCATAACTTTTACTACCACACATCAATTTAGTCCTTTTGTTAAAATTTCATCAATAGTTTTCATTGTATGCTAATGTGATCCCACTAATTCATTCATATGACTCCACATGGATGAACTAAAAGAAACTATTTTTTTTAAGAGTAAACCAACAAACAAGTATTCTGCATTGACATTTTTCTCGCATCCCACATCCCCAATTGGAAAACAATTCAATCTAGATTTGATAAAATCGAATCCAAATTCAATTCAAATTTGATGGGACTATAACCAACTACAGAGAATGAGGAGTGAGTTCAAGAGGCCAAGTATTCTAGTGGTTTTATGGTACCTTCTTTTTCTTTTTTAGCATACCTGATGAAGATGACAATGACTTTATTTTTCTTTTAGTTTTGATTTTTAGTTTCTTATTTTTACTTTTAGTTTTCAATTAAAAAAAATAATAATCCATGTTGCGTCATATGATTGGATTAGTGGGACAAAAAATATTAACGAACTTTTAATGGAATAATTAAACTGACGTGTGGTATTGAAAGTCAAGGACTAAATTGATCGATTTCTGAAACTCAATGACCAAAATGAGGAGTTAAATCAATGTAAATGACCATTTACGATAAAAACCTTATTTTATGTAATCCACATGTCACCATTGCATTGAATTTGTGGGTCCTAAATACAATCTAACAGAATAGTTGACAGAATCTTGATGCAAAGACCAAATTAACGTGGGGTAGTGAATGTCAGGAATGATATTTATTGATTTTGAAAGTGTGGGACCAAAACGATGAGTTTGATCAATCTCAATGACCATTTGCGATAAAAAAAATAAAAAATAAAACGGTTGATAGTTGATACCAAAGGCAGTGAAAAAGTGACAACGATGACACTTCTTTGAGTTCTTTTGACAACCCATCAAACAAAACCCGCCAAAAACTAAACCCTTCGGAATCGGAATAAAAAAAAATCAAGAGTGTTCGAAAGGTTTTTTTTAACCCTCGAAACACTCTAACCCTAGAGCCCAAAACATGGATCTAATAGAAGCCGCGAATGGGCTCTCATTCTGGATTGGATTCTCTGGCCACAGTGGCCACCTTTGGCTTGAGCCCCTCTCCACTGTTGAAAGCTCCAACCCTGCCAAGTCTCTCCCTAATTTCATTATGGTCAGTTCTCTCCTTCCACTTTGCAATTCTGCTGCCAATTTTGTTTTCTTCTAGGGTTTGCCTTTGCAAAGTCACTCCCTTTTACTTCTTAATTTGCATAAATTGGATGCCATTATGTTTCATTGTTGTGTTGGATTTTGGTATAAGTGCATTTGGAAACTGAATTGTAATGTGAAGAGTGTAAGTTTGAAAGCTTGAATGCTTCAATGGCAAGCAACCAAAGATTGGTTGCAAAATTTCTTTCCGAAAACTGAAGACTAGGAAAGTATTTTCAATTTGTTGTGAGTGATATCAAATCTTGATGATTTGGATAAATTCGACTCTATCTAAAGATCTTTTTCCTTGGACTATTGGAATGGATGAATGCAGATTTATGTGGCTTTCTTTCGTAAAACATTTTGTTAGAGCTTATCGCACACACATTCATAGTCTTCGTGCTAAGATTCAAACGATCAAAAAAGGTGATTCTTCGATGACTAATTACCTCAATTCACTTAAAGAAATTTCTGACAAATTGGCTGTTGTGGGTGAACCAATTTCTGAGTCTGATTTGGTAGCCTATATTCTATCTGGTCTCCCTGATGATTATAAATCATTTGTTGATTCCATTGAAACCAGAGATGAACTGTTACTTCTAATGAACTCCATGGTTTACTTTTGAGCAAGGAAATTTCCTTTCAAAAGCGTAAAACTCGATTAACTGCATCCAATGTATCTACTCCATTTCATGCTTATGTTGCCCAATCCTCTAATAATTATGGTCATAACTCTGGATTCCGAGAGAATTATCGAGGTCGCAACTAGAATCGTACCAAATTCAATCAAAATCACAATTTTGGGGGAAATCGCTCTACTAACCAAACTGGTGGAATTCTTGGTGTTGGTCCATCTTGATTTGGTGGTTTTCAGTTTGGTCAATCATCTTTCTTATCTGGGAAATCAATTCCATGCCAGCTTTGTAACTAGCATGGTCATCAAGTTCCTTATTGTGGGCATCTTCTTCATCTTAAACAAGCCCCTAGAGCTTAGCATGAAGCCTTTTCTAGAGCTATTCTTTCCTTGGGTTCCTCTCCATCTTCTTCAGATACTAGCTTATTCATCAAGAAAGACACAACTATCATCTTCATGTAACATCCCACATCCCCTAGGGGAGTGGATCATGTAAGCCTTATATGCATATTCTCATATTTACCTAGCACGAGACATTTTGGGAGCTCACTGGCTTCGGGTTCCATCGGAACTTCGAAGTTAAGCGAGTTCGCACGAGAGCAATCCCATAATGGGTGACCCAATGGGAAATTTTTGTGTGAATTCCCAAAAACAAAACCATAAGGGCGTGGTTGGGGCCTAAAGCAGACAATATCGTGCGACGGTAGGGTCGAGCCCGGGATGTGGTGGGGGCCCGGGAGGGGATGTGACAATTTGGTATCAGAGCCAATCCCTGGCCGAAAGTATGCTGACGAGGACCTCGGGTCCCTAAGGGGGGTAGATTGTAACATCCCACATCGCCTAAGGGAGTGGATCATGTAAGCCTTATATGTATATTCTCATCTCTACCTAGCACGAGGCCTTTTAGGAGCTCACTGGTTTCGGGTTCCATCGGAACTTCGAAGTTAAGTGAGTTCGCGCGAGAGCAGTCCTAGGATGTGTGACCTATTGGGAAGTTCTTGTGTGAGTTCCTAGAAACAAAACCGTGAGAGCGTGGTTGGGGCCCAAAGCGGACAATATTGTGTTATGGTGGAGTCGAACCCGGAATATGATGGGGGCCCAGGCTAGGATGTAACATTCATCTTGGTTTATGTTGATGATATAATCATCACAAATAGCTCATCTTTAGTATACCAAACCATTATTTCTCAACCACAAGCTATGTTTCCTATTAAAGATCTTGGTGATATTCAATATTTTTTGGGAATTGAAGTGCAAAGGTCTTCCAAAGGCTTATTTCTTCATCAGTCTAAGTATGCTTTGGATTTGCTCAAGAAAACTAATATGTTAGGTGTTAAACCATGCAACACTCCAGTTAATTATTCTAAACTGGATCACTCTAGTACTTTACTTCCAGATCCTACTTCCTACATGTCCACTATTAGTGCATTGCAGTACCTTACCAGGGTTTGACCTGATCTAGCTTTTGTAGTGAATCAAGTTTGTCAACATATGCAGGCTCCAAGAACCATACATTTGCAAGCTGTAAAGCGTATCTTACGATATCTCAAAGGTACCATTGACCAGGACTATGGTTTACAAAAGGTGCTCAGCATCTCACAGCTTAGTCCGATGATGATTGGGCTGGCTACCTTGTTGACAAACGCTCTACAAGTAGATATTGTGTGTTTTTGGGATCGAATTTGGTGTCTTGGAGTGCTAAGAAACAAAACGCAATGGCTAAGTCATCCATTGAGGCAGAATACAGGTCTCTTGCAAGCATTGCTGCAGAAATTACTTGGATTTGCAAGATTCTTTTTGATATTTCATTCCCTTTTCTCAGAAAACCTGTCATCTTCTGTGATAACAAGAGTGCAACATCACTAGCTTTCAATCCAGTTTTCCATGCTCGGACAAACCATGTTGAGAATGATCATCATTTCATCTAAGAGAAGGTTTTTTGGGACAAATTGGTGTTCAACATGTTAGCACAATGTCATAGATTGCTGATATTTTCACCAAGTTTCTTCGGCTGATTGTTTTGCTTCCTTGGTTGACAAGCTTTCAGTTCGCTCCTCTACCTTAGGCTTGAGGGTCTGTGTTAGGAGTAATGAAGGTTCACAATCTGATCAAGGGTGTGAAGCACCACATTAGTACCTTAGTCTACATGTTAGTTAGGGGAGTGCTGAGTCAGCATAATTAGTTAACTTTGGTATTTATGTATAAATACTGATTGTACACAGAATTTTAATGCAACTGAAAATACAGTTTAACAATTCTCTCTCTCTAAAACTCTGATTTCTTACTCACTAAGATACTATTTTCTACATATAGTTGAACCAAAGACAGTGAAGAAGTGACAACGACGACACTTCTTTGAGTTCTTTCGACAGCCCATCAAACAAAACCCGCCAAAAATCAGACCCTTCGGAATCGGAATAAAAAATCAAGAGTGTTCGAAAGGTTTTTTAACCCCCGAAACACTCCAACCCTGGATCCCAAAAAATGGATCCCATAGAAGCCGCGAACGGGCTCTCGTTCCGGGTCGGATTCTCTGGCCACAGTGGCCACCTCCGGCTTGAGCCCCTCTCCACCGTTGAAAGCTCCGACCCCGTCAAGTCTCTTCCTGATTTCATTCTGGTCGGTTCTCTCCTTCCACTATGCAATTCCGCTGCCAATTTTGTTTTCTTCTAGGGTCTGCCTTCTCAAAGTCACTCCCTTTTACTTCTTAATTTGCATAAATTGGATGCCATTATGTTCAAGTGTCGAATTGTCGTGTTAGGTTTTGGTATAAGTGCATTTGGAAGCTGAATTGTAATGTGGAGAGTGTAAGTTTGAAAGCTTGAATGCTTCAATGGCAAGCAACCAAAGATTGGTTTCAAAATTTGTTTCCGGAAACTGGAGACTAGGAGAGTATTTTCAATTTGCTAAACATGGCTGCAACTCGAAATTCGGATATTAATGTATGCGTTGTTTTGCGTGTATCAGCCGCCTGCTTTTCCTAGGGAGACGCCCGGATCGATAAAAGAGTATATAGAGGAGAAGTATCTGTCGCTGAGATTGGATGACGAAGTATTTGCATCCGAAAAGGTTGGGAGGCAGTGGGATTTTGACTGGTTTGATAAGGCAGATGTTCCCTTGGAGCCATCACTGCCGCGCTGCGTTGTGGTTCCCACGTGGGAATTGCCATTTCGGCGCCAGAAGAATGGGTCGGCTGAAGGTGAATGGGAACCTAAATCTGTGCAGGTATGTGGTTCACCCAGTGTTTGTGTTTACCCACACATGTCGATTAGCTTAGCGTGGGAAGTCAAAAGCACAATGGGGGTATATATAATTCATTGATTGTTCTAGATGCTATTAGAATACAACCTAAATCACCAGGAATTTTTGTTCTTTAGGGTTTTTTGTACTGTTTTAGTGCTACATTTGTTACCCTTGTGTTTCTAAGTGTGTCCCAGAGTTTGCTTTTATATTGGTTTAGGTGGATGTGTCAGAACTTATAGTAGGAGCTCGAGAGTCTGGTTCATTGCCACGTTTGGCTGGACCAGCTAAGGATTTTGTACGGGGAAGCATCAACAACCGCCCTTTTCGTCCAGGAGGCTTGGATGATTCCCAATCTCTAGAAAGAGTTGTTCCTGATGGTGCTTGTAATGGCGAATGGGTACGCGAACTTCTGGTTGGTGGCTCTCCTCAGGCTGTACCTCCAAGCTTTAAGCAAGGATTGGACCTTGGTGATCTGAAGGTTAATTTAATTGTCATCTAGATTGAAAGTTGTAAAAATATAAATTATACATAACATAATATTGATGGAATAGCTTTTTTGGAAGGCCTATCCATGCTCGTGGAATGTATATAAGGATCAAAGTTCCATGGAGAGCACGTCAGATGAAAAACTGGTCAGTTTTGCTTCTCTCTCTCTCTCTCTACTGAGTCATAGTTTAAAAACTCAGTGGTTCCTCCTATATTCTTTTTATACTTCTATCCTTTCTATATTATAATTGTCTCTTATCTTAAGTTAACAAATGTTTTATTTTTATGTCTTGCTAGTATTCGCAGAGTGGGTTGTCTGTACAGTTTGATGACCTGTTCAAGAAGGCTTGGGAAGAGGAAGTTGTTGAATTTGAAGGAGATGGTATGTATAAACTGCTAACTGGATACAATTTGTTTATAATGTTTAGAATTTTATGGGTTAAGAGTAAGAGCTGTAACTTAATTCACTGGGCCTTGATGCTTAGGCTTATAAAATCAGGGCAGTCGTAGGCCAGATTTAGAATATTTCTGCTTTCAAATCAGCTCCGGTTAACTTGGCTCTGTTAGGTTGAGATTGCTTTGATGTTTGTTCTCAACTAAGTGTAGAAAGTAGATTATGCAGAACTGTGATACATTTCAAGATCATGTATCCACATTGGATTTCAGCTTCTACTAGTTGCAGGGTTAATAAACTATGCATCTATAATAATTCATAAAGTGAAAAGTTAACTCTATTCCCCCTGCCTATCAAACATCAACTAGGGTTGTGGATTATGTTGCAAATACTTCACAGGGTAACTTTGAACAAAGGACAATTCTGTGAGCAGTCTCTTAAGTGTTTTGCTTTCATTATTTTTGGGCTAATGTGGATGCCGTCCACAAAGGTCAATTGTCAGGATCGGAATCTGTTAAGTCAGAGGATGAAGCAAAGGAGGTTGATGTTGCCATCGATTCTTGTGAGCCTGAATTGTCTTTGTTGGATGAGCTTTTGTCAGTTGAGGCAGGAGAAACAAAGTCAAGATCTAATGGAACTGGTGAAGATGATGAACAAAATCCGAAAGTGGTATTTAGTTGTGAAGTAACAGTTAACAGAAAATTTCTAATATTTCCACATGTCATGTTTCATGCTTTTAACTGAAACTTGCTCACTGCTATATTTTTATTTTTTAACTAGTTCACCATTGGCAGGCTTGGGCTATTAGTGGAGGTACTGAATATATTGCACAGAACTTTCATGATCTTGTTCCCAACAAAGCAATGGATTTTCCTTTTGAATTGGACAAATTCCAGAAGGAGGTATCGGTCAATCCAGACTCTCTTCTGCTATTTTTCCATTAGAAGACTGATTTATTTTTTTTCTTGTAAAATTCTTTTAGACCAAAATTTATAGATTGATTAGTTTCACGTAAAAATGGTAGCGGTAGATCGTTGCTCAATGATTAGTTTTGAGGGATAAAATTCTGATATTTAATTACTAAGCTTGGTTTTCCTTGGCTTGTAGTTGAGCTCATATCCCTTTAGCTAATACAATTTAATTATAATGATGAAAAAAAAAATGATCAACAGTGGATTTATACATATACATCACTCTCAGTCTGTTTCAAAAGTGGGATGTTGCGGATGACCCACAGGCATTGATTTTACTGACTACATAATGAAGTCAACATGGTTAAGTGCGTTGTACATTGTTGTCATGTAGAGAACAGGGCTAGATATAGGTATATTGTTGGGTGAGTTATACTTGTAGTGCTATTGAGAAGGATCAAATTTAAACAGTTGTGTAGCTACTTAATTATATTATCCATATTTTCACCATATGCATTAGAGAGGGCAGTCCAAACAACTTTATATCTTCTTCTTTACAGAATCTAGATGTCATGATAATGCAGCTTCTCATGTTGAAACTGTCATCAGACTTTTCATGTGACAGTAAATTGTAGGATTTTGTGGACGAAAAAAAATTACACATAGAAATCGTTCATATTTCTAAATCTACTTTCCTCCTTTTCTCTCACGTTATAGATTACAAATTATTTAACATTATTATCTTAAGATTGCTTTGAAATTCTGTTTTATACCCTAAATAAACTTTCCTCCGCATTGGGATGTTTACAGGCTATTTATTATCTTGAAAAGGGGGACTCGGTATTTGTGGCTGCTCACACATCAGCTGGAAAGACAGTTGTTGCAGAATATGCATTTGCTTTAGCATCAAAAGTACACCTTGAATCTATGAGCTCGCTGTTTCTTTAATCATATATATTTGGTTTCTTTGTCGATTCTGACCCTTATGTTAATTTTGTGCAGCATTGCACCAGAGCTGTGTATACAGCTCCTATCAAAACCATCAGCAACCAAAAATATAGAGATTTGTGTGGAAAATTTGATGTTGGACTTCTCACTGGTGATGTTAGCTTGAGGCCAGAGGCTTCTTGTCTCATTATGACAACCGAAATATTGAGGTCAATGCTTTATCGCGGTGCTGACATAATACGTGATATTGAATGGGTAAAAGGCTCATTTTCTGTGATATTCTTTTGAACAGTAATTTCCCACCATTTTGTTGGTTAAGTTTTGTATTTTGTTTTCCCCAGTTTTTTTTTAATAAGCAAAAATATTTTTTTGCTACTCTTTCTGCATCTCTGTGGGAGATAGGTTATCTTTGATGAAGTGCACTACGTCAATGATGTCGAAAGAGGTGTTGTTTGGGAAGAAGTTATTATAATGCTTCCAAGACACATCAATATTGTCCTCCTTTCAGCTACGGTACTTACTTTTTCCTGATACTGTTGCCAATCTCAACATGAATGAAATATGCAAATATCATGAATGAAATGTGCAAATATGAAGTATGATTATCTATAAAAGAAAAGTATAAGGGTTTAAGTTTGTTGATCACTATAGTCTTTTATTTGACAGAATAAATTATTGATTAGGCATTTAGGTGATACAGCAAAGAATTTCTTAAAAGTTATTGTTTCTTACTTTGTACTACTAGAATATATTAGGATCAGATGATTTAGACCAAATAATTTGATTGATAATAAATGCTATGGTTGGAAGAACGTACCTATTATTGTAACCTGGGTAGCAAGTGGATTTGCTTGTTTACCTTACCGTGGTGCCTACTCCCTTGTATACATCTTAGGAGTGCCTATTATCAAAACTTTGGAATAACTGTTGTTGCTCTTAAGCTAAATTCTCAGCTTCAGTAAATATATTTGGAATTTGATATGTGGACAGTTGGTCTTTATTTTCCCCTGCCCCTGTTTTATTATTTATGTTTGCAGCACAAGATGCATTGCATTACGTATTAATTATGAACTCGTAGGTACCAAACAAAGTCGAGTTTGCTGACTGGATTGGACGGACAAAGCAAAAGCAAATCCGTGTTACCGGGTAAGCATGAATCTTTGTGGCATATGGATTTATTTATGTTATTTTGGTTATTTTGTGACAGTTCAAATTATTTGAAACTCTCTTGATCTGTTTTTGTCTTGTTGTTCAAACTATTTATATAAGGATGTGGCTCAAAGGAAATTTGAATTGCATTGTTGTCAACTTATTTACACGATTTTCATATTTGAGAGTATAATTCTGATATCAGGACTACAAAAAGACCAGTCCCATTGGAGCACTGTCTATTTTACTCCGGAGAACTTTACAAAATATGTGAAAGTGAAAGCTTTATTCCCAAGGGGTTCGAAGCTGCAAAAGATGCATTTAAGAAAAAGAATATGAGTTCTGCCACTGGTGGTAGTGGATCACAGGCACCAGCTTCAGCTTCTCATGATGGGACTCGATCTCAAAAACAAAGTTCAAACTGGGGCGGAAAACAGAAGAAGCAATCTGGTCCCCAAAATTCAGGGAATTTCTCCCGAACGAGAGGAGAAAATCAAAACAAAAATGGCATGAACAGTTGGGGTTTAAGAAGATCAGATGTTTCTTTGTGGTTGTCACTTATTAACAAGCTCTCAAAGATGTCACTATTACCTGTATGTTCGAATATAATCCCTATGGCGCATGCCTGTTGCTTTCAATTCATTTGATTCTAGTCATTCATGGAAAGAATACAACTACCACCCGCAAGGATTGTGTAGTTTTTTTTCCTCCTATTAAATAAAATATAAGTGGAAAACTCAAAAAATAAAAATTAGTTTTTTCTACTGAAGTAGAGTAGTTTTAGAAAAACAAGAGGAAAGCACCGCGAAATGTGTTTTCTGCATTAGTTTCATATTTAACAGGGGAAAAAAACATTGATTCCTTCCATTTTTTTCAGCTGTAGCTTATACGAAAGTATTGTCAATAGTCCATGGCGAGATTGGAATTTCCACCCAATATGTAGGAACCAGAGAGTTGTTGCGTTATTCTTGTTAAGCCTGTGTTAGTAACTTAGCGTTACCTTCTCTTGTAGTAGTTATAATTATGTAATCTTGGTTTCAATGTCTGCCTAGGTGGTGGTATTTTGTTTCTCAAAGAATCGCTGTGATAAGTCAGTTGATAGTATGTATGGGACTGACCTTACAAGTAGTTCTGAGAAAAGTGAGATTCGTGTTTTCTGTGACAAAGCATTTTCGCGGCTAAAGGGATCTGATAGGACTTTACCACAGGTTCGGTTGCACGCTAAATATTTCTTTATACTTAACCAGAAAAACCTTGAGGCTTGACATAATATGACTTGATATTCAGGTTGTCAGAGTTCAAAGCCTTCTTCATAGAGGGATTGGTGTCCATCATGCTGGACTGCTTCCAATTGTTAAGGAAGTTGTGGAAATGCTTTTTTGTCGTGGAGTGATCAAGGTATTTCACTTCTGTATTATTTCTGTGTTGTGACATTCGTATTTCGATTTTCAAAATGATACACCAGGTACCTTTGATGATCTTTAGTGGTTAACAAAAATATTGCAAATAGTTGTATATGTGTGTTAATAATGACCATTAGAGTTCAGGTTTCACCATTGTTGTTATCGCATTTGATTGAGTTACGCTCATTTTTTATCTATAATGTTTTACTGCTTATCTCTGTTGTTGTAGGTTTTGTTCTCAACAGAGACATTTGCAATGGGGGTTAATGCACCAGCTAGAACGGTGAGTTGTGTTATGCAGTTTTCTCAAAATGGGAAGGATAATTCTGCTACAAATATAAAAAAAAAAAAATGTTATTTTGTCCTTTGGCGCATATTCTATGTATCCGAATTCTTTTGTTGAATTGGTTTTCTACTTTTTAATTTTGAATTGATTAACATCAATCAATCTGAAAAAACTTCAAAGAAATAGTCGTACAAGTTTAGAAATAGTCCTGTTGGCACAAATGTTTGCAAATCTGTTGACTGAACTAAGTATTTCCATCATTTGAGGCTACTCCTGTAAGATCTTCTACTTTGACATCTTATAACGTGGTCATGTAGAAGTCTCGTTAATTCAATTCCAACATTAAACTGATTCGCTTGATGGTTTTGATTTCATACTTGAGTTCTATACTTTTATGTTCCATTAATCAGTATTTCATTAAAACAAGAAAGAACATAGTCTCTGACACCTAACTAGAGTATAATTTTCTGCAGAGCCACTTCATGTCCTATACTAGTTGTGGTTTGTTTGTATTGATGAAACTTCAATTTTGACAAACATTTCTGATTTGCCAATAGAATATCTTGTAAATTTACAAGTGGCTTAGTGACAACCGACTGGGCATCTTTATACACGTTTGCTCTGTGTTGGTTGCATTCTAACATTCTTTAAGGGTTTTGCAGGTTGTTTTTGATACATTAAGGAAATTTGATGGCAAGGAATTTAGACAATTACTTCCAGGAGAATACACTCAAATGGCAGGGCGTGCTGGCAGAAGAGGACTTGATAAAATTGGTACAGTTATTGTAATGTGCCGTGATGAAATCCTAGGAGAGAGTGATTTGAAGCATGTCATAGTTGGAAGTGCAACCAGGCTTGAATCTCAGTTTCGGCTTACCTATATTATGATCCTGCATCTCCTTCGTGTTGAGGAACTGAAGGTACCTAGTTACTTCTTTCATACAAATAAGGAAGGGAAAAGGATTGCAGATCAGCATTTTACCAAAATTGAATTAACATCCCAAATTCTAGGAGCTAAATATAATGTCTGCATCTTATGGTATAACCAATATATGCCTCTTGTAAATAGAGTGGCCCAGAATCAGTAATATTTCAACGAGGCTCACTAGGAGGGGAAAGAAAACCCGTTAGGTGCTGCTCAGGCTGCATTTAAAGTAATGCCCATCATGGCCCCACTGGGTGAAGGAATAGCTTATGGATTTTAATCTCATTCTCACAGTATTCTATCAGCAAAAGCTGATTTTTCGTAAAGTTATAATGATTGTTCCATTTAGTTAATTCTTTATTTATGGAGAATACAAGTCTTCTTTTCATATCATAAGTCCGTAAGGTTTTAGCTCAGTCTGCACTTAAAATATAACAATCTTGGGTATATTGGATAAAGGAATGGCTTCTGCATGTTAAACGGAGTCTCACGGTTTTCTATCAACTCACATCGATTTTTCCTTTTAAGTTATTCTGTGTTTATGAAGAATACAAGTCTGCTTTTCATATCGTAAGTAAAGGTTTTAGCTCTGCAGTGTAAGTAACTCCATTTTAATAATATTGGTTGGGACTGTCACTGCAGGTGGAGGACATGCTGAAAAGAAGTTTTGCTGAGTTCCATGCTCAGAAGAAACTACCAGAACAGCAGCAACTTCTGATGCGAAAGCTTGCTCAGGCTACAAAAACTATCGAGTAAGTTTATGGACTTGTATAATAATTTAATTTGTATACTTGTAGCAGCATATTAGCATTTATGAATGATATAAAAAAAAAAAATTGATTTTTTTTTAAACAATGGCCGATGGGTTGTCCTTGTTGATCAGTTTAGTAGATGTGTAATGTGGGAATCTCTATGATACTAATATCAATGAAATGTGAGCAAATTAGATGCTGTACTGCAATTTATTTTTTGATGTTATTTTTTGCCTTTCATCACATACAAACCTTTGTGTTGCATGGATACTTTGCATGTAGATGTATAAAAGGTGAACCAGCTATTGAGGAGTATTATGACATCCACTCGGAAGCTGAGAATCATAACACGGAAATATTGGAGGCAGTTATGCAGTCTCCTGTTGCCCAACAATTTCTTACAACTGGGAGAGTGGTAGTCATGAAATCACAGTCAGTGAGTCCCTTACATAGTTACACATTTATTCCAGTCATATCCTAAACCATTTGTTTTTTTATATTAAGTTCCCCGTCCTTGCCCTCCTTCAGGATCAAATTGTAGTATTGCTCTTCGGATTAGTGTTATTATGCAGTGAACATGCTGTAGCAATATGTGTTACTAACTGCTAGATATGATTCTTTTCCTGCATGACTTTTGGTGATTCTTTACGTGATTTGTGGTTACTGATATTATGCTGGCATCTGATTTATATCTATAAAAAAATAACTCAAATTCCAAATATTATGGGTATGCTGATACCGTATCATGCTTTACCAACAGGAGCGGGACCACTTGCTTGGAGTCGTCGTGAAAGCACCTTGTGCTACTAATAAACAATATATTGTTTTGGTGCTGAAACATGAACCACCGCCGCAGACTCCACTGGGTAGTGGTAACTTGCAAGATAGCAAAAGCACGGACTTTCGACAAGGGTTTTTTGTGGCACCAAAATCTAAACGTGGTCTTGATGAAGATTATTGTTCTGGTGTCAAAACTCGGAAAGGAAAGGGTGTCATCAACATAATATTACCACACCAGGGTTCTGCTGCTGGGGTGAGCTTTGAGGTTAAAGGAGTCGACATCAAAGATTTTCTATGCATATGCAATTGCAAGATAAAAATTGACCAAGTTGGGCTTCTTGAAGACAATAGCAGTGCTGCTTACTCCAAGACAGTTCAACAGCTGTTGGACACAAAATCCGATGAAAATAAGTACCCTCCAGCCTTGGATCCACGTAAAGGTAGATCTATCTGTCAATTCAAATTCCAAATAAGAAATAAGATTCTGGGCAAGTGCAGTTGTATCATTACAGAATTCCCTTCAATCCCAGATAAATATACACCTTAATGCAACAGTGCAACTATAGAGTTGCGATGCATGCCTTCTTTGGTTGATTTTTGTGCTGTTGGAAATTTGAATTCACTCCTTGATTTGATATTCGTTTGTCCCCTTTTCTTTCTCCTTTCTGTTCAGTTGTTTCTGTTAGGTTCAAAATTTAATTGTTGAGAAAGCCTTCTAGCCTACTTATATAATAGCTTGCATGTTCTCATTAATTGTTAAAATGTGCCCAACACTTGGGATAAATTAAGAATTGTTAAAGCTGAACTCGCTCTTAAAGCTGACTTTCATTGTGGTGACTCTGGTTCAGATCTGAAGTTGACAGATATGAATCTCGTGGCAACATACTACAAGTGGACTAACTTATTGCAAAAGATGGCAAAGAATAAGTGCCATGGATGTATAAAGTTGGACGAGCACAGTAAGTTAGCAAGAGAGAAAAAGAGACACAGTGAGGAAGTCGATGCTCTTAAGTTTGAAATGTCAGATGAAGCACTTCAACAAATGCCAGACTTTCAAGGCCGGGTACATTTCTACAATGCGGATGATATTTCTTAGTTGCTTGTGGCTTGTGATAATTGTCTTAACACTTGTGATTCATCTTAGTAGTTTAGCTTTGTATTTTCAGATAGATGTTCTGCAGGAAATTGGATGTATCGATGCTGATCTTGTGGTTCAAATAAAAGGCCGTGTTGCTTGCGAAATGAACTCTGGGGAGGAGTTGATAGCCACAGAGTGTTTGTTTGAAAACCAACTGGATGACCTGGAACCAGAAGAAGCGGTGGCGTTGATGTCTGCTTTTGTGTTTCAGCAGAAGAATACTTCTGAACCTTCTCTTACTCCAAAACTGTCTCAGGCCAAACAGAGGTCATTCACTCCCATCATCTGCATACAAAACTTTCTTCTCTGTGCCAAATTGCATGCTTAAATATCGTGTTTAATACAAGGATTTGGGTAGTCTACTTTATGCTTACATTTAGAGGCTGCAATCGACCAGTAGGTCTGGCCGGATTTGGCATAGAATTTTTACTTCTCGGTGTCTCTGAGCACATACTTGTTATCAGATATGAGATGCTTATGGAGTCCTGGCTTGGGTGCTGATAATCAAAACTTTGGTTACATCATGCTGCACATGCCATAATTTCCATCAAAATTGGTTTCTGTATTATCCTCCTAGTTTCAGCACACTATGACAAAGAAAAAGAACAAATCTTGTTCCCGTTCCAGAGTAAACTCAATTTATATAATTATTCATTTCAGGTTGTACGATACAGCAATAAGACTTGGCCAGCTTCAATCCCACTTCAAACTTCAAATAAATCCAGAGGAGTACGCTCGAGAGAATCTCAAGTTTGGTCTTGTTGAAGTCGTTTATGAGTGGGCGAAGGTATTTATCTGAGAATTTCATCAACTCTTCCTATGATTTTGAGTGATTGGTCTTACATCCCCTTGTTATTGCAGGGCACTCCGTTTGCAGACATTTGTGAACTTACAGATGTTGCTGAAGGAATGATAGTGCGAACCATTGTCAGACTTGATGAGACGTGTCGTGAGTTCAAAAATGCTGCATCGATTATGGGTAATTCTGCTCTGTACAAGAAAATGGTAACAGCTTCAAATGCAATAAAGCGCGACATTGTATTTGCAGCTAGCTTATACGTCACCGGAGTTTAACTGCTTCTCAACTTGAAGGTACACCTCTCCACTTCATCCCTGTTAAGTACTGAATAGGAGGATCTGGAGAAGCAGACATAACCGTTTGTTTAATTGTAAATTAATTCCCCCCTGTTCCACATCTCAATTTCCGCAAAGTTCTCAATGTCCGGTCATCGAATTTGTTTTATACCTTAACTGATTCGTTCTGATAACAGTTCCAGATGTTGTAGAACTACAGCAGGACATCAATGTGCAATTTTAGTTCAGACAGGGAGTTAACAAGTGAGATTTTCTTTGTTTTGCTTGTGCTAAATGTTTCTGTGCCGTTTTGGAACGAACTTTATTTATTCAGACACGCCTGTAAGTAGGCGGGCACATACCCTGATCACTTGGCCTAACCCACATTCGCGAACATTTGTTTTGCTCATAAGTTGAAAACAAATATTGAACTTCCTCTATAGAAGGAGCATAATACCAATGAATGAGAAATAGTGATGTACTTATTGGCAACACTGAAAAGTGAAAACCCCAAATTGCAAATTCACAATAATATTATCATACAGACTTAAAATCTGCTACATTAACACACTCCCAGTCCCATCCATCTTAATTGTCACTTCTCCTTGGCTTGCCTGAATCAAAAGCCACCTGGAACAAAAAGCAAACACACGATTGAGTTAGACCACCAACAAATGCAAATTGGTTAGTTGACTTAACTGTCATCCGCGCTTCATAGAAAGTCATTTTGCACTCTTTCATATACAAGTACACATTTTCGTTATCATAAAACAAATAACGAGTGACGGACTAGTTCTGAGTGCTAATAACAGTTAATTGGTAAAAACGTGCGGGGGGTTAAACTGAATATACTGTATTGGCAGCAGAAGCATCTGGGATCCAGTCATTAGTTGCTGGGTTGCACTGGCCAGAGGCATGGACATCGGTGTCGGAATCCGGTTCCAAACTGTAGCGGTTGTCACTTTTGTTGGGCATTTTGATGAACCCAGTTCCTGTGGTGTGGTGCTGCTTGTCCGTTTCGTTCAGGTCCTTGTAGTAGTCTGTCTCCACAAACTCCTCACCAACCTCACTTCCGTTCAGCACTATCTTCTGCTCACATACAAAAATAATTTATTATAGGAAAGAAAATGAATCCGACAAGCAAGCGTTTGTAGTCCAACGGTTAGGATAATTGCCTTCCAAGCAATAGACCCGGGTTCGACTCCCGGCAAACGCATATCACCCTTTTTTGTTTTTTTTTTTTTTGTTTTTTGTTTTTGTTTTGCCCTAATCTTGTATTAGGTAATGTATTAGATTTTTTTGTCTAAACGAAATTATTACAAAAATATAGCTTCGTTTTGACATAAGTAGCTCTTAAGTGACTTTACGCATGCATCTTACAAACTAATTGCGAGAAAAAAGGTATGGTGCTAAATGATTATCGTTAAATTGCAACAATTAGTGAACTATAAAAGTTCATTGCAAAACCAACCTGAGAATCGCTTTCGAGACGGTGGAACTCAACAAGTTCGGGAATTTCGTCTTTATTTTTCAAATCGTCCACATACTTTGATGAATACTCACTGCGTTGAGGTTTGGAGTGATGCTTGGGAGTCACTCCATCGAAGTACTCTCTCGTCTTCGACTCGATCTCTGCCTCTTCCTCTCTCGACAAATGAGCGTCACTCCTGTTTGGCCTCCCACAGCACTCCATTTTTCTTCTTCTTCTTCTCTAATCTCTTCTGTATTTTCCTACAAACTTTTCTTTCTGTTTAATTGGGTTTTATATTAAAGAGGGAGATATTTTTGCTTACCTAATTATCTTGGTGACTTGAAGAAATTGTGGTGGGAAATTTTTGGACCAAAAGTATCCAACTTCTAGGATGGGAAATATCTCAGTGATCTTATCTATTTGTCCCTTGCTTACTTGGCATTGTTAGGTGACAATTCAAGTTGGATTTTCTATTTTTTCTTCTAGATTTTGAGCATTTGAGGTCCCGTTGTCTTTAACTTAGATCATTAGATCTTTTATGTCACTTCTGGGGGAGGTTTAAGGGAGATTTTTCGGTATGTCCAGAATATGATACGATATACCACATGTTATCACATAACTAGTGGAAAGTTTTTGTTTTTATTTTTATTTTTTATTGTACCTCCAATGGTATAATTACATATGGTGTATCACCTGTTTTTCGGACACACTAAAAAATCTCTCAAAAGCTCAAGAGATACCCGCTCCCAATTTTTATGCAAACTTTGAACAATTTTTATGGTGCAAGGATAATGTGAGTCAATCTAAGTCTTTAAATTGCCAAGATGAATGCAAGAATTCTTGCAACTCAACGACATTTGTCGCGCACACACTCTTAAATTTCCTGAGAAATGAGAGGTTTAAACTTCTATCGTGAATCTGAAAGTGCTTTATAACTGAAGTTATGAGTCCTACAAAAATTAGTTGGGAAAGAGAAAAAAGAAGAAATGCATTTGGTTTTAGCTTAAAAATTAGACTGTTGTGATGCCCACCGACCCCATACGAAAAAGATAAATGACAAATCAATATAAGATGAGTAAAAAAGTACGATGGGTAAATAGGCACACCGGTCATAATTTTGGGCAAAAAAACTTTATTGGATTATTTCATGGAACTTACGATGAGTATCTGCCAAGTTATGTTGCATTTTGTCTATTTTTATTTAGGACTATTGAGTGAGGTTTTTTTATTGAACACTTGTTGTGCACCATAATGTCACATAGAAGAAATAGAAGAAGAACGACAAAGGAAATAAGAAGAAAATTAACAAGTAACTGTACAGAGGGGGTTGCACAAAAGAAGCAGCAGTTTGAAATTTAGTATTTTGACTCAAATTTTCAATTTGTTGTAGTTGTGTATAGGAGTCGTATACAAATACACAAATAATACACATTAAGGTTATGAAGTTATTGGAGTCATGAGCAGCTAATACCCTTATATTGGCTCCGCCACTAAATGGGCATACTAGCACTCACCATTAATCACATAATAAATTTAGCTAGAGGGGGGAAACTTTAGCATCTCCAATGGGAGTCCTACCACCATTTTTAGGACTCATTTAGGAGTTTTAGAGGAATATTCAAGTCCCTAAAAGAATATTGTCTAAAATGAAAATTCCTTATAGTATAATCCCTAAATATAGGGACTAAAATATTAAAAAGTTATTATTCATTTCATTGAAATATTGTAACCATTGATTTTTCAAGAATTAAAAAAAAAAAAAAAAAAAAAAAAGGCAAATGACAAGTTGCCCCACTTGGGCGGGTTCGAATAGAACTGGCATTTTGGACCTAACCTGTTAATATTAGTATTTTGGTAGATGCTTAACGGGTCAGGTCGCTAAAGGGTGAACCCGTTAAATAATAGGTCATTTTGGGTCAATTCGTCAGACCCGTTAGCACCCATTATAAATTATAACCACACCTTATCTTTTTCCTATTTTCCCATCTTTTTTTCCATCATCGATAAATAATCTACTGCTTCATTGATTCATTCATTTGATTAGTTCATGGCAATATCTCCATAAGCATTTCCGCCGCAAGAATGCAGGCCCTTAGCAGGGGCCTTCATATTGCCCAAGCTCTCCAACCAGACCCTCCTCCGCTCCTTCCACCATCTCTCCCGAGAAATCTCATCCCTCAGTCTGTATCCATCCTCTTTGAAGACATCATTTACAGCTCCACTGCCGTCTTTTCCCACTCTGCCATCCTCTGCTCCAGAGGATCCAAACCCGTCTTGAAGACTCCTCCAACAGCAGCCGAATGTGGCTCCTCCTCCAGACCGAGTATCTAGCAAACAGCTTCCACGAGCTCACCCTCGACCTCTCCACCTTAAGGAAGAGTTCCAGAACCAAACGGAGGAGAAATCCAAGTCGTAGCTCCTTGTCTGTTTACTATATATCCGAGTCCCTTTTTCATTATTAGCACCCTTTTATACATCCTTGCAGTTAATATGTGTAATTGTATTGGAATGCCTAAAAAAAAAAAAGAATGTTAACCGGTGAAATAGGTGATCCGTTAGCTTAATGAGTCGGGTTTGGGTGACCCGTTCGCTTAATGGGTTGGATTTAACCTGATCCAAACCCGATAAACCCAACCTGTTTACAGGTCTAGGTTCAAAAAACAAGGAAAAAAAACATAAAGAGCAGCACCATTCCCACTTAAAATTAATATGGAGTCCACTATTTGAGTCCATTTATGTAGTCCTTATATTGAGAATTCTTATGAGGTATCCGGCGAGTTTCTATGTATTCATATACTTTGAGAACTTCAATTTCGGCACATTGAAAATCATTTGTCCCTATATTTAAAGACTATACGGTTATAGGGACTCCATTTAGGGTCTCCATTGGAGATGCTTTAATCTTCTTTCAAATTGTCTTCCAATCAAATATGTCACATTATTTTTCTAGATTTTGTATTGGCAAATGTGCCACGAACGACTGAGAATTTGACCATAAGTGAGAAATTAGCCATTTTATAAGTTTAGGAGGGCTCCAAACTAAATTGAAATTTGTCGAGCAACATAGCTAAAATTTTCTCTTAGTGATGCAAGGAGACTTGAGAACTTTTGTGCTGCATTTCAAAGTGTCATTTGATTCCTTTTTGGTTTATTTAAACCAAAAGCTAGAAGAAAAAAAAAAGGAGTTTTAACGAAAAACATACGGTACTGTTCACTTTAACGAAAAATCATATTTTTATATTAAAAAGTCAATCTTGGTACTATTCACTTTACCATTTATTTTGTTCTTATCATTAAAACTCAAAGTTTTAAAGTCATTTTCATTAGTTTTCCTTAAAAAAAAATGCAGTTGTGCAAGAGGAGAAAATGGCATGCATTAATCATTTTCGTTATATATTATTAGGCGAGTTTCATTTAATCTACCAGCTAAAATTGTCTTAAAAATCAAACTCATTTAACAACTAATACAATTTT
Organism: Pyrus communis; assembly: GCF_963583255.1. Lineage (NCBI taxonomy): Eukaryota > Viridiplantae > Streptophyta > Magnoliopsida > Rosales > Rosaceae > Pyrus > Pyrus communis. Next base: position 22,424,132 of record NC_084810.1, on the reverse strand, counting down.
GAACTTAGCAGTGAGCAAATCTTGCTCAAGTACGGGCTACTGTAGAAGTGTTTTTTTTTTTTTTTTTTTTTTTTTTTTTCAAATCATAGCGATAATAAGAGATGGTGGAGCTCGTTTTAAAGTGATTTTAAAATGACTTAAAAAGCTTTTGATGAAAAGATTTTTGGATCTTTGGTAAAAATGCAACTAAATCTTGAAAAACGCTTCAAATACTTTTAAAACTAAAAAACATTAATAAAAAAAACAGTTTTCAAGCATTTTAAAAGCGCCTAATGAAAAATGATTTTTCCACAAAAATTAACGCATTATATATAGAGTTTAAACCCCCTTCTCTTTTCCATGATGTAATCTAAAATGATAATTTAGAATTTAACTTTCATGCTACGCAAGTAACGCAACATTAAATGCTACGAACATTGGATAACATGAATTCACAGGACCATAATAAAAGCAACAATTCAAACAAATGCAGACCACCTATGGCTTGTATTATTCAATACTACGAAACATGAAAAAAACCTTCGATAATTTGGCTTGTGATAAAACATAAAAAAACTAATCTCTCGGTTTTTTTTTATTTTTTTATTTTATCCCTTTTCAAACTTAATTTGAGTTTTTCCTGTTCTGGACACTATGATTCAGTTCCAGTCATCTCTATCAAATTGAAAAGGACAACTTTTTCATGGTCAACCGTCCCTCCAAATCCTCACCGTACAAATAGAAATATCGCACACGTGTATGGTAAGGGGACAACTTTCTTCACATGCACGTGCCCCTCCCCGTACTCCACAGTGGTATCCTTACTCTGAATCTGTGATAACCTACCACCTTACACTAAATAACGCCGTTAATTTTCCCGTAACTCAGAAAGAAGAAGATCGTCGCCGTCAACGGCAGCCGGGACAGCCTGTTCGCCGTTCCGCTCCACGGTGATCCGTTGCCGGTTGGGGAGCTTCAGCAAACACGACTGTCACTGAGTCCGATAGGTCAGTCTCATACAGCTTCGTTTTTTGTTTTTAATTAAGTAGTTAATTAATTAAATAAGCTATCTTAAACGGTGGTAACAATTTCTTATCCTGCGCACCCACCCCTCACTCAAAGCACTGGTCTGCGAATCTGATCTTGTTTTCTCAGAGGCTGAGAAGTGCTGAAGGCAAAGAAGAAAGGGGAGAAAATGGCGGGAAAGGCTTCGAATTTCTCGGATCTGATTCAGCGAGTGGCGGCTTCTTGCTTGCTCCATCCACTCGCCGCCGGCCGCTACGATTCCTGTGATTCACCTGTGAATCGACGCGCCGGCGATGAGGAGGACGAAATGTACGAGCACGAAGCCGGCGACAAGCACGACGGAAAGGAGGAAGACGAAGACGATGAAGTGATTGACGGGGGAGGTTTAGGGGTAACGGTTGGGGAGGATCGGGGGTCGACGAAGGCGAAGGAGGTGGTGGAGATGGAGATGGCAATGAGGGAGGTGTTCGACGCCGTTGCAGCGATGAAGAAGGCGTACGTCAGCCTCCAAGAGGCCCACATCCCGTGGGACCCGGAGAAGCTCAGGGCAGCTGACGCGGCGGTGGTCGGTGAGCTGAGAAAAATTGGGGTACTGAGAGAGAGGTTCCGAAGAAGGCGTTGTAGCGGCGGCGGAGAGCGAGTAATGGCGGGGAGTATGTTGAGAGAGGTGGTGGCTCCGTACGAAGCGGCAGTGGACGAGCTGAAGAGAGAGGTGAAGTCCAGAGAGGTCGAGATCCAGAACCTCAAGGAGAAGCTAAACGGCGCCGTTAACGGGTCCCACTCGAAGAAGGGCAAGTCCGTGTCCAGAAGAAAAGTCGGCTGCATCACTCTAGCCGAAGGTACACAGTAAAATGTCTCTCCTAACTGTCTTACCCTACGAAGTGACAATTCTGCCCCCCTAACCGATTGCTAATTACAGTTGCAGTATCTCCGGCGCCGGAGCTGTTCGAGGCGACGATGAGCCAAGTGAGAGAGGCATCCAAGTCGTTCACGTCGCTGCTCCTCTCCCTCATGCGCGCGGCCCACTGGGACATCGCCGCCGCTGTGCGATCAATCGAAGCCGCCACCGCCACCACCGGCGGGATCAACACGACGTCATCGGTCATCGCAACGCAGAACGGCAACGCCAAGTACGCGCTGCAGTCCTACATTTCGCGGAAGCTCTTCCAGGGCTTCGATCACGAGACGTTCTACATGGACGGCAGCCTCTCGTCGCTGCTCAACCCGGACCAGCACCGCCGCGACTGCTTCGCCCGGTACCGCGACTTCAAGGCCATGGACCCCACCGAGCTGCTCGGGATCCTGCCCACGTGTCAGTTCGGGAAGTTCTGCTCCACCAAGTACCTGGCCGTCGTCCATCCTAAGATGGAGGAGTCGTTGTTCGGGGACTTGGAGCAGAGACGACATGTCGTAGAAGGGGGGCACCCGAGGAGCGAGTTTTACGGGGAGTTTCTGGGTCTGGCGAAAGCGGTGTGGCTGCTGCACTTGCTGGCGTTTTCGCTCGACCCGCCGCCGAGTCAGTTCGAGGCGAGTCGAGGGGCGGAGTTTCATCCGGGTTATATGGAGAGTGTTGTGACGTTTGCGGGCGGGCGGGTTCCGGCGGGTCAGGTTGTCGGGTTTCCGGTGTGTCCCGGGTTTAAGCTTGGGAATGGATCAGTTATTAAGGCTAGGGTTTATCTGATAAATAGGAATTAAAGTCGTTAATGTGGTGGGTTTAAGGCTTAGGTCTCTAGTGAATAGCGTGGCTAATGTTACTAGACTCTAGTTCTCTGGTGTTGAGATGTGTCACTACCTGCTATGTAGCATGTGTAACTGTTATTGCCCTGTTTCATTTAAACATAAATCGCTCTTTTATCAAATTTGAAAATCTTTTAATTGCGGACAATATTGTATTCTTCTATTATCGTGTCGTGTCATAGTTAGATAACTAAATAATCTTTGATTTCGGTAAATTTTAATAAGGATGATCTCTTAATGATAGCTTAAAAATGATCCGTTCAGATTATAAGTGATATTGTGAAGTTGATTCAAATTAACGATCAGTTCAGAATAAATTTTGAACATTTTAAGATGCAATTTAATTCTGAAGAATGAGTATGATACTTGCATATATTTTATATAATCATTATCTAACGGTCATATATAATTTATGTAAAATATGTATTTAATGCAATCCTTCAATTCCATTCCTTTTATTCCCTTGAACTTTTTAGATTCATCCAAAGTTGAAAAAAAATAAAAATCTGGTGAAACCAAAAATTTCTAATTCAACTTGTGGATGTAAATTTCTATCCAAAGAGAAGAGCTTATGCACAATTCATATCATTCACTTCCTCTAAAACGTTATTTAAACGAGGGTCTTTAGGATTACTCAAATCATATAAAACGTTTTAGGCAGTGCAATCAACAACATCCCTACTTAGCTGATGCCACAAGAAAAATAATTATTTGGTATATTAAATTTCAAATGGCAATGCGAAAATAATAATAATATTTATATAATTGTTTAGTATGAGGGTGGGACTTGGCGCAATAGAAAAGTTGCTCTTTAGTGACCTTTTTCGGGTCCAAGTCGTGGAAACCTCTTTGCAAAACAAGAGTAAGACTGCGTACGATAGATGTTCCTCCTCCAACACTCACAAAGTGGGGAACCTTGTTGGCTTGGGATCGTCCTTTATATAATTGTCCAGTATAGCTGAAGGAAGAAGGGTACAATGATATGTGTCTCCCTTTCGAACTCTCCAATCATACAAAAATATAAGGATTTTATGCCTAGAAGAAATTTAGGAGGAAAAATGAATCTTTAACAATCGAAGAGGGCCATTCCAAAGCAAAAGCTGTGTCTTCGTGCTTTGTGGTGACTGAAATCAGACGAGCATATTCATACCCGGAAAACGTTCTTCGCCTGCCATGGAGATCATACATGAGCAAAAGGGCATCATTACAATGGACAAGTTAGCAGATTCGAACATGAAACACCTACGCAATTGAAGAGACCCTATCAATTCAATCTTACTTGCTCTAGCACTAGAAACATAACCACATTCCAAGATCCTAGCCGACTGAAGTTTGGGAGGAACCCCTTATAGAAGGCCAAAAATCCCTGCAGTACGTCATGAATTACAAAACATTTGAGGAAGCTGATGACAAAAATCCATGTAGAAATTTAGCCTCGTTGGTATAAAAAACTTTGAAGGGTTATGAGTCTAATGACTTACAGAACCAGAGTGCACTTACGAATTAAAACTGAAAAAGCATACCTCGTACTTCAAAGTTTTGACAAAGCAATCAAAGGTGTTTTTGTAAGTTGAATCTCCCATCATTCGAGATTTCACCTGGAACATAACAAGGAAGGCGTCCAAGCCAACATTGCCTTACTAGCTCATCCACTAAAAAACTATATAAAATTGTTTTGTACAATAAGAAAATGTCATCACAATCTTTCACTAGCAAACCGTGGTTACAGCCTGCACCGAATAATATGTAATGCAGGCCATGCTTCCATCACAGAGCCAACATTCAGTGATGACTTAAAACTCAAGAACACATATAGCATGCGCTTATCAATTCTGTTTTTCTTTGTTAGGTTGGAATATAGCATGCACATTTATCATATGATTTTCAATATTCTTCAGTTTTATAACTATTCTTTACAAGACACTACACATGAGAGAGAGAGAGAGAGAGAGAGAGAGAGATTTATCATTTGATTACTTTTCTTTAAATTTTGTTTTAATTTTACAGTTCTGTTGTAGTTTCCATATGTTGCAACCATTTCTTACATCTCTTCCGGTAGCATTCAATCCTAAAAACCACAAAACTTGATGTCACAACTAATTAGTTGCAGAGTGCATACCACATCAACAGGAGAGCCAATAGAAACTGCAAAGAAGCCGGCACCCAGACCAGCTAGGAGATGAGTTAAAATATTGTCTGTGGACCCTGGAATTTTCAAAATTGTCTGCATAAGTATGAAGAATCAGGAATCATTGGGATTATTATCCTAGATATAGCAGGTTAGATTAACTTGAAATTCATAAATATAACTGCATTTAAGAGAAGGAATGTTTTGAGATTACCTCCTTCACTTGATCATAACTGGCTAGTTCAGCAGCATTTATAATAGCATTCCGTGCTACATTTGGCCCTAGCCCAGTCCAAAGGGCCCCTAATCCTTCCTAAATGTTAGACAAACATTAACCAAAAAATGTAAAACAGATGAGCTGATATGTATCCAAGAAAACAGGACGAAGAAAAACAATGTTCTACGTTAAGAAAATAACCTGTCTAACTATAGTAGAATAAGCATCTAAGGATCCAGTATATCGCTTAGGAACTCCAGCTGGTAATTTTCCTTCAGCTTGAAGTCGAACCTTCACAAGGTCAGTTGGATTAGCCACTATGATTGCCAGAGCACCTGTTAACATAGAAGTACGCGAAAGAGCATGCAGTTAAATTAGTTTTTTTTCAGATCAAAATGCAGGGAAGATAACAGCAATAGTTCCGGCAACTTCAGATATGTTAATGAACAGCAAGAGTTCCGGCAACTTCAGATATGTTAATGAACAGCAGGTTGCATGAAATCTAGTCTTGAAATATGGTTTCCAAGTACACTAACCAGTCAATAGAGCTGCAAGTATTTTGTGGAATATAGGAAAATCTCCAATAAAAGCACTGCCAATAAGGAAAATTTTGACCTGTTTCAACGTTCAGTTTATGGATATGCAGAATGTGTCACAAATAAAGCATCAAACAAGTAATTCGTAATTGCATTTATGAAATAAAACATATTTGGAACTCACAGGATCATATAATCCAATTCTCAAGCCTCCGTAAATACATTGGCGCTGTAATCCTGGAATTATGCCATTCCAAAGTGCTGCTAAGCCTTCTTCCCTAGCGATTGTAGCCATAGTACCCAAAAGGCCTCTATAGTTTGGTGTGCCAGCTCCATCCCCTGGGACTGCTTTCTTTTGTAGCTGGAGCCTGACTTTAGCGGTGTCTAAAGGAATGGTACAAAACTGCACAATATTCATGCAGACACCGTTATACACTAAACTTTGATTTTTATGCACACACATGATGTTGAGACCTTGTAGTTATAAGGCCATCAAATTGTACTTAAAAGTGCTTAAATTGTTCAACAAAGTCTTAACCACCAAGATAAAACTAATTAAACCGATTCGATTCTAGCATAACATTCGCCATTCAACCTAACTTGTTCCATCTTTCGATCCTAGTGTATCGGTTTGTTCACATTAAGCCACATTATGCAATTCTCCGAACCATCATACCAGGACTAAATGTCAAGTACAAAAGAACAGCAGCTACCCTCAAATTTTAACTTCATATTTCCACATACATTCCCACAAAATTGGAGACCAAATTTCGCATTGATCTCAATCAAAACTCAAAAAACCCAAGTAAGAAATCACACTAATTGCGCTAAAACACAGAGATTAAAGCTAAATGATGATAAAAAATGCCGACCCAGTAAACCAAATTTCAAAACTAAGAAGTAAACAACTAACATTTCAGCAGAAGGATCATCGATTACCTCAGCGAAGCAGGCAGCGAAAGCACTGCAGAGGAAAGTTTGCAAGAAGGAGATCTCAGACCTGGGGCTGAGATCTGCCATTGAACGGCGCAAACGAAAGCTTCAAAAGCAAGGATTTTGGGGAAATTGGAGGGAAATTCAGAGGGATTGGGGGGGATTAAGGTTATATAAAGAAGGTGGTTAATTACGAAGGAAAGGAACTAGGAAGAAGAAGGAAGCTTTTTGCAATTGCAAATTCGCAACTGAGTTTTTCATTTTGTCACTCGCATTGCTATTTTCTTCATCGTTTTCAATTGTATTAGTTTAATCATTTGGGGCTTAAAAAGGGATTTTGTTGCTTAATTTGATTCTCTCTTTAATCTCAATAAACTTTATATTACTTCACAATTTAACGTCAATTTTTGTATTAACATTATAAACGTTGTATAAAAAACATAAAGTAATAAGGAATCTATAAAAAATCTCTTCAACATTCCTCCTGTTTTGGTTGGTTGGGTTTTGATTTTGTAAGTTTTATATTTTCTTTGGAATGATTTGTAAATTTATTATTATATTTTTCTAGATCAATTCAAGAAATTGTTAAATCATTTCAACAGATAAAAAAAATACTTGGGGTTCCTTTTATATAAAGAGTTATTTCTTTTTAGGGGTGTGTTATCTACACACCTTATTTTACTTCTCACACATCCTTTGATAATTTTTGTCCGTTGATCTTCTTTAATTCATCCGATCTGACGGGTGAAAAATCAAAAGGTATGTGAGAAGTAAAATAGGATGTGTGGATATCACACCTCTTCTTTCTATTAGCAAATTTACGCACGTCAGTAAACTATGTTAGTCTCTCGATTCGTGTTCACGTGTGCGACAATAAGTTGTAACTCTAAAAGTAAAAGTATATTTGATTTTTAACAAATTTATTGTAACAAAATTTTTTTACATGTTTCGCGAGTTAAGAAATGCTAACACTTAAATATATAAACTTGATAAAGCATAATTACCATAAAAGTTTCAGCTTATGTTTGACTTGATTCACCATTCTACATCCACGTTGTCCTCCCACAATGTTTACTTAAACAATCTTTGTTTAAAAATCACTAGTAGAGAGCTAAAGACATTTTACGACAGTACTTTTTACCTATGCAGTCCAATTTGTGCCACCGACTTTAATAATACTATATCGGAGTTACAAATACAATAACGTTGTTTCTTTAGCTTAGACATGAGTATTAAACCCATACTAATATTTTGTATTCGATTCCTCTTTCCTCTGTTATTGCTTGTACATTACAAGAGAAAAGAAAAAACGTATAAAAAATACAAGTGACTTGCAGCTCAATAGGTTAAGAGCATTTGTCATTACACTCGAAGTATGTTCAAGTCTTTTAGATATTAAAAATGGGCCTGAAGGTGCAATGTTTTTTCTATATGGGCTATCGGTCACGGGCCTTCAAATTTGTACAGTTTTCTTCTGGTCAGAAATCAACCCAAACAACTGAAGGTGCACGAATAATTACCCTGTACCCTCAAGGCACGCAGTCACTCCCCTTCAAAGTCCTGCGCGGGAACACGAATCCATCAAATCCCGCCAATCGAACCCGAAATTCCCAAACACGCCTTCCCATTTCCCCCCACTATATAAACCCTAACCCCCACTCCCTCACTCAAACCCTCAAAATCTCCCCGCCTAAAAAAAACCTAGATTCCCCAAATCAAACAACCCGAACGCTTCTACCGACGACCCGGAAACAATGTTGGAGCTCCGACTGGTGCAGGGGTCGCTGCTGAAGAAGTTGCTGGAGTCCATCAAGGACCTGGTGAACGATGCCAACTTCGACTGCTCCTCCTCCGGCTTCTCCCTCCAGGCCATGGACTCCAGCCACGTGGCGCTCGTCGCCCTCCTCCTCAGATCCGAGGGCTTCGAGCACTACCGCTGCGACCGCAACATCTCCATGGGCATGAACCTCGGCAACATGTCCAAGATGCTCAAGTGCGCCGGAAATGATGACATCATAACCATCAAGGCCGACGATGGCAGTGACACGGTCACCTTCATGTTCGAAAGCCCCAGTATGTTCCTTCTTCCTCTTCCCCCATTTTTGTATTTGGGGGTTTTCCCCCAATTGATTTGAGTTATTTGGGGTTAAATAATTTGGGATTTTTTTTGCTATCAACTTAATTATTGGCTGTTAATTTTCTTTCTTTATTCTTTTTGTAAATTGCTTCTCTTGTATGCAAGAAATTATAAGAAAGCAAACAGAAACATTTTTTTTTTTTTTTTTTTTGTTTTTTCAAATTTCTTTTCATGAATCTTGAAATTGATACTGGATTTAATTGTCAGTTTCGCTCTTATTTGGTTAACCTGCTAATGTTTGGATTGCATTTAAGTAAATTCTGTTAATTCCGTGTTTGCCAATGTTTATTAATTCGTACCTCATTGATGTTCTACGATAGAGGCTGTTATTCTTTACTTGTATGGAAATATATATACACTCATATTTGGAGAAATTGAATTGTAAGTGATGAAAATTTTACTGACATCTTAATAAATCATCAGGAGACATTGTATCCGGTAGTTGTAATCGTTAATTGGAAGTTTTGCAAACAAGATTTTGGTTTTGTAATGGTTTATTACCATGCCCCAATTTTAGATTTCTGTTTCATGTATTTGTTTGTCGTTTTGATTTTTGGGTGATGGATCACAGCACAAGATAAAATTTCTGATTTTGAGATGAAGCTGATGGATATTGATAGCGAGCACCTAGGAATTCCGGAGGCAGAATACCAGTCTATTGTGACGATGCCCTCAGCTGAGTTTGCTAGGATATGCAAGGATCTCAGTGGCATTGGTGACACAGGTACTATTTTTTCATCAGAGGATTCACGGTTATCTAAATGTGGTGTGTTTGTGTTGTGGATTTGTGAGTAATGGTTCGATATTGCTTGCAGTTGTGATATCTGTGACCAAGGAAGGTGTGAAGTTCTCCACAAGAGGGGATATAGGCACTGCTAACATTGTCTGTAGGCAGAACACTACAGTTGACAAGGTATATCGTCCTTACAAACGGATTAATTGGCAAGCTGCTTGTCTTTTGGTATTTTAATGCAATGTCTAACTTTGTTTATTTTTGTTTCTGATTTTTGGGAATTGCAGCCCGAAGAAGCAACGGTCATAAACATGAGCGAGCCAGTGTCGTTGACATTCGCTCTGAGGTACATGAACTCGTTCACAAAGGCAACCACATTGTCGAATACAGTCACAATCAGCTTGTCTTCTGAACTTCCAGTTGTGGTTGAGTACAAGATTGCAGAGATGGGCTATATTAGGTTCTACCTGGCTCCGAAGATAGAAGAAGACGATGAAGGCGAAACCAAGCCAGAAGTTTGAGTGTTCACACCACATCATCACCAGCATACTCTTTTGCTGACTTGAATTACTCGGTTTAAAAATCCAAGTAGCGGGATTTTCTCAATACTTCTCTGTTTGAGGTTTTTCTTGCTTTCTCTGTGACAATTAGTTAGCAGATGTGTAGTTTCGGAGTTTTCGAATCCGTTCCGTTAGGTAAAACAATGTTGTTTCTCCTGGTTTTTTTAGTTGATTTGTGGGTTGCATAATTAAGTTTAGTCTGCTAACTTACGTGGAGAGTCAAGGCACTGGTGTGTTTTGTTACCAAGAAGTTAGTCAAATTGACAAAATATCCGAGAGCAGAATTTAACACCAGGTACCAGACGATTGACACGTCATCTCTTGCAAATGCAATTGCTATTCCAACTACATCCTCCTTCAAAAGAGCTGCAGGGAGAAGAATTGCGACAGCTACAGGAGCAGTGTACATGAGCAGGTTCATAGAATTGCAGATTAATCAACGATTGTTAGTTGTCCACGCGAGTGAAAACTAATACTTGCAAGATTCGTTTTCTCGTATTTCTTGTTAATAAATGTCAAAGTCAAATTAATTTTTGGTAACAAGCAATTCAAATTAATTAATTTTGTGCACTTTCTGTTGTTTTATTTCAACTGACGGTGCGAGGAAGTAGTGTCTGTCAACTAATTTTGTCATGCTTAATTTTGATTTATTTGACCTTAGTCACATGAGATCAAGGGCTCATTTGACGCTCATAGAAAAAAAGCACTTACAAACAAAATTTGCTTTTTTCCAAAAGCATTAACGTACTACACTACGCCCATGTCTAGAACACCTTAGCAAACTTAATTACAAATTCCATACTGCTCTTTACTCAGAGAGAAAACAAAGAAGAAAACACTCTGATAGCCAAAACAATGAAGCAGAAGGATCGGTGAGCGGTGGACCATGTTGCTGAATATTTGTGATGTTAAAAGTATAAGCCGCGGCCTTTAGATGAAGAATATGAGAAGAGAATTGTGAGGAGAAAACCTGAGAAACGTGATCAGTGATTGCCTCCAATCTTCACCAGCATAAAATGTAGACCTGGCAATTTATTACACGACACGTTAACACGACACGTAAACGACACGAAAATAACGGGTTTCGGGTCAACACGATAACTAATCGGGTCATTATCGGGTCACACGATAATAACCCGTTAATAACGGGTCCTTAACAGGTTTACACGAGAGTGACACGCGGGTAACCTATTTCGACACGATAAGAAAAATGCTATTTTGATGATTTTAATTTTTTAAACTACTAAAAAAAACTTACTATAAAATGAAATAGATATAATGAATATGTATATATTGTTTATTAATTATTATTCTATTATTATTCTATATAAATTTTAAAATTTAAGTTTTATTTATTTATTTATTTTTATAGTATATTATAGGCAAAGATTGAGATTAAAAATCATAAAACACATTAAAAATAAAAATATCAAGTAATTTAAAAATACCAAAAACATAAAAAAATTATAATAATTAATTTCCCGCCTAATATATCAAGAGTTTCATCCATTTCCCACCTAATGTTTGGGAAATTTTGCAACCTATATCCATCCATTTCCCGCCTAATGTTTAACCCAAAGAAAAACAATAACCAGCTTTTTTTTTTTTTTATATCTCTTATAACATTTTAACTTGAATAAAAATAAAATACGTAATAAAAAACATAAATGTAATTTTATTATTAAATATCATCACATACTAATTGAAACATAGTCTAATTAACACTTAAAATATATAAATAATTAATATATTTATTCCAAGCCATCAAAACGATAAGATTCACTAACGCTTAAAGTTTATTTATACTTTAATTAAGTATAACATTAATGCGTATCCCATCAAAATGATGAAAGTATGAATAAACTCTTACGTATTAGTGAATTTATCGTTTTCACAGGATACGTATCCTACAAAACTAATTTCAACAATCCAACCGTCAAATTTGTTTATACATGCTTCGAGATCGCATACTCCAAAAATTGCAAAAAACAAACATTAAGAGATGAAGTAATGAGACAAAACTTTTCAACGGTTATAAACGAAAAATCATTATTTAACGGTTGTTTTAGCTCCGATTTTGATGACTTTTTACAGCTACACTCCTTGACCTTATATGAATACAATGAATGAATTCGATCTTTAATTTAAAATATTTCCACTAGTGGATACCACAAATCTTATGTTATCCTTAATGAAAGTATAAATAAACTCTTAGTGTTAGTTAATGTATCGTTTTGATGGGATATGCATCCTATCAAAACTAATTTCAATAATCCAACCGTCAAATTTGTTTATACATGCTTCGAGATCGCATACACCAAAAATTGCAAAAAACAAACATTCAGAGATCAAGTAACGAGACAAAACTTTTCGACGGTTATAAACGAAAAATCACGATTTAACGGTTATTTTAACTTTGATTTTGATGATTTTTTTACAGCTACACTCCTTGACCTTATATAAATACAATGAATGAATTCGATCTTTAATTTAAAATATTTACACTAGTGGATACCACAAAATCTTATGTTATACTTGATGAAAGTATAAATAAACTCTTAAGTGTTAGTGAATCTATTGTTTTGATGGGATACGCATCTTAGAAACTAATTTCAACGATCCAACCGTCAAACTTGTTTATATATGCTTCAAGATCGCATACGCCAAAAATTGCAAAAAACAAACATTCAGAGATCAAGTAATAAGACAAAACTTTTCGACGGTTATAAACAAAAAATCACGATTTAACGGTTATTTTAACTCCGATTTTGATGATTTTTTACAGCTACACTCCTTGACCTTATATAAATACAATGAATGAATTCGATCTTCAATTTAAAATATTTACACTAGTGGATACCACAAAATCTTATGTTATACTTGATGAAAGTATAATTAAACTCTTAAGTGTTAGTGAATCTATTGTTTTGATGTGATACGCATCCTACGAAACTAATTTCAACGATCCAACTGTCAAACTTGTTTATATATGCTTCGAGATCGCATACGCCAAAAATTGTAAAAAACAAACATTCAGAGATAAAGTAATGAGACAAAACTTTTCGACGGTTATAAACGAAAAATCACGATTTAACGGTTATTGTAACTCCGATTTTGATGATTTTTTACAGCTACACTCCTTGACCCTAAATGAATACAATGAATGAATTCGATCTTCAATTTAAAATATTTACACTAGTGGATACCACAAAATCTTATGTTATACTTGATGAAAGTATAAATAAACTCTTAAGTGTTAGTGAATCTATCGTTTTGATGTGATACGCATCCTATGAAACTAATTTCAACGATCCAACCGTCAAACTTGTTTATATATGCTTCGAGATCGCATACGCCAAAAATTGCAAAAAACAAACATTCAGAGATAAAGTAATGAGACAAAACTTTTCGATGGTTATAAACGAAAAATCACGATTTAACGGTTATTGTAACTCCGATTTTGATGATTTTTTACAGCTACACTCCTTGACCCTAAATGAATACAATGAATGAATTCGATCTTCAATTTAAAATATTTACACTAGTGGATACCACAAAATCTTATGTTATACTTGATGAAAGTATAAATAAACTCTTAAGTGTTAGTGAATCTATCGTTTTGATGTGATACACATCCTACGAAACTAATTTCAACGATCCAACCGTCAAACTTGTTTATATATGCTTCGAGATCGCATACGCCAAAAATTGCAAAAAAAAAAACATTCAGAGATCAAATAATGAGACAAAACTTTTCGACAGTTATAAACGAAAAATTACGATTTAACGGTTATTTTAACTCCGATTTTGATGATTTTTTACAGCTACACTCCTTGACCCTAAACAAATACAATGAATGAATTCGATCTTCAATTTAAAATATTTACACTAGTGGATACCACAAAATCTTATGTTATACTTGATGAATGTATAAATAAACTCTTTAATTGTTAGTGAATCTATCGTTTTGATGTGATACGCATCCTACGAAACTAATTTCAACGATCCAACCGTCAAACTTGTTTATATATGTTTCGAGATCGCATACGCCAAAAATTGCAAAAAACAAACATTTAGAGATAAAGTAATGAGACAAAACTTTTCGATGGTTATAAACGAAAAATCATGATTTAACGGTTATTGTAACTTTGATTTTGATGATTTTTTACAGTTACACTCCTTGACCCTAAATGAATACAATGAATGAATTCGATCTTCAATTTAAAATATTTACACTAGTGGATACCACAAAATCTTATGTTATACTTGATGAAAGTATAAATAAACTCTTAAGTGTTAGTGAATCTATCGTTTTGATGTGATACGCATCCTACAAAACTAATTTCAACGATCCAACCGTCAAACTTGTTTATATATGCTTCGAGATCGCATATGCCAAAAATTGCAAAAAAAAAAAAACATTCAGAGATCAAGTAATGAGACAAAACTTTTCGACGGTTATAAACGAAAATTTACGATTTAACGGTTATTTTAACTCTGATTTTGATGATTTTTTACAGCTACACTCATTGACCCTATATGAATACAATGAATGAATTCGATCTTCAATTTAAAATATTTACACTAGTGGATACCATAAAATCTTTTGTTATACTTGATGAAAGTATAAATAAGGGTAGATTTTTTAAATATCTCATGAACAATGTTATTTGTTTGAGTGAAAATTAATAATAATAAGTGTGAAAAATGTAATCACACGTAATGAAAAACTTTACAACTTTCATTAAGGGGTCAACTCCGAAATTTAGTATGTATATACTAATTTAATATTATGTTTTACATTTTTTTGGGTCAAATTATGTTTTTCTTTTCAGTTTTATTGTTTTAAAATATAATTTTCTTAACGGGTAACGGGTCGGGTCATATTACCTGATAATATTAACGGGTTGATTTCGGGTCGGGTCATATTACCCGTTTACTTTAACAGGTATTACACGACACGACCCGTTAAGCTATCGGGTATGACACGAAAACGACACGAACACGAGAAACACGACACGAATGCCAGGTCTAATAAAATGCATTGTCCCCAAGTTCTTCCTCAATTCGAAGCAACTGCAACAAAACTTGGCCCATCAGTTTCAAATCATGTATTTGTCTGTTCCCAGAATGGTGGACACGGAAACTGAATCTTAAATAGAAGTTTACCTGGTTGTACTTGGCCAGCCGTTCGCCTCTGCAAGGAGCACCAGCTTTGATCTGACCTGTTGAGAGACCAACAGCTAAGTCAGCTATGAAGGAATCTTCAGTTTCACCACATCTATGAGACATGACCACTCCCCAGTGGGCATCCTTTGCCAGCTTCATCACTTCAATGATCTCGGTCAATGTTCCAATCTGGTTTATCTGATTTTGAATTGTAAAATTATCAGTTGCCTCTCCCTCATCTCTCATCCCAAAAAAAGCCATAACAGTAAATATCAGTATTAAAAATATCTCAAAACCGTTAAAATACCTTTATGAGTAGAGAATTGCAGGTGGACTCCTCTATAGCTCTCTTAATACGCTTTGGATTTGAAGTTATCAAGTCATCTCCAACTACCTGAAAAACCATATAGTCTTCCAGTTCAGACACTAACCATATCTCAGGTCTAAAGGAGAAAATACATGAGGCATCCAATAAAAAACAAACTTTTATATAGGCAGGATTCTAAATTGCTCAGCGACAGTCATAGGCAAGCCAACCGAATTATTCTTACAAGTTACCGACAGACGAGGTTGGATATTTATGATAATATCTAATAAAATTTGCAGTGTACTACGGCCTTAAACACAAGGATGTCAAACAAAAACAGTTACAGGCCCATATCTATCTATTTACTTCCTACATAGTTTTCTGTATGGAGGAACAAAACAAAAATGATCAATCCCTTATCTGGTCAAAGCTAATTCGACAAAGAATGAAAGCACCAAGATACTAAATAAATATATCTCAGGAACAAAAGAAAAGTAAACAAACCTGACAAATTCCAAGACTAGAAAAGCGTTTAGTGTGTTCCCAGTCCTCTTTATCAAACGGATCTTCAACTGACACTATTGGGTACTCTGACACCCCAAACACAGGGAAGGCAGAAAAGGTAAGTTACAGTGCAAAATTGCAAACCAAATACACAAACATTGAGAAACAGAAAAGGAGAGACTGACTTACCACTACAAAGTTCTTTATACATCCCAATCATATCATCAGCCGACTTGAAATTTTGTCCCTTATCCGCTGATTTGTAATCCAGATCGTACTTTGTACCTGTATTCATGGGGAAAACAGAAAGGAAAATATTGTCATTAAATTATACATGAATTCATGTTGTTTTTGAAAAAGAATATAAATTTTAATCATTACTACAAGATCATTTAGCCTTGGATTTCCATCAAGAAAACATAAAATGCAATTATTTTCCCAAATTGCTGTTACAGAAAAAGACCAATTCTCAAGAAAGATCCATCACCTATGCAAAAGTCAGTAGCAGCAACATCAATTGCTAGTTTGATTTGGTCTTTATAATCTGTTCTACATATCGCCTCTTTTACAAGATCCAAGACTTCTTTAACACTGCCAAGAGATATAGAAATAATTTTAAAAATGGCATATGTTCTAATTAGTTCAGAAGTTTCTCATAAGGCACAAAGTAACAGCCATTGCAAACAGCTTAAAAAAAACCTAAAACAATGTGTTTTAACGCATTTTAGGAACATCTAAGATGATTTTCCTTTTCCAAAGACTTATATCTCATTTTGGGAAGCCGTCATGGGGATTCATGAGGCAAAGAAATTAAAGAACACTACAGGTCACACAAAAAAGACTTGCCTCGAGATGTTGGGAGCAAAACCACCATCTTCACCAACGTTACATCCATGTGCACCATATTTTTCTGTAATAACAGCCTGCTCTTTTTGTAAGCAATAATAGTCGTCAACAAAAACAATAATAGTTATCAATAAAACTGAGAGAGGCTACTATGAAAACAAAGTGGGACATAATGGCATCGCCTTGTTCACATGTACAGAGAAAGGTCCTTTTCCAATTTCTTATGCTCATGGGATGCTGAGCTATTGACTTGATTATTTAAGCCAAATAAATTCCATGCATACTCCTATATTTGCCACTTGCGAGCAGCTATGAAGAGCCATGAAATTTATTTCAAGGATTACCATAATGGCATGATAAAACTGAAATCAGTACATACTCAGATATTTAACATTCGGAAAGGCACAAGTCACTTAAAATTTGGATGAAGTTTTCACTTTCAGAGCTAATTTTCATTGTCACTAATCTAGCTGAATATTTGTTGAAAATCTGGCACTAAATAAAGCTTTTAGGTCAAATTAATACTTACTAAAATAAGAAAAGTTGCGTTCCGGTCCATTGCAGTTTAAAACACAACAATGTGCTATATACTTTGCCACAAAAAATAAGGTTATTGCTTGTAGGAAATGAGTAACTCAACAGGTCTCATAAAATGGAAAAAAGATTTTTTTTTCTCATCATTAAAAGCATAGACGGAATGTAATCTCCAAAGTCAACAGTTGAGATGAAAAGTACCTTTAGGTGATGATAGGTTTCAGATCCCATTTGCAATGCCTCCTCAAACTTGCTAGCTCCAATTGGGAGAATCATAATTTCCTAAAAATTTCAAGTCAAGTTTAATTATAAGGACATGCACACAAAAATTTGAAGCGTTCATGCTTAAAAAATCTATATTGAGACCTACGTAAGCAGCTTCAGCAGGCATATAAAAAATTGTTATAGGAGGAACCAAGGAGAGCATTAAGCAGTCGTTACTGACACAATCAATTCATAGAGAAGTATTTCACCAGTGAATTCGACTGTAGTCTCCCAATAGCCAATTTCAAATATTTAAAATGTTAAGCTCATTTTTAGTAAAAATGCCACACTTTCATGATGTCAACACAAGTTACCCACATCAACCAAATGATCCAAATATTGAAACCCCTCTCCCCGCATACATTATAACCGAAATAAAAGAATTGGTAAATACATATCTATAGATTCAAGCTTACCAGAGCATACCTGAATGGCCAGATTATTCCCAGCACGCTTTCCTCCACTAATAACAGTAAAAGCAGGGACAGGCAGGGTCAGGTGGCCTTTTCCAGAAAGGTCAGCAATATGTTTGTACAGTGGAACCTGATGTTAATCTTTACTCAGACACTTTCGAGAAAAAAGTATACAAATTTTAGCAATACTAATAGAAAAATAGTCATGCCCGACTACCTCCTTTTGAGCAGCTCCAGCTTTGCAAGCAGCAATTGACACAGCCAATATGGCATTTACTCCAAGTTCGCTCTGATAGATGATTTGATTATAATTATAAATCCAAAATCATAAATAAAAAGTAATATTACAAATGCTTAATAATAATAATTTATATTTTTTATAGCTAGACAAGGAGGGTCATAGCATACTACCAGACAACATACTAGATAACAGAAATGCAATTTCCTGAAAGCACCGATATATATTAGCAACAAATTCTCAAACAGCTCAATTACATCAAGTTGCACTGAAAAACGAAAAACGTTACCTTCTTTTCTGTTTTATCGAGGGCCATCATTGCCTGATCAATCTGAGACTGAAGTGTAGGATCCATACCCACCAATGCTTCAGATATTTTCTCATTGACATTCTTAACAGCTTTACTCACACTATTTCCAAGATATAATCCTTGTCCCCATCTCGCAGTTCAATAGCCTCGTACCTGGTTTCAACAAATCCCCCCCTTGATGATTGTTCTCAGAATCATATACTTTTGAACGAGATTGACCTCAAATAGCATTGTCTACTAGAGGCATAACAAATATAGTTACTTAATAGCAATGCTCTTGATCAATGCAATTACAAATCAATTTCTGAGTCATACAAAGCATTTCTACACGCAATTGTACAAAAAATTGCAATTCAATTGAAGCAAAAGGTCTTGTGTTTTCGAACAAATACAATTCTCGGCAGCCAAACAACACACACACAAACCACAGAGAGCTTACATTCCAGAAGCATCAGAGCTAGGAGCCGAAGCACGAAACATTCCTTTGTTAGTGTGGAGGTCGACTTCAACGGTAGGAATTCCTCTGCTATCGAGGATCTGTCGAGCTTTGACCTTCGTTATCACTGAAGGAACCGCTTTCTTCATATGATTCGACTGCGTAATTCAATTCAAGAACAAAGAAAAACAACAAAATCATTTCACAGCTCAAACAAAACCAATCAAGAAACTACAACTACCCTTTCTTTCCAAAAACTTTCCTGCATATTCATTTTCCGAGTAACCAAACAGAATCACAGACGAGAGCGAGAGCAGAGATTTACGATGAAGAGGACGGGATCGGAGGCCTTAGCCCTAACGGCGGCATTGACGGCGTCTTCGATTTTCCGAGAGAGCATGTATTTATCCAAGTAATCTTGCACCGGCATTTCTTCTTCTTTTTAATTTCGGTCGCCGGCCGAAACAGCGGCGGTTTTTAGTTAGCCTACAATCCGACCTGGTCTGACTGAACCCGTTTGACCGGGCATAACCAAACTAGCCCACGATTCAACCCGTTTTCAGTGTAACAGGCCTACTATTCGACCCGGCCCAACCAAAACTCCAATATGGGACCCAGTCCAGATTCGTAAACCTGATCACGGGAAATGAAAAATCTGTATTTTAAAAAAGTTACCGAAAATTACAAGCTAAAAAATATCATATTTCAGCATCTGTCTTCTTTCGACTTGACTCGATTAAAAAAAAAAAAAAAAAACATATTTGCCCGGTTGATTTTGTAGCCTTTTCAGCTTGAATTAGTAAGTCTTTAGGGTTTTTTACACCTAGTGCCCTAAAGCCTTATGGTTTAAGAGTCATTGACTTAAAACTCACTATATGCGTTGGATTGAAAGCTCAGGAAATTAGCATTGCACGACCACTACTGATGTGCATAAGCAACAAATTAAACAAGTCCTGATGTTGAAATATTGATATCAAGCAGATTACTCATATCAGGCCAAACAGCTCAACATCACGAGTACATTTAACCTAAAAACATGGAATTTGAAGATCGAACATGTTCATATAAATCTTCTGAGTCGTAGTAATGGATGAACGTGATGAAAACACAAAGACTTGAGAGAAGTCAGCTGCAGGTGAAATAGTACGGAAATATATCATGAGTGATTAGTTGCTTAATTAGGAAGACACCTACATCTGAGGCGAAATGAGATGGAACGTATAACAAAAATAATATCATCTCTCGAAGCAGTTATGGCAGAGACAGAGTAACAATTGAGAATTAATTTTCAGATCAGCATTAACATAACACATAACAAGCAGATTGAACCCGTCCAGACAGATCAACACTGCAAGTATAATTAAAATTTAAAAGCATGGAATTCAAATATATTACCTTCTTGTGTAAAACTGTGAAGCTCAAGTAATGGGTGAAGGTAATGAGAAGACGAAGACTTATAAAACGGGCTCAGCTTAAAGTCATACACTAGCGGGTGCTTATGTTATGACCGAGCAGTTTGGCTTTTGCTTTTGAAAAGCTAATGAGGTGTTAATGGCATCTCTAAGAAGATATCGAAGACAAAAAGTTGTACGGAAACAGAAGAAGAAGCGTCACCACCCTGCATTAGATAACCAAGCTTTAGCTTTTGAAAAGAAGTGAGGATCACTTGACGGTTTCATCACCTGCAGATTCATTACTTAGCTACGAAGAAATTTACAGTTTCATCGTATCTGCAGGTTTGAAGCTCTGAAAATAAGTATAGCATCATGACTTTAACTCCAGCTAGCCAGGTGTTAACAGAATATCCAAAAGAGACAGCAAAGGCAACCTAATGAGTATGCTCAAACTATAGTTCAATTTTGGTTAAATTGGGTGCAAAGGCCTCTAATTAGTCTTTTTATAAGAGAGATTGATGCATTTGATAGCTAACTGTGACTACAACTGATAAGTTCTACTAGCGGTCAAGCATTGATATCCCTAGCACTGACATAATAAAATATTTCATCATCCTCATTCCTCATATCTCCAAACACTAGAGGATCAATAAATATACGAGGGTTAGTATTATTTTTTACTTATTTAAACACACGAAAAGCATTTTTGTGCCTTTTGATTTAGTATTAATCTTTATAGACACAATTGTTCGTGTTTTAGAGCAAAAGAAATGTCAAAAGCTTTGAACCTGATTCTCTCTATAAAGATATATTTTGGGACGTCTTAAGCTTTAAAAGGATACATTTTGAGCATATTTTGAGGAAGGTTGCTTTTGAGGATTTGTTGGGGATGTCATAAGCTTTACAAAATACATTTTGGGACAAAATTGGAGTTGATTTGATTGGTCAAAAGTCTGATTCTATCTACCGTCCGAATTTGACTTTAAATAAAAAACCTTTTATTTCTTATTTTATTATTTTGCTTATTCTAGATTTATTAGAAAGCCTTGTTTAGTTGGAGATAAGGAATAAAGCACTATAAATATGGTGTATCATGTATGAGAGTTCTCAATGCATTAATTTGAAGAACTTGACTAGGCTTTGACGATTTGTTTTCTTGTTTCAAGATGTTTTCTATCCTTATTCTTAATAATATTTTAGTTATGAATCTGCGTAACTAACTTTCTTTTACTAGGGTGAGGCCACCGGCCTTATGTAGTTTCTTTTCAATTCACTTATTATATTATGCATGTAAGTTTTGAATTGAAAATCATTGTGTTTAAACTATCTTTGCGTCTTGATGCTTGATCATCGTTAGGATATTTCAAAAAGTAATTTGATGCAATTTTAGTTAGAAGGTTCCTGAACTTGACTATGACTTCTTGTGGTTAATAATTGTAAGTTCACTTAGGGTGAACACCAAGTCTAAAGGATTGCATGATTTTTCAAAGGGTTTTCATAAAGCATAATGAGTTTTTCATGCTCACATTTGATCCAGACATCCAGATAGATTCCAAGTTTGATATTCGTTCTATATTATAGGTTCAAGTAAAGCCTACTTTAGGAAAACCTAACCTTCAATATATGCATGGGTAATTTATAAGTAACTTGGAGAACAACGTAGGATTGTTAAGGTGACAGTGGAACCGTAATGCATTTTAAATTGATTTTCCAAACCATTTTCTTTTAGTTTATTTTACTTTTGCCGATTTCTTTAAAATTGTTTTTAATTTTTAATTTAATTTAATTTAATTTTTATCATTTCAAGTCACAATTTCAATTTCTTTGTTTCAATAATTAATTAAGAATTAGTTTTAAATATAATTTATTTTTAATAATTCCTGGAGCATTTATACTACAATTACCTTATACTTTTCCAAGTATTTTTTTGCGTTTTTATCCACACTTTGTGCATGTACCTAAAATCCTATCAACCATAACATTGCGACCGCTACGTGGTGTTTTCATTCCATTCTACCGATGTTACAACATATGTTTTATTTAGTATACTATTTTCAAAATATAAAATTATTGTCCACTCATGTTGTAATAAAATGAAACTAGAACATTCGAACTTGCCCACACACGCAAACACCAATCCCAAGTTTGCACAATCATGAAAACATTACAGTCCTGTTGGAAACAACAAAAAAAAAAAAAAAAAAAAATCATTATATCCTATCCTCTTCATCTTATATAACCAAGCTCTGGTTATGCTTGATATGGCTTGCTAATGAAGGCATTAGTTAGGGCAGAGTCACTATCAAAAGAAGCCATCAGAAGACTCAAGGCCTGCAAACAAATAAGGAATATTTCAGGAGGCATCAGCAAACTATTTAATTAGCTTCCAAAATTCATTAAAACAATCGAAATCTTTGCCTAATGCCCTGCAGTGCTTAAAAGATCCTGCAAGTTAATACTAAGGATTCTGTTAGTATAGGCAATCGAAAATTATAAATGACTACTCACCTCCTTCTTGCCCATAAGCACGACTCTTTTTTCAATGTCAGTGAAAGGTACATTCAATTTGTCAAGAACAGACAGCTCAAGGATTGTAGATATCGGTCTTACGACCAGATTATCAGTTACTGTGAAAAACGCAGGTCCTTTTAAAAATCCTCTAGCACTGGAGTTGTTATCTGTGGGTTCGATTTTATATGACTCCAATGGCGCATAAGAAGGGATAAGGGAACTATCGGTAGTTAGCTTGCCGTCGAGATAATAATATGAGGCTTCCTCAATTCCTAAAAGATTCTTGTAGCAAAAACCAGGAACAAGCTTCGGATTGAGTAGCATTTCCTTGTGATGATTTGACTTCAAGTATTGTTCGTCGAGATCTTGGACGCTCCGGTACAACTGATCAATGCATCCCTTCAGAGACCCATCCTGCATCTGCTTTGCTACAAACCCAAGTGGCAGAGTTAGGAAACTGAAAAGTAAATTAACAAAATCCTCCCCGGCTTCTGCGTAGCAAACAATGTTCTTGGATTTGCAAACTATCAGCTTAATAGAAATGTTGTCTTCTTCCGTCAGGACTGTCTCTCCTACTATTTGAGGATCAATGTGTATGGCTTGATAATTATTTTCATTGGTCAGTTTGGCCACGGGTTTATGCTTCAGCAGAGTTTCGGTCAACGCTGTCTTTGATACTAAGGAGCTTAAAAGCAAATTCACAACCTGGGAAAAAATAAAGTCAGAAATCACCACTGCAATTTTAACGAAAAGTTAATTAAGGCATGCGTAAATCAACAATTGAGTACCTCATCAACTCCAATATTCAAATTCAACTCCTCGGTAGTGTTCCTATTGGTGACTCCAAGATTGGTAAATAAAGAATCGATCGATTCGCTAAAGGGGGAGATCAGTTGTAAATCACCAGTAATCAGAAGTCTGGCTCGCTCTTTTACAAAGGCGCTTGCAACATCCACAGAAAATGGAATCTCCTCCCCAGACGTGCAACATCCGCAATTTCCGCACCGTGTACCACCTGAGTTAAAACGGAATAACTTTTTAGTGGTCTGGTTCCGGCACCTAGAGCATCCAAAGTACCGTGTTGGCTTGGCATTGTGATCAATTTGCAGTACAAGGTACTTGCAATGAGATTCAGCCGCGTTGCGGGGAAGCAACAACATTTCTCTACATGCATCTGACCGCAACTCACTTACGTCAATTTCCTCCACACTTGAATACAAATTGTTCATGCATCCTATTTCCACTGGTGCTGAATGCTTACGGCCAAGCTTGATTATTGTTCCTAAGGGGATTGTCAAGAAACTTAGAAGAACATCGATAAAAGCATTGCCGGACTCTATGAAGATAATTTTGTTGCTCCCCTTATCCACCAAAGCCTTCAAGTTTATCTTATTCTCCATAGTCGGACTAGCTAGGTTGCCTTTTTTACCCTTCTCTGCAGAATTTCAGTAAGTAAAGTGGCACACTATTTCCTGCTGAACATGAAAGGAGCAAGTGAGAAATCAAAATCTGCAGTATTAAGTTTCATAAGTAGGCAGATGTTGTAGGAGGAAGAGGGATAGAGAAACGTAGGAGAGTGGAGAGGTTTTTAAAACTTGAAAAGACTCTTCTAATTTCTGATTTCTTTTCTCACACAAAACTCACTACATGGCTTTTATAGCCACTACAATACATCATCATTTATTTAGGTAATTATAAGGTTCTTGAACTTTGAAACATCTAGAGAAATCATGATTAACTCTAGAAATTCCAAACATCACAACTCTAGAACTTCTATCCTTTCTTATTCCTGATTTATGACTCTTTCATGTAACTGAAATTTGGTTTAACCTTCCAACAGATGTTACGCAGATAACAAACACGATTCATATCTAAAAAACCCGAATGCAGAATATAATTGTAAATATATTCCACCTCCTACAACTGATGAGTGATTAGATGGAACGTGTAACAAAAATAATACGATCTCTAGAAGCAGTTATGGCAGAGACAGTATAACAATGAGCAATTAAATTCCAGATCAGTATTAACATAATACATATCAAGCAGATTGAACAAGTCCAGACGGATCAAAACTGCAAGTACAATTAAAATTTAAAAATATGGAATTCAAATATCAAACCTTTTTGTGTAAAACTGCGAAGCTGAAGTAATGGGTGAAGTTAATGAGAAGACAGAGACTTATAAAGCAGGCTCAGCTTTAAGTAATACACTAGTGCGAGACGATTGCAAGGGGGTGCATATGTTATGGCCCAGCATTTTAGCTTTTGCTTTTGAAAAGCTAATGAGGTGTTAATCGCATCTCTAAAGAAGATATCGAAGACAAAAACTTGTACAAAAGTTGTATAGTGACAAAGAAAGTTAAGTTTTCACCATAAAACCAATTGGGAATAGGGGGAGTAACCCAACTTACGTATAAACTCATGCAAGGTCCATTCTCAAATCAATGTGGAATTTATTTTCAACAGAAATAAAAGAAGTGTCGCCATCATGCATTAGATAACAAAGCTTTAACTTTTGGAAAGAAGTTAGGGTCACTTGAGTGGGGGGTGCATATAAAGGGACACAATCTTTAGCATTGTGACTTAGCTAGGAAGAAATTTACAGTTTCATCACCTGCAGGTTCATTACTTAACTAGGAAGAAATTTACGGTTTCATCGTACCTGCAGGTTCGAAGCTCTGAAATTAAGTATAGCATTATGAATTTAACTCCAGCTAATCTGGTGTTACCATAATCTCTAAAGTAGACATCAAGGGCAACCTAATGAGTTTGCTCAAACCAGTTCAATTTGGTTAAATTGGGTAGAGAGGTTGACGCATTTGATAGCTAACTGTGATTACAACCGATAAGGTCTACTGAAATACGAGAAATTTTTCCAATTACCTGGAACATGAAGTGACGTGGAGCTCCTAGTGAATAGAACCATAACACCTGGCTATTTCAATTTTAAAGTTTAAAAAAATTGCCATGTAGTCGTTTAAGTGTATTTTTGTTAAATAACTAGAATTTTTGGTCCACTAAAAAATTTCTCCAAGTAGAGAAGTTAAAGAAAAAAACCTGCTTTATTTAGATACAGAAAGTTAATGACGAACAAATGTTCATTAAATCATTAGAAATTAAACCCATGAGTAATATCCCTAATTAATAGTAATAGTATAACAGCAGTCAAGCATTGATATTCCTAGCACTGACTAAGAAAATATTTCTTCATCCTTATTCATCATGTTCATGTCGCCAAACAATGGAGGATCAATAAATAT
This sequence comes from Pyrus communis, assembly GCF_963583255.1. Classification (NCBI taxonomy): domain Eukaryota; kingdom Viridiplantae; phylum Streptophyta; class Magnoliopsida; order Rosales; family Rosaceae; genus Pyrus; species Pyrus communis. The sequence goes on along the minus strand of NC_084810.1, from coordinate 22,397,958 downwards.
ACTTTTTTTTTTTTTTTTTTTTTGTTTTCTCAAAAGGATCCTTGAAATTAGCTTAATTATTTTGGTTTCTGAGATTTAAAATCTATAGGAGTGGTCCTTGAAATTTGTCCACCGTCAATCATCTTGGTTATTTTATGAAAAATCTCCGTTAAATTAGGAGGTGGTTGGTTTGACAAAAATACCCTCAATTTAACAGGGATTTTCATAGAAGGACCAAAATAATTGACAATGGACAATCTCGTAGCCAATTCGATCGATTTTAAATTTCAGGAACCAAAGTGCGTAACCATAATAATCTCAGAGACCATTTTGGCTAAAAAGCCATAAATATATGCTGGTTAGTATTATTTTTTATTAATTTACAAACACACAAAAAATATTTTTGTGCCTTTTGATTTATTAATTTTTGTGCCTATTGATTTATTAAAGCATCTCTAAAAGAGATGTCAAAATGTTCAAATAAGCACTAACAACTGAAAAATGCAGCAATAATGTTTTCCAACCGAAAAATCAAATCTAATGTGATATGACATGAATTACGAGCCTTCGCCATCACTGTCAAAATTGAGAACAGCTTCACAATTTTTTTTAATTTATTATTAAATGCCTTTTATTAATTTTATTATTCTTTTTTGTTTTTAAACATTCATTATTGTTTTGAAACAAAAGTCTGATTTGCAAATAAGATTCTACTAGATTGAAGTTATTGTAATTTTTTTTAACTACATATGAAGGTAATCCTTCAGCACAAATTCAAACACACAGTTTAAGGTTAATTTTCATACTAACAGTATAAAATATTATGTCAAAAATATATAAGGTGTCAGAAAGTCCACAAAAAATCTTGTTTTGGAAGACGAAACATCAAGAAAACCAAATAAATGCAACCTGTAAATGCATGATGCAGCACCATGCTGATTAAATGCAACACTATTAACTCAACCATTTTACATACGCATCAAATGCTTCGAAATTTTAATTCGCTTGGCATCAAATAAGTGGAGAAAATTTTTATTGTGACGGGACCACGGTGATACACTACGTGTTCTTATATAAGTGGTGAGAGATATTATATTTTAAGTTATTAACTTTTTAACACACATATCTCACAATTTGTATAGTGACATGTGATGTACCACCCCGTGTTCTGATTACATTGAAAAATCTCTCAAATAAATTAGGCTAAGTGAGTATTCCATCAGACCCCACTTGACCACTCACCTCATTCCAATTGGTTTTGAGGTGAAACTTCAACTTAGAGCACGTAAGTTATATTACATGTATGGAGCAAGAGGGAACTTCTTCGAAAAGGGCAATTGGTTGATATCTATTAGGCGTCAAGTTGTTCGTTCTTAGCTCATCGTTCGTGCGCAATAAAGTTATATGTATTGTGGGTTAACTTGTACATTTTGTTTAACAGGGGATTGTTAAAAATTGGCACATAAATTTCCGTAAAATTGTAGATTCGGTTGGACAAAAAGATTGCTGAGAATAATTGATCAATTGTTGTCGATTACATCCTGGCTGTCTAGATTTTGTTTCCATTATCAAGACGCTTATTGATTTCTTCCTAATATGAGCTGAATTCCGTATGTATCACATCACATCATGGTTGTACACATTTTCCAGGAAAAGTTTTCTGGAAAATTTTCATGACAGGCTAGATTATCTTCTGCAAACCCACACACTTACGTAGATTGCAGATCGATCATGTTCGTAGCAAGTATGAAATTCAAACAAATTCTCAACCCCAGAATTTATATTAGTAATCCGGCAACACGCTATGCAGATCATATAGCAAATACGTACAAACGAGAGTGCGAACAAGTAATCTCACACAAAAATACATATTAGAGTTCGAGTTTGTAACATATTTATAATCAGGCCTTCAACTTTGTTCTTGCCTTGGTCCTTTGTTGACACGCCCCGACCCCGATATTCCCTGAATACCAGGATAGGCACGTGCTGGCCGACACCCGAGGGTGACGAAAGCCATTTATTAAGTGCAAATGCTGAAAATAAGGGATAAATAAGGTTTATAAATATAAAAGAATAATTAATATGCAAATAAGGACCGTGTTCAGAGCACACCTCTAATCTAGAACACTAAAAGAAAATAATATAAAATTGAATGAAACAAAGGAGTGGGTCCTACATCGAGAGGACTAGAAGATGCCGATGCGGAAGTGCCTGGACGTCGGGATTGTATGCCTCGATTCTAAGTCCTGAAGGGGGCGCAAAACAAACATGAGTGGACCAAGTTGATATATATATAATAAAACAGTTATCAACGTACTAACCCCCAGGTTTTATGAAAACACAAATATAATGATAAACATAGGTTTTCCGAAACCTAGCATATCGTGCAATGTCTCAAATCATCATTCGCATAAAATAATAATCACTAGTGAATGTCCAATATAACACTTCAGGCCCCATGCCGGCTCCCCGTCTCTGAGCACACAGTCAGAGGAAAATGCACTTCAGGCCCCTTGCCGGCTCCCCGTCTCTGAGCAGACAGTCAGAGGAAAACACACTCCAGGCCCTATGCCAACACCAAACCGTCGCCTGGGACGGACCGGATCTATCCCTACGTCCCGTAGCGGAAGGGACAACTAGGTAAGTACAAAACCAGTGAACATACATATATTGAAAATCAACTTCATAGTATAAAGTCATCCATCATCTATACTATAAAGAGGTGTTCTAAACATGTTCTAAATATCATATCGTCATCCATCAGATATGCTATAAGAACATGGGTTATAGGAAAAATAGTAATAATTCAAACTAGCCTTAATAAGCATGTTATCTCAAAACGTTTCATAAAACATAATCGTAAAGTCATGCTTTTCTGTGTATGCAATTCTATCATTAAAACATGCATTTTTAGAAGGGGTCCACTCACAGTACTTCGCCGTCGAAAAGCCACGCCATCTAGCGAAGAAGGAAACGCCACAGATAATCGCCCCTAAGCACATAAAGGGTACATTTAGTCAAACTCTACTCAAATGATTGAATTTGGGAAAACGGACATCGGAAACGGATTCAGAACGTCGAAATTAGCCTAGGAGGGTTCCCGCACGAACACTCAAAAAGTCAACGGTCAAAGTCAACGTTGACCATTGACCGGGTCAACGGGTCACGGGTTAACTGGTCATGGGTCAGGGTCACGGGTTTGGGCTTTAGGGTTTTGGGTTAGGGTAATTGGGTTAAGGTAATTGGGTTAGGTGTTAGGTGGGTTGGGTTTTAGGTTAGAAACCACACGGCCCAAAGGCCTAAATAAAAGGGTAATGGGTTTGGGCTTGGCAAGAAAGGCCCAAAGGCCTTGGGTTTTTAAAGAAACAAAATAAAAATAAAAAGGAAAAGGTTTTGGGTTTTGGGCCAGAGACCAAACAGGCCTAAGGCCCGTGTGAGGGTGGAGAACGGCCCGAAGGCCTAGGTGCGCCGGAGAAAAACGCCGGAATTCGGCCGGAAAATTCCCAAGCTCCGTTGGAGCTCAAAACTCAACCAAAACATGTCATTTAATATACCAAATTGAAGCCCCGAAGGTAAGGAATCGAAATATACCCTTGGTTCCCGTCATCGTGGTCGGAGTTGGCCGGAAAACAGCCTGGAAGCCACGGGTGTCCGCCGGAAACTGGGTAAGATTCAAATGAGTGTAACTTCTTCAATACTCAATGAAATTGGGTGAAACAAAAAGGAAAGTTGTAGTACTCAGCGAGACGAAGAGATTGATACCTCGCACGCCGGCCAACTCGCCGTGGTTTGGCCGGAAATTGCCTCGAAAGGGGCGGTGCTCGCCGGAAAACTGGGAAATGCCTCTGAGGGGGTTTCTTCATGGTTTGACGTCCAAAACACAACCACGGGGTTAGAAAAGAGTTATAGGTGCGGGCATGGGTGTGTGTGTGTGTGTGTGTGTGTTCTGCTCGGAGAAAAGAGCACCGAGAGGAGGGGGGAAAGAGAGAGCACGGAGGAAGAAAGAGAGAAGAGAGGAGAAGACTTTTCAGAAAAAAAAAGAAAAGAAAAGGGAAAGGGAAGGAACCGGGGGACAAAAACAGGGGGTGGGCCCCTTGGGCTCACCAATTAAGGTTTAAAAACAATTTTAAAAAGGAAGGTATTCCCAAATTTAGTGAAAATACAAAAATACTTATTTTCTTACGTAAATCCCGGACTGGTTCTTACATTTGTTCTGCTTTGGCTCCCTAATGAAGACGTTGGTTAGCGCAGAGTCACAAACAAAAGAAGCCACCAAAAGACGCAAAGCCTGTAAGAAGAAACATAAACAAGAGTCATCAGCAATTTAAAGAATATATTCTGTGGAAATAATTTGCGTAAAGATTTCATCGGCAATTATAATTTATAATTGATACCTCCTCTTTTCCCACATGCACGATTTTCGCTTCAATGTCAGTCGAAGGCACCTTCAATTCATTCAGGAGAGACAGGCCAAGGATTAGAGATATAGGTTTTATGATCAAATCATCAGTTACTGTGAACATCGCCGGTCCTAAAAATCCTTGGTCTTTAACTCCTTTATCTTGATCTTGGTAGGATTTGGGGCCCATGACTTTCATTGACTTGATAGGACCTTCAGCAGCACTTATACTAGAAGCGATAAGAGTTTTATCAGTAGACAGCTTGTAACTGAAATAGTTACCTGCATAACAGCGACCTGCATAATAAAATGTGGCCTCCTCAATTCCTAAGAGATGGTTGTCATAGCAACAACCGGGGGCAAGCTTGGGACTGAGTAGTATTTCTTTGTGGTAGTTCGATATGTAGTGATTGTCAAGATCTTGGACACTCTTGAACACCTGACTAATGCATCCTTTTAATGAGCAATCACGCATTTTGTTTACAATGAAACCCAGTGGAATAGTTAGGAAACTGAGGAGTAAACTCACAAAATCCTCCCGTACTTCTGCATAGCAAACCATCTTCTTGGATTTGCTCACTATAAGCTTGACAGAAATGTTTCCGTTTGGATTCGTTGTGCCTTCTGCAATTTCAGGTGCAAAATCTATTACTTGATTTTCATTGCTCAATTTCCGTATTGGTTTATTGTTTAGCAGAGTTTCTGTCAGCGGTGTCTTTGATGCTAATGAGCACACAAGCAATTTCAAAACCTAAAAGCAGAAGACAGGTAATAAAAACCACTGATGGATAAGGTTGTTTAAAAATAAAAACAAAGGCGCATGTCGATACTTCAGTTACCTCATCAGATCCGACATTGAAAGTCACCTCCTCAGTAGTACTACCATTCATGACTCCAAGCTCTGAAAATACTGGAAGGCTTTCTGTAGTTAAAGGAGGCATCAATTGTAAATCATCACTAATTATAAGTCTGGCTAGTCCTGTGACAAAGAAGTCTCCGTCTTGAATCGCGGAAAGTTGTCTCTCGTTCCTTATATGTATCCATCCTCCACAACATTCACATCTAACACCATCGCTATAACTTAATGCAGGACATTCACTCTTTGAGCAGGTATAGTACCGTGTGGGCACACTACGGTCAATCTTCAGTTTGAGGTTCTTGCAATGAACTTCGGCCCCATTCGGGGGACATAACAACATGTCTCTACATGCTTTAGACCGGAAATGCTTTACATCCATATTCTCAACACTTGCATACAAATTTTTCATACAACCTATTTCTAAAGGTTCTGATTGATTAGGTGCCAGCCTGATAATTGTCCCCATGGGGATTGTCAAGAAACTCAATAGAACATCAATAAAATCATTTCCCGACTCTATGAACATAATTTGGTTGTGCTCCTTGTCCACCAAGGCTTTCAAGCTAATGGTGTTCACCGATGTATTAGCCATGGATTGCAGCAGAAAATAATTCTAGCCTTGAAATTCACAAACCCATCAGAAAAACATAACTCATAAAATCCAAAACATAATTCACAAAGTAACATGAAAAACGAAAACAGGATGTACTTGACCATTAAACTAGACTCCTAACTAAATCAAGCAGATTACTCATATCAGGCCAAACAGCTCAACATTACGAGTACATTTAACAAAAAAACATGGAATTTGAAGATCGAACCTGTTCGTATAAACCTTCTGAGTCGTAGTAATGGATGAAGGTGATGAAAACACAAAGATTTGAGAGAAAAGGTGAGCTGAAGGTGAAATAGTATGAGTGATGAGATGGAACGTATAACAAAAATAATAAGATCTCTAGAAGCAGATATGGCAGAGACAGTAGAACAACTAACAATTAAATTCAGGTCAGTAGTAACAGAATACATATCAAGCAGATTGAACCAGTCCAGACAGATCAACACTGCAAGTACAATTAAAATTTAAAAACATGGAATTCAAATATCTTTACCTTTTTGTGTAAAACTGCGAACCTGAAGTAATGGGGGAAGGTAATGAGAAGACGAAGACTTATAAAACAGGCTCAGCTTAAAGTCATACGCAAATGGGAGGCGGTTGGCAAGGGGGTGCATATGTTATGGCTCAGCATTTTGGCTTTTGCTTTTGAAAAGCTAATGAGGTGTTAATAGCATCTCTAAAAGAAGATATCCAAGACAAAAACTTGTACGGAAGTTTTATGGTGACACAAGTGAAGAAAGTCGAGGTTGTAAGAATTGGGTGACATGGAGCATGTACCGAGTGGTTGTTGGGCATCACACGTGAACCAACCTGTTTTAATACTGCGAACAAGTTGAGCTTCCATCATAAAACCAATTAGCAATATAAGGAGTAGCCAAACCTGCCATTGCAAGGTTTCTCTTTTCACCGATGTGAGACTCTTTTCCCTTCACATTCTCACAACTTCTATCTTGTGTTACCAATCAATGTGCTATAACATGAGTGAATTGGTAACAAAACGTGACAATGTGATGTTACCAGTGAAAATTACTCATCATCATTATATATATTCACTGACTGCGCCTCTAATCAGTGTGGACCAGAAAGTCCTTGGCTGTTATTGTTAAAAAGCCTGTGTAGAACAGAACTAAGGACTCGGCTTCTACGCAATCACCGATCTATTGATCTCACACTCACACGGATGAAAATGCAAAAAGTCCTCGCGTTTTCATCACCGTGAGATTGATCGCATCACTGATGCTCAATTCTAAAAAGGGCAGTATTATCTCGGTGACGAACTTACAGAAGGGTGCATCACGGTGACCTTATTAAACAACAACCTGATGAGATTGATCAAACAATGAATAATACAATCCGTACGATCAGTTTATATAAACAGAAGAAGCGTCACCATCATGCATTAAGATAACCAAGCTTTAGCTTTAAAAAAGAAGTGAGGTTCAGTTTGAGTGGGGGTGCAGATAAAGGGCCGCCATCTTTAGCTTTTGAAAAGATTTATTCATTACTTTACTTACCTAGGAAGAAATTTACGGTTTCATCGTACCTGCAGATTCGAAGCTCTGAAATTATGTATAGCATTATGAGTTTAACCTCCAGCTAATCAGGTGTTAATAGAATATAATCTCCAAAGGATACATAAAAGGCAACCTAATGAGTTTGGTCAATTTTGTTTAATTTGGATACATAGGCCTCTAATTAGTCTTTTATAAGAGAGAGTGATGCATTTGATGGCTAACTGTGATTACAACTGATACGGTCTATTGAATTACGAAAAATACAATCAGAGAAGAAAAGGAAGAAACCTGCATTAGAAAGTTAATGACGAACAAATGTCCATTAAATCTGTAGACAATATAAAGAAAGTTCAACCTCTTCTAGAAATTAAACCAATGAGTAATATCCCCAAAAGCTTAAACAAGATCTGACTTCTCCAAGGAATTAGTTGATCAATTGTTGTCCATTCCCAATTAACGGTATTAAAACGAAACTAGTATATTCAAACTTGCACACACACTCGCAAATTCAACTCAACAACTCTAGTATTCAAATTCAACTCCTCGGTAATATTCCCATGGTGACTCCAAGATTGGTACATAAAGAAACGATTGATTCACTAAGGGGGGAGATCAGTTGTAATTCATCGGTAGTCAGAAGCTTGGCTGACTCCGTTACAAAGGCGCTCACAACATCCACGGGAAATGTAATCTCACGACGCATGAAATTTGTGGACACTGGACAAGTGATACCTGGGTAATGATTGAAGAACTTTCTTGTGGCCGTGTTCAGGCAACAAAAAGAGCATACAAAGTACTGTGTTGGCTTGGCATTGTGATCAATTTGCAATACAAGGTTCTTGCAATGAGATCCAGCCGCGTTGTGGGGAAGCAACAACATTTCTCTACATGCATCTGACCGCAACTCCCGTGCGTCAATTTCCTTCACACTTGAATACAAATTGTTCATGCATCCTGTTTTATCCTTTCATAGTCCAAAGGAGTAATAGGGGATGGCTACAAATTAATGTGATTCAAATCCAAAATGAGCAACCAATATTTTTATCAAAAGATTTGAATTACTACTGATATGTGTTATGAAATATATGTAAAATACGAAGATAGTAACAACAATAACAATTAAATTTTATCTCATTAAATAAATTTTTTTATAAAAATTCTAAAATTCCATTACTTTGGATAAAATAAAAAGAGTAGGCATAAAATATAGTGAAACAGCACAACTTCCAAATTACATTAGAACAAAAAGTAAAGCTAGGAATTCAAAGTGCCTTTTTCGGAAGAAATTTTTAATTGTGACGAGAACACAAGTGGTACACCACGTGTTTTAATAGAATTGTTGGAAATTTTTATTTTTTAAGTTATTAACTTTTTAGCACACATATCTCACCATTTGTATAATAACACGTGATGTACCAACTCGTGTACCGATGACATTGAAAAATCTCTCCATCTTTCGGTACACTGGTAAGGTCGTCAAAGTAAGGACGAGGGTAATGAATACACAAAGACTCAAAACCAAACAAGCGTCTGTCTGTCTGTCTCTCTCTCTCTAGAACAACCAAACCGAGACTCTCCGTTACCCAACAGCAAAAGTGATCCTCTCATCGTGAGCTTCCTGTCTATGTAAGTGGGTTTCTTCAATTTTATCTTTTATATTTGAGGTTCAAGATCTTAATTCGATTTAAACTTGCATGCTGAAGACTTGTTTCGTGGTTGTGTTTGGAAGATTGAGTTCGAGCTGGGCTGTACGAAAGTGGTTCAAATTGTTGGATTTGGGTAAGAACCCTATAAACCCGAACCGTAATTGCAGCCCTCTTTCGATTTCTTAAGCGCTGGGCTTGATTTCTGTGTGTGTGTTTTTAGGGATATTGGGAAAACTAGCCAAAATTAGAACCATGAATTGAATATTAGCCAATTATTATGCTTTCTTTTATATTTCTAACCATATTTTGACATAAAAGTACTTAAAACACCCTTGTTAACTAAAAGTTGCTAAAGCTAGCAACTTCTGTGGCGAATAGTCACTGAGAATACCACCACCACCACCGTCAGAGCCTGAACCATCAGGTGCATTGCCGCCACTGTTAGACCTACCACCACCACTGTCATCCCACTCACCAATCAACGAAACCCGATCGACGCCATCTCACGGCCATCTATACGACTATACCCAATAAAACCACTATCACCATCCAAATCAATAACGAAGAAGAAAAGCCGGTTTAATTATGAGGTTTCACATAGAAGGAAAATCTCGAAAAAAACAGAGATAGGTTTCTTCTGGTTTTTTGGAAAGGAAAAAGCTATCTGGTGAGCACTGGAGTCTGGAGTACAGAACATCTGGACTTCAAATGAGCTTCTGAGGTGGTAGTGTAGTGGATTGAGCTGCAGTGTAATAATAAATAATGCTATACCGTGTGCCATCTATCCGGCTTGACGCTTGTCTCAGTGCATGTGAGGGGTTCAGTTCTTTTGACAAGTCTCGTTAAGTTTGTGGGTCTTCACCATTTTATTCCACTTATAGCTCAGAAAGGGCGGATTACAGGTTTTACAAATTGTGGTGGTGGTTGTGTAAGCTGGGTGAGCATACTAGTGCTTAGAGAAAAAATTGAAAGTAATTCTCACAGAAAAAGGGCATTGTAATTATGTTTGTTAACAAAGGGTATTGTAGTATTTTCATGTCAAGCTTTGGTTTGAATTATAAATAATTATATTAGTTGGTTAAAATTCTATACATGATCCAAATTTGGACTATTTTTCCAAATTTCCCCCATTTTTTTGTGAATTATTTGAAGGTGGTGAGTTTATATTGGAGAGTTTTGAACTTTTTCGTTGGAATTTAAGAGGGTAGAAGTGTATGAGGAATTGGTTAGAAGAGATTGTAAGTGCATCAGATATGGGTTTTTTCAAAACCAACATGATCCTCTTTGTCAGGATCCGTGTAAATCGTGTTCGTTCATAATCAGAATTTTGTCAGGTACTGTTTGTGTTCAATTTTAAATAAAAAAAAATTAAAATGAGTTTTGATCGCACAATGTACGATAAACGTGCACGATTTACGGATTTTGGGATTCTCACAAAGATGATCTAGATTCTTTTCAAACCGCATCATATTCGAATTTGTGTGTGTCTTTTGGATTTGAGTTTATATATTTTCAGATCTGAGTTATTGTTTATATATTTTCATGATCTTAGAGTTTCATTTTTTATTAATATTTAACTGATAGGGTACGATTACAAAAATTGTGTTAACATGAATTGGGAAAGTCATCTGACAAGGTTGCACAATATTTTATAATGTTGGTACGGAAATTGTGTAATAAAACATGAGATGACGAAGAGTTCATAGAGAGTCTCTTTAGCATTTCGCTTGTGCTTAACTCTTTGAGCACAAAATAGAGAGATTTTTCCATGTACTCGAAACACGGTTTAATACACTACGTGTCATATTATAAGTTGGGAGCGAAGTTTTTTATTTTCAAATGTCCCTCAATTTGTATTATGACACATGTGAAGTGCCGGTCTGTGTTCTCAGTGCACAAGCTATAGGCGCTGACAAAAAATTTCGTTAAGACTCCACCATGGAATAATGTTGTATGTAACCGAATTCCAATGGTTAAGACTATTTCCAAAGGAAATGTCAAATTATAAGAGTCAAATTACAATTGATGGCTAATGTGGCAATTTGAAGCCTTATGTCAAATTTTGTACTTGTCCAACCGAAATTGTCAAATGTTATTTTATTATTAAAATAGAGCTTTAAATGATTGTAATTATTAAAAAATGTTGAAACAAATTTTTTATTGGTTGAAATGTTAGTGGAATAAGGGACCAACTATTTAAATAAATTAAAAATAAATTTGACATTGATGTCAAATATGTACAGTGACATTCCACTTATGATTTTGACATCTTCTTTAGAGATGTTCTAAGCTAAACAAGATCTGATTTCTCCAAGGATGTTGGTCAATTGTTTTCCATTACACCCTGGCTGTCTATATTTGTTTCCATTATCAAGACGCTTATTGATTTCTTCCTAATACGAGTTGAATTCCGCATGTATCACATCATATCATGGAAAAAAATTTGGGAGTTTTAATGAAAAGCTCGCGGTACTGTTCACTTTAACGGAAAAACCATATTTTTATACTAAAAAATCAATTCTGGTATTATTCACTTTATCCTTTATTTTGTCCTTATCGTTAAAACTCAAAATTTTCAAATCTTTTTCATTAGTTTTCCTAAAAAAATTTCCCATCACATCATGGTTGTACACATTTTCCAGGAAAAGTTTTTTGGAAAATTTTCGTGACAGGCTAGATTATCTTCGGCTGGCAAACCCACACACATACGTTGAATTGCAAACAAGTTCTCAACCCCAGAACTTATATTAGTATGCTGACAACACTCTATGCAGATCACATAGCAAATACGTACAAACAAGAGTGTGAACAAGTATTCTCACACAAAAATACAAATTAGAGCTCCAGTTTGTAACATATTTATAATCAGGCTTTCAACGTTGTTCTTGCTTTGGCTCCCTAATGAAGACGTTGGTTAGCGCAGAGTCACAAGCAAGAGAAGCCACCAAAAGACGCAAAGCCTGTAAGAAGAAACATAAACAAGAGCCAACAACTTAAAGAATATTTTGTCTGTGAAAATAAATCGCGTAAAGATTTCATTGACAATTATAATTTATAATTGATACCTCCTCTTTCCCCACATGCACGATTTTCACTTCAATGTCAGTCAAAGGCACCTTCAATTCATTCAGGAGAGACAGGCCAAAGATTAGAGATATAGGTCTTATGATCAAATCGTCAGTTACTGTGAACATCGCCGGTTCTAAAAATCCTTGGCCTCGAACTCCTTTTTCTTGATCTTGGTAGGATTTGGGACCCATGACTTTCATTGACTTGATTGAACTTTCAACAGCACTTGTTGAAAAAGGTTTTGCTCCGAAAGACGAAAACCCACCTGAAATAGGAGAAGCGAGAAGAGTTTTGAGAAGAGTTTTATCAGTAGACAGCATGCCACGGTTACTTGCATAATAAAATGTGGCCTCCTCAGTTTCTAAGAGTTGGTTGTCATGGCAAACACCGGGGGCAAGCTTGGGACTGAGTAGTATTTCTTTGTGGTAGTTTGACTTCATGTAGCGATTGTCAAGATCTTGGACACTCTTGAACAACTGACTAATGCATCCTTTTAATGAGCAATCACGCATTTTGTTTACAATGAAACCCAGTGGAATAGTTAGGAAACCGAGGAGCAAATTCACAAAATCCTCCCCGACTTCTGCATAACAAACCATCTTCTTGGATTTGCTCACTATAAGCTTGACAGAAATGTTTCCGTTTGTATTTGTTGTGCCTTCTACAATTTCAGGTTCAAAATCTGTTACTTGATTTTCATTGCTCAATTTCCGTATTCGTTTATTCTTCAGCAGAGTTTCTGTCAGCGGTGTCTTTGATACTAATGAGCACACAAGCAATTTCAAAACCTAAAAGCAGAAGACACAAGACAGGTTAGAAAACCCACTGATCGATATAGTTGTTAAAATAAAAACAAAGGCGCATGTCGATACTTCAGTTACCTCATCAGATCCGACATTGAAAGTCACCTCCTCAGTAGTATTACCATTCATGACTCCAAGCTCTGAAAATATAGAAAGACTTTCCGCAGTAAAAGGAGGCATCAATTGTAAATCATCACTAATTATAAGTCTGGCTGGTCCTTTCACAAAGATGCCTCTGTCTTCAAACGCTGAAAGTTCTGTCTCTCTATTCATCTTTCCTCCACAACAATCACATCTGAGAACACCGCTGCTATAAGTTATACATTCATTTCTTTCGCAGATAAAGTACTGTGTGGGATGACCACTGTCAATCTTCAGTTTGAGGTTCTTGCAATGGACTTCGGCCCCATTCGGGGGGCATAACAACATGTCTCTACATGCTTTAGACCAGAAATGCTTTACATCCATATTCTCAACACTTGCGTACAAATTTTTCACACAACCTATTTCTAAAGGTACCGATGGCTTAGGTGCCAGCCTGACAATTGTTCCCATGGGGATTGTCAAGAAACTCAATAGAACATCAATAAAATCATTTTCTGACTCTATGAACATAATTTGGTTGCGCTCCTTGTCCACCAAGGCTTTCAAGCTAATGGTGTCCGCCGATGTATTAGCCATGGATTGCAGCAGAAAATAATTTCAGCCTTGAAATTCACAAACCCATCAGAAAAACATAACTCATAATATTTAGTTTCATACTCATATTCTAACACATCTAACAAAAAAAACATGGAATTTGAAGATCGAACCTTTTCGTATAAATCTTCTGAGTCGTAGTAATGGATGAAGGTGATGAAAACACAAAGACGAGAGAGAAAGCATCAGCTGAAGGTGAAATACTATGAGTGATGAGATGGAATGTATAACAAAAATAATACGATCTCTAGAAGCAGTTATGGCAGAGACAGTATATCAATTAACAATTAAGTTTCAGGTCAGTATACACATATCAAGCAGATTGAACCAGTCCAGACAGATCAACATTGCAAGTACAAATAAAATTAAAAGAATATGGAAATCAAATATCTTTACCTTTTTTGTGTAAAACTGCGAAGCTGAAGTAATGGGTGAAGGTAATGAGAAGACGAAGACTTATAAAACAGGCTCAGCTTAAAGTCATACATAAGTGGGAGACGGTTGCAAGGGGGCATTTTGGCTTTTGCTTTTGAAAAGCTAATGAGGTGTTAAATAGCATCTCTAAAAGAAGATATTGATACTAAAACTTGTACAGAAGTTTTATGGTGACACAAGTGAAGAAAGTTGAGGTTGTACGAATTAGGTGACATAGAGCACGTGTCATGTGACCGTTGGGTTTCACATGTAAGCCAACTTGCTCTGATATCGTGAACAAAGCTGAGGTTTTGTAAGACTAATTGCCGATATAAGGAGTAGCCCAACTTGTCATTGTAAGGTTTTTTTTCTTTCACCGATGTGACTCTTTTACCTTCACATCCTCACAACTACTATTTTGTGTTACTAACCAATGTGTTATAACATGAGTGAATTCGTAACAAAACATGACAATGTGACGGTACCAGCAAAAATTACTTGGTATCATTGTATATTTTCACTGAATGCGCCTCTAATTAGTGTGGACGAGAAAGTCTGTGGCTTCTACTATTAAAAAATCTGTGTAGAATGAAACAAGGACTCAGCTTCTATACAATCACTGATCAATTGATCTCACACTCGGTGATGAAAATGCAAAAAGTCCTCGCGTTTTCATTACCGTGAGATTGATCGCATCACTGATGCTCAATTCTAAAAAGGGCAGTTCAGTGACGAACTTACAGAAGGATGCATCACAGTGACCTTCTAATTAAAAAACAAACTGATGAGATCGATCAAACAATGAATAATGCAATCCGTACAATCATTTTATAGAAACAGAAGAAGCGGTGCATTAAGATAACCAAGCTTTAGCTTTTGAAAAGAAGAGAGGATCACTTTGAGTGGGGGTGCATATAAAGGGCCGCCATCTTTAGCTTTTGAAAAAGAAGTATTCATTACTTAGCTAGGAAGAAATTTACGGTTTCATCGTACCTGCAGATTCGAAGCTCTGAAATTATGAATAGCATTATGACTTTAACCACCAGCTAATCAGGTGTTAATAGAATATAATCTCCAAAGGAAGCATAAAGGCAACCAGATGAGTTTGATCAGTTTTGTTTAGATTGGTTGTATAGGCCTCTAATTAGTCTTTTATAAGAGAGATTGATGTATTTGATAGCTAACTGTGACTGCAACTAATAAGGTCTACTGAATTACGAGAAATACGATTAGAGAAGAAAAGGAAGAAACCTGCATTAGAAAGTTCATGACGGCTGGGCACCGTCCCAATCAATACCTAAGCGTTTGAAACTTAAGAAAGGACTAGACCTACTAATATGCTCGCCTAGACCCTGGTTCGATTCGACCTCCGATTTGATTGGCCCACTTGGTTAGATTGGACACCCTAGTTCCGTTTGTCAGTGTCTGTTTGGCTGTATCCTGGTTGGCTGGGACTGGATCGAAATCTTAAGCTGAAAAAGAGTGATAATTTTTGAAAAATCCAAAAACATTTTTGTTATTTATTTCTCTTCCATATTTTACTTGAAGATTTCAAATCTTTGTATTACAATTTTTAACATACATATTTGCTTGCAGAAAATAAATCTTGATTTCAAAACATGCAAGGCAAACAAGACCGCCTGGACGGATAATATAGGGCTGGATCCTGCATCCAGCAGCAATTCTACATTGACATCAACCACCGCAGTTGTACTAGTACCATATGGCAGAAATTAAAGGCGGAAATTCAAAGCAGACTAGCAGATATGGGGTCCTAACCTCTCATTGCATGACTAGGTTTCTGAGGCCATCCCTATTCATGCTCATCTAGCAGATATAACCCTAAGCATGTTTCTAAGCGGTCACAGCAGATAGCAGTTACCAAGCGGGTTTTTTAGAGATCGTACCATGGCATTTCTGATGAAGCTTCTGCACTCAGAGCCACTCACTCCCACCCCCTGAATTAATCACATACCATTTCAAAATTCCTAATACATTTTCTAAAGTTCAGGGTCCGACTGCACAAGGGTCCACATTGCTTAATCCAGTTGGGTCCAAGAGTTCATTTCCATTATATGTCAGATTTCTACTTTAGCTCAGAGTTCAATAAAAATTTCACCAGCAGATTCATACATGTGCAGATGAGTTATTTACAGTGAAAGGACGGTGAAAATCTATACCTTCCATGTAGTAGATCTAATCCTCGCAACTCAGGTCCATTTTCCCTTGATGCCTGCTGGATCCGAACATACCATGGGCTTGCAAACTTCACAGATTCAATTCATTCAAGAATTCAATTGGGGTCTTTAGGGCTCTATAGATAACATAGTCAAAGACAGAGACAGATCAAACTCAGGTTTTATACCTCTCAAAAATTATGGATCTGCGATTTCCAGTGTAATGTACGTGCATGAATTTTTATATGGATTTTCGAACTGCTGATCTTACTGAACAAGAACGATAAAGGAGAGCTCGGTGGGTTATACCTTTAAATGACGGATCTAGAACGGAGACAACTACGTGGTGGTTTTTTTTCCTTGAAATGCGATTTGGGGATGTACCAGTGCTTCCATCGTCGTTTTTTTTTACAGATGTCAGGTCCCTGCAAAAGAAACAACACAATCATAAGGAGTTGAAGCTTTTTCTTGTATGGTATATTTCAATCGGTGAACCTGAGTGAATGAATCGGTAAGGGAGGGTGAGAAGTTTACCTCTGAGATCGGCACCAAGATTAGGGTTTGAGAAAATGTGGAGAGAGGAGCTGCGGTTTTAGGGTTTGCTTGGAAGAAGGGAGAGATAAATGAGGGAGGTGAGGCTCTGGGCTCGCGGTGAAGACTCTTGAAAGAGGGAGGGCTCTCAAACGGCTAGAATTTGAAAAGTTGGAGAAACGAGTTGCTAAGTGCCTTTATATAACTTTTTTTCCAGGGTTTCCGTCGGAATGGTTTGCACGTGTGGCGTGTGAGATGCTCAGCGCCCGTCTGTCAAGTCTCCCACAGGTCACGAATTCTGCTCCAGCTCCCAGCACATTTGTGTGTGTGTGTGTGTGTTTTTTTTTTTTTTTTTTCCTTTTTTGTGTCAGTTAAAAACTTTCCTTCTTTTTAAGTCAACACTCATAGTTTATTTTAAACGTTAGAACAATTGGACAAGATGAAGTTTAATTCTACAGTACAATCTTTTCTATTTAGTTTTGCTTAAACACCAGTTCATGAGTTAGACTTTGCTTAGTAATCGGATCAGTCATGTGTAATCAGTAGTGATTCTCAGGTCGAACGATAGAGTTTTGGCATGGGGCTGGATGGCTAGTTGGTTTTGTAACATTTTCAACCTGAGTTAATAAGTCCTTAGGGTTTTTGACACCTAGTGCCCTAAAGCCTTGTGGTTTGAGAGTCATTGATCTAAAGCTCTTTACATAGGTTGGATTGAAAGCTTAAGGGAACTGGCATTGCATGACCACTATTGTTATTGAAAGAGAGAAAAAAATGAAAAAGAAAAAAAGGGAGAAATTTCGGAAAAAGAAAAAAATATATCAAGTTTGGATGTGTGGAGTATTAAAATAAAGAAGGCGAGAGGTAGGGATTTTAATCGAGTCTCCTTAAATTTGTTAGTTCACTTTATACCAAAGAAAGTTCTTGAATTATTTTCTAATTGGTTAAAATTAACTTAGATAGATTTTGTGGTGGGATTCGTAGGAACTTTTGAAGATATGTTCTAATTTTTAACGTTTTCTCTTGCTTGCAACTTGAAGGTGAAAATTTTCATCTTAGTCGAGCTTTAGTTAGGTTTCTAGTTTGTTAAGTTTTATTTTTCTTTTGAGTTTTATTCTGCTTGAGGACAAGCAAAAAACTAAGTTTGAGAGTCTTTGATATTATATATGTTAACATGGGGTCATTTTTAACCCTTAGAACAGTGTAGGCCTAAGAGGAGGCTCGACAAGGGCCCAAGAAAAGAAGAGAAGACCAAGGCCCAAAGGAAAAATGGAAGAACAAGATCTCAGAAGTTAAAAGGAGGCACCTCTTTAGCACATGACATGCCGTCTCCGAAGTACTTGGCATATTGTGCTAGGCTAAGGGCTAGGCATATTGTGCTAGGCATGTTGTGCTAATTGGATGTGCTAGGCAAAAGTATGCTCTACAGACGGTCACTACATAAAGGCACGTTGATCAAAACTAAATATTTGTTAATTTGTATATTTAATTGAGTGTTAGGAAGGTCCCACATCATCTTGTTTGTGACCACACCTTTGACATTCCTTAGACAAAACCCAATCCTGGGTTAAATGCTATTTTTTAGGTTTTATTCTCTCTCCAAACCCAACCCAACTCATGCTAAATGTGTGGGTTAAAAAGCTAAAAGCCAAAAAAAAAAAAAGAAGCCAAATTCTCCTTAGGATTTAGCCCAGAAAATGATGTGGGCACAACCAGCGAGACCCCACCTACATGAGCATGTCTCCCAGGATTTATTGAATCCAACGACTGATATCGAATATAATCAAATTTAACGGTTTAACGGTAAAAAAAAAGATCTAACAGCCCAAATTTAAATTCAACGGCTAAAATAAATAAAAAAAATTATTTAACTCAAAATTCACCCAAATTTAGTATTTTTCAATATTTATCGGAATTTAGATATTTTTAGGTTAAAATGTTCATAAAATTAAATTATGATAATGACACACCCCGATCGAGATCAGGGCATGCTGGCCGTCACGTGGAAGTGACGTAACCATGTGCACAGTGCGGAAGCTAATAAAATAATAATACGAATAAATAAAAACCAGCTTTACACAAGGTAATAACATACATGTGCAAGCGTAAGTGTGAACACTAAGTTCAGAGCACGAAAACCTAATGCAGTCCGGGAGAAAACGACAATACAAAAGCACACCCGAAGATGGTCCTACACTGGTATCAGTCTGTCAGATATGCCGGAAAAATCCTCAGGGAAGCCACCAAACGTACTAGCCAATTAGAACCTGGAGGGGCGCAAAACAAAAGCGTGAGTGGGCAAAAACAAAGCTTTTCGAAAACCATTTAATCCCCTCGCCGTAAAACCTGTATACTTCCCAGAAAATATAATATACATATATATCAATCATGCTCGGAAAGTATGCTATGCCAAAACCTCAAAGTAAAATGCAAGTGCTCAGGTAATATCACATCAATGCCATATAATCTGTTAGCCGGAGTCACCTAACATGACCTGTACGGCTGAAGCTAGAGCTCAAATCTCCATCTCACTAACTATACCTGCACACGAGTCGGAACCACCTAAAGTGGTCTGTACGACAGGCCTGGGTGTAATATAAGTACGCTCAAGTGCTACGATCACGTGAAGGCTGGACGAATAATCGCGGGTCACCTACGAGTCGGAACCACCTAAAGTGGTATGTACGACAGGACTGTGCACCTAAGTTGGATCCAAGATGAGCGTGTGGTGCGGGAGGTGAACATCACGTGAAGGACTGTGCCCAACTCTGGGCGGGAGCACTAACACCGGGGGTGCAGGTTATGAGCTCTCTGTGCATCTCAAATCACTACTGAATGTAAACATAAATCATACTCACCTGGCACTTACCTGTGCGTCCGCAGCACCAAACATATATATATATATATATATATATATATGCAACTAACAATGCATAAACAAACGGCAATATAATGCATGGCATATAAACGAATAAACGTTTCATATCACTTTCTGGGAAAAGTATAAGTATATAGGTATATACAGAAAACCAAAAGCCCACTCACTGGTATGTAGAAGGGTCGTAACCCCCTTGCCTCGAGTGACCATGCTCGTCCTCGGGATATGTATCACCTATATGCGAAACAACTACAAAAACGTTAATTTTAAAGCGCATAACCAACCTTAAGAAATAACTTCTCATACAATGCTCAAATGGGGTGTATGAATACACCAACGTGATCTACTCAACCTCAGGAACATCCCCATATTTTTAGAAAAAAATTTCACCGTTGCAAGCGCCCCCACGCGCCGGCCACGCGCAGGCACGTGCCTAGCACGCTGACGGCGTCAGTTAACGCCGTCAGGAATATTCCGTTAATTTTAACGGATTTCGTCAACGACGTTAGGAATATTCCGTCCAAACTGACGAAATATTCCGTCGTCTTCTCGGGCGAGGCTCCAACGCTGTCGCTGGCGCTGGAAAATCGGGAAAACTTCAAATCGTGATATTTTCTTCGTTTTTCAACCAAATTTCACAAAATTGGTACCAAATTGAAGCTTACAACGAGAGGAACAAGTTCATACCACTTTCAAGTGCTAAAATCCACGAAATCTCACCAGGAAAACACCACCAACTCCGGCCAACCTCGAAACTCACGATCTCGACGTCCAAAACCTTCAAACGAACCACCCCGAGCCTCCTAAGGACCTCACCAAGCTTCCTACAAGCTTGAAATTCCCAAAAACATAAGAATTTACGTGTGCATGAACAGTGCCAAAAATCGGGTATCCCAAGTTCGACGTGAAAACAAAGGTATCCTTACCTGAAATGGGTATGGTTGAACTTCTAAGGACCTCACGAGCATGGATATGTACTTTGTTTCTTCGATCTGTGAAGATTACAAGGGTTTTGGGGTATGTCCGTACAAATGGAAGTGAAATGGCACGGGACAGGTGCAGGGACAGGGAAAGGGTGAAGGAAATGTGTGGGGGAAAGTGTGTGGTGCAAAACCAGCCACACCAAGCTCAAAACAACCATACAACGTAAAAATCACACTAGGGGCAAAATCGTCTTTTCACGCGTACGTTTTAAAAATTTTCGGAACGGGTTGTCATAGATAATGTACATAATTTTTTTTTTAAATTACTTTAAAATAAAAAATTAGCCTAAATTTATTGAATCGGTAAGGGAGGGTGAGAAGTTTACCTCTGAGATCGGCACCAAGATTAGGGTTTGAGAAAATGTGGAGAGAGGAGCTGCGGTTTTAGGGTTTGCTTGGAAGAAGGGAGAGAGAAATGAGGGAGGTGAGGCTCTGGGCTCGCGGTGAAGACTCTTGAAAGAGGGAGGGCTCTCAAACGGCTAGAATTTGAAAAGTTGGAGAAACGAGTTGCTAAGTGCCTTTATATAACTTTTTTTTCCAGGGTTTCCGTCGGAATGGTTTGCACGTGTGGCGTGTGAGATGCTCAGCGCCCGTCTGTCAAGTTTCCCACAGGTCATGAATTCTGCTCCAGCTCCCAGCACATTTGTGTGTGTTTTTTTTTTTTTTTTCCTTTTTTGTGTCAGTTAAAAACTTTCCTTCTTTTTAAGTCAACACTCATAGTTTATTTTAAACGTTAGAACAATTGGACAAGATGAAGTTTAATTCTACAGTACAATCTTTTCTATTTAGTTTTGCTTAAACACCAGTTCATGAGTTAGACTTTGCTTAGTAATCGAATCAATCATGTGTAATCAGTAGTGATTCTCAGGTCGAACGATAGAGTTTTGGCATGGGGCTGGGTGGCTAGTTGGTTTTGTAACATTTTCAACCTGAGTTAATAAGTCCTTAGGGTTTTTGACACCTAGTGCCCTAAAGCCTTGTGGTTTGAGAGTCATTGATCTAAAGCTCTTTACATAGGTTGGATTGAAAGTTTAAGGGAACTGGCATTGCATGACCACTATTGTTATTGAAAGAGAGAAAAAAATGAAAAAGAAAAAAAGGGAGAAATTTCGGAAAAAGAAAAAAATATATCAAGTTTGGATGTGTGGAGTATTAAAATAAAGAAGGCGAGAGGTAGGGATTTTAATTGAGTCTCCTTAAATTTGTTAGTTCACTTTATACCAAAGAAAGTTCTTGAATTATTTTCTAATTGGTTAAAATTAACTTAGATAGATTTTGTGGTGGGATTCGTAGGAACTTTTGAAAATATATTCTAATTTTTAACGTTTTCTCTTGCTTGCAACTTGAAGATGGTCTTAGGAGGATGACTTTGTTTATATAAGGGGGAAGAGAGTGGAGAGAGAGAGAGAGAGAGAGAGAGAGAGAGAGAGAGAGAGAGAGAGAGAGAGAGAGAGAGAGAGAGAGAGAGAGAGAGAGAGAGAGAGAGAGAGAGAGAGAGAGAGAGAGGGAGTGGTTGGGGTGAAAAGGGGGATTATGCTCCACGGCTTCACCATGCTAACCGACAGACTATAGTGAATGTAGCTCCGTTATAGGAAAACCACTATATATCATTGTTTTTATTTTCAACCCAGTATTTTATAGTTCATGTCCCAAGCCCACCAGGAATTCAGTATATTTGATTGTTTCGTTCAAAATCAATGAACATTTACCCGGATTCGTTGGGGTTTGACTTTTACAATTTTGAGTGTTAACAATATCATTTACTCAGAATGTTATGATGATGATGTTTCAGTGCTATAAATGTTGTTCTTGCAATTACCCAGCAGAAAATAACCCAAACAACTGATCGACACAAGGGAAATTAAAAGAAAAGAAGCAAAACCAAGGAACAAAGTCCTATCTTTTAATTTAACAAAAATGCTAAAAAAAGGAGGACAATATGAGCAAGCTGTTCTTAATACCACGAACCAATTAGCATATTGGCTTTTGTTCGAGTTTGTAGCGAGTCTAGCGACAGAAGCATCGCCTCATATCATATTAGTAAACCTAGACACATGCATTAATTATCAACAATCTTAGAAAAATCAATCTTTCGTTTATGGCTAAGGAATACGTGGGTGAGAGCTGAATCGCATCGAAAAGATGTCACCAAAAGAAATAAGGCCTGCAGCAAGTAACTATACAGTAGACGTCAATTGTTAAAACAACGAGACATACACTTGAAGCTTGAAAAATACAAGCACCGAAGATGCATGAGTTGTTAAATGGAAGCGTAACCGAATGTTGAGGACTCAAGTTAAATTGAACTGTAAAAACAATAACTAACCTCCTCCCTGCCAACCTTCACATTTTGCACCTCAATGTCGGAGAACGGCACCTTCATTTCGTTCAGAACAGAAATTCCAAAGAGAGGAGATATAGGCCTTATGACAAGACTGTCAGTTATGGTAAACATCGTCGGTCCATTTAAAAATCCTCGAGCACTTAAATCACCTTGAGCTTTGCAGTACTAGAGTTTGAGTGGCACTGTAGGTAGAGTCGTTGCAGATGATGGGATAAGGGTTTTATCAGTAGTCAATATTTCCTCAAAAGAATCACCTGCCCGGTGACACGCATAATAGTATGAAGCCTCCAGGGCATCCTCAACTCCTAAAAGATGGTTGTCATAGCAAAAACCAGGATACATTTTAGGAGTAAGTAGAATTTTCTTGTGGTAATTTGACTTCAAGTATTGCTCATCAAGATCCCGGACACTCTTGTACAATTGATCAATGCAGCCTTTCGAAGAGGAAGAGCTATCCAGCATTTCTCCAAGTGGAACAGTTAGGAAACTGAAGAGTAGATTAACAAAATCCTCCCCAGCTTCTGCATAACAAACCATGTTCTTAGATTTACTATCCATAAGCTTAACAGAAATGATTCTTCCGTCATTCGCCATCTCTCCTGCCATTTGATTTTTAAAGCGTATATCTTGCTTATCATTGGTACTGCTAAGTTTTTGTTCTGGTTTACGCTTTAACAGAGCATCTGTAAATGGTGTCTTGGAAACAAATGAGCGTAAAAGAAAATTCAGAACCTGGAACATAAATATCGGGTCAGAATCACTTGTAGCAAGAGAAAAAGCTTGGCATAGCAGGATTACAGTGAAATTACCTCTTCAACTCCTACATTGAAAGTCATCTCCTCAGTAGAATTTGCATCCGTCACGCCAACCGTTGTAAGGAAAGGAGAGACTGCCGAATATAATGGAGATATCACTTCTAAATCATCACTAATTATAAATCTGGTTGCTTCTTTACAAAAGACTCCGCCGTCTGAGAACGAGGGTCTTTTTAACTTTCCTTCTTCTGAAAGTTCTGAAAGGGAGATCTCACTATCCATGGGTTCTCCGCACTCGCAAAGAACGCCTTTATAATGACTAAATGGATTACATCTTCGAGTGCAACCCTCAGAGCACAAAAAGTACCAAGTGGCCTCACCGTTGTCAGTTTTTAATCTGAGATTCTTGCAATGAGATTCAGCCCCCCGGGGATGTAGCAACATCTCTTTACATGCTTCAGTTGGAAAGTGACGTGCATCAACATTCTCAACGCTTTCATACAAATTATTAAGGCAACCTATTTGCGAAGGTGCTGGGTGTTCACGAGTAAGCCTGATAATTGTTCCCATCGGAATGGTCAAGAAACTAAAGAGAACATCAACAAAATCATTGTCACACTCTATGAAGATAACTTTGTTGCTCCCCTTTTTCACCAAGGCCTTCAAGCTAATGTTGTTGTCATATTTATTGGCCATGGATTTGTAAAGAAAGTATTGATTTGGCTTCGTCGTTGTTTCTTTGTAAAAAGTCACTGACCAAATCGGCACTAATAATGGTTAGACGAAAACTTCTGGCTTGATAACAGGTTGTTTACCTGCTTAAACACGAAAGAAGCTTTAATCTACAGTTTTAAGAGATCTGAAGGCAGTATTTAAATACCAACCATGATGCCGAACACTGACAGAGTTATATATGGAATTTTAAACAAAACTAGTAACAAGTATACCTACAAAAATCAATGACAAAGAGAGTAAGAAATGAAATTCCAGATGTTGAAATATTGATATCAACCAGATTACTCATATCAGGCCAAACAGCTCAACATTACGAGTACATTTAACCTAAAAACAACACGGAATTTGAAGATCAAACCTGTTCATATAAATCTTCTGAATCGTAGTAATGGATGAAGGTGATGAAAATACAGAGACTTGAGAGAAGTCAGCTGAAGGTGAAATAGTACGGAAAGATATCATTAGTGATTAGTTGCTTAATTAGGAAGACACCTACATCTGAGGCGAAATGAGATGTAACGTATAACAAAAATAATATCATCTCCCAAAGCAGTTATGGCAGAGACAGAGTAACAATTAAGTTTGCTTTAAAAAGATATATTTTGAGCATATTTTGACAAAGGTTGCTTTTTGAAGATTTGTTGGGGACGAAATTGGAGTTGATTTGATTGATCAGAGTCTGATTCTATCTACCGTCCGAATTTGACTTTAAATAGAAAACCTTTTATTTCTTAGTTTATTATTTTACTTATTCTAGATTTATTAGATAGCCTTGTTTAGGTGGGATAAGGAATAAAGCACTATAAATATAGTGTACTGTGTATTAGGATTCTCGACGCATCAATTTTGAGAACTTGATTAGGCTTTGACGATTTGTTTTCTTGTTTCAAGGTATTTTCTATTCTTGTTTTTAATAATATTTTCTCGGATAAATTACAAAAAACTACCTCAATTATGAGTTGAACCACAATCTCATACCTCATGTTTTAAACATTGCAATGTCATACCTCAACTTATAAATTCATTGCAATGTCAAACCTCCGTTAATTTTTTTTGTCAATCTAATTATTAAATGATACCGTGACAAAAACGAGACCCATCCTTTTGCCAACTTGAATAAAAAATTAATTAATTACAAATTATTAAATTTTTATTTGACAATTAAAATTAACTTTAAAAATAAAAAAAAAGGTCTCCTCCTTGTTCCCTGGAAATCGTCCCCGTTCCTCCTCCCCTCACTCCTTCCTCCGCACTTCTTCCTCGTCCTCCTTAAACACAGCTAATTTTCGTCCTCCTTCGGGAGCAACTGATACACCGCCGATCGCAAAACGTAGGTGGGTTTCGATGGCAAACCAAAACCAGACCCAAATCATCTTGCTCCAACAGTCTTCACATAAAACTAATTTGATTTCTTCATCATATGTTCACTAAGATTTCGCAAAACTGAGCATTATTGCCTTATCATTTTCCATCTCGTCAAATCCCATCACCGACTGGGGCTTTTACCCCACCGCCATTTCTTCAATTTCTTGTTCTTCACCATTTTTCTAAGAAAAACCACCAAACAAAATTTGCAAAGGGAGATTTCCAGAAAGCCAAATCAAAGAACCCCACAAAAACAAAACCCAAAACGAAAAACACAAATACAAACCTAGAAAATTCAAGAAATTATAGAAATTAAATTTTAAAAATTAGAGAAATTAAAATTTAAAAAATTTCAAGAAGTGGCCATTCGAAATCCTCCATAATATTATTTGAAGATTGGAAGTTCATTACAATCCAATCTTTTTCTTTTTCTTTCCCCAATTTTTTTTCTTTTTCTTACCTTTTTTCCTGTCTTTTTCCCCTTTTCTGGATTCATACGGTTACATCTCACATTGCCTAGGAGAGTGGATCCTCTATGCCTTATATGTACATGCCCACCTCCATATAGCATGAGGCCTTTTGGGAGCTCACTGGATTCGGATTCCGTAGGAACTCCGAAGTTAAGCGAGTTCGCGCGAGAGCAATCCCATGATGGGTGACTCACTGGGAAATTCTCGTGTGAGTTCCCAGAAACAAAACCGTGAGGGTATGGTCGGGGCCCAAAGCGAACAATATCGTGCTACAGCAGAGTCGAGCCTAGGATGTGGTAGAGCCTGGGTCGGGATGTAACAATTTGGTATCAGAGCCAATCTTTGGTCGGAAGTGTGCCGACGAGGACGTCGGGCTCCTAAGGGGGGTGGATTGTTAGATCCCACATCGCCCAAGGAAGTGAATCTTCTATGCCCTATATGTACATGCCTACATCCATATAGCATGAGGCCTTTTGGGAGCTTACTGGCTTCGGATTCCGTAGGAACTCCGAAGTTAAGCGAGTTCGCGGGAGAGCAATCCCAGGATGGGTGACCCACTGGGAAGTTATCGTGTGAGTTCCCAGAAACAAAACTGTGAAGGCGTGGTTGAGATCAAAAGCGAACAATATCGTGCTACGACAAAGTCGATCCAGGAATGTGGTGGAGCCCGGGTCGAGATGTAATACATACCAAGACCACCACTATTACAAATTCGCTTCCCTGATGCGTGTCAACCTCTACACCTTCTTATTTCAGTCTTCGTCTGTCCAGTTCTCTATCAACCTGTCCGGTTCTCCATCAATCACCATTCGATTTTTCCCAACCATCATTCGAATCGATCCACTGCCGTTTCAAAGAAAATCAGATCAATTTTGACGTCAAAGAAGACATGTATGCACTCACCGATGTTGTAGCCAGATATTTCGTTGCAACCTCCACAAGAACCATGGAGGGAGTCAAAACACCAGATCTTTCTCTTCAAACAAATTGAATATGTTGCGATCTAATATGACGAACTCGCTGTTGAATATTTCAAGAACATATTCATATATTTGTTGGCTGAAAAGTTGGGTATTTACCCAACCATTGCTTCTATTCGAGTGAAGCATTTTAGCATATGACATACTATATCTTAAATATATGTTATATATGTATATATATGAGTATAATATATATATATATATATATATATATATATATATATTGGTACTGCATTGTGCAGTATGTGTGTGCAAAAATGATGGTACCAAAAGGTTGGATTTAATTCAACCTTGTATCTTTTGGTTGAACTACAACTTTTGGTTAAAAGACATGATGCTTACTCAAATTGTATGAGTAGAATTAAAAGATATAAATAATCAATATTTATTTTCTGAAATTCTAAATAGAAGACATGTCTTTTGGGTCAACACTATTAAGAAGGGTTGTGTATCTTCAACTAAAACGAATGGGCTCGATGAACGGGTACTTTGATGTCTATAAATACATGTTGTGGCATAATGTTTCATACACAATTTCAGAAATTTGTTTCTACATTCCTTGGTCTCTTCTTTCTCCATCATATTCATAAAATTTCTTTCTAGTTATTTCTAAGGAAATACAATTCGGTTTTGCTAATCGAATATTTCATACTTTGTTGTATCCTGGAAGTGACTTGCCAAGAACCCTTTAGCAAACTCATTCGAGTTGGGGCAAATAATACTTTAAGGAAACAATCCAAGTCGTACCTCAAAGTCATCATTCAGATTATTCTCTATATTTCTACATTTACACTAACACTCGTTGGTTCGAATCGGTGGACTCGAAGGTGGTGGATGGACGAGGAAGAAAAGGGACGAAGGAGGACAAGGAAGAAGGAAGACGAATGGGGGAGTGAAGGGGATGAAGGAGGAAGAAGGGGGACGGAGGAGGGAGTAGGTGGAGGAGACGATTTCTGGGGAAATGAAGAGAGTTGTATTTTTTTTTTTTTTTTTTTTTTGGAAAAAAAAAAAAAAGTTTAATTGTTAAATAAGAATTAGTAATTTATTATTAATTAATTAATTTTTTATTCAAGGTGGCAAATGAGTGGGCCCCACTCTTGCCACATCATCATTTAACAGCCAAATTGAAAGAAAATTTAACGGAGGTCTGACATTGCAACGAATTCATAAGTTGAGGTATGACATTACAATGTTTAAAATATAAGGTATAATATTGTGGTTTCTTAGTTATGAATATGTGTAACTAACTTTCTTTTGTTAGGGTGAGGCCACCAGTCTTATTTAGTTTCTTTTCAATTCACTTATTATATTATGCATGTATGTTTTGAATAGTTAATCATTGTGTTTAAACTATCTTTGTGTCTTGATGCTTGATCACCGTTAAAATATTTAGAAAAGTAATTTGATACAATTTTCGTCAGAAGGTTCCTGAACTTGACTATGGCTTCTTGGGTTAACAATTGTAAGTTCACTTAAGGCGAACACCACATCTAAAGGATTACATAATTTTTCAAAGGATTTTCATAAAGCTTAATGAGTCTTTCATGCTCACATTTGATCCGGACATCCGGATAGATTCCAAGTTTGATATACATTCTAGATTGTAGGTTCAAGTAAAGCATACTTTAGGAAAACCTAATCATTAATATATGCATGGGTAATTTATAAGTAACTGGAAGAACAATGTAAGATTGTAGGTGACAGCGAAACCCAAGTGCATTTTAAATTGATTTTCCAAACAATTTCCTTTAAGTTTATTTTACTTTTGTCGATTTCTTTAAAATTGTTTTTAATTAGTTTTTTTTATTATTTCAAGTCACAACTTCAATATCTTTGTTTCAATAATAAATTAAGAATTATTTTTAAATATAATTTGTTTTTAATAATTCCTGGAGCATTTATAGTACAATTACATTGTACTTTTGCAAGTAATTTTAGATGTTTTTATCCACACTTTGTGTATGTACCAAAAATCCTATCAACCATAACACTGTGACCACTACGTGGTGTTTTCATTCCATTCCACCGATGTTACAACATGCATTTTATTTAGTATACTATTTTCAAATATAAAATTATTGTCCACTCATGTTGTAATAAAATGAAACTCGTACATTCGAACTTGCCCACACACGTAAACACCAATCCCAAGTTTGGATCATCAGGAAAACATTACAGTCCTGTTTGAAACAACAACACCAAAAAAACAAAAAAACAGAAAAAAACAAAAAAATCACTACATCCTATCCTCTTCATCTTATATAACCAAGCTCTGTTTATGTTTGACATGGCTCGCTAATGAAGGCATTAGTTAGGGCAGAGTCACTAGCAAAAGAAGCCACCAGAAGATTCAAAGCCTGCAAACAAATAAGGAATATTTCAGGAGTCATGCAACTATTTAATTAGCTTCCAAAATTCATTGAAACCAAGTCTTTGCCTAATGCCCTCGAGTGCTTAAAAGATCCTGCAAGTTAATACTAAGGATTCTATTCGTATGGGCAATCGAAAATTATAAACGAGTACTCACCTCCTTCTTGCCCATAAGAACAACTCTATTTTCAGTGTCAGTGAAAGGTACATTCAGTTTGTCAAGAACAGACAGCTCAAAGATTGTAGATATCGGTCTTATGACCAGATTGTCAGTTACTGTGAAAGATGCCGGTCCTTTTAAAAATCCTCTAGCACTGGAGTTGTTATCTGTGGGTTCGATTTTACATGACTCCAATGGCGTATTAGAAGGGATAAGGGAACTATCGGTAGTTAGCTTGCCGTCGAGATAATAATATGAGGCTTCCTCAATTCCTAAAAGACTCTTGTAGCAAAAACCAGGAACAAGCTTCGGATTGAGTAGCATTTCCTTCTGATGATTTGACTTCAAGTATTGTTCGTCGAGATCTTGGACGCTCCGGTACAACTGATCAATGCATCCCTTCAGAGACCCATCCTGCATCTGCTTTGATACAAACCCAAGTGGCAGAGTTAGGAAACTGAAAAGTAAATTAACAAAATCCTCCCCGGCTTCTGCGTAGCAAACAATGTTCTTGGATTTGCAAACTATCAGCTTAATAGAAATGTTGTCTTCTTCCGTCAGCACTGTCTCTCCTACTGTTTGAGGATCAATGTGTATGGCTTGATTATTATTTTCATTGCTCTGTTTGGCCACGGGTTTATGCTTCAGCAGAGTTTCGGTCAACGGTGTCTTTGATACTAAGGAGCTTATAAGTAAATTCATAACCTGGGGAAAAAAATCACGTCAGAAATCACCACTGCAATTTTAACGAGAAGTTAGTTAAGGCATGTATAAATCAACAATTGAGTACCTCATCAACTCCAATATTCAAATTCAACTCCTCGGTAGTATTCCTATTGGTGACTCCAAGATTGGTAAATAAAGAAACGATTGATGTGCCACAAGGGGAGATCAGTTGTAAATCATCGGTAATCAGAAGCCTGGCTCGCTCTTTTACAAAGGCGCTTGCAACATCCACAGAAAATGTAATCTCATTATTCATGTAATGTCCGCACTCTGGATTAATGATAAATGGGTAATAACTGAAGAACTTTCTTGTCTTCCACAGCTGGCAATTAGAGCATCCAAAGTACCGTGTTGGCTTGGCATTGTGATCAACTTGCAATACAAGGATTTTGCAAAGAGATTCAGCCGCATTGCGGGGAAGCAACAACATTTCTCTACATGCATATGACCGCAACTCACTCACGTCAATTTCCTCCACACTTGAATACAAATTGTTCATGCATCCAATTTCCACTGGTGCTGAATGCTCACGACCAAGCTTGATTATTGTTCCTAAGGGGAATGTCAAGAAACTTAAAACAACATCGATAAAAGCATTGCCGGACTCTATGAAGATAACTTTGTTGCTCCCCTTATCCACCAAAGCCTTCAAGTTTATCTTCTTCTCCATAATCGGACCAGCTATGAATTGTTAAGAGGTTGCCTTTTTTACCCTTCTCTGCAGAATTTCAGTAAGTAAAGTGGCACACTATTTCCTGCGGAACATGAAGGGAGCGAGAAATCAAAATTGGCAGTATTAAATTTCATAAGTAGGCAGAGGTTACACGGATAACAAACGCGATTCATATCTAAAAAATCCGAATGCAGAATATAATTGTAAAATATAATTCACCTCCTACAACTGATGACTGATTAGATGGAACGTTTAACAAAAATAATATGATCTCAAAGAAGCAGTTATGGCAGAGACAGTATAACAATGACCAATTAAATTCCAGATCAGTATTAACATAATACATATCAAGCAGATTGAACAAGTCCAGACGGATCAAAACTGCAAGTACAATTAAAATTTAAAGACATGGAATTCATATATAAAACCTTTTTGTGTAAAACTGCGAAGCTGAAGTAATGGGTGAAGGTAATGAGAAGACAGAGACTTATAAAGCACGCTCAGCATAAAGTAATACACAGGTGCGAGAAGATTGCAAGGGGGTGCATATGTTATAGCCCAGCATTTTAGCTTTTGCTTTTGAAAAGCTAATGAGGTGTTAATTGCATCTCTAAAGAAGATATCGAAGACAAAAACTCGTACAGAAGTTGTATAGTGACAAAGAAAGTTAAGGTTTCACCATAAAACCAATTGGGAATAGGAGGAGTAACCCAACTTACGTAAACTCATGCAAGATCCCTTCTCAAATCAATGTGAGATTCATTTTCAAAGGAAACAGAAGAAGCGTCGCCATCATGCATTAGATAACAAAGCTTTAGATTTTGGATAGAAGTTAGGGTCACTTGAGTGGGGGGTGCATATAAAGGGCCACCATCTTTAGCATTGTGACTTAGCTAGGAAGAAATTTACAGTTTCATCACCAGCAGGTTCATTACTTAGCTAGGAAGAAATTTACGGTTTCATCGTACCTGCAGGTTCGAAGCCCTGAAATTAAGTATAGCATTATGAATTTAACTCCAGCTAATCTGGTCTTACCATAATCTCCAAAGGAGACATCAAGGGAACCTAATGAGTTTACTCAAACTAGTTCAATTTGGTTAAATTGGGTAGAGAGGTTGACGCATTTGATAGCTAACTGTGACTACAACTGATAAGGTCTACTGAAATACGAAAAATACGAGAAATTTTTCCAGATACCTGGAACATGAAGTGACGTGGAGTTCCCAGCGAATACTATTTCAGTTTTAAAGTTTAAAAAAATTTGCCATGTAGTCGTTTAAGTGAAGTTTTGTCAAATAACCAGAATTTTTGGTCCGCTAAAAAATTTCTCCGAGTAGAGAAGGAAAAGAAAAAAAACCTGCGTTAATTAGATACAGAAATTAAAGTTAATGACGAACAAATGTTCATTAAATCATTAGAAATTAAACCCATGAGTAATATCCCTAATTAATAGTAATAGTATAACAGCAGTCATGCATTGATATTCCTAGCATTGACTAAGAAAATATTTCTTCATCCTTATTCATCATGTTCATGTCGCCAAACACTAGAGGATCAATAAATATAGACTTTTTATTTTTTTTATTTTTTTATATATTCATAAGGATTCTTGAAATTAGCATAACTCTTTATTTTGCTTCTTGAGATTTAAAATCTATAGAAGTGATTTTTGAAATTGTCTACCGTCAATCATCTTTGTCATTCTATGAAAAATCTCCGTTAAATTAGGGGTGGTTGGTTTGACAAATATACCCTCAATTTAACAGAAATTTTCACAGAAGGACCAAAATAATTGACAATGGACACTCTCATGACCACTCCTATTGATTTTAAATTTCAGGTACCAAAGTGCGTAGCTACAACAATCTCAGAGACCATTTTGGCTAAAAAGCCATAAATATATGTTGGTTAGTATTATTTTTCTATTAATTTACAAACACACAAAAACATTTTTGTGCCTTTTGATTTATTAATTTTTGTGCCTTTTGATTTATTAGAGCATCTCTAAAAGAGATGTCAAAATGTTCAAATAAGCACTAACAGCCGAAAAAGGCAGTAACAATGTTTTCCAACTGAAAAGCCAAATCTGATGTAACATGACATGAATTACGAGCCTTTGCCATCACTGTCAAAATTGACAGCAGCTTCAAATTTTTTTTTTAATTGATTATTAAATGCCTTTTATTAATTTTATTATTCTTTTTGGTTTTTAAACATTCATTATTGTTTTAAAACAAAAGTCTGATTTGCAAATAAGATTTTTTTAACTACATATGAAGGTAATCCTTCAACACAAATTCAAACACACAGTTTATGGTTAATTTTCATGCTAACAGCATAAAGTATTATGCCAAAAATACATAAGGTGTCAGAAAGTCCACGAAAAGTTTCGCTTTGAGAGAATCTCCTTAACATTTCTCTATGAAGTTATCTAAATCACGTTGGAAGATGAAACATCAAGAAAACCAAATAAATGCAACCTTCGATGTAAATGCATAATGCAGCACCATGCTGATTAAATGCAACACTATTAACTCAACCATTTTACATAAGCATCAAATGCTTCAAAATTTTAATTCACTTGGCATCAAATAAGTGGAGAAATTTTTCATTGTGACGAGACCATGAGTGGTACACCACGTGTTCTTATGTAAGTGGTGAGAGATATTATTTTTTAAGTTATTAACTTTTTAGCACACATATCTTACTATTTGTACAATGACACAAGATGTACCATCCCGTGTTCCGATCACATGAAAATCTCTCAAATAAATTAGGCTAAGTGAGTACTCCGACAGACCCCGCTTGACCACTCACCTCATTCCAATTGGTTCTGAGGTGAAACTTCAACTTAGAGCACGTAAGTTATATTAAATGTATGGAGCAAGAGGGAACTTCTTCGAAAGGGGCAATTGGTTGATATCTAATAGGCGTCAAGTTGTTCGTTCTTAGGTCATCGTTCGTGCGCAATAAAGTTATATGCATTGTGGGTTAACTTGTACATTTTGTTTAACAGGGGATTGTTAAAAATTGGCACATAAATTTCTGTAAAATTGTAGGTTCGGTTGGACAAAAAGATTGCTGAGATTAATTGATCAATTGTTGTCGATTACATCCTGGCTGTCTAGATTTTGTTTCCATTATCTGTAAGCAGTATATGAATAAGTGAACTACAGCAACGTAGCAAACCAACACAACACTAGGATTACCAAAGAATATCAGATTCACAATAACTGGAAAAACAACAACTTATAATCTGTGAGATCAACTTACCTGGAGGTATCGCCATTGAGAAACAACAGAAGAAGTCTTCTACTTCCAACACTCGAAAAAATACTCCTCTCTAAGTGAATAGGGTTTTAGATATCAAAGAAGTGTACGTGTGGAAGCAGGGACTTCAACTATTTATACAACCATTCATGTCGTTATAGATTCACTCGGTCCATCCTATTATCAGAAAGAGTGGCGATCTCTATCTCTTAATAAGTTTTAGTCCCATCATGACTCTATATACTAGTATATATCTGATAAG
The DNA here is from genome assembly GCF_963583255.1 of Pyrus communis. Classification (NCBI taxonomy): domain Eukaryota; kingdom Viridiplantae; phylum Streptophyta; class Magnoliopsida; order Rosales; family Rosaceae; genus Pyrus; species Pyrus communis. The sequence goes on along the minus strand of NC_084810.1, from coordinate 22,363,284 downwards.
GATCAAAATAGAATAGCTGCAATATATAAAACTCCATGACTCTTATAGAACTAAGGCTCTCAAACTCCTTGTGTTTCACATAACCAGTACAACTATTCAGGCGCCAACCAAGTAGTCCAATTGTAATCTCATTGTCATTCAAACAAAGTTTTACATTCTCCCACTTGAATGTCAATGATATACCTCAATACAATAAGAATCATGATGATCATTGAGTTCACAAAAGCTTGCAACTGATCTTTCTCAGTAACTTGTCATCTTCAAGAAAAATATAGGACCATAGAAAACAAAGCACGCATTGCTTGCACCTTGCACTCTGTGATCACATACATATTTATCTTGAAAACACTATGTCACCTTTAAGAGTCATGATGTCAAGAACTGATAATTCATAATGTCAGTTCCACATAACAAACTAAAATAATTCTAGTACCAAAGTTGTTTGTAGAAGCATAATCAGCCTTTTAAACAAATCAATAATAATAATGAGTTGTAAGGCAACTAACAACTGTCAATAATAAACAAAATAATTGAAGCAAAACCAACACAGTTTATGGAGTGCTTACTCCCACTCATTAACTGAATCAAAGAGTTCTCTCACTCCCATGTTGTAAACATGTTTCTTGAAGACTCCCACTAGTAAGGCCTTTGTCATTGGGTCAGCAACCATTAAACTCGTGTTGACGTACTCAATTTTGACAGTCTCTTTCTTCACTTCATCTCTTACTTTTAATTACTTAATATCCATCAATCCACTAGCATAAGACCTCTTGTTATTCTTCGAAAAGAAAACTGCAGCTTTGTTGTCACAATACAACTTGAAGGGCCTTTCAACACTGTCAACGACTTCCAATCCTTTCATCATGTTTTTAAGCCAAATGGCTTGTTGAGTTGCTGCATAGCACCCTATAAGCTCAGCTTCCATAGTTGAAGACGCAATACCTTTCTGTTTTGCACTTTTCCACAATATTGCACCATTAGCCAACAGAAAAATATAACCATTAGTTGATTTTCTGTCGTCCACACACCCTGCCAAGTCCGAATCCGTGAACCCCACCAAATCCAGCTTGTCCACATTACTGTAAGTTAACATGAAATCTCTTGTCCTTTTTAGATATCTTGGTACCTTTTTCGCTGCAACCCAATGAGATGCACCAGGATTTGATTGAAACCTACCTAGCATACTCACTGCAAAAGCCAAGTCTGGTCTTATGCATACCTGGGCATACATAAGACTCCCTACAAGAGATACATAGGGCTTATCTTTCTTTCCCCCTTTCAACAAATCCAGATGCTTGTTGCATGTAAATATCTTCTTCAAGGTCTCCATTTAAGAACGCCGTCTTGACATCCATTTGATGAAGTTCTAAATCAAAGTGTGCCGTGAGAGCTAGGATTATTCTCATGGAATCTTTTGTTGAGACTGGAGAAAATGTCTCATTATAGTCAATTCCTTCCCTTTGTGTAAAACCCTTCACCACTAGCCTTGCTTTGTGTTTGTCAATGTTACCTTGTTAGTCTCGTTTTGTCTTGAACACCCACGTGCAACCAATAATTTTTGTTATCCCAGTTGGCTTTGGAACTAGGCTCCACACACTATTTTTCTCCATAGACTCCAGTTCTTCATGCATGGCTTGTTTCCATAACATTGATCGTGCACTTGTTATGGCTTGATTGTAGGACAAAGGATTATTTTCATCACCTATAGTATGTTCTGCCTCATTAAGGTACATGAAATCAGGCAACAATACTGCCTTACGTACCAGCTGTGATTTTTGAACATTCGATTCCAAAATTGCAGTGACTGGAGCATTCATGATATCTTCTTTAATTGATTGTATTGGTGCATGTAATTCATTTTCTTAGGCATCTGCATGAGGCACGTGCTCCTCATTTATTATCTCATCTTCATGGGACATATGTAAATTGTCATGAAAAGGACTTTGCATGGGAATAATGAGAGTAGATGCGTGTTGATCAGGTAACTCATTATCAAGTGGGATTTCTTCGAACTCTGGGGATGAAGCTGCTGATGTACTGATGTCAATCTCATTCTCATCTTCAAGAAACTTGCAACTGGTGGTTCTTGGATCAAGTTTCTTCTTTGTTGGATTATAAAATCTGGCCTCGGCATTACAACCCCATACATGAAAGTGGTTAAAAATCAGTTTCCTTCTAGTCCAAGCTTCAAATGGAATCATGTCAATGGACTTGCTCGGTACACGGTTCAATATATAGTTTGCAGTTTTCAGTGCTTCTCCCCAAAGAAACATTGGAAGCTTTGAATGTGCAAACATGGATTTGATCATGTCTTTTAGGGTTCGATTCCTTCGTTCAGCAACTCCATTTTGATGAGGAGTCCCAAGGGTAGTATACTGAGCCACGATGCCATTTTGTTCAAGATAAGTTGCAAAAGGTCTTTTGTGTTGTCCAACCTCAGTGAACCTGCCAAAATACTCACCACCTCTATCGGATCTCACAATCTTAATGTGCTTTTCTAGTTGTTTTTCAACATCCAAATGAAATGTTTTAAAACAATGCAAGGCTTCAGATTTTTCAAAAATAAGAAAAACATATGCAAACTGTGAAAAATCATCAATAAAGGTTATGAAATATGATTTTCCACATATGGTTTTAATTGGAAAGGGTCCACAAATGTCAATGTGTATAATTTCCAATAGAGATTGGCTACGGTTTGACCCTATTTTCCTAGTATTGGTGAGCTTTCCTTTAAAACAATCAATACACTCTTTAAAGTTGCTGAAATCAAGTTATGGCAATAAGTCTTGTTTTGTAAGTGTGATGATTCTTTCTTTAGAGATGTGCCCCAACCTTTTGTGCCAAATCATTGAGGTTTTTGCATGAGTGAGCACTTGTTTAGAACCAACACTTTGAACATTAAAACATTCAATCTCATAAGTACAATTCATTTGCCACATATCAACTTTGAGATAAGCTTCACCAAGTAATTTATTCATGTCATTTGAATGGAAAAACTTTACACTTTGATTGTCACCCACAAATGTAAAGCCGGACTTAACTAGCTTAGATGCAGAAATTAAATTCCTTCGCATGGAAGGTACATAAATTACTGGACTCAAGTCTAAAATAAAGCTAGAGGAAAGAACTAATTTCACACTTCCTATGGATTCGACAGCAACTTTGCTCCCATTCCCCACATAGACATTGTAGACTTCATTGTTTATCACCCTTGTTTTTGAGAAGCCCTGCAAAGAATTGGTTATGTGAATAGAGCAGCTTGTGTCAAACCACCAACTTTTAGGAGGAATGTAAACTAAATTAGACTCAACACACACAAAAACATTTATTCCATTACCTTTCTTAACAAGCCAATTCTTGAAGCCATTGCAATTCTTTCTTAAGTGACCTATTTCTTTGCAAAAATAGCACTCCTTATCTTTCTCAGTTTCAATGTTAACATGCTTTATTTTATGAGATCCCTTAGAGGTGATGTTAGCATTTTTAAATGTAGAAGAAATTTCTTTCTTCTTATTCTTACCAGCAGCCACGGTTGAACCTTGAGTGAAGTCCCTTTTGTGTTTTTCTCCTTGCACAAAATTCACATCTACTGATTTGTCACTCTTGAGCCGATCTTCTTCTTGTGCACACATAGTGATCAATTCCTCGATGCCCCATTTATCTTTCTAAGTGTTATATGAAACCTTGAGCTGCCCATATTTTGAAGGCAAGGAGTTCAAGGCCATATGAACTAAAAACTGGTCAGTCATGGGTACTTCAAGATCCTTTAACTTCTGAGCAAGATCAACCATTTTGAGAATGTGTTCTCTGACACTTCCCTCACCATCAAATTTCATGGAAGTAATTTGAGTGAGAAAAGTCCCAGTTTCAGCCTTGTTAGATTCTTTAAACTTTTCCCCAACTGCAGCTAAGAAGTCTTTTGTGTTGTCTTGTTTTGGAACACCCCTTTTAACTGATGGAGCCATAGCCTTCCTCATAATCATTGGTGACATTCGGTTCGTTCTCTCCCACTTTTCAAACTTTGCCTTATGATCTGCAGTGCTCTCTGCAGTAATAGCTGCATGTTTTTCCTCCCTTAATGCCAAATCGAGATCCATAAGGCCAAGAACCATTTCAACATCCTTCTTCCACTTCTTGTAGTTAGAACCGATCAAAGTCTTAATATTGTTGAAATTGAGGGATCTCATGTGAGGTGTCACATCCCGGCCCGGGGCGGATCACTTCCCGGGCCTGCTCCACCACCGTAACATGATATTGTCCGCTTTGGGCTTACCATTCCCTCACGGTTTTGTTTTTGGGAACTCACGAGCAACTTCCCAGTGGGTCACTCATCATGGGATTGCTTTAGCCCTCTTCTCGCTTAACTTCGGAGTTTCTACGGAACCCGAAGCCAGTGAGCTCCCAAAAGGCCTCGTGCTAGGTAGGGATGGAAATATACATATAAGGATCACTCCCCTGGGCGATGTGGGATCTTACAATCCACCCCCCTTAGGGGCCCGACGTCCTCGTCGGCACACACGCGACCAGGGTTAGGCTCTGATACCAAATTGTCACATCTCGGCCCGGGGCGGATCACTTTCCCAGCCCGCTCCACCACCGTAGCACGATATTGTCCGCTTTGGGCTTACCATTCCCTCACGGTTTTGTTTTTGGGAACTCACGAGCAACTTCCCAGTGGGTCACCCATCATGGGATTGCTCTAGCCCCCTTCTCGCTTAACTTCGGAGTTCCTATGGAACCCGAAGCCAGTGAGCTCCCAAAAGGCCCGCGCTAGGTAGGGATGGAAATATACATATAAGGATCACTCCCCCGAGCGATGTGAGATCTTACATGAGGAGCTGCAAAACCAAATGATAATTTTTACAGTTGTTAGTCATTTAAGTGTCAACAAACAAAAGGAAAGATTACGCTTAATCTTTTCCCAACACATAATCGTATAAGCATAGTATTATCTTTGGACAGAAACCATTTATACTAGATTTGCATAGCCAAAATATTGAACACAAGGGTAATTTACATAACTCCAACACTTTTGAGCAGATGAAGAATGCAATCTTGTCAATTCAATACTTCACTATACATTGATTCATTTGTTTAACTTGAATAAATAAACACTTTTGAGCAGATTATTATTCACTTGATACAAATAAATCACATTTCCAACTCTTTAGACAACAAGCCAAAATCAACAACCTAAACACTTTTGAGCATATTAGGTGTTGAGATGCTTGTTTACAATTCAAATCTTATTTATCAGTTCGGTTTTGACAAATAAAATATGAATCCAAAAGTTCTTGGTTGAGTTTTCCAGTATTGTAACTATTCTTTAAATGATCTTCTCTGCACAAGATAAACACAACTCGAGGTATACATGGCAATATATAGTGATCATACAAATTCCATTGTCAGTATGCAGCGGAAACATTTAATGATTCAGGATCAAAACATATAGATTATTCTTATCAAGAATTAACCATGTATAAAATGAGGAACCCTAGCCATGTTGGGTTGGCTCTGATGCCACATGTAAGCAGTATATGAATAAGTGAACTACAACAACGTAGCAAACCAACACAACACTAGGATTACCAAAGAATATCAGATTCACAGTAACTGGAAAAACAGCAACTTATAATATGTGAGATCAACTTACCTGGAGGTATTGCCATTGAGAAACAACAGAAGAAGTCTTCTACTTCCAACACTCGAAAAAATACTCCTCTCTAAGTGAATAGGGTTTTAGATGTCAAAGAAGTGTACGTGTGGAAGCAAGAACTTCAACTATTTATACAACCATTCATGTGGTTAGAGATTCACTCGGTCCAGCCTATTATAAGAAAGAGTGGTGATCTCTATCTCTTAATAAGTTTTAGTCCCATCATGACTCTATATAGTAGAATATATCTGATAAGGATCAAAATAGAACAGCTGCAATAAATAAAACTCCACGACTCTTATCGTACTAAGGCTCTCAAACTCCTTGTGTTTCACATAACTAGTACAACTAATCAGGCGCCACCAAGTAGTCCAGTTGTAATCTCATTGTCATTCAAACAAAGTTTTACATTATCAAGACGCTTATTGATTTTCTCCTAGTATGAGTTGAATTCCGTATGTATCACATCAAATCATGGTTGTACACATTTTTCAGGACAAGTTTTTTTGGAAAATTTTCGTGACAGGCTAGATTATCTTCGGCAAACCCACACACACAAGTAGATTGCAGATCGATCACATATGTAGCAAGTATGAAATTGCAAACAAGTTCTCAATCTCAGAATTTATATTAGTACGCTGGCAACACTCTATGCACATCATACAGCAAATACGTACAAACGAGAAAGCGAACAAGTATTCTCACACAAAAATACACATTAGAGTTTGAGTTTGTAACATATTTATATTCAGGCTTTCAACCTTGTTCTTGCTTTGGGCTTTTGTTCTGCTTAGGCTCCCTAATGAAGATGTTGGTTAGCGCAGAGTCACAAACAAAAGAAACCACCAAAAGACGCAAAGCCTGTAAGAAGACACATAAACAAGAGTCATCAACAATTTAAAGATTATATTGTCTCTGAAAATAAATCGTGTAAAGATTTCATCGACAATTATAATATATAATTGGTACCTCCTCTTTTCCCACATGCACGATTTTCTCTTAAATGTCAGTCGAAGGCACCTTCAATTCATTCAGGAGAGACAGACCAAAGATTAGAGATATATGTCTTACGATCAAATCATCAGTTACTGTGAACATCGCCGGTCCTAAATATCCTTTATCTAGATCTTGGTAGGATTTGGGATCCTTGACTTTTATTGATTGATAGAACTTTCAGCTGCACTTGCAGGTGTCACATAATAATCAGCTAAAATACGAGAAACGAGAAGAGTTTTGTCAGTATACAACCTGTCATATGTACTTGAGTAATAAAATGTGGCCTCCTCAGTTCCTAACAGATGGTCGTCCACTCATGTTGTAATAAAATGAAATTAGTACATTCGAACTTGCCCACACACGCAAACACCAATCCCAAGTTTGCATAATCATGAAAACATTACAGTCCTGTTTGAAACAACCAAAAAAAAAAAAAAAAAAAAAAAAAAAAAAAAAAAAAAAAAAAAAAAAGAAAAAGAAAAAATCATTACATCCTATCCTCTTCATCTTATATAACCAAGCTCTGGTTATGCTTGATATGGCTTGCTAATGAAGGCATTAGTTAGGGCAGAGTCACTACCAAAAGAAGCCACGAGAAGACTCAAAGCCTGCAAACAAATAAGGAATATTTCAGGAGTCATCAGCAACTATTTAATTAGCTTCCAAAATTCATTAAAACAAAATTTTTGCCTAATGCCCTGAAGTGCTTAAAAGATCCTGCAAGTTAATACTAAGGATTCTGTTAGTATAGGCAATCGAAAATTATATATGACTACTCACCTCCTTCTTGCCCATAAGCACAACTCTTTTTTCAATGTCAGTTAAAGGTACATTCAATTTGTCAAGAATAGACAGCTGAAAGATTGCTGATATAGGTCTTATGACCAGATTGTCAGCTACTGTGAAAGACGCCGGTCCTTTTAAAAATCCTCTAGCACTGGAGTTGTTATCTATGGGTTCGATTTTAAATGACTCCGATGGCGTATCAGAAGAGATAAGGGAACTATCGGTAGTTAGCCTGCTGTTGAGATAATAATATGTGGCTTCCTCAATTCCTAAAGGACTGTTGTAGCAAAAACCAGGAGCAAGCTTCGGATTGAGTAGCATTTCCTTGTGATGATTTGACTTCAAGTATTGTGCATCGAGATTTTGGACGCTCCGGTGCAACTGATCAATGCATCCCTTCAGAGACCCATCCTGTATCTGCTTTGCTACGAACCCAAGGGGCAGAGTTAGGAAACTGAAAAGTAAATTAACAAAATCCTCCCCGGCTTCTGCGTAGCAAACAATGTTCTTGGATTTGCTAGTCATCAGCTTGATAGAAATGTTGTCTTCTTCCGTCAGCACTGTCTCCCCTACTGTTTGAGGATCAATGTGTATGGCTTGATAATTATTTTCAATGCTCAGTTTGGCCACGGGTTTACGCTTCAGCAGAGTTTCGGTCAACGGTGTCTTTGATACTAAGGAGCTTATAAGTATACTCATAACCTGGGAAAAAAATCACGTCAGAAATCACCACTGCAATTTTAACGAAAAGTTAATTAAGGCATGCATAAATCAACAATTGAGTACCTCATCAACTCCAATATTCAAATTCAACTCCTCGGTACTATTCCTATAGACTCCAAGATTGGTAAATAAAGAAACGATTGATGTGCAACAAGGGGAGATCAGTTGTAAATCATCGGTAATCAGAAGCCTGGCTCGCTCTTTTACAAAGGCGCTTGCGACATCCACGGAAAATGTAATCTCCTCATGCGTGTAAAATCCGCAGGCTCCACACGCTGAAGTATTAACTGGGTAATAAGTGAAGAACTTTCTTGTGGCGCTCTTCAGGCAATAAGAGCATCCAAAATACCGTGTTGGCTTGGCATTGTGATCAATTTGCAATACAAGGTTCTTGCAATGAGATTCAGCCGCATTGTGGGGAAGCAACAACATTTCTTTACATGCATCTGACCGCAACTCACTCACGTCAATTTCCTCCACACTTGAATACAAATTGTTCATGCATCCTATTTCCACTGGTGCTGAATGCTCACGACCAAGCTTGATTATTGTTCCTAAGGGGATTGTCAAGAAACTTAAAAGAACATCGATAAAAGCATTGCTGGACTCTATGAAGATAATTTTGTCGCTCCACTTATCCACCAAAGCCTTCAATCTTATCATATTCTCCATAGTTGGACTGGCCATGAATTGTTAAGAGGTTGGATTTTTTTTCTTTTTACCCCTTCTCTGAAGAGCTTCAGTAAGTAAAGTGGCACACTCTTTCCTGCTGAACATGAAAGGAGCAAGTTGAGAAATCAAAATTTGCGGTATTAAGCTTCATAAGTAGGCAGACGTTACGCGGATAACATACATGATTCATATCTGAAAAGCCGAATGCAGCATTTAATAGTAAATATATTCAACCTCCTACAACTGATGAGTGATTAGATGGAACGTATAACAAAAACAATAAGATCTAGAAGCAGTTATGGCAGAGACAGTATAACAATGAACAATTAAATTCCAGATCAGTATTAACATATAATACATATCAAGCAGATTGAACAAGTCCAGACGGATCAAAACTGCAAGTACAATTAAAATTTAAAAACATGGAATTCAAATATAAAACCTTTTTGTGTAAAACAGCGAAGCTGAAGTAATGGGTGAAGGTAATGAGAAGGCAGAGACTTATAAAGCAGGCTCAGCTTAAAGTAATACACAAGTGCGAGACGATTGCAAGGGGGTGCATATGTTATGGCCCAGCATTTTAGCTTTTGCTTTTGAAAAGCTAATGAGGTGTTAATCGCATCTCTAAAGAAGATATCGAAGACAAAAACTTGTACAGAAGTTGTATAGTGACAAAGAAAGTTAAGGTTTTACCATAAAATCAATTGGGAATAGGGGGAGTAACCCAACTTACGTATAAACTCATGCAAGGTCCATTCTCAAATCAATGTGGAATTCATTTTCAACAGAAATAGAAGAAGTGTCGCCATCATGCATTAGATAACAAAGCTTTTAACTTTTGGAAAGAAGTTAGGGTCATTTGAGTGGGGGGTGCATATAAAGGGCCACCATCTTTAGCATTGTGACTTAGCTAGGAAGAAATTTACAGTTTCATCACCTGCAAGTAAATTTACGGTTTCGTCGTACCTGCAGGTTTGAAGCTCTGAAATTAAGTATAGCATTATGAATTTAACTCCAGCTAATCTGGTGTTACCATAATCTCTAAAGGAGACATCAAGGGCAACCTAATGAGTTTGCTCAAACCAGTTCAATTTGGTTAAATTGGGTAGAGAGGTTGACGCATTTGATAGTTAACTGTGATTACAACCAATAAGGTCTACTGAAATAGGAGAAATTTTTCCAAGTACATGGAACATGAAGTGACGTGGAGTTCCTAGCGAATAGAACCATAACACCTGGCTATTTCAATTTTAAAGTTTAAAAAAATTGCCATTTAGTCGTTTAAGTGAATTTTTGTTAAATAACTAGAATTTTTGGTCCACTAAAAATTTCTCCGAGTAGAGAAGTTAAAAAAAAAAACCTGCGTTAATTAGATACAGAAAGTTAATGACGAACAAATGTTCATTAAATCATTAGAAATTAAACCCATGAGTAATATCCCTAATTAATAGTAATAGTATAACAGCAGTCAAGCATTGATATTCCTAGCACTGACTAAGAAAATATTTCTTCATCCTTATTCATCATGTTCATGTCGCCAAACAATAGAGGATCAATAAATATACTCTTTTTGTTTTTGTTTTTTTTTTTTTTTTAAGGATCCTTGAAATTAGCTTATTTTGGTTTCTAAGATTTAAAATCTATAGAAGTGATCATTGAAATTTGTCCACCGTCAATCATCTTGGTTATTCTATGAAAAATCTCCGTTAAATTAGGAGGTGGTTGGTTTGACAAAAATACCCTCAATTTAATGAAGATTTTCACAAAAGGACCAAAATAATTGACAATTGACACACCCCGACTCGGAATGTCCACTAAGATCCCAAATCGAGTTGTGTTGGCCGACACCTGGAAGGTGACGAAGCCATAAAGTGTGATAGTGTACAGTGAGGGGTTATTACTGTTAGAAAGGTAATAGTTTTGGGAAGCTTGGTTTTACTGCTTACTCACACTTTCTGTTTTGTATCCCCTCCAGGTTATAACTGCTAAGTCCGTATTGACGAGGATCTATGGGTAATCTTAGTATTGGAGGCTACTTTTAAGGGTATGATTCTTACCCACACTACTGCACTTTACTTATGCTCTGACATCGCGTGTGAAATGGGTTCGCTCCCACTCATGGCGCACTCTGGTATTTAGACACTTTTAGGTTCAAATTTATTCACATTTTATACACTATCACACTTTATGGCTTCGTCACCTTCCAGGTGTCGGCCAACACAACTCGATTTGGGGTTTTAGTGGACATTCCGGGTCGGGGTGTGTCAGTTTGGTATCAAAGCTTAACCCTGATTGTGGTGTGCCGACGAAGACGTCGGGCCCCTAAGGGGGGGTGGATTGTAACATCCCACATCGCCTAGGGGAGTGATCCTTAAATGTATATTCTCATCCCTACCTAGCACGAGGCCTTTTGGGAGCTCACTGGCTTCGGGTTCCATGGAAACTCCGAAGTTAAGCAAGTAGCGCACGAGAGCAGTCCCAGGATGGGTGACCCATTGGGAAGTTCTCGTGTGAGTTCCCAGAAACAAAACCGTGAGGGCATGGTCAGGGCCCAAAGCGGACAATATCGTGCTACAGTGGAGTCGGGCTCGGGAAGTGGACCCACCCGGGCCGGGATGTGACAACAATGGACAATCTCGTGACCACTTCTATCGATTGTAAGTTTCAGGAACCAAAGTGTGTAACCATAATAATCTCAGAGACCATTTTGGCTAAAAAGCCATAAATATATGCTGGTTAGTATTATTTTTTATTAATTTACAAACACACAAAAAACATTTTTGTGCCTTTTGATTTATTAATTTTTGTTCATATTGATTTATTAGAGCATCTCTAAAAGAGATGTCAAAATGTTCAAATAAGCACTAACAATTGAAAAAGGCAGCAACAATGTTTTCCAACCGAAAAGCCAAATCTAATGCGACATGACATGAATTACAAGCCTTCGCCATCACTGTCAAAATTGACAACACAACTTCACAATTTTTTTAAATTTATTATTAAATGCCTTTTATTAATTTTATTATTCTTTTTTGTTTTTAAACATTCATTATTGTTTTAAAAAAAAAAGTCCGATTTGCAAGTAAGATTCTACTAGATTGAAGTTATTGTCATTTTTTTTTAACTACATATGAAGGTAATCCTTCAGCACAAATTCAAACACACAGTTTAAGGTTAATTTTCATGCTAACAGTATAAAATATTATGCCAAAAATACATAAAATGTCAGAAAGTCCACGAAAAGTCTTGTTTTGGAAGACGAAACATCAAGAAAACCAAATAAATGCAACCTGTAAATGCATGATGCAGCACCATGCTGATTAAATGCAACACTATTAACTCAACCATTTTACATACGCATCAAATGCTTCGAAATTTTAATTCGCTTGGCATCAAATAAGTGGAGAAAATTTTCATTGTAACGGAATCACAGGTGGTACACTACGTGTTCTTATATAAGTGGTGAGATATTATTTTTTAAGTTATTAACTTTTTAACACACATATCTCACTATTTGTATAGTGACATGTGATGTACCATCCCGTGTTCTGATCACATTGAAAAATCTCTCAAATAAATTAGGCTAAGTGAGTACTATCCATCAGACCCCACTTGACCACTCACCTCATTCCAATTGGTTTTGAGGTGAAACTTCAACTTACAGCACGAAGTTATATTACATGTATGGAGCAAGAGGGAACTTCTTCGAAAAGGGCAATTGGTTGATATCTATTAGGCGTCAAGTTGTTCGTTCTTAGCTCATCGTTCGTGCGGAATAAAGAATTTCTGTAAAATTGGTTGATATATGTATTGTGGGTTAACTTGTACATTTTGTTTAAGAGGGGATTGTTAAAAATTGGCACATAAATTTCTGTAAAATTGTAGATTCGGTTGGACAAAAAGAATGCTGAGATTAATTGATCAATTGTTGTCGATTACATCCTGGCTGTCTAGATTTTGTTTCCATTATCAAGACGCTTATTGATTTCTTCCTAATATGAGTTGAATTCCGTATGTATCACATCACATCATGGTTGTACACATTTCCCAGGAAAAGTTTTTTGGAAAATTTTCGTGACAGGCTAGATTATCTTCTGCAAACCCACACACTTACGTAGATTGCAGATCGATCACGTTCGTAGCAAGTATGAAATTCAAACAAATTCTCAACCCCAGAATTTATATTAGTAATCCGGCAACACGCTATGCAGATCATATAGCAAATACGTACAAACGAGAGTGCGAACAAGTATTCTCACACAAATATACACATAAGAGTTCAAGTCTGTAACATATTTATAATCAGGCTTTCAACTTTGTTCTTGCTTTGGTCCTTTGTTCTGCTTTGGCTCCCTAATGAAGACGTTGGTTAGCGCAGAGTCACAAACAAAAGAAGCCACTAAAAGACGCAAAGCCTGTAAGAATAAACATAAACAAGAGTCATCAACAATTTAAAGAATATATTGTCTGTGAAAATAAATCGCGTAAAGATTTCATCGACAATATATAATTGATACCTCCTCTTTTCCCACATGCACGATTTTCTCTTCAATTCATTCAGGAGAGACATGCCAAAGATTAGAGATATAGGTCTTATGATCAAATCGTCAGTTACTGTGAACATCGCCGGTCCTAAATATCCTTTATCTAGATCTTGGTAGGATTTGGGATCCTTGACTTTCATTGACTTGATAGAACTTTCAGCAGCACTTGTAGGTGTCACATAATAATCAGCTAAAATACGAGAAACGAGAAGAGTTTTGTCAGTATACAGCCTGTCATATGTACTTGAGTAATAAAATGTGGCCTCCTCAGTTCCTAAGAGATGGTTGTCCACTCATGTTGTAATAAAATGAAATTAGTACATTCGAACTTGCCCACACACGCAAACACCAATCCCAAGTTTGCACAATCATGAAAACATTACAGTCCTGTTGGAAACAACCAAAAAAAAAAAAAAAATCATTATATCCTATCCTCTTCATCTTATATAACCAAGCTCTGGTTATGCTTGATATGGCTTGCTAATGAAGGCATTAATTAGGGCAGAGTCACTAGCAAAAGAAGCCACCAGAAGACTCAAAGCCTGCAAACAAATAAGGAAAATTTCAGGAGTCATCAGCAACTATTTAATTAGCTTCCAAAATTCATTAAAACCAAATTTTTGCCTAATGCCCTCAAGTGCTTAAAAGATCCTGCAAGTTAATACTAAGGATTCTGTTAGTATAGGCAATCGAAAATTATATATGACTACTCACCTCCTTCTTGCCCATAAGTTCAACTCTTTTTTCAATGTCAGTTAAAGGTACATTCAATTTGTCAAGAATAGACAGCTGAAAGATTGCAGATATAGGTCTTATGACCAGATTGTCAGCTACTGTGAAAGACGCCGGTCCTTTTAAAAATCCTCTAGCACTGGAGTTGTTATCTATGGGTTCGATTTTAAATGACTCCGATGGTGTATCAGAAGAGATAAGGGAACTATCGGTAGTTAGCCTGCTGTTGAGATAATAATATGTGGCTTCCTCAATTCCTAAAGGACTGTTGTAGCAAAAACCAGGAGCAAGCTTCGGATTGACTAGCATTTCCTTGTGATGATTTGACTTCAGGTATTGTGCATCGAGATTTTGGACGCTCCGGTGCAACTGATCAATGCATCCCTTCAGAGACCCATCCTGTATCTGCTTTGCTACGAACCCAAGGGGCAGGGTTAGGAAACTGAAAAGTAAATTAACAAAATCCTCCCCGGCTTCTGCGTAGCAAACAATGTTCTTGGATTTGCTAATTATCAGCTTGATAGAAATGTTGTCTTCTTCCGTCAGCACTGTCTCCCCTTCTGTTTGAGAATCAATTTCCATGGCTTGATAATTATTTTCATTGGTCAGTTGCACCGGGTTTATGCTTCAGTAGAGTTTCGCTCAATGGTGTCTTTGATACTAAGGAGCTTATAAGTAAACTCATAACCTGGGAAAAAAATCACGTCAGAAATCACCACTGCAATTTTAACGAAAAGCTAATGAAGGCATGCATAAATCAACAATTGAGTACCTCATCAATTCCAATATTCAAATTCAACTCCTCGGTCCTATTGACTCCAAGATTGGTAAATAAAGAAACGATTGATGTGCAACAAGGGGAGATCAGTTGTAAATCATCGGTAATCAAAAGCCTGGCTCGCTCTTTTACAAAGGCGCTTGAACCATCTACAGAAAATGTAATCTCCTGACACGTGTAACGTTTGCAGACTCCGCATGGTGCAATATCACCTCGGTAATAATTGAAGAACTTTCTTGTGGAATTTTTCAGGCAATACCAGCATGCAAGGTACCGTGTTGGCTTCGCATTGTGATAAATTTGCAATACAAGGTTCTTGCAATGAGATTCAGCCGCATTGCGGGGAAGCAACAACATTTCTCTACATGCATCTGACCTCAACTCACACACGTCAATTTCCTCCACACTTGAATACAAATTGTTCATGCATCCTATTTCCACTTGTGCTGAATGCTCACGACCAAGCTTGATTATTGATCCTAAGGGGATTGTCAAGAAACTTAAAAGAACATCGATAAAAGCATTGCCGGACTCTATGAAGATAATTTTGTTGCTCCGCTTATCCACCAAAGCCTTCAATCTTATCCTATTCTCCATAGTTGGACTAGCCATGAATTGTTAAGAGGTTGGCTTTTTATTAAATTACCCTTTCTCTGAAGAGTTTCAGTAAGTAAACTGGCACACTCTTTCCTGCTGAACATGAAAGGAGCAAGTTGAGAAATCAAAATTTGTAGTATGAAGCTTCATAAGTGGGCAGAGGTTACGCGGATAGCATACATGATTCATATCTGAAAATCCGAATGCAGCATTTTATAGTAAATATATTCAACCTCCTGCAACTGATATATGAATGATTAGATGGAACGTATAACAAAAATAATACGATCTCTAGAAGTGCAGAGACACTATAATAATTAACAATTCAATTCCAGGTCAGTATTAACATAATACATATCAAGCAGATTGAACAAGTCCAGACAGATCAACATTGCAAGTACAATTAAAATTCAAATATCAAACCTTTTTGTGTAAAACTGCAAAGCTGAAGTAATGGGTGAAGGTAATGAGAAGACAGAGACTTATAAAGCAGGCTCAGCTTAAAGTAATACACAGGTGCGAGATGATTGCAAGGGGGTGCATATGTTATGGCCCAGCATTTAAGCTTTTGCTTGTAAAAAGCTAATGAGGTGTTAATTGCATCTCTAAAGAAGATATCGAAGACAAAAACTTGTACGGGAGTTTTATGGTGACAAAGAAAGTTGAGGTTCCACCATAAAACCAATTGGGAATATATGAGGAGTAGCCCAACTTACGTATAAGCTCATGCAAGGTCCCTCCTCCCATTAATGTGGGATTCATTTTCAATGGAAACAGAAGCGTCACCATCCTGCATTAGATAACCAAGCTTTAGCTTTTGAAAAGAAGTGAGGATCACTTGGCCACCATGTTTAGCATTATGACTTAGCTAGGAAGAAATTTACGGTTTCATCACCTGCAGATTCATTACTTAGCTAGGAAGAAATTTACGGTTTCATCGTACCTGCATGTTCGAAGCTCTGAAAATAAGTATAGCATCATGACTTTAACTTCAGCTAACCAGGTGTTAGCAGAATCTCCAAAGGAGACAGCGAAGGCAACCTAATGAGTTTGCTTAGACAATAGTTCAATTTTGGTTAAATTGGGTGCAAAGGCCTCTAATTAGTCTTTTTGTACGAGAGATTGATGCATTTGATAGCTAACTGTGACTACAACTGATAAGTTCTACTAGCAGTCAAGCATTGATATCCCTAGCACTGACATAAGAAAATATTTCTTCATCCTCACTCATCATATCTCCAAACACTAGAGGATCAATAAATATATGTTGGTTAGTATTATTTTTTACTTATTTACAAACACACGAAAATCATTTTTGTGCGTTTTGATTTAGTATTAATCTTTATAGACACAATTGTTCTTGTTTCAGAGCAAAAGAGATGTCACAAGCTTCGACCTGATTCTCTCTAAAAGATACATTTTGAGACATCTTAAGCTTTAAAAAGATACATTTTGAGCATATTTTGAGGAAGGTCGCTTCTGAGGATTGTTGGGGACGTCTTAAGCTTTAAAAAAAAAAACATTTTGGGACGAAATTGGAGTTGATTTGATTGGTCAAAAGTGTTCTATCTATAGTCCAAATTTGACATTAAATAGAAAACCTTTTATTTCTTATTTTACTTATTTTACTTATTCTAGATTTATTAGAAAGCCTTGATTAGGTGAGATAAGGAATAAAGCACTATAAATATAGTGTATCGTGTATTAGGGTTCTCGACGCATCAATTTGGAGAACTTGACTAGGCTTTGACTGTTTGTCTTTTTTTTTTTTTTTTTTTTTTTCAAGATGTTTTCTATCCTTGTTCTTAATAATATTTTCTTTGGTTCTTAGTTATGAATATGCGTAACTAACTTTCTTTTGCTAGGGCGAGGCTATTATCCTTATGTAGTTTCTTTTCAATTCATTTATCATATTATGCATGTATGTTTTGAATTGTTAATTACTGTGTTTAAACTATCTTTGCGTCTTGATGCTTGATCATTGTTAGGATATTTAGAAAAGTAATTGGATGCAATTTTAGTCAGAAGGTTCCTGAACTTGACTATGGCTTCTATTGGATATACATGTGCCACATAAGGCAATTGCCACGTTAGCACTAGCTTTAGAGATAAGCTACTTTTAATATGTGGTATAAATAGGCTTTATATTCTTTCATTTTCTGTAGAGTCGGTGCTATGTGTAAGAATAGAATATCAGAGAAATACAATTCAGCTTTCTTTCTTCCTCTACAAGATTACTAGGGTTTATTTTTCTCACAGATTCTTCAGCTCATACAAGAATGTTAAGATGGTATCGAGAGCCAGATATGCTTGCGCGATTGATTCTGGTTGTGTTCTTTCCGCTGCTCAGTGAGATTTTCTTGATTCTTTCTCTTGATTTAGGATTTCTGTTGTGAAGAAAATTTGGGGATTTTTTTTTCGGATTTCTTGGATTCATTTGTGTTAAAGGCCGATGCCTCGATGAATCATCACATATTGTGTTTTTTAGTTGAAGATTTGATTGTTTTCTTGAAGGCCGATGCCAATTAATTTCATATTGGTTGATGAACTAAGGTCGATAACCAATTGTTCATCAAGATTGTAGATTCTTGTTGTTAAATTCTGTGTTTTGGAAGACGATTTCTCTGGGTTTTTTGTTCCCATTTCTGTGTGGTGTTCATTTCTACTCACGCATGATGACTGACTCGGTTAAACTTGAAAATCTTTTGGGAATGTTGACTATTAAGTTGAATGATGACAATTTCATCAAGTGGAACTTTCAATTCTGTTCTGTTCTTCGTGGGTATGATTTGTTTGATCATTTTACTGGTGCATCAGTTTGTCCTCCCAAATTTCTTATTACTCCTGAATTGGGGGTTACCAATGAAATTAGTACTGCCTATAAAGCTTGGGTTAAAACTGATATGGCTCTTTTGAGTCTTCTTATTGCCACTTTGAGTGATGATGCCATGGAATATGTTGTTGGTTGTAAAACTACTCATGAAGCTTGGACTGCCTTACAAGATAGATATATGTTTGTCTCGAGTGCTACTGTGAATCATTTGAAAGCTGAGTTACACACTATTCAGAAAGGAAGTGATAATGTTGATAAGTTTTTGTTGAGGTTGAAGACAATTAAAGACAAACTTATTGCAGCTGGTGAAAAGATTACAGACAATGATTTGGTTATTGCTGCATTGACTGGTTTACCTGCTGACTTTGATACGATCAGAACTGTGGTATTGGCCAGAGATACACCTATCTCGTTGAAAGAATTCAGGGCTCAACTCTTAGGGGCTGAAAAGATTATAGAAGCTAGGATGCAGTCTCTTGTTCACAGCATGGCAGCTATGTATGGTAATGGTTTTGTTCCATTTTCCTCTGGTGGTAATTCTGCATATCAATCAGTTTTACATGCATCCAGTCCTTCTACTGGTTCTGATTCTACGGTGCCACTTTCATCCAATGTTGGCTCTGGTCTTGTTGCTCCTGATAACTCTAATTCAGGTGGCTCAACTTCTCAAACTTGTCAGCCGTTTCCTCCTCCTAGTGCCAATGTTTTTAATGGGCCTAGAAATAATTTTGGTAATCAGGGACCTAGGCCTTTTGGTCATAATACTGGCCATACTTCTTTTGGCAATACCTATAGTACTCAGTCTGGTCATAGTGGTTCTAATTCTTCCGGTCCTAACTATGGCAATTCATTTGGCGGTAATGGTTACAAAGGCAAAGGGAACGGTGGCTATCGACCTAAGTTCAATGGTAATCGCTCTGGTAATTACTAGTCAGGTAACACTACAACTAGACAGAATGTAGTTCCTGAATGTCAGATTTGTTCAAGGAAAGGACATACGGCAGTGACTTGTCTGTACAGAAATGAAACTCCTCCGGTTGTGCAAGAATGTCAGATTTGTGGTAAGAGGGGCCATATTGCCATTGATTGTAGACACAGGGGTAACTATGCTTACCAAGGGGCTCCTCCTCCTCCTTCCCTCAGTGCCAACTATGCTTTTCAAGATTATCCTTCTCAGTTCCAGTATCCTGTTGTTCCATCTCCAGTTCAGTTTCCTGACCTTTCTGGTTATCAAGGGGTTTCTTTCACTACTCCACAAGTTCCTCCAGATTTTCAAGCTTCTGTAAATCAAGGCCAGTCTTCTCTTATTTTATCTAGTTCTCAAGATCATGATGTTTCATCTGATATAACTGCTTTGAATGCACAAACTTCTTCTGGTGATGGTTCTTGGATTCTTGACACTGGTGCCTCACATCACATGAGTCCCAATGTCAATCTGTTAAATACAATTATTCCTTATACTGGAGATAAACGCATTATTGTTGGCAATGGTGAGGGTTTAACTGTCAACCACATTGGCACTGCCCTCTTACCTACATCTTCACATACTTTATGTCTTCGAAATGTCTTGCATGTGCCGATGTTAACGGTCAATTTGTTGTCTGTTCAGCAGTTGTGTAAAGACAATCACAGTTGGTTTATTTGTGATGATACTCAGTTCTATGTGCAGGACAAAGCAACGGGGCTGATTCTTTACCAAGGAAAGAGTAACAATTGTGAGCTTTTTCGCATTCCTGTCCATATATTTCCCAAGGTGTTGACTCAAGATACTTCTTCCTGTTCTGCATTTGTTGGCAAAGCAGTTAAGTCATCTTTGTGGCATCACAGACTTGGACATCCTTCTAATGATGTCTTGATAGCAATGCTTCGGAGTTCAAATATTTCTTTTAGTCATGATGTACCGGATCAACCTTGTTCTCATTGTTTTAGTGGTAAAATGAGTAGATTACCATTTGTTGAACGACTAGATAGAGTTGAGATTCCTTTTCATAAGATTCACAGTGACGTTTGGGGTCCTTCACCAATAGCATCTATCGAAGGCTTCAGATATTATGTGTCATTTGTAGATGAAGCAACTCGGTTTGTATGGCTCTTTCCATTAATGAATAAATCAGAGGTTTTTGGTACATTTGTCAAGTTCTTTGCCTATGTTGAGAATCAATTTAACACAAAGATTAAGGTTTTACAATCTGATGGAGGAGGAGAATTTCTGAGCACTGCATTTAAGGATTATCTTGCTAATCATGGTGTTGTTCATTTTATTTCTTGTCCTTATACACCACAGCAGAATGGTTTAGTGGAAAGAAAGCATAGACACATCATAGAAACCGCTATTACTTTGTTGACAGCTGCCAGTCTTCCCCATAAGTTTTGGTATCATGTTGTGGCACATGCGGTGTTTTTAATAAATCGAATGCCTAGCAAGACTATTGGTATGGTTTCACCTTTTCAGAAGTTGTTTAATACTTTACCAGAGATTTCATCTTTAAAAGTCTTTGGTTCAGCCATTTATCCTTATCTCAGGCCATACAATGATTGCATGATTTTAAGTTCACTTAGGGCAAACACCACGTCTAAAGGATTGCATGATTTTTCAAATGGTTTTCATAAAACTTAATGAGTCTTTCATGTTCACATTTGATCCGGACATCCGGACAGATTCCAAGTTTGATATATGTTCTAGATTGTAGGTTCAAGTAAAGCATACTATAGGAAAACCTAACCTTCAATATATGTGGTGATTTATAAGTAATTGAGAGAACAACGTAGGATTGTTAAGGTGACAACGGAACCCTAGTGCATTTTAAATTCATTTTCGAAACCATTTTCTTTTAGTTCATTTTACTTTTGCCCATTTCTTTCAAATTGTTTTTAATTAGTTTTTTCTTTCATAATTTCAATTTCTTTGTTTCAATAATTAATTGAGAATTAGTTTTAAATATAATTTATTTTTAATAATCCCTGGAATATTTATACTATAACTACCTTGTACTCTTACAAGTATTTTTAGGTGTTTTTATCCACACTTTGTGCATGTACCAAAAATCCTATCAACCATAACACTGCGACCGCTACGTGGTGTTTTCATTCCATTCCACCGACGTTACAACATATGTTTTATTTAGTATACTATTTTCAAAATATAAAATTATTGTCCACTCATGTTGTAATAAAATGAAATTAGTACATTCGAACTTGCTCACACACGTAAACACCAATCCCAAGTTTGCATAATCAGGAAAACACTACAGTCCTGTTTGAAAAAACAAACAAACAAACAAAAAAATCATTACATCCTATCCTCTTCATCTTATATAACCAAGCTCTGGTTATGCTTGATATGGCTCGCTAATGAAGGCATTTGTTAGGGCAGAGTCACTAGCAAAAGAAGCCACCAGAAGATTCAAAGCCTGCAAACAAATAAGGAATATTTCAGGAGTCATCAGCAACTATTTAATTAGCTTCCAAAATTCATTAAAACCAAGTCTTTGCCTAATGCCCTCAAGTGCTTAAAAAACCCTGCAAGTTAATATAAGGATTCTTTTAGTATAGGCAATCGAAAATTATAAATGACTACTCACCTCCTTCTTGCCCATAAGCACAACTCTTTTTTCAGTGTCAGTGAAGGGTACATTCAATTTCTCAAGAACAGACAGCTCAAAGATTGTAGATATCGGTCTTACAACCAGATTGTCAGTTACTGTGAAAAACGCCGGTCCTTTTAAAAATCCTCCAGCACTGGAGACGCAATTTGTTGGTTCGATTTTAAATGACTCCAATGAGCTATTGGAAGGGATAAGGGAACTATCGGTAGTTAGCCTGCTGTTGAGATAATAATATGAGGCTACCTCAATCCCTAAAAGACTGTTGTAGCAAAAACCAGGAGCAAGCTTCGGATTGACTAGCATTTCCTTGTGATGATTTGACTTCAAGTGTTGTGCATCGAGATCTTGGACGCTCCGGTACAACTGATCAATGCATCCCTTCAGAGACCCATCCTGTATCTGCTTTGCTACAAACCCAAGTGGCAGAGTTAGGAAACTGAAAAGTAAATTAACAAAATCCTCCCCGGCTTCTGCGTAGCAAACAATGTTCTTGGATTTGCTAATTATCAGCTTGATAGAAATGTTGTCTTCTTCCGTCAGCACTGTCTCCCCTACTGTTTGAGGATCAATGTGTATGGCTTGATAATTATTTTCATTGCTCCGTTCGGCCACGGGTTTATGCTTCAGTAGAGTTTCGGTCAATGGTGTCCTTGATAATAAGGAGTTTATAAGCAAATTCATAACCTGGGAAAAAATCACGTCAGAAATCACCACTGCAATTTTAACGAAAAGTAATTGAGGCATGCATAAATCAACACTTGAGTACCTCATCAACTCCAATATTCAAATTCAACTCTTCGGTAGCATTCCTATTGGTGACTCCAAGATTGGTAAATAAAGAAACGATTGATTCGTTAAAAGGGGAGATCAGTTGTAAATCATCGGTAATCAGAAGCCTGGCTGACTCTGTTACAAAGGCGCTTGCAACATCCACAGAAAATGTAATCTCTTGATACATGTCATGTCCGCACCCTGGACTTTGGGTACCATGGTTATAACTGAAAAACTTTCTGGTGGTTTCCAGGCAGCACCCTGGACTTTTGGTACCGTGGTTATAACTGAAAAGCTTTCTGGTGGTTTGCAGGCAGCATACAAAATAGCGTATTGGCTTGGCATTGCGATCAATTTGCAATACAAGGTTCTTGATGAGAAATTCAGCCGCGTTGTGGGGAAGCAACAACATTTCTCTACATGTATCTGACCCCAACTTACGTACGTCAATTTCCTCCACACTTGAATACAAATTGTTCATGCATCCTATTTCCACTGGTGCTGAATACTCACGACCAAGCTTGAGTATTGTTCCCAAGGGGATTGTCAAAAAACTTAGAAGAACATCGACAAAAGCACTGTCGGACTCTATGAAGATAACTTTGTTGCTCCCCTTATCCACCAAAGCCTTCAAGTTTATCTTATTCTCCATAGTCTGACTAGCTATGAATTGTTAAGAGGTTGCCTTTTTTACCCTTCTTTGCAGAATTTCAGTAAGTGGCACACTAGTTCCTGCTGAACATGAAAGGAGCAAGTGAGAAATCAAAATTGGCAGTATTAAGTTTCATAAGTAGGTAGAGGTTACATGGATAACAAACACGATTCATATCTAAAAAACCCGAATGCAGAATATAATTGTAAATATATTCCACCTCCTACAACTGATGAGTGATTAGATGGAATGTATAACAAAAATAATACGATCTCTAGAAGCAGTTATGGCAGAGACTGTTGATTATTGGCTCAAACAATAAACAATTGATAAATATCTGGTTTCTGCTACTTTTGCAGTGGCATGGGTTGGCATGGGTTGGCATACAGCATGTGGGAGAGTAACAAAAGCAGATGTTCTTTTGTGGTGGCATGCGTTGCCATCTGCTGCATGTGGTAGACAAACAAAAGCAGATGCTCAATGCGTTGGCATCTGAAGACCTTTGGCCTTTGGTTCTCTTGAGAAGTCATCTTATTCGGTTCTATAAGAAGAAGCTGGAGCAGCCCAGATAGATACACAGAAGAGAAACAGCAAGAAACCATTTGGTAGAGAGAAAGAAAAAATCCTCTCAAATTGTTTTGCTTTGTATTCGATATTTTCTCTTCCTATTGTAAGTGTGTGAGCTTGGGTTATTCGGGTCTTTGGGAAATTGAGTGAAACACCATTGTATGTTCTCATTGATTATAGTAGAATACTCTGTCGTCTCCAAACTAGATGTAGGCATTGCCGAACCAGTATAAATCTTGGTGTTCTTGTTGGTATTGTTTCATTTATCTGTTATCAGTTTCTAGGGTTTATTATTTTTCACTCACACTTGTTGAAGCTTCCGCACAACAAGTGGTATCAGAGCCCAGTTTTTCGACTAGGGCTTTGTTTTTTTCGTGGGAGTGAAGAAAAAAAAAAGGGAAAATTTCTTGGCTCTGCATTCCCGTGAATAGTGCCGAAGAAGATGGCTGGAGATGAAGGTGAACCTGTGAAGAAGAAGGAGTCGGCACCTACATCCAACAGACACCAAATTGCTACTACAAGGTTAGAGGTTGATAAATTCAATGGCTCTAATAATTTTGGTATGTGGCAATGTGAAGTTATAGATGTCTTGTATCAACAAGAGTTGGATATGGTTCTGGAAGAGAAACCAGAAGATATTGAGGACAAGCAGTGGACGCGAATTAATCTTCATGCTTGTGCTGCTATTCGATCATTTCTTGACAAGGAGTTGAAATACCCGTATATGAAGGAAACTTCTGCCAAGGAGTTATGGACAAAATTGGAGGAAAAGTATATGACCAAGAGCGTAGAAAATCGGCTCTTCCTGAAGAAACGACTCTTCCGTTTTCAGTTTAGTCCAAGTATTTCTATGCATGAACACCTCAATGATTATAATAAAATACTTGCTGATTTAGCAAACCTTGATGTGAAAATTCCTGACGAGGACAAGGCATTATGTTTGTTAAATTCATTGCCTGATGATTATGATCATTTGACAACTACTTTGTTGTATGGAAAAACCGAGGTGAAACTTGATGAGGTGTCTACGGCATTGGTGAATCATGAGTGTCGAAAGAAGGAACTAAAGACTCACAATTCACAAACCGAGGCACTTGTTGCAAGGGGTCGAACAGTGGAAAGAAAATATGTGAAACGGGGAAAATCTCGTTCAAAGTCACGAGGGAAGTTTCCTGCTAAAGATGAATGTGCCTTTTGCCGCCAAAAGGGTCATTGGAAGAGAGACTGCCCCAAATTGAAGAACAAAGAGAAGGAGAAAGCGGGTCCTGAAGCAAATATTGTAAACCAAGGAGATAATGATCTCGAGTTTGCTTTGGCTAGTTCATCTACTAATGGTCACTCCAAGGAGTGGATTTTGGATTCAGGTTGCACCTATCATATATGTCCCATTCGAGAATGGTTTTCTAGCTTCAATGAGCTGGATGGTGGAGTTGTTTTGATGGGTAATGATAATGCCTGCAAAACACAAGGGATAGGCAAAATCTGTTTGAAGATGCATGATGGAACAGTCAGAGAATTAAGTGATGTTAGGTATATACCGGATATGAAGAAAAACCTTATCTCTCTGGGAGCTTTGGAATCCAAGGGTCTTAAGATCACCATGAAGAGTGGAGTTCTTAAAGCTGTGTACGGGGCACTGGTGGTGATGAAAGGTATAAGACGAAATAACTTGTATTTCTTGCAGGGAAGTACAATTATTGGTGGAGCAGCCATAACCGAAGCTATTGATGATAGCACAGACACCACAAGGTTATGGCATATGCGTCTAGGGCATGCTGGTGAAAAAGCGTTGCAAGGATTGGTGAAGCAAGGCTTGTTGAAAGGTGCAAAGGCATGCAAATTGGAATTCTGTGAGCATTGTGTGTTTGGTAAGCAAACTAGGGTAAAATTTGGCACTGTTATTCACCACACTAAAAACATTCTTGATTATGTTCACATTGATGTTTGGGGACCTTCCAAGAATGCATCTTGGGGAGGTAGCCATTATTTTGTCTCCTTTGTTGATGACTTCTCTAGAAGAATATGGGTGTACACCATAAAGCGTAAAGACGAAGTCTTGAAAATATTCCTGAAGTGGAAAAAGATGATTGAAACTCAAAGCAATCGAAAGATCAAGACTCTCAAATCAGACAATGGGGGTGAATATAAGTCTGATCCTTTCTTGAAAGTCTGTCAAGATGAGGGTATCGTGAGGCACTTTACGGTTAAGGAGACACCACAACAAAATGGAGTGGCGGAGCGCATGAACCGTACGTTGCTTGAGAAAGTCCGGTGCATGTTATCTAATGCTGGTTTAAGCAAGGCATTTTGGGCTGAGGCAATCACTTATGCAAGCCATATCATTAATCGATTGCCAGCTGCTGCAAACGAGGGCAAAACGCCCATGGAGGTATGGTCTAATAAACCTTGTACTGATTACAAGTTCTTACACATATTTGGTTGTCCTGCTTACTATCATGTCAGAGAAAGCAAGTTGGATCCTAGAGCAAAGAAAGCTCTATTTATGGGCTTTAGCACTGGCGTGAAGGGATATCAACTCTGGTGTCTAGATATGAAGAAATTTGTTGTAAGCAGAGATGTGACTTTTGATGAGGCTGGTATGGTTAATCGAAACAAGCATGAAGGTGAAACTAAAGCAACCAAGATCATGAGTAACACAAAGCAGGTGGAGTTACTGAAGACTCCAGTTGTCCCAGTAAGGTTCGATGTTACAAACCCTAGCCCTACAGTTAATTCTGATGATGAAAACGTGGATGATGAAGTAGAGGCACCTACACAAGAGCCTTCACAGCAACAAGACTATATTGCAACCAGAAGATCGAGAAGGGAAATTCGAAAGCCTGCTCGATTTACTGATATTGTGGCATATGCACTTCCCGTTATTGAAGATGACATTCCATCCGCATACAAAGAAGCTGTCATAAGTCCAGAGTGCGAGGAGTGGAAGAAATCTATGGATGAGGAGATGAAATCTCTTCATAAAAATGAGACTTGGAAACTGGTGCAGTTACCGAAGGGGAAGAAAGAAATTGGTTGTAAATGGGTGTATGCCAAGAAGATGGAATCTTTGGGAAAAGATAATGTAAGATTCAAAGCCAAATTGGTGGCTAAAGGTTACTCTCAGAAAGAAGGCATTGACTACAATGAGGTATTTTCTCCTGTAGTAAAACATTCTTCTATTCGTATTCTGTTGGCTTTGGTTGTGCAGTTTGACCTTGAGTTAGCCCAACTTGATGTCAAGACTGAGTTCTTACATGGTGATTTGGAGGAAGAGATTTACATGTCCCAGCCAGAAGGTTTTAAAGTTGCTGGAAAGGAAAATTGGGTTTGCAAATTAAGAAAAACATTGTACGGCTTGAAGCAGTCTCCAAGGCAATGGTACAAGCGATTTGATCGATTTATGATTGGGCAAAAGTACACAAAAAGTCACTATGACCATTGTGTATACTTTCGCAAACTACAAGATGGAACCTTCATTTATCTACTTTTATATGTTGATGATATGCTTATAGCATGTAAGAGCAAAGTGGAGATTGAAAGGTTGAAGACTCAACTGAGCAATGAATTTGAGATGAAGGACTTGGGAGAAGCTCGGAAGATACTAGGTATGGAAATTGAAAGAGATAGAGCAAAGGGCAAGATTAGTTTGTGTCAAAAGCAATACTTGAAGAAGGTACTACATCGTTTCAGGATGAATGAAAATTCAAAACCGGTTAGTATACCTCTTGCCCTTCATTTCAAACTTAGTGCTTCTATGTCTCCTAAAACTGTTGAGGAGAGACAGTACATGGCTCAAATTCCTTATGCAAATGCTGTTGGTAGTTTGATGTATGCTATGGTGTGTACTAGGCCTGATATTTCACAAGCTGTTAGTATTGTCAGTAGATATATGCATAATCCAGGAAAAGGGCATTGGCAAGCTGTGAAATGGATTCTACGGTATATTCTAGGTACTGTGGATGTTGGTTTATTATTCCAGCAGGATAAAATTACTGGTAAATGTGTTGTTGGATATGTGGATTCTGATTACGCAGGTGATTTAGACAAGCGTAGGTCTACTACTGGTTTTGTATTCACTATTGCTGGAGGTCCGGTAAGTTGGAGGTCGAGTCTGCAATCTACAGTTGCATTGTCGACTACTGAGGCGGAGTACATGGCTGTAACAGAAGCTATAAAGGAAGCCATCTGGCTTCAAGGGTTGCTTGATGACTTAGGGGTTCAACAAGACCATGTGGATGTCCATTGCGACAGTCAGAGTGCTATTCATTTAGCAAAGAATCAAGTTCATCATGCACGTACAAAACACATTGACGTGAGGTTCCATTTTGTTCGTGAGATCATAGACGAGGGAGAAATTCTTCTTCAGAAGATTGGGACCACTAACAATCCTGCGGATATGTTAACAAAGCCAATTTCGTTGCTCAAGTTTAAGCACTGCTTAGACTTGGTTGGCATTTGTAAAATTTGTTGATTGCCCCATGGGGGAGTGGGAGACGACTAATTTGGAGTTCTACTTAGAGGGTTTGAGCCAAGGTGGAGATTGTTGATTATTGGCTCAAACAATAAACAATTGATAAATATCTGGTTTCTGCTACTTTTGCAGTGGCATGGGTTGGCATGGGTTGGCATACAGCATGTGGGGGAGTAACAAAAGCAGATGTTCTTTTGTGGTGCATGCGTTGCCATCTGCTGCATGTGGTAGACAAACAAAAGCAGATGCTCAATGCGTTGGCATCTGAAGACCTTTGGCCTTTGGTTCTCTTGAGAAGTCATCTTATTCGGTTCTATAAGAAGAAGCTGGAGCAGCCCAGATAGATACACAGAAGAGAAACAGCAAGAAACCATTCGGTAGAGAGAAAGAAAAAATCCTCTCAAATTGTTTTGCTTTGTATTCGATATTTTCTCTTCCTATTGTAAGTGTGTGAGCTTGGGTTATTCGGGTCTTTGGGAAATTGAGTGAAACACCATTGTATGTTCTCATTGATTATAGTAGAATACTCCGTCGTCTCCAAACTAAATGTAGGCATTGCCGAACCAGTATAAATCTTGGTGTTCTTGTTGGTATTGTTTCATTTATCTGTTATCAGTTTCTAGGGTTTATTATTTTTCACTCACACTTGTTGAAGCTTCCGCACAACAGAGACAGTATAACAATGAACAATTAAATTCCAGATCAGTATTAACAAAATACAAATCAAGCAGATTGGACAAGTCCAGACGGATCAAAACTGCAAGTACAATTAAAATTTAAAAACATGGAATTCAAATATCAAACCTTTTTGTGTAAAACTGCGAAGCTGAAGTAATGGGTGAAGGTAATGAGAAGACAGAGACTTATAAAGCAGGCTCAGCTTAAAGTAATACACAAGTGCGAGACGATTGCAAGGGGGTGCATATGTTATGGCCCAACATTTTAGCTTTTGCTTTTGAAAAGCTAATGAGGTGTTAATCGTATCTCTAAAGAAGATATCGAAGACAAAAACTTGTACAGAAGTTGTATAGTGACAAAGAAAGTTAAGGTTTCACCATAAAACCAATTGGGAATAGGGGGAGTAACCCAACTTACGTATAAACTCATGCAAGGTCCATTCTCAAATCAATGTGGAATTCATTTTCAACAAAAATAGAAGAAGTGTCGCCATCATGCGTTAGATAACAAAGCTTTAACTTTTGGAAAGAAGTTAGGGTCACTTGAGTGGGGGGTGCATATAAAGGGCCACCATCTTTAGCATTGTGACTTAGCTAGGAAGAAATTTACAGTTTCATCACCTGCAGGTTCATTACTTAACTAGGAAGAAATTTACGGTTTCATCGTACTTGCAGGTTCGAAGCTCTGAAATTAAGTATAGCATTATGAATTTAACTCCAGCAAATCTGGTGTTACCATAATCTCTAAAGGAGACATCAAGGGCAGCCTAATGAGTTTGCTCAAACCAGTTCAATTTGGTTAAATTGGGTAGAGAGGTTGACGCATTTGATAGCTAACTGTGATTACAACCGATACGGT
This sequence comes from Pyrus communis, assembly GCF_963583255.1. NCBI lineage: Eukaryota > Viridiplantae > Streptophyta > Magnoliopsida > Rosales > Rosaceae > Pyrus > Pyrus communis. Next base: position 22,333,365 of record NC_084810.1, on the reverse strand, counting down.
CTACTGAAATACGAGATTCATATCTGAAAAGCCGAATGCAGCATTTAATAGTAAATATATTCAACCTCCTACAACTGATGAGTGATTAGATGGAACGCATAACAAAAATAATACGATCTCTAGAAGCAGTTATGGCAGAGACAGTATAACAATGAACAATTAAATTCCAGATCATTATTAACATATAATACATATCAAGCAGATTGAACAAGTCCAGATGGATCAAAACTGCAAGTACAATTAAAATTTAAAAACATGGAATTCAAATATAAAACCTTTTTGTGTAAAACTGCGAAGCTGAAGTAATCGGTGAAGGTAATGAGAAGACAGAGATTGATAAAGCAGGCTCAGCTTAATGTAATACACAAGTGCGAGACGATTGCAAGGGGGTGCATATGTTATGGCCCAACATTTTAGCTTTTGCTTTTGAATAGCTAATGATGTGTTAATCGCATTTCTAAAGAAGATATCGAAGACAAAAACTTGTACGGAAGTTTTATAGTGACAAAGTTAAGGAAGGTTCCACCATAAAACCAATTGGGAATATGGGGAGTAGCTCAACTTACGTATAATCAATGTGAGATTCATTTTTAACAAAAACAGAAAAAGCGTAGATTGCAGATTATCTTCTGCAAACCCACACAACACACTTACGTAGATTGCAGATCGATCACATTCGTAGCAAGTATGAAATTCAAAAAAAATCTCAACCCCAGAATTTATATTAGTATGTTGGCAACACACTCTATGCAGATCATATAGCAAATAGGTACAAACGAGAGTGCGAACAAGTATTCCCACACAAAAATACTATTAGAGTTCGAGTCTGTAACATATTTATAATCAGGCATTCAACTTTGTTCTTTCTTTGGGCTTTTGTTCTGCTTTGGCTCCCTAATGAAGACGTTGGTTAGCGCAGAGTCACAAACAAAAGAAGCCACCAAAAGACGCAAAGCCTGTAAGAAGAAACATAAACGAGAGTCATCAACAATTTAAAGAATATATTGTCTGTGAAAATAAATTGCGTAAAGATTTCATCGACAATTATAATTTATAATTGATACCTCCTCTATTCCCACATACACGATTTTCACTTCAATGTCAGTCGAAGGCACCTTCAATTCATTCAGGAGAGACATGCCAAAGATTAGAGATATAGGTCTTATGATCAAATCGTCAGTTACTGTGAACATCACCGGTCCTAAAAATCCTTGGCCTTTAACTCCTTTATCTTAATCTTGGTAGGATTTGGGACCCATGACTTTCATTGGCTTGATAGAACTTTTAGCATCACTTATACGAGAAGCGATAAGAGTTTTATCAGTAGACAGGTTGTAATTGTAATAGCTACCTGCACAATAAAATGTGGCCTCCTCAGTTCCTAAGAGATGGTTGTCATAGCAACAACCGGGGGCAAGCTTGGGACTGAGTAGTATTTCTTTGTGGTTGTTCGATATGTAGCAATTGTCAAGATCTTGGAGACTCTTGAACAACTGACTAATGCATCCTTTTAATGAGCAATCACGCATTTTGTTTACAATGAAACCCAGTGGAATAGTTAGGAAACTGAGGAGTAGACTCACAAAATCCTCCCCTACTTCTGCATAACAAACCATCTTCTTGGATTTGCTCACTATAAGCTTGACAGAAATGTTTCCGTTTGGATTCGTTGTGCCTTCTGCAATTTCAGGTTCAAAATCTATTACTTGACTTTCATTGCTCAATTTCTGTATTGGTTTATTCTTTAGCAGAATTTCTGTCAGCGGTGTCTTTGATGCTAATGAGCACACAAGCTATTTCAAAACCTAAAAGCAGAAGACAGGTTATAAAAACCATTGATGGATAAAGTTGTTAAAAAATAAATACAAAGGCGCATGTCGATACTTCAGTTACCTCATCAGTGTTAGTGTAACTTGATTTTGCTGGGTTTTATTTACAGGAAGCTGAACAGAAGCAAAGCAAAGATAGAAGAAGCTGAAACGAAAGTTTTCTTTCTTGTTCTCTCGTGCAAAAGTTTTGCAGAGGAATATTTCTACTATACTGAAAATGAGCACTAACCCTGCTTTACATTAACTGATGGCCTTTGTTTTAGGACCACACAAAACACTACATTTCATCTTAGTCACTCATCTACCTAATTACATGGATCAAACAACACATGGCACTCATGGCCTTACATCTTTTGACTTTACACTTGGCAGATATGCTCAAGTGAATACACACATTAAACTCATCTTATTTCTAATACTCAATCAGCTAGAGACTTATAATTCAACACTCCCCTTTAAGTCTTGAGCTGATTTCACTCCAAGCATGCTCCTGAGATAATTGAACCGATCTTTAGGTAGAGGTTTTTTGAAAATATCAGCTAGTTGCTCATTAGTTGGACAGTACACCAGATCAATGATGCCATCCTTCAGTGCATCCTTGATGAAATGGTATCTTCTGTTAATGTGTTTGGTCTTTTGATGGAACACAAAGTTCTTGGTGATTGCAATTGCTGAGGTGTTGTCACAGTGCACTGGAGTGGCTTCGGTTTGAAATTCACCAAAGTCTTCAAGAACAAATCTCAACCAAATGGCTTGAGTAGTTGCTTCTGAAGCACTGATGTACTCTGCTTCTGCGGTGGAAAGAGCTACACAATTTTGCTTCACGGATGCCCATGAGAATACTCCACTGCCAAAGGAGAAGGCATAACCAGAAGTACTTTTACTGTCCTCAATTGATCCACTCCAGTCACTGTCACAGAACCCAATTAACATTGAGTTCTTACCCTTCACATATTCCAGACCATAATCTAGTGTGCCCTTAATGTATCTTAGCACTCTTTTAGCAGTTCCAACATGCTTACTGGTAGGGCAGTGCATAAATCTGGTTAACAGACTGGATGCATACATAATATCAGGCCTGGTTGCAGTGAGATATAGGAGACTTCCCACCATACTTCTGTATAACTCTTCACTTGCTGCACCACTTCCATCATCCGTGGTTAACTTCTCAGTTGCAACCAATGGAGTAAGCACAGGTTTGCACTCTTTTAGACCAAATTTGTCTAATAAAGAGCTTGCATATTTCTTTTGGTGGATGAAAATGCTTGAAGTTGTTTGAATTATTCCCATTCCAAGGAAATGATGGAGAAGACCCAAATCAATCATCTCATACTTTCGTTTCATGTCTTCCTTGAATTCTTCAAGCATTTGTTTGTTACTCCCAGTATAGATTATGTCATCCACATAGATCGACACAATCAAAATGTCTTTCTCTTCTGCCTTGATGTACAGTGTTGGTTCACTTAAACTTCTTGTAAAACCACACTGTGAGAAATATGTATCAATCTCTCCATACCAGGCTCGTGGTGCCTGTTTTAGACCATACAAGGCTTTGTGAAGTTTATATACTCTGTCTTCCTCCCATTTAGCTACAAAACCATCAGGCTGCTCTACATAAACCTCCTCCTCTAGAACACCATTTAAAAAAGCAGATTTGACATCAAGTTGATAGAGTTTCCAACTCTTTTGTGCAGCCAATGCTATAAGGGTTCTGATTGTATCTAACCGAGCAACAGGAGCAAAGGTCTCATTGTAGTCTATTCCTGGTTTCTGGGCATATCCCTTTGCAACAAGCCTTGCCTTGTTCTTTTGCACAGTTCCATCCAGGTTGAGTTTGGTTTTAAACACCCATTTTACTCCAATTATAGGCTTGTTACTTGGCCTGTCTACTAACTCCCAGGTTGCATTCTTTTCAATCATGGAGAGCTCATCCTTCATAGCATTCATCCAAGATTCATCCTTAGCCGCATCTTCATATTTCTCTGGTTCTATAATGCACAGATTACATTGAGCAAGTACATCATCCAGCTTTCTCCATTTTAATGGAGTATGATCAAATGACTGAGTGTCACTCACACCTGCACTTGACTGTGAGTTGATCTGTGTATCATCAATACCACTTGCAGCTTCTTCCAATATGCCAGATGATAAACCACTTGAAACTTGAGTGTCATTTTCTGTATTCTCACTTCTTGGTGTATCAACAGAGTCAAACTCATAAATAGGCAGTGACATATGTCTTTTTGTGCTTCTTTCCCAATCCCAAGCTGAGTTTTCATCAAACACAACATCTCTTGACAGGATCAGTCTTTTAGAGATTGGATCAAATACTCTATACCCTTTATCACATTTTGCATATCCAACAAAGACTCCTTTTATATTCTTGGGTTCTAGCTTGTGTCTTAGCTCGGATGGAGTATGAACATAACAAACTGAGCCAAAAACCTTCAAATGAGCAATACCTGGTTTCCTTTTGCTGTAAGCTTCAAAAGGTGTTATGCTATCCAGTGATTTGGTAGGACATCTGTTTAATATATAGACTGCAGTGTGCACAGCTTCTGCCCACATATAGTAAGGCATTCCTTTGTCATGAAGCATAGACTTGGCCATTTCAATCACAGTTCTGTTTTTTCTTTCAACCACTCCATTTTTCTGTGGAGTGTAAGAGAGAGACAGTTACCTTTGGATTCCCTCTGTGTCACAGTATTGATTGAATTCATTTGATAAGAACTCCCCTCCTCTATCACTCCTTACACATTTTACCCTCATACCACTTTGCAACTTAGTCATGGCCTTGAATTTCTTAAAACAAGTAAGAGCTTCAGATTTGAATCTAAGAAAATACACCCATATCATCCTGGTTGCATCATCTACAAGCAACATGAAATACTTGTTTCCTCCAGTAGACTCGTTTCTCATCGGTCCACACAAATCAACATGAACCAATTCAAGTGGAGCACCTACTCTTTGTGCTTGACCACTAGGAAACCTTTCTCTGTGTTGCTTACCATATTGACAGCCTTCACAAACTTTGTCATACTCATCTAGATATGGTAAACCATGAACCATGTCTTTATCCTTCAATTTCTTGATTCCACCAAAGTTTAGGTGACCTAATCTTCTGTGCCAAGTCAGAGAACAATGAGCAAAACTAGTCTTCAACACAAGTTGTTTCTCAGGCCGTAGAGATAGAGGATAGCACCTGTTTTCTTTCATTTTTACACGGATAATTTGACATTTCAGAGAAGGACCATCAAAAACAGTACACATATGTCCACCAAACACAAGATAATATCCGTGCTCATCCATTTGTCCTACACTTAATAGATTCTCTTTCAAACCAGGTAAGTACATGACTTCTCGGATGTATTTTCTTCCTCTGTTAGTCTTAATTTCCAGTGATCCCATTCCTGCCACATTAACTAACACTCCTGTTGGCATTTGAACTTTCCCTGCAACATTTGTATTCACATCAACAAGAAGATCAACATTTCCTGTCATATGATTACTGCAGCCACTATCTATGTACCAATCTCCATTAACCTTAGTCTCAGCAACTGCACAATTTGCATAAAATATGTTTCCTGTCACTTCCATTTGACTTGCACAGTTTGCCTTTTGAACAGACTTTCCAACAGTACACTCTCTGGCCCAATGGCCAAATCTATCACAGTTATGGCACTTGGATATCCCCTTATATCTACATTCACCATAATGAAACTTTGAACACACTTTACATTGAGGTTTTACACTATCTTGACCCATAACCTGTGAGGAAGTACTATTCTGTGCAACATTTGTGAATGATTTTTGCTGAAACTTTGGTTTTGAATCCCACTTCTTACCCTTTTGATTCCAATTTCTCTGTGGTTTAAAAGTACTAGACTGAGCATAACTTCGATTCTGCCCTTTTGAATTAACAGTAAGAGAAGAAAATGCTCTCTCAGTTGCATCTGAGGAATGCAAATCAAACCTCTGCTCTTGACTCTTCAATATAGCTAGTACCTCTTGCAGTTCAACAGATTTTAAACATTTGGTGTTTTCTATCACTAAGCATATAGGATCATATATCTTAGTGAGACTGATTAACACCTTCTGAACTAATCTTTCATTTGACAGAGTTTCACCAAACGTCTTCATTTGATTAATCATATCATTTAAACGAGTAAGATACCCAGTCAAGGATTCATCATCACGCATTCTAGTGTATTCAAATTCTCGTCTACGATTTTGGAGTTTCACAGATCTTACCTGATCCCCACCGTGATATTCGCCATATAACAGATCCCATGCCATTTTTGCTGAGTCTGCGTTTGCGATTCGAGGGAAGATCTAATCAGAGACTGCGCTTTGAATGATTCCGAGAGCTTTTGCATCTTTCATGAAGATTGCAGCCATTTTCTCATCATCGTCAGCATCAACATCTGTATCTTCATCAGTCTTAGCTTTCTTCTTCTTCGAATTGGAAACCGAAATCCCTTTTTCCACCAGATTCTATAGTCCATGTGACTTGAAAATGGTAACCATTTTGATTCTCCAGAACTCATAGTTCTCACCGGAGAAGATCGGGGTCCTCACTTCAGCACTCCCAGATCCAGCCATCGTGAGCTTGTGTGAATCCAGAAACACGTAGTTCTTAGATCACAGACAAGCTCCGGTAAACTTCACCGAGTCCAGAAATGGTGATGTTTGAGTTCACAGAAACACGCCCAGATCTAATCGAAACCAGGCTCTGAGGCCATGTTAGTGTAACTTGATTTTGCTGGGTTTTATTTACAGGAAGCTGAACAGAAGCAAAGCAAAGATAGAAGAAGCTGAAACGAAAGTTTTCTTTCTTGTTCTCTCGTGCAAAAGTTTTGCAGAGGAATATTTCTACTATACTGAAAATGAGCACTAACCCTGTTTTACATTAACTGATGGCCTTTGCTTTAGGACCACACAAAACACTGCATTTCATCTTAGTCACTCATCTACCTAATTACATGGATCAAACAACACATGGCACTCATGGCCTTACATCTTTTGACTTTACACTTGGCAGATATGCTCAAGTGAATACACACATTAAACTCATCTTATTTCTAATACTCAATCAGCTAGAGACTTATAATTCAACAATCAGATCCGACTTCGAAAGTCACCTCCTCAGTAGTATTACCATTCATGACTCCAGGCTCTGAAAATACAGAAAGGCTTTCCGCAGTTAAAGGTGGCATCAATTGTAAATCATCACTAATTATAAGTCTGGCTAGTCCTTCCACAAAGATTTCTCCGTCTTGAAACGCTGAAACTTCTATCCAATTATTCATCGTTCTTCCACAACATTCACATCTAACGTAGTAGCTATAACTTAACGCAGGACATTCACTGTTTGAGCATGTATAGTACTTTGTGGGCTCACCACGGTCAATCTTCAGTTTGAGGTTCTTGCAATGAACTTCGGCCCCATTCGGGGAACATAACAACATGTCTCTACATGCTTTAGACCGGAAATGCTTTACATCCATATTCTCAACACTTGCATACAAATTTTTCATACAACCTAATTCTAAAGGTAGTGATTGCTTAGGTGCCAGCTTGATAATTGTTCCCATGGGGATTGTCAAGAAACTCAAGACAACATCAATAAAAGCATTTTCTGACTCTATGAACATAATTTGGTTGCGCTCCTTGTCCACCAAGGCTTTCAAGCTAATGGTGTCCGCCGGTGTATTAGCCATGGATTGCAGCAGAAAATAATTTCAGCCTTGAAATTCACAAACCCATCAGAAAAACATAACTCATAAAATCCAAAATATAATTCACAAAGTAATATGAAAAACGAAAACAGGATATACTTGACCATTAAAGACTCCTAAAAAAATCAAGCAGATTACTCATATCAGGCCAAACAGCTCAACATTACGAGTACATTTAACAAAAAAACATGGAATTTGAAGTTCGAACCTGTTTGTATAAATCTTCTGAGTCGTGGTAATGGATGAAGGTGATGAAAACACAAAGACTTGAGAGAAAGGGTCAGCTGAAGGTGAAATAGTATGAGTGATGAGATGGAACGTATAACAAAAATAATACGATCTCTAGAAGCAGTTATGGAAGAGATAGTATAACAATTAACAATTAAGTTTTAGGTCAGTATTAACATAATACATATTAAGCAGATTGAACCCTTCCAGACAGATCAACATTGCAAGTACAATTAAAATTTAAAAACATGGAATTCAAATATCTTTACCTTTTTGTGTAAAACTGCGAAGCTGAAGTAATGGGGGAAGGTAATGAGAAGACGAAGACTTATAAAACAGGCTCAGCTTAAAGTCATACACAAATGGGAGACGGTTGCAAGGGGGTGCATATGTTATGGCGCAGCATTTTGGCTTTTGCTTTTGAAAAGCTAATGAGGTGTTAATAGCATCTCTAAATGAAGATATCCAAGACAAAAACTTGTACGGAAGTTTTATGGTGATACAAGTGAAGAAAGGTTGTATGAATTGGGTGACATGGAGCACGTGTGGTGTGGCCGTTGGGCATCACACATGAACCAACCTGCTTTAATACTGCAAAAAAATTGAGGTTTCACTATAAAACCAATTGGCAATATAGGGAGTAGCCTAACCTGCCATTGCAAGGTTTCTTCTTTCACCGATGTAAGACTATTTTACCTTCACATTTTCACAACTTCTATGTTGCGTTGCTAATCAATGTGCTATAAGATGAGTGAATTGGTAACAAAACGTGACAATGTGATGGTACCAGTGAAAATTACTCGGCATCATTGTATATTTTCACTGACTACGCCTCTAAGCAGTGTGGACCAGAAAGTCCGTCGCTGCTACTGTTAAAAAACCTGTGTAGAATAGAACAAGGACTCGGCTTCTCCGCTATTGATCTCACACTCACACGGATGAAAATGCAAAAAGTCCTCGCGTTTTCATCACCATGAGATTGATAGCATCACTGATGCTCAATTATAAAAAGGGCAGTATTATCTCAGTGACGAACTTACAGAAGGGTGCATCACGGTGGCCTTATTAAACAACAGCCTGATGAGATCGATCAAACAATGAATAATACAATATGTACGATCAGTTTATATAAACAGAAGAAGCGTCACCATCATGCATTAAGATAACCAAGCTTTAGCTTTTTAAAAGAAGTGAGGATCACTTTGAGTGGGGGTGCATATAGAGGGCCGCCATCTTTAGCTTTTGAAAAGAAGTATTCATTACTTTACTTAGCTAGGAAGAAATTTACAGTTTCATTGTACCTGCAGATTTGAAGCTCTGAAGACATGTATAGCATTATGAGTTTAACCTCCAGCTAATCAGGTGTTAATAGAATATAATCTCCAAAGGATACATAAGAGGCAACCTAATGAGTTTGATCAATTTTGTTTAAATTGGGTAGATAGGCTTCTATTATTTTGTAAGAGAGATTGATGCATTTGATAGCTAACTGTGACTGCAACTAATAAGGTCTTCTGAATTATGAAAAATACGATCAGAGAAGAAAAGGAAGAAAATTCAACCTCTTCTAGAAATTAAACATGAGTAATATCCCTAATTAAGCTAAACAAGATCTGACTTCTCCAAGGAAGTTGATCAATTGTTGTCCATTCCCAATTAACGGTATTAAAACGAAACTAGTATATTCAAACTTGCACACACACTCGCAAATTCAACTCAACAACTCTAGTATTCAAATTCAACTCCTCGGTAATATTCCCTTGGTGACCCCAAGATTGGTAAATAAAGAAACGATTGATTCACTAAAAAGAAACGATTGATTCACTAAGGGGGGAGATCAGTTTTAAATCTTCGGTAATCAGAAGCCAGGCTGACTCTGTTACAAAGGCTCTCGCAACATCCACGGAAAATGTAATCTCACGACGCGTGGAATTTGTGGACACTGGACAAGTGCTACTTGGTAATGACTGGAGAACTTTCTTGTGGCCGTGTTCAGGCAACAAAGAGAGCATACAGAGTACTGTGTTGGCTTGGCATTGTGATCAATTTGCAATACAAGGTTCTTGCAATGAGATCCAGCCGCCTTGTGGGGAAGCAACAACATTTCTCTACTTGCACTGACCGCAACTCACGTACGTCTATTTCCTTCACACTTGAATACAGATTGTTCATGCATCCTATGTCATCCTTTCGTAGTCCAAAGGCGTAACAGTGGATGACTACAAATTAATGTGATTCGAATCCAAAATGGGCAACCAATATTTTTATCAAAAGATTCGAATTACTACTAATATGTGTTATGAAATGGGTAAAATAAGAAGATAGTAACAACAATAACAACAACTAAATCTTATCTCATTAAATAATCTTAGTTGTATAAATTTTAAAATTTCATTACGCTCCATTAAATAAAAAGTGTAGGCATAAAATATAGTGCAACAGCACAAATTCTACATTGGAACAAAAAATAAAGCTAGAAATTCGAAGTGCTTTTTTCGGTAAAGTCGCCAAAGTAAGGACGAGGGTAATGAAAACACAGACTCAAAGCCAAACAAGCGTCTCTCTCTGTTCACTCTTTCTAAAACACAGCAAAAGTGATCCTCCGATCGTGAGCTTCCTCTCTATGTAAGTGGGTTTCTTCAATTTTAACTTTTAGATTTGAGGTTCAAGATCCGTGGTTGTGTTTGGGAGATTGAGTTCGAGCTGGGCTGTAAGAAAGTGGTTCAAATTGTTGGATTTGGGTAAGAACCCTATAAACCCGAACCGTAATTGTAGCCCTCTTTCGATTTCCAAGTGTTGGGCTTGATTTCTCTGTGTTTTTTTTTATGTGAATTCTTTTAAGGTGGTGAGTTTATATTGGAAAATTTCTAACTTTTTCGCTGGAATTTAAGTGGGTAAAAGTTTATGGTGGAATTGGTTAGAAGAGATTGTAAGTGTCTCAGATATGGGTTTTTTTATCTTTTCAAACCGCACCAGATGCGAACTTGTGTTTCTTTTTTGGATTTGAGTTTATATATTTTCAGACGCGAGTTATTTTTTTTATATTTTCATGATCCCGAGTTTCATATTTTTATTTTTTTTATAATATGTAACTGATAGGGCACGATTACAAAACTTGTGGTAACATGGATTGGAAAAGTCATCTGACAAGGTTGTCAGAACAGAAGCACAAACAAAGCTTAACTCTTTGAGCACCAAATGCCATATTGTGCCCTGTGAACAATGGGCACTCCTGCAAAGGACACAATAATATTTTAGGTGCTGCAGTGAATTACAATATAGGACGCATATATTGGTGTCCTTAAGCCTCATATGGCACAATTAGCTTTTTGTTTGCAGTGCCTACATGTTTTGCAGTGACACTGAATAATGAGCCCTGTAGAAAACTTCCAAATTCCTCGTTTATGATGAAGTTTTATTTGGTATTTTAAATTCGATCGTCAGTTTTATTTGTATTTAATTTCAATTGTCATATCGGGTAAGTAATCTCCGGCAAAAGTGATAAAGTTAGAGGTAATATGAGTTTTCTTCTTTTAGTATTTATCTCATTGAATTCATATACAAGTTAGGCTTCCTTTCTTCTTAGCGTATAATGTCCTTGCAAAGTGGTAGTCTCAAATCAATCAACCCAAAATAATCTCGGGAGTTGGGAGTTCAGAGGTTAGTTATGAACTATATTGATCTGCAAGTGTGCTTCATTCGTTCTTTTTTCCTCAACACCATTTATCCGATGCGAAAAAATTTCTAAACTTGATCATGTATATCATGGTTTGCTGAAAATTTCTTTGGAGTATTGATCCGTTTTTATTTATTTTTAGTATTATTCCAGATGACTAGCATTTTCTTGTGATAGTTGGTTATTATTTGAATCTCTATTTCCTGAGCAGGGATTTAATCATAATTCACAAGTATTCATTTCTTCTTAAAAAAAAAAAAGGGAATTCTGTCATTTGCTGTTGGAATGGAATAGAGAATGATACTTATTCCAGTTCATTGTTATTTCTTGCAGTTCATGGAAGAAAAATCTGAGAAGAAAATTAGCTTGAAGGTGTTGGTGAACGATTTGACCAACAAAGTCATTTTCGCTGAGTGTGATAATGATTTCGTTGATGTTCTCTTCAGTTTCTTGACAATCCCTATGGGAACTATTGTTAGGCTTTCCCATCATTCCCAATCCTTTGGAATTGGCTGCATTGACAACTTATTTGGAAGTGTTGAGAGTCTTGATTTACAGCTTTTTCGAACTAAAGAATGTCGAGACATGTTGTTACATCCCCGCAATGGAGCTGAAGATCTATTGAGGAACCTGAAATTGAAATATGATCAATGTGAGCCCCCACGGTACTTTAAGTGTTCTAATCGATATTGCCGCAATTTTGCACAAAGGTTTAGTTATTACGAAACTGTTCATGGTTGTTGTGGGGGTCTGATGAACATGGAGACCATTTTTACAACCAAACAAGCTGAAGGTGGTGGGGTTTTTGTGGAAGGACCAGGGAGATTTATTATTAGTGATGATTTACAGGTACTGCCTCCATTTACTTGTGCAGTATCTTCTGTAGTTTCGAACCATGGACTCATGGGCTGGAAAAGCGTTGAGGAGCTGACTTTTAATGTGGGAGTTGATGAGGTAAATGATGATGTGTTGACATGCAATGCCAAGTTAAATAAAACTCCAGTTTCTGATCTTCCCTTTTTGTTTATTTTTTGTTTTCCAGGTTTTGAATTTGCTTATGCGCTCATTAGTATCAGAGACACCTCTGACTACTCTGCTGAAGGATAAAACCATACCAAACGTGATTGATGAAAATCTTGACCAAGATTTATGTATTGAATATCGAGAGGTGGGAGGAAAAAGGAATGAGGAAGAAGAAAAGATTTCTATCAAACTTATAGTTAGCAAATCTAAGAAGAAGGTTTATTATGCCGAAGTGGGGGAGGATTTTGTTAACTTACTCTTCAGTTTCTTGACTCTTCCACTAGGGTTTGTTGTAAAACAAATGCAACATAACTCTTTGAAAGGTTGCATTGACCAGCTGTACAGAAGTGTCGAAGATCTTGATGAGCAGTACTTGAAGTCAAATTTACACAAGAAAAAGTTGGTGAGTCCTAAGCTTCTCCCTGGATTTGGCTACAAGAATCATCTTCTGGGAATTGAGGAAGCATCGTATAAATGGACTGACTCCGTAGAACGCAAATCCCATTGTAAAGAAGATTGTATTGACTTCGTGGACCCCAAATCCCATCATAAAAAAGATGATAAAGGTTGTGGATTCTTGAAAGGACCTGCGATGTTCATGGTAACTGACAGTCTCAATGTAAGTCCAATATCTGCAATTGTCGGCATGTCAATTCTATGCGAACTGAACGTACCTGTGACTGATGTTGAGGTACAAGCGGCTCATGTGGGGAAAGAGGAGGTGAGTCATACCATAAACTCTTCGAATCAAAACTTTGGTCATTTGAAAGTGATTCTTTATGTGAGTTTATACATCTTGTTTCAAGGCTGATGCTTTGGACATGTTTCTCATTGCAGGCTATCCGTCTTTTGATGGCTTCTTTTGTTTGTGCCTCTGCTTTAACTAGTGTCTTCCTTACAAAGCCGAAGCGATTTGTAGATTTAGGGTGCCTAAGTTTTCTATTTTAAGAAGAGATATGCACCTTCTGGTACAAATTTATGTACCTTTTTTCTTATGCACCATCATCGTTTTGTGTTATATGACCTATATTTTGTGCTGCTTCTAGCATAACTACTTAAGGGATGCACCTTGCTATTTTCAGATATTATTCTTGTTATTTTCTCTTCATGTCTTGCTTTCATTGTGAAGCTAGTTACTGATTTCAGACAATTAGGAAGAAATGAAATATAAAAATTGTGACCGGAGGTAAGAGATGGATAACTCAAGAAGAAAAGAGTACGTTGAATCATACGAGGAGAACCTCGTCTTACTTAAGACAAGACTGATGCAATTTCTTTTCGAGGAAAAAAAAAGGTATGGTGATTGCATTGGCTCTGTCTTGGTTTTCACTTTCTTCTTGTTCTACTGCATATGCCTTGTTATGCCGCGAAATTAGGGATGTAACAGTGCCACGCCTTGTTGACAAGGTTATACTACAACATGAGGACGCGATGTTTTAAAATCACGTTCCCAATAAAATGTCAGGCAATTAAGAGAATAAATAAAACTGTTTATGTTACGACAGTGCTGAAACGTAAATAAAATTGGTAGGCCGAAAATAAATTGAAAATTCGATTTTAATTTAACATACGAGTCAACCACAGCGTTATGACACTTTTTAGTAAAGCAAATTCACTTTGTCGCCACTCATCCTAGTCCACGTGTTTTACACTGTGAATTCTCATATTGTCCATTCTAAATTTCTCCGTGCTCCTAAAAATGTTCTGAAAAATGCCATAAACTCATAATGACGTCCACCATCTTCTAATGAACACCTTTTTTGATAAAAAATATGAATATATTTTTCGAAAAATTTCTACTACACGAATCTCGAAATTCAAACTCATGTAACAGTGATAAATAAAATGATGAGCATACATCATAATTTATGGTGGTGAACAAAAATGCACTCGTTTTTATTAAAGCAAATTCACTTTGTCGCCACTCATCCTAGTCCACGTGTTTTACACCGTCAATTCCCATATTTTATGTTATAAATCCATCTGTTCTCCCAAAAATGTTTCGAAAAAAGCTACAGACTCATAATGACATCCACCATCTTCTTTAGAACACCTTTTTGGATAAAACAATGAATATATTTTCCGAAAATTTCCTTCTTCCTTGATAATAAATTCTTCTTCGGATCTCACATCCAAGGCTTCTCTCGCATCCAAGGCTCCAACTGAGTGTGACAAAGTTTTATATGAAAATGGTTTGAACTAACAAACTAGTGTTACTAATTCAGGAGTGGAAGAAATCAATAAATAGCTTTATAATCACTATTCTAAAGATCGGCCTAGGCAGTGCCTAGGTGTTGGGCGGTGGATCCCTACCCCGAGTTTGGGCAAGGTGGTTGGAAAAATCAGCTGAAAGTAGACCTGACATTCATATCGTGTTTCTCGTGTTCATGTCATTTTCATGTCATTCCCAATAGCTTAACAGGTTGTGTCGTGTAATACCCGTTAAAGTAAACGAGTAATATGACCCAACCCGAAATCAGTATATACATACTAAATTTCGAAGTTGACCCCTTCATTGTAATGCTTTTCATTACAAGTGATTACATTTTTCACACTTCTACAATAATTATTATTAATTTTGCACTCAAATAAAAAACATTGTTCATGAGATTTGGAGGGTTTTAAAAATCTAAACGATCATGTAACCCTCATCTCAGCGTTAAGGATGCAATTATAAACGTTTATTATGCTTTCACATCTTTCAGACTTATACATTAATGATTATGAATTTTGTTTATTTTGAACACCCTTAAAAATACTATTCATGAGAGTCTGTATGGTTTTAAAAATTCAAACGATCATATACCCATCCTCAAAGCGTAGAGGATACAACTACGAGCGTTTGCATATTTTTTCATATTTTTCGCACATGTAAATTAATTATTATAATTTTTTTAATGTGTTTGGTATTTTTAAATTACTTGATATTTTTATTTTTAATGTGTTTTATGATTTTTAATTTCAATATTTTCCTATAATACACTATAAAAATAAATAAAACTTAAATTTTAAAATTTATAGAATAATAATTAATAAAAAATATATACATATTCATTATATTTATTGTATTTTATAGTAATTTTTTTTTAGTAGTTTAAAAAATTAAAATCATCAAAATAATTTTTTTCTTATCGTGTCGAAACAGGTTACCCACATGTCATTTCGTGTAAACCTGTTAAGGACCCGTTATTATTGTGTGACCCGATAATGACTTGATTAGTTATCGTGTTGACCCGAAACCTGTTATTTTCATATCGTGTTAACGGGTCGTGTAAGAAATTGTCAGGTTTAGCTAGAAGCTAGGCGACTCCTAGGCGGTTTTTTTTGTATTTTTTTTTTTATTAATTGTGTGCTTTTTTCTTTTTTGGTTTCATGGTGGTATGCTTATGGAAATGGTGTACCTAATTTGCAAATGATGGATTGACTACAAGTTCATCCAATATTTATGGAAATGGTGTACCTAATTTTCTTTTTATCATTCTTTTATTATTCATACAAGTATTGTTTTTTTAGGTGTAAATAGGCACTTATTTACAAGATATATAATAAATATACATAAATCCACCTATACCGCCTAGGTGCCTAGGTGTTATGCCTCTACTCGCCGCCCGACTAGCGCCTAACGATTTTTAGAACCTTGTTAACAATGATAACAACACACGCACACAAAGCAATAATTAAATAAAAGAAACCCAAAATTAGGTCATAAGCATATAACACAAGAACATATAAAAGTTCAAAGGAAGATACGTAAATTTGTAAAATAAAGTGCATGATCTCTTCTTAAATTAGAAAACCAACGCATCCCAATTCTCCGTCTCTTCTTAAAGTCATACACAAGTGGGGACGGTTGCAAGGGGGTGCATATGTCATGGCCCAGCATTTTGGCTTTTGCTTTTGAAAAGCTAATGAGGTGTTAATAGCATCTCTAAAAGAAGATGTCAAAGACAAAAACTTGTACGGAAGTTTTATGGTGACACAAGTGAAGAAAGTCTAGGTTGTAAGAATTGGATGACATAGAGCACGTGTTGTGTGGTTATTGGGCTTCACACGTGAGTCAATCTTACTCTGATACTACGAACAAGTTGAGGTTCCACCATAAAACCAATTGGCAACTATGGGGAGTAGCCTAACCTGTCATTGCAAGTTTTCTCATTTGACCGATGTAAAACTCTTGTACCTTCACATTCTCACAACTACTATGTTGTGTTACTAATCAATGTGCTATAACTTGAGTGAATTGGTAAAAAAACATGATAATGTGATGATAACAACGAAAATTACTCGGCATCATTGTATATTTTCACTAACTCTACTATGTTGTGTTATTAATCAATGTGCTATAACTTGAGTGAATTGGCAAAAAAACATGATAATGTGATGATAACAGCGAAAATTACTCGGCATCATTGTATATTTTCACTGACTCCACCCCTAATCAGTGTGGACCAAAAAGTCTCTGGCTGCTGCTGTTAAAAAAAATTGGGTAGAATAAAACAAGGACTCGGCTTCTACACAATCACTGATATATTGATCTCACACACACATAGATGAAAATGCAGAAAGTCCTCACGTTTTCATCACCGTGAGATTGATCGCATCATTGATGCTCAATTCTAAAAAGGGCAGTTTATCTCAGTGCTGAACTTACAGAAGGGTGCATCACGGTGACCTTATTAAACAACAAACTGATGAGATCGATCAATTGTTGTCCATTCCCAATTAACGGTATTAAAACAAAACTAGTATATTCAAACTTGCACACACACTCGCAAATGCAACTCAACAACTCTAGTATTCAAATTTAAATCTGAGTTACTGTTTATATATTTTCATGATCCCGAGTTTCATTTTTTATTAATATTTAACCGATAGGGCATGATTACAAAAATTGTGCTAACGTGAATTGGGAAAGTCATTTGACAAGGTTGCACAGTATTTTATAATTTTGGTACGGAAATTATGTCAAAAACATGAAATGACGGAGAGTCCATAGAAAGACTCTTTAGCATTTCTCTTGTGCTTAACTCTTTGAGCACAGAATGCCATATTGTGCCCTATGAACAATGTACACGCCTGCAAATTAAGGATCCAAATAATATTTTAGTTGCTGCAGTGTTGCTGTATTGGACACATATATTGGTGTCCTTAAGCCTCATATGGCACCATTAACTTTTCATTTGCAGTGCCCGTATTTTTTGTAGTGGCACCGAATAATGAGCTCTGTAGAAAACTTCCAAATTTCTTGTTTATGATGAAGGTAATATGAGTTTTCTTCTTTTAGTATTTATCTCATTGAATTCATATGTAAGTTAGGCTTCATTTCTTTTTAGCGTATAAGCTCTTGTCCTTGCAAAGTGGTAGTCTCAAATCATTCAATCCAAAATAATCTTGGGAGGGAGTTCAGAGGTTAGTGATGTGAACTATTTTGATCTGCAAGTGTGCTTGATTTGTTGTTTTTCCGACCGTTTATCCGACGTGATAAAGTTTCTAATCTTGATCATGTATATCATGGTTTGCTGAAAATTTCTTTGGAGTATTGATCCGTTTTTATTTATTTTTTAGTATTATTCTAGATGACTTCACTTGCATTTTCTTGTGGTATGTTATTATTTGAATCTTTATTTCCTGAGCAGGGATTTAATCATAATTCACAAGTATTCATTTCTTCTTTAAAAAAAGGGATAATTCTGTCATTTGCTGTTGGATTTGAATAGAGGAATATGATACTTATTCCAGTTCATTATTATTTCTTGCAGTCCATGGCAGAAAAATCTGAAAACAAAATTAGCTTGAAGGTCTTGGTGAACAATTTGACCAACAAAGTCATTTTCGCTGAGTGTGATAATGATATCGTTGATGTTCTCTTTAGTTTCTTGACAGTCCCTATGGGAACTATTGTTAGGCTTTCCCATCATTTGGAATCCTTTGGAATTGGTTGCATTGGCGACTTATTTGGAAGTGTTGAGAGTCTTGATTTACAGCTTTTTCAAACTAAAGAATGTCGAGACATGTTGTTACGTCCCCGCAATGGAGCTGAAGATCTTTTGAGGAACCTGAAATTGAAATATGATCAATGTGAGCCCCCACGGTACTTTAAGTGTGCTAATCGATATTGCGGCAGTTCTGCACAAAGGTTTAGTTATTACGAAACTGTTCATTGTTGTTGTGGGTGTCTGATGAACATGGAGACCATTTTTACAACGAAACAAGCTGAAGGTGGTGGGGTTTTTGTGGAAGGACCGAGGAGATTTATTTTTGGTGATGATTTACAGGTACTGCCTCCATTTACTTCTGCAGTATCTTCTGTAGTTTCGAACCATGGACTCACGGGCTGGAATAGCGTTGAGGAGCTGACTTTTAATGTGGGAGTTGATGAGGTAAATGATGATGTGTTGACATGCAATGCCAAGTTAAAATTTTCAATTCGAACTAAAACTCCGGTTTCTGATCCTTCACTTTTTGTTTATTTTTTGTTTCCAGGTTTTGAATTTGCTTATGCGCTCATTAGTATCAGAGACACCTCTGACCGAAACTCTGCTGAAGGATAAAACCATACCAAGCATGACTGACGAAAACATTGACCAAGATTTATGCATTGAATATCGAGAGGTGGGAGGAAAAAGGAAAGAGGAAGAAGAAGAGATTTCTATCAAGCTTATAGTTAGCAAATATAAGAAGAAGGTTTATTATGCAGAAGTGGGGGAGGATTTTGTTAATTTACTCTTCAGTTTCTTAACTCTTCCACTAGGGTTTGTAGTAAAACAAATGCAACATAACTCTTTGAAAGGTTGCATTGACCAGCTGTACAGAAGTGTCCAAGATCTTGATGAGCAGTACTTGAAGTCAAATTTACACAAGAGAAAGTTGGTGAGTCGAGCTTCTCCCTGGATTTGGCTACAAGAATCATCTTCTGGGAATTGAGGAAGCATCGTATAAATTGACTTACTCCGTAGAACCCGAATCCCATCGTAAAGAAGATTTTGTTGACTTCGTAGACCCCAAATCCCATCATAAACAAGATCATAAAGGTTGTGGATTCTTGAAAGGACCGACTATGTTCATGGTAACTGACTGTCTCCATGTAAGTCCGATATCTGCAATTGTCGGCATGTCAATTCTGTGCGAACTGAACGTACCTGTGACTGATGTTGAGGTACGAGTGGCTCACGTGGGGAAAGAGGAGGTGAGTCATAACATAAACTCTTCTAATCAAAACTTTGGTCATTTAAAAGTGATTCTTTATCGAGTTTATACATCTTGTTTCAAGGCTGATGCTTTAGACATGTTTCTCATTGCAGGCTATCCGTCTTTTGGTGGCTTCTTTTGTTTGTCCCTCTGCTCTAACTAGTGTCTTCCTTACGAAGCCAAAGTGATATGGAGGTTTAGGGTGCCTACGTTTTCTAATTTAAGAAGGGGATATGCACCTTCTGTTACAAATTTAAGTACCTTTTTTCTTGCACTATCATCGTTTTGTGTTATATGACCTATATTTTGTGCTGCTTCTAGCATAACTATTTAAGGGATGCACCTTGCTATTTCAGATAATATTCTTGTTTCTTTCTCTTCATGTCTTGCTTTCATTGTGAAGCTAGTTATTGATTTCAGACAATTAGGAATCCCTAACATACTAGAGTTTTTACGCCCTCAAGGGAAGAAATGAAAAAATTGTGGTCGGAGGTAGGAGATGGATAACTCAAGAAGAAAATAGTATGTTGAATCATAAGAGGAGAGCCTCGTCTTAGACGAGATTGATGCAATTTCTTTTCGAGGAAAATATCTAAGTATGGTGAGAGCATTGGCTCCGAAATCAGGCACATAACAGTGCCACACCTTATTGACGAGGCGATACTATAACATGAGGACGCGGCATTATAAAATCACGTTCCCAATACTTTAACATGAGGATGCGACGTTATAAAATCACGTTCCCAATAGACTTCAGGCAATTAAGAGAAGAAAGATAACTGATTATTTTAAAACAATGCTGAAACGTAAATAAAATTGGTAGGCCGAAAATAAATCAAAAATTCGATTTTAATTTAACATACTAGTCAACTACAGCGTTATGACAATTTTTAGTAAGGAATTGTTATTGACACTCCAAAAATCTCATTCTACACTCCAAACTTTCTATATTTTGAAAGAAATGAGGAGTATAGAATAAGATTTTTGGAGTGTCAATAATACTTCCTTTTTTAGTATCAAATTCACTTTGCCACCACTCATCCTAGTCCACGTGTCTTACGCCATCAATTCTCGTATTGTCTATTCTAAATTTCTCCGAACTCCTACAAATGTTTCAAAAGATGCTACAAACTCGTAATGGCATCCACCCTCTTCTAATGAACACCTTTTTCGATAAACAATATGAATATATTTCCTTCTATTGATCTCACACTCACACGGATGAAAATGCAAAAAGTCCTCACGTTTTCATCACCATGAGATTGATCGCATCACTGATGCTCGATTCTAAAAAGGGCAGTATTATCTCAGTGACGAACTTACAGAAGGGTGCATCACGGTGACCTTATTAAACAACAACCTGATGAGATAGATCAAAAAATGAATAATACAATCCGTACGATCATTTTATAGAAACAGAAGAAGCGTCACCATCATGCATTAAGATAACCAAGCTTTAGCTTTTGAAAAGAAGTGAGGATCACTTTGAGTGGCGGTGCATATAAAGGGCCGCCATCTTTAGCTTTTGAAAAGAAGTATTCATTACTTTACATAGCTAGGAAGAAATTTACGGTTTCATCGTACATGCAGATGCGAAGCTCTGAAATTTAACCTCCAGCTAATCAGGTGTTAATAGAATATAATCTCCAAAGGATACATAAGAGGCAACCTAATGAGTTTGATCAATTTTCTTTAAATTGGGTACATAGGCCTCTAATTAGTCTTTTATAAGAGAGATTGATGCATTTGATAGCTAAATGTGACTGCAACTGATAAGGTCTACTGAATTACGAAAAATACGATTAGAGAAGAAAATGAAGAAACCTGCATTAGAAGGTTAATGACGAACAAATGTTCATTAAGTCTGTACAATATAAGGAAAGTTCAACCTCTTCCAGAAATTAAACAAATGAGTAATATCCCTAATTAAGCTTAAACAAGATCTGACTTCTCCAAGGAAGTTGATCAATTGTTGTCCATTCCCAATTAACGGTATTAAAACGAAACTAGTATATTCGAACTTGCACATGTAAGATATTTCTGAAATCATAAGAACAACAACAAGACATTAGGATCACAAATGCAATAATAAAATCAACATGAAAAGGAAACAAACTTATCTGTAGAAGAGGAAGACATGATGCTAGGGTTCCAGGAAGGGTCTTATCCACTCAAGCAGTCGTAAGTTCCTTTGCTAGTGAATAGGGTTTAGCACGAAACAAAGATAATTACTGTGAGTGCAGGGACCTCCTAATATATTGATAATTATCCATGTAATCTAGCCTATCAACTAATTACATGGGATATTCCATATCAATTAGGGTATCATAATAGTCCTAAATGGTAACGAATTCTTTGTCAACTAATTAAGGTTTTCATGATTAATTGCACTAAATAAGGACTCCTAAACTTAATCAAATAAGGCTCCATAATTTTCTCAACTATTAACTCGGATTGACCAAGTTACTTGTATGTCAAAAAAGGGCAAGTGCATGTCCTTTGACACTCACAACTTACATGCTCCCACTTGAGTGTCCAAGAACATGATACGATTCTTACTTGGTTAGGTGGTAGGTGATCACTGAGTCCCACAAAATTTGCAACTATACCTTTAACAACTTGTCACTAGTAGTTTAAATGTTGGATTATAGAAAATAACATGTAATTGCTTCTACATGTTTACTCTATTACCACTAATATCAAATTACGAGTACAATGTTGCCTGACATCATTTGTTAAATTCAAGTTGATAAGCAAAAGATCAACTCCTGAACTGAGCCTCATGCAAGCATGGCTCATATTTTTCTGTCAATTTATAACGTGATAAGAGGACAAGTAAATACGACATACTATTTACAAAATTAGGACCTCTTATCAAACTTATGAACAAAACTTAAACAAAAACTCTTAAAATATCTGCCACTAACACTTCAAATTTTTTAACACAAAAGGTAATCTCTTACTCCCACTGCTTAACAGAAATAAAATTATATAGATAAATTATTACTCCCATTGACTAAGAGAGTAAAAAAAAACTTTATAAATGTCTAAAAAAATAAAAATAAAAAATGAAACAAATACCTTTCAAATACTCCCATTAGCAAAACATAAATCATGGGATTTAGAACATAAAATTTGTGAGCTCAACATCCTTATTCTAGATATCTATAGGGAAGTGACTCTTGTGACTGAAAAACTATACAAAATAATTTGGTCAGTTTTGTTCATCTAACATTTCACAGAAATAGAAAACTTTAACGGACCGTTTTCTGATTACAACAAAAACATATAATTCCAAAATCATCTTTGGACAGAATCTGATTATATTAGGTTTTCACAGCTAAAACATAAAATACAAGGGCAAACGTATATAATTTCAACACTTTTGAGCAGATGAAGTATATACAATCTTGTCAATTCCATGTTTAACCGTTCATGGATTTATAGTTGGACTGAATGAGAAAACACTTTTGAGCAGATTAATTATCCATCAATAACATATAAATCACAAGTCCAATTTCTTGAACAACAAACAAGAATTAATAAGCAAAACACTTTTGAGCAGAATATACACATTAACCCTTCTTCAATTTCCTGCAAGATTAGTTGCATCTATAACAAATAAAATATAAACAATTATGATAATGTACGTTTTATCTACCAAAACCATGACCATTAAAAGCATGCAAAATTGATGAGTGTGAAGCCCATAATACATTATTTCTCCCACTTGGGCAAACACTCAAAATTGCAAGTTTAAACACTAGAGAAAGCGGTTTTCATATAACAAAATATAGGCTAGTTGAATTGATAAAGATCAAATACATAATTTTTTTTTTTTTTAAAGTAGGTTAGAATTAAAAGTTCAATAAAAACTTATGCTGCAAATTTTATTTTATTTTAGTGTATGAGAGAAGACCTACATATGTGTTAAAGATTAGGTCATAAATTAAAATGAAACCTCATAAGAGAATCCAAACTCAAAATTTATGTTTTAATTCTAAAACAAAGTCGATTAAAGTAAACACATAGATATCTCAACAACATCATTTTTTCAGCAATAATTTTAATCCAATTTAGAATTCACAGAAAATTAGGCAAAAGATTGGCAAATTTACCTACTCATTCTCGATTTTGCAAGATTCATCATGGAAGTAGTCGAGTTGTGGAGAATCGAACCAACTCCAAATTGCATGATTGTTACACCTTTGGGCAGAAACTAATCATGCAAAGAAAATACCTGCATAGCTAGCCAAAACATAAAATACACAAAATACATATAGCTTAAACAGCTTTGGCCAGATGAAAATATGTTAGAAGTACTTTATGTTGCTATAATACTAATTTATAATTGGTGAGTGATTTCCTGAAATTCCCATTGGGACAAAAGTATTCACCATATAAATTAGAATTCTGATTTTTCAAAATAATCCTTTAGAACAGTATTAAATAACCGATTCTCAAAAGATTAAATCAGACACAAGAGAATGTCATTATTAACATTGAACAATAAAGTTCTCAAAAGAGGAAACATGATTATTCAGTTATTTGATAGAGACCAAAATGATCAATTAGTAAACTGATATCACTTTCCTTTTTTTTTTTTTTTTTTTTCTCAAAAGACAATGATCATCATAATCATAATTGATGACCAAACAAAATATTGGTTTGAGCAAAATAAATCAATACATCTTTAAATCAAAATTTAATCAATGTTGTCTATAAAAGTCATTAGTATTGAGAATTTGCATAAAATAAGGACATAGTGGAACCATAAACTCGTATAATAATCGGTACCAATAGATGTGCACAAATCAGTGAAACAATATCACATAACAAAACTAGTTTTGAAGTACCAAAATTCAGCAATACTACTTTAGTTCGCAAATTCACTAAAAACTCAATTTTCTTTAGATTGTCATGAAAATTTTTAGGTATGCACTAGCATATATGGCTACTATTTCGCAAAATTTCATGATTTTTAAAATTATTAAGCGAGCCAAACATGAATTCAAAAAGAGAGGTGCTTTAGAAACTGCAGAAAATGACGGACCTGAGATTACATACTCACCAAATATTCATTGTTCATCCGATATGTATGAAAATTTTCAGACATAAAGTAAACATATAAATCTGTTAATTCCCAAAGTTTCATAATTTTTGAGAATTTACAAGTGTACTAAAAGAAAATTAGAAATGGGATGTGCTGCAGAAACGGCAAAAATTCTGCAGTACATACTGGAGACTAAATAATTCACCAAAAATTCAATTTTTCTCCAATATGCATGAAGATTTTCAGAAATGAAGTAGACATGTAAATCTATTGTCACCCAAAATTCCATGATTTTTTCGATTTTAAAAGCGGGCTAAAGATAAAATTGAAATGGAATGTGCTGCAGAAACTGCATAAATTCTACAGTACAGTCTCGAGATTAAAAATTCACTAATAATTCATTTTCAAACCAATGCTCACGAAAATTTCCAGATTTGAAATAAATATCTCAATGTATATCATACTAAAATTTCTTGAATTTATCAATTACATAAATATATCAAAATAATATTACAAACACACTATTCTGTAGAAGTCTGCAGGCTTCCAGCAACATGATATCACACTTAAAAATTTACTATAAATCCATTTCTTGTCCAAAAAAAAAAAAAAAAGGAAATATTGCCAGCGTCTACAATCCATTCGATATTACAACATGACAAAATTTCATAATATTTGGAGTTATGAAAGTCTATTAAGCCCAGGTTATTGTCATGAATGGTTTTCCTTACAAAAATTACATCATTTATATATAATACTAAAAGTAATATTCATTGCAATAATAGAAGCGACTATCATTTCATAGAGAAATAACCAAGAACCAAAACTTACTTATTCATTTGCATATGCACTATAAGGATAAGAGTCGAAAAAAATGCAAAATTGTATTAATCCCAAATGAAAACACTATATAAGCTCAAAAACAACAAGATAGTTTTCCACTTCTCAATTATAATATCACAAAATCAATTCAGTTGAAACAAAAAGTTTAATTTCAATTCAACCAAATTGCAATAATTTATGAAAAGCAGTTTCATACCTTCGCAGGAATACCCCGAAATTTCAAGCTTCAATTGGAGCATTACAATGATTGAAGGAGGTTGGTTTAAGCTGGGCATTGATGAACAGCAACCCTCACGCGAGGGAGAAACCCTTTACTGTTCGCATGTTTTAACCTCTTCTTTTTTCTTTTTTCTTTTTTTTTTTTTAATAATCAAATAAAAACCGGTAATATTTATCAACTAAATTAATAATCAGAAAATTATATAATAAATCAAAATATTACCAAGGTGAGATTAGGTCATCGTTCACCGAAAACAATAGTGACCTTGATATATATATATATATATATATATATATATATATATATTAATTATTAATTCATAATTATCAAATAGGAGTCTATAAAGTCGCATACAACAAACCTTGTTAGAGTTGTATACCTAATTTCAGTTTATCTTGATGCCCAGGTAAACGTGATAAAAAAAATTGCAAGAAAAATTTTGCAGAAAACATAAGCATGGTTTTCATTGCCCAGATTCAACAATCCCTTTTTCTAGTTCTTTATTTTGGCATTAGATAGATAATTCATTTAAAGACACTTGATTCATATAACCGGAAAAATCACAACATAGATGACACGATCTTCTCAACAATACAAGGTTACATATCCATACAAGAAGAAAAAGCGCGAAAGCAAGAAAAACCCCAGAATCATATCACAAGAGCGTGATTAATCGAACCAAAACAAACCCTAATTAAATGAGAGCCAAAAAGAAAAATAAATAATTAAATTTCATGAAAACTACTTAAAGGCAGCAGTATGCATAGTCACCACCTAGACCAGTCCATATATTATAGTCATTAGAAATCATACCAAATAGAATTATATATATCACGGCTCTCGAATCACATTGGTTGAAAAGAATTTTGAAATTAACCAATCGCAAAGAACCCTTTATCCGAACCCTAAGCTTGTTGTGTGGCTCTGATACCACAGGTAAGATATTTTTGAAATCATAAGAACAACAAAAAGACATTAGGATCATGAATGCAATAATAAAATCGACATGAAAAGGAAATAAACTTATCTGTAGAAGAGGAACATGATGCTAGGGTTTCAGGAAGGGTCTTCTCCACTCAAGCAGTCGTAAGTTACTTTGCTAGTGAATAGGGTTTAGCACGAAACAAGGATAATTACTGTGAGTGCAGGGATCTCCTAATATACTGATAATTATGTAAGATTTTACCATGTGTGTGAGTTTGCCACATCATTTTATCTGTATTATATTAAATAAGAAATAGAATTATACATGTATTAGGAGATAAATAATATAATTATGTATATCAAAATTGATTGGGAATAGAACTCTGAGGGAGTGGTTTACGCCACTCACATAATGGGATGACAGTTTTCCTTAATAGGAGGAAACTGTCAACAGTTGGATATATATGGATTTGGTCTCTCCTCTCACTCTTATGTTCATTAAGAAGTTTTCCCTATTGAAACTGAACACCAATTGCCAGAGAGGAGAAGGCTAATTCAAGAACCATTTACTATGAATTCATCAAGTAAGTTTTACATATTGTTTCTATAGAGTCAATGATGTATTTGATTGTGATGTTAATTGTAGTTCCTTGTATTTAATTGGTTTAGATTCTTTATTTGAAAAACACCAACATGTGGTATCAGAGCCACCAGTTAAATCATGAACTCAATTATTTTGACTTAAAGAATATAAAGCTGAAACGGTGCCGTTTGTCTTTTGGGTATAAAACTTCACTTTTCTTCCGCTGTTCTGGGTATAACGATGAACTTCTTCTCTTCAATTCTTATATGGTGGCTGTTCAATTTTTCTTTTCTGATCTTGATATTTGAGATTGATCTCAATTTTATCAACTCTACTTTTCGTCTTATATTAAAGGTATGGACCTTAATTTAGTTTTCTGCCATTTCGATCATTATTTCATCAAAATTCTATAATCTTGTCTAATTAAATCAGATAAAGTTTACATTTTGTTTAAAATTATTACTGTAATCGTTTATTTTGAGTTCATTTTCGATTATGGTTATAGTTGTGAACCTTGTCTGAATCATATTAGAATTAATTGGAAATCAAATTTAGTTGAATTGATTTGTCTGATGGCCTTCTGTAAATTTTTTGTTTTTTTTTTTTTTGTCAATATCTTGGATCGACAAAATATGAATTCTGGGTTGGTTTTATTAAGATGTTCAATTTGCTACCAAAGTGGTTTATTTGAAATTTTGCTCTTAAGAAATCAAGTTTCGTTTAACCAGATTATGGTTTATGAACTGTAACAAGTAAAATTAGCCTCTAAAGGGGTTGTTTTTGCTGGGATTAGTCATAAGCTAATGTATAGTGAGCAATGGAAAACTTGGATTATGTATTGTTCTTCTTGCCTAAAGGTGTGGATTGACATAATTTCTGGTGCTTTATTCTTGGCTATGCAAATGTTTGAATGTTCATCTTAATATATAGAATGGTTTCTTGCCCAAAGGTGTAACCAGTTTCTATAGTTGAATATGGAGAAAGCTTGTTCAACTTTCTTGTCATAGATATTATGAAATTCAAACACTTATGAAATTCTGAACAACTTTCAGGTCTCAATATTCTGAATCTCATCAATATTGAGAAATTAAATGGGAACAACTTCAAAACATGGAAGCAGCAAATTGACATGAATCTGGGATTTTTGGAGTTTGCGATTGCTTTCAAGCAGCCTAAGCCACATGCCTTGACTACCGAGAGTACAAAAAAACAGAAAGATGCATTTGAAAAATGGGAAAGAGCAAATGAAATGTCCCTGCTTATTATGCAGAATGCTATGGAGGAACATATTAGAGGAGGCATACCTTCATGTGATTTGGCTAAGGATTATTTGACAACTATTGAGGAAAAATACAAGAGGTCAGATAAAGTGGAGGCAAGGTCTTATTTATCCTCTCTCACTTCTGCCAAGTTTGATGGGATTGGGAGCATCAGAGAACACCTACTCAAGCTTGTCAATATTGCCAACAAGCTGAACAACTTGGATGTGCCGATTTCTGAGCAATTTCTAGTGCACATGGCACTTGGTTCTCTATCAGCTGAATATGAACAGGTCAAAATCAACTACAACACATAAAAGGAATCCTGGAGTGTTAATGAACTGATTGCAATCTGTTGTCAAGAGGAAGAAATGCTCAAGAAAGGCAAGGAAGAAGCTGTCAACCTTTTGAATATGGGAAAAGGGAAGAAGGCTGCTGCATTCAACAAATTTGGAAATGCTGGGAACTTTCCAATCAAATCTGTAAAATTCAAAGCAGGTTCTTCTTCTGGAACTAAAAAGGGTGCTCAAAACTTTGGTGTCTTTGCTAAAAATGTTCCTTCCTCTAATCTGAAAGTGAGTAAAGATTGTGTAAAAAAATGTCATTTTTGTCAGTCAACTGAACATCTTAGAAGAGATTGTGCTGGTTATAAGGCTTGGTTGATTAAGAAAGGTATCAAAATTGTTGATGTTTTTGTTACTGTTGAATCAAATTTAGTTTTTGTACCTCAAAATTCATGGTGGTTTGATACTGGTTGCACTGTCCATATCACTAATTCATTGCAGGGATTCAAAAGCCAGAGGGAACCAAGTAGAGAGGCCTACAGAGTGTTTGTTGGAAATGGGACAAGTAGATGTCGAGTCTATTGGAAGTATCAAATTAGAGTTGTCTTCTGGTTTTATTTTAACTTTGAACAATGTCTTATATGTACCTTTTATGAGAAGGAATTTATTTTCAGTTTCTAAGTTTGTAATGGATGGTTTTTCTTTTATCGGAGATAATGAAAGCATCAGACTTTTTCATAAGAACCAATTTGATAATTTACTTGGTTATGCTTTTCCAAATGGGGATTTATGGCAGCTTCAATGTACTTATGTTCAAGAATGTTTCAATATTGAAAATTATGCTCCTAAGAGAGTGCTCTATAATGATAAGTCATCTATGCTTTGGCATAGGAGATTGGGGCATATCTCCAAGGATAGAATGAAACGTTTGATGAAATCTAGTATGCTGCCAGAATTGGATTTTACTGATTTAGAGTCATGCATTGATTGTTTTAAAGGCAAAACCACAAGTACTAAGAAGCTAGGTTCAACTAGAAGCAGTAACTTATTAGAAATAATACACACAGATGTTTGTGGCCCATTTCCAGCAAAGACTATCTGTGGTAATCTCTATTTTGTTCTATTTATTGATGATTTTTCACGGTTCACTTATCTTTATTTAATTTCTGAAAAGTCTCAAGTTTTCAATTGTTTTAAAGTCTTTAAACTGGAAGTTGAAAAACAATTAGAAAAGTCTATTAAAGTTGTTAGGTCAGATAGAGGAGGGGAATTTTTTGGCAGGTACACAGAAAGTTGGCAACAAAATGGACCTTTTGCCTTGTTTCTCCAACAACAGGGGATACTGGCACAATATACAACTCCGGGAACCCCACATCAAAATGGAGTAGCTGAGAGAAGAAATAGAACGTTGAAAGACATGGTAAGAAGCATGCTATCTCATTCTCAATTGCCAGAATTCTTATGGGGAGAAGCTATAAAGAATGCCAACTATATTCTTAATCGTGTGCCTAGCAAATCTGTTCACTCTACTCCATTTGAAATCTGGACAAGCAGGAAACCAAGCTTAACTCATTTTCACACTTGGGGTTGTAGAGCAGAAGCACGACTTTATAATCCTAATGAAAGGAAGCTTGATCCAAGAACGACCAATTGTTATTTTGTGGGTTATTTAGAGAAGTCAAAGGGATTTAAATTCTATTGTCCTCATTCTCATACTCAAATTTCTGAGACAAATAATGCAAAGTTCATTGAGGATTTCAATACACTCCACTGTCAATCCAAGAATTCATATGTTTTTTGAGGAAATTGATGAAACACAAGGGCCATCTTCCAGCAATACCATATCTCTGCCTATTTCCATGCAAAGTGTAGCTTTTGAGAATCAGGTTACATCCATTCAACAACCTGAAATCAATGTAGTTCCACCTCAGAGTGCTGATATGCAACCATTACAGCCACAAGAAGAAAACATAGTAACTGCACCAGTTCTGAGAAAGTCTCAAAGACCAAGAAAGTCAGCAATTTCTGATGACTATTTGGTTTACTTACAGGAAGTCAAATATGATTTGGGAGATGATGATGATCCTACTTCTTTTCAACAAGCTATGCAAAGTGATAAAGCTGCCATTTGGCTTACAGCCATGGAAGATGAATTGGCATTTATGCAGAAAAACAAAGTGTGGTCCTTAGAAACTCCTAATCCTACAATTAAGCCTATAGGATGTAAATGGGTTTTTAAGACCAAACGTGACTCACAAGGAAGAATTGAGAGGCACAAGGCCAGACTTGTAGCCAATGGGTTTACTCAGAAAGAGGGTTTGGATTATAATGAGACTTTTTCACCAGTTTCTACAAAAGATTCTTTAAGAATAATTACGGCTCTTACAGCTCATTTTGATCTTCACTTGCATCAAATGGACGTGAAAACTGCTTTTCTCAATGGCAACTTGGATGAAGATATTTATATGGTTCAACCACTTGGATTTGTTGAAAGGGGGAAAGAAAATTTGGTACGTAAACTGAACAAATCTATTTACGATCTCAAGCAGGCTTCGAGACAGTGGTATCTCAAATTTGATAACGTGGTATCTTCTTCTGGTTTTGTTGAAAATAAAATTGATAATTGTATCTACATGAAGATGGTGAAATCCAATTTCATTTTTCTTGTTCTTTATGTGGATGACATATTGCTTGCTAGCTCAGATTTTCAGTTATTGCAAGAGACAAAAAGCATGTTAGCCAACAATTTTGATATGAAAGATTTGGGAGAGGCTAATTATGTTTTGGGCATCGAAATAGTCAGAGATAGAGCTAAAAGAGTATTGGGATTGTCTCAACAAAACTATATAAACAAAGTTCTAAGGAGATTCAATATGAAAGCATGTTCTGGTGGTGATGTTCCTATTGGCAAGGGAGACAAATTTTCGGTTGATCAGTGTCCCAAAACAGATTATGAAATCGAAACCATGAAGGATAAGCCTTATGCCTCATTGGTTGGAAGTGTCATGTATGCTCAGGTATGTACTCGACCAGATTTGGCCTTTGCAGTAAGTGTGTTGGGAAGATTTCGACAAAATCCAGGTGTCTCTCATTGGAATTCAGCCAAAAAGGTTTTGAGGTATCTGCAAAAAACCAAGTCTTACATGCTGATATATAATCATGTATATTCCCTTGATTTAGTGTGTTATAGTGATGTTGATTTGGGTGGAGATATTGACGATCGTATGTCAACAAGTGGATACATTTTTCTCTTGGCAAATGGTGTTGTTTCATGGAAGAGCTAGAAACAAAATACTCGAGTAGTATCAACCATGGAGTCTGAGTATATTGGATGCTTTGAAGCTGTTAGACATTCTAACTGGCTTAGGAATATGATTTTGGATATGAAAATTTTCAAAAACATAGAATGACCATTGAAGCTATATTGTGACAATAGCTCAACTGTTTTCTTTGTTAAGAACAACAAGCGTTCTGAAGCTTCAAGGCTTATTGACATCAAGTATTTGGTGGTTCAAGACAAGGTTAGAGATAAGGTCATTGACATAGAGCACATTAGTACTCATAATATGATTGCAGACCCTTTGACGAAGGCAGTGAACGTTACAACCTTCCAGAGATTGGTGCCAAAGATGGGCCTACATGCATCTCTTGATCTAGTTTGAATGTGGGAGAAAGGTACTGTTTTCTCTTTTTGTTTCAACTCTTCATGTTGTTAACTAGACAGTGGACTTATCTGTGTTATAGATGAGTTTTATTTCTTGTAAGCAAATTACATTATGTTGGTAATTTCTTATGGAGTAATTTTCACTTGGATCTAGTATTGTTGATTGTGTTTTGCAAAACTATTAAGAAATTTTGGAATGTCTATGACATTAAAAGGACCAAAATGTGGGAGCTTTATTGGTACCAAAGTTTTCACACATCGATTCCCTAATTACAATGATGACACTTGATATGATTACTAAGTGATTGTAGAGTGCTGGTACAAGAATGGTTGTGTCAAGTTTTCTATAGTCCTGTAATTGTATTGATGTGGAGAGTTATTGAAAATTTTGGTATACATGAGTATGATTCCGTGATCACTATTGCCTTATTGGATGTAATACTATTTCGGAAATGATGAGGCTGCACTCATGTGGGAGAATGTAAGATTTTACCATGTGTGTGAGTTTGCCACATCATTTTATATGTATTATATTAAATAAGAAATAGAATTATACATGTATTAGGAGATAAATAA
The DNA here is from genome assembly GCF_963583255.1 of Pyrus communis. Taxonomy (NCBI): domain Eukaryota; kingdom Viridiplantae; phylum Streptophyta; class Magnoliopsida; order Rosales; family Rosaceae; genus Pyrus; species Pyrus communis. Next base: position 22,300,277 of record NC_084810.1, on the reverse strand, counting down.
TATAATTATTTATATCAAAATTGATTGGGAATAGAACTCTGAGGGAGTGGTTTACGCCACTCACATAATGGGATGACAGTTTTCCTTAATAGGAGGAAACTGTCAACAGTTTGATATATATGGATTTGGTCTCTCCTCTCACTCTTATGTTCATTAAGAAGTTTTCCCTATTGAAACTGAACACCAATTGCCAGAGATGAGAAGGCTAATTCAAGAACCATTTACTATGAATTCATCAAGTAAGTTTTACAGATTGTTTCTATAGAGTCAATGTTGTATTTGATTGTGATGTTAATTGTAGTTCCTTGTATTTAATTGGTTTAGATTCTTTATTTGAAAAACACCAACAAATTATCCATGTAATCTGGCCTATCAATTGATTACATGGGATATTCCATATTAATTCGGGTATCATAATAGTCCTAAATGGTAACGAATTCTTTGTCAACTAATAAGGTTTTCATGATTAATTGCACTAAATAAGGACTCCTAAACCTAACCAAATAAGGCTTCATAATTTTTTCAACTATTAACTCGGATTGACCAAGTTACTTGTATGTCAAGAAACGGCGAGTACATATCCTTTGACACTCACAACTTACAACACACACACTCGCAAATTCAACTCAACAACTCCAGTATTCAAGTTCAACTCCTCGGTAATATTCCCATGGTGACCCCAAGATTGGAAAATAAAGAAACGATTGATTCGCTAAGGGGGGAGATCAGTTATAAATCATCGGTAGTCAGAAGCTTGGCTGACTCTATTACAAAGGCGCTTGCAACATCCACAAAAAATGTAATCGCGCTACGCATGGAATTTGTGGACAAGTGATACTTGGTAATGACTGAAGAACTCTCTTGTGGCCGTGTTCAGGCAACAAAGAGAGCATACAAAGTATTGTGTTGGCTTGACATTGTGATCAATTTGCAATACAAGGTTCTTGCAATGAGATTCAGCCGCGTTGTGGGGAAGTAACAACATTTCTCTACATGCACTGACCGCAACTCACGTACGTCAATTTCCTTCACACCTGAATACAAATTGTTCATGCATCCTTTTTTATCCTTTCATAGTCCAAAGGCGTAATCGAGTATGATTACAAATTAATGTGATTTAAATCTAAAATGGACAACCAATATTTTTATCAAAAGATTCGAATTACTACTGATATGTGTTACAAAATATGTAAAATACGAAGATAGTAACGATAATAACAACAACTAAATCTTATCTCATTAAATATATTTTTTTATATAAATTCTAAAATTTCATTACGATAAAATAAAAAGAGTAGGCATAAAATATAGTGCAACAGCACAAATTCCAAATTACATTATAACTAAAAATAAAGTTAGCAATTCAAAGTGCCTTTTTCGGTAAAGTCGCTAAAGTAAGGACGAGGGTAATGAAAACACAAAGACTCAAAACCAAACAAACGTCTCTCTCTCTCTCTGTTCACTCTCTGTAAAACAACCAAACGGAGACTCTCCGTTAACCAACAGCAAAAGTGATCCTCTGATCGTGAGCTTCCTGTCTATGTAAGTGGGTTTTTTCAATTTTAACTTTTACATTTGAGGTTCAAGATCCTAATTCGATTTAAACTTGCATGCTGAAGACTTGGTTCGTGGTTGTGTTTGGGAGATTTGGTTCGTGGGCTGTAAGAAAGTGGTTCAAATTGTTGGATTTGGGTAAGAACCCTATAAAGCTGAACCGTAATTGTAGCCATCTTTCGATTTCTAAGTGCTGGGCTTGATTTCTGTGTGTTTTTTTATGTGAATTATTTGGAGGTGGTGAGTTTATATTGGAAAGTTTCGAACTTTTTCGCTGGAATTTAAGTGAGTAAAAGTGTATGAGGAATTTGTTAGAAGAGATTGTAAGTGTATCAGATATGGGTTTTTTTAAACAGCATCATATCCGAATTTGTGTTTCTTTTTTGGATTTGAGTTTATATATTTTCAGATCTGAGTTATTATTTATATATTTTCATGATCCCGAGTTTCATTTTTTATTTTTTATTTTTTATTTGTACGCTCTTCCACTAAGACCACTAGATCAAATGATTCCGGCCTTTGAAATTTCATCCAACGGTCCACTTCTGTTTTGATTTTTTAAAAGCTATAATAATTTTTTTACCGTTGATGGAAGAGATCTGGAGAGGATCTCTTCTCTTTATTAATATTTAACTGATAGGGCACAATTACAAAAATTGTTGGGAAAGTCATCTGACAAGGTTGCACAATATTTTATAATGCTGACATGACATGAGAATTATACTAAATTCATAAGGTGACAGAATCCATATAAAGTCTTCCTAGCATTTCTCTTGTGCTTAACTCTTGGAGCACAAAACGTCATATTGTGCCCCTATGAACAATGCACGCCTGAACAGGACCCAAATAATATTTTAGTTCCTGCAGTGTTGCCATATAGGACACATATATTGGTGTCCTTAAGGCTTGAGCCTCGTATGGCACCATTAACTTTTCGTTTGCAGCGCCCATATTTTGTAGTGGCACCGAACAATGAGCTATGTAGAAAACTTCCAAATTTCTTATTTGTGATGAAGATAGTATGAGTTTTCTTCCTTTAGTATTTATCTCATTGAATTCATATATAAGTTAGGCTTCATTTCTTTTTAGCGTATAAGCTCTTGTCCTTGCAAAGTGGTAGTCTCAAATCATTCAATCCAAAATAATCTTGCGAGGTGGGAGTTCAGAGGTTAGTGATGTGAACTATTTTGATCTACAAGTGTGCTTGATTTGTTATTTTTCGTTACAACTGTATAAGATGTAGTGTCCCACATCGCCCAGAGGAGAGGATCCTCTATGCCTTATATGTACATGCTCACCTCCCATTGCAAGGACGCGTTTTGGGAACTCACTGGCTCTGGATCCCATAAGAACTCCGAAGTTAGGTGAGTTTGGGCTAGAGCAGTCCTCGGATGGGTGACCCCTGGGAAGTTCTCGTGCCGAAATCCAAGAACAAATCCGTGAGGGCGTGGCCCAAAGCGGACAATATCTTGCTATGCGGACTGGGATGTGACATAAGAGTTAGAGAGTTAAGCGGAAATAAACATAAACAGAAGAGACCGTTTCTCCCAAGATTGGTTGATTAGTGATCCTGACTTGAAGTGGGTTCAAAAGATCAACCGTATTGAGTTTTCACTATCATTTTTTTATGTATTAGCATAACGGGGGATTGAGCAAAAACGAGTGGATGGTTAGAAACACGAACATATGTAAAGGATTAGTAAATCCGACGTGATAAAATGTCTAATCTTGATTGTATATATCATGGTTTGCTGAAAATTTCTTTGGAGGATTGATCCCTTTTTTATTTATTTTTTAGTATAATTCTAGATGACTCACTTGCATTTTCTTGTGGTAGTTGGTTATTATTATTTGAATCTCTATTTCCTGAGCAGGGATTTAATCCTAATTCACAAGTATTCATTTCTTGTTCAAAAAACAAAAAAAACAAAAAGAAGGTAATTCTGTCATTTGCTGTTGGATTTGAATAGAGGAATGATACTTATTCCAGTTCATTATTATTCCTTGCAGTCCATGGAAGAAATATGTGAAAACCAAATTAGCTTGAAGGTGTTGGTGAACAATTTGACCAACAAAGTCATTTTCGCTGAGTGTGATAATGATTTCATTGATGTTCTCTTCAGTTTCTTGACAATTCCTATGGGAACAATTGTTAGGCTTTCCCATCATTCGCAATCCTTTGGAATTGGTTGCATTGACAACTTATTTGGAAGTGTTGAGAGTCTTGATTTACAGCTTTTTCGAACTAAAGAATGTCGAGAAATGTTGTTACATCCCCGCAATGAAGCTGAGGATCTTTTGAGGAACCTGAAATTGAAATATGATCAATGTGAGCCCCCGCGGTACTTTAAGTGTTCTAAACGATATTGCCACAATTCAGGTTCTGCACAAAGCCTTAGTTATTATGAAACTGTTCGTTGTTGTTGTGGGGGTCTGATGAACACAGAGACCATTTTTACAACGAAAGAAGCTGAAGGTGGTGGGGTTTTTGTGGAAGGACCAGGGAGGTTTATTATTAGTGATGATTTACAGGTACTCCCTCCATTTACTTGTGCAGTATCTTCTTTAGTTTCGAACCATGGACTCATGGGCTGGAATAGCGTTGAGGAGCTGACTTTTAATGTGGGAGTTGATGAGGTAAATGATGATGTGTCTGACGTGTATTGCCAAGTTAAAATTTTCAATTCAAACTAAAATTCTGGTTTCTGATCCTTCACTTTTTGTTTATTTTTTGTTTTCCAGGTTTTGAATTTGCTTATGCGCTCATTAGTGTCAAAGACACCTCTGACTGAAACTCTGCTGAAGGATAAAACCATACCAAACATGATTGACGAAAACCTTGACCAAGATTTATGCATTGAATATCGAGAGGTGGGAGGAAAAAAGAATGAGGAAGAAGAAAAGATTTCTATTAAGCTTGTAGTTAGCAAATCTAAGGAGAAGGTTTACTATGCCGAAGTGGGGGAGGATTTTGTTAATTTACTCTTCAGTTTCTTGACCCTTCCACTTGGATTTGTAGTAAAACAAATGCAACATAACTCTTTGAAAGGTTGCATTGACCAGCTTTACAGAAGTGTTCAAGATCTTGATGAGCAGTACTTAAAGTCAAATTTACACAAGAAAAACTTGGTGAGTCCGAAGCTTCTCCCCGGATTTGGCTACAAGAATCATCTTCTGGGAATTGAGGAAGCATCGTATAAATGGAAAGACTTCGTAAACTTCAAATTCCATCATAAAAAAGATGATAAAGGTTGTGGATTCTTGAAAGGACCGACGATGTTCATGGTAACTGACAGTCTCAATGTATGTCCGATATCTGCAATTGTCGGCATGTCAATTCTATGCGAACTGAACATACCTGTGACTGATGTTGAGGTACGAGTGGCTCATGTGGGGAAAGAGGAGGTGAGTCATACCATAAACTCTTCTAATCAAAACACTGGTCTTTTGAAAGTGATTCTTTATTTGAGTCTATACATCTTGTTCCAAGGTTGATGTTTTAGACATGTTTCTCATTGCAGGCTATCCGTCTTTTGGTGGCTTCTTTTGTTTGCCCCTCTGCTCTAACTAGTGTCTTCCTTACGAAGCCAAAGCGATTTGGAGATTTATTAGGGTGCCTACGTTTTCTAATTTAAGAAGAGTATGCATGCATTTTCTGTCACAAATTTATGTACCTTTTTTGGTGCACCATCATCGTTTTGTGTTATATGACCTATAATTTGTGCTGTTTCTAGCATAACTATGTAAGGGATGGATCTTGCTATTTTCGGATAATATTCTTGTTTTTTCCTCTTCGTGTCTTGCTTTCATTGTGCTAGTTACTGATTTCAGACAATTAGGAATCCCTAACACGCTAGTTTTTTTAAGCCCTTGAAGGAAGAAATGAATAAATTGTGATCGGAGGTAGGAGATGGATAACTCAAGAAGAAAAGAGTGTTGAATCGTACGAGGAGAGCCTCTAAGACGAGACTTTTGCAGTTTCAATTTCTTTCCGAGTAAAAAAACGAGTATGGTGGTAGCATTCGCTCTTCTTTGGTTTTCACTTTCTTCTTGCTCTAATGCATATGCCTTGTCGTGCTCCAAAATCAGGCACGTGACAGTGCCATGCCTTATTAGAAGAAAGAAAGCTGTTTATTTTTAAGTACTGCAGAAACGTAAATAAAGTTGGTAGCTCGAATACATCGAAAAATCGATTTTAATTTAAATACTATTTTAGGTAAAGCAAATTCTTATTTTAAATACTATTTTTGGTAAAGCAAATTCACTTTGTTGCCACTCGTCCTAGTTCATGTGTCTTACACCGTTAATTCTCTTGTTGTCCGTTATACATTCACTCGTGCTCCTAAAAATGTCCGAAAGATGCTACAAACACGTAATGACATCCACCATCTTCTTATGAACATCTATTTGGGTAAACAAATATATTTTCCAAAAGTTTCCTTCTTCCTTGATAACAAATTCCTCCAGTCTCACACCCAAGGCTCCAACTAAGTGTGACAAAGTTTTATCTGAAAATGGCCTGAACTAACTAATGTTACTAATTCATGATTGGCAGAAATCCGTAAGAATATATTTTCCAAAAATTTCCTTCTTCCTTGATAACAAATTCCTCTAGTCTCACACCCCAGGCTCCAACTAAGTGTGTGAAATCCCGTTCCTGGATTTCATTGTTATAATCTACGTATTTGTATTATTGAGATTTTATATTATTTCTCGAGAATTTATTTTAAATTGTTTGAATTTAGATTTTAACTAAACTAGTTAGAGAGTGAAGTTTGGAAAATTATTATTTACTAGTTGACCTTTTGACGTTACAAGTAACATTTCTAAATAGAGCTCGATCCCACGAACGCATAGGCGAAAGCTGTTTGCGAATCCGGATTATAAAGGTATAGTTACAAACGTTTGAAGTTGTGATACTATAGATTTTAGGAATTAATTAATTCCCACTTTGTGGGTAAGAGGCCAATCAGATATTTGGGTTAAGGGGCCAATTAGTTAAAAGAGGGAGAGGACGAATCAGATTTTGGAGGGTGGGAAATGGATAGGCAGCAGCCAATAGAAAGGGAAAAAAAAAAAGAAAAAAAAAAAGGTGGGGAAGGACCTCCCTCTTCCCATCGACCACACCCATGACAAAACCGGTTTCGATCCAGTTCTAATTCCGGCCAATTTCTATCATTTTTCAGGGAAAATTTACCCATCCAACACCTGAAAACTACTCCATAACCTCCCCTCTACCATCTCTACCCAAATTTGAGGGTTTTTAGGCCCAAAATCGTGAGGAACTCCACCAGAGCACCAAAGGTGCTCCACGGCGATTACGTCGTTCCGGTGAGTTTCACCACCCACCACCACCCTTAGTCAACTCTCCTTGGACCCAATAGGTTGTAGGGGCGTTGGAACACCAAGGAAGTCGAATTGAAGAACACCCACCTTAGAGTTCCCGACGGTTCGTGGCCAGTTTGGGGTGTTTTTCGGCCAAATTGGCCTTGGCCGCAGGTATAAAGTATACTCTACTTGTTGAGATCTTCATTCTTGTAAAATTTGAGAATTTTTGAAAAAAATCGAATTTCCCGTTGTGTGACATTCGATTCATGAAAATTCTGTTGGTTGAATATATTATCGTTAAGGTCTACCGCTTGATTATTCTAACAATTGACGATCTTACCATTGAATTGACACCAAATTTTAGTATGCTATGGTAGATATTGTTTAAGGACCTTAGGAACTTACTAGTGAAAATCTAGTGATTGGATCTTACGGAGCAAGTGACGTAAGATCATGGACCCTACCTTAGAACGACGGTTTGATCCCTCATTAAATGTTGTTGTGGGAGACATGAGAGTTTTTGAGTATGTAATATGGTTATTACCTTGATTTCTTATATTGGTATCATCTGTGAATATGACTTGGTTTTATAATGTGATTAATATTGAAATGTGATTATATATTTAGCCATAGACCTATGTCATTAAACATGATTTGGCTTGTGTACTGATGATGATTGGGATATGCGATTGACGTGCATATTCGAAAGGTGGTTGATTTGCATAGATGGTATGATATGATGAAATGTGAGTGACTTTAATATATGTGAATATGAAATGGTTTTATAATTATGTTTCCTATAAATTGTTAATTTTTACATTTAGCCATCGATGTAGTTATATGAAGTGGGATTTGACATGCATATTGGGAATATGGTTTGTTTTGTATGATTGGCTTGATTTAATGAAAGGTGAGGGCTAGTAGTGGATCGTTAACTCATTGTCATGGGATTTGTTGCTTCGAAACATGTGTCAGCGCTCGTGTCATTATTTCATTCTCGTTCGTTGAGTCTTTGTAACTTAAGTAACTTGATTCATATGTTGTTTCATTGATTGGTTGTTATGCATTGTGCTTCACGATTCCGTTGAGTGATGGTCCGGGATCCTTCATACTCCACTCCGTGATTCTGTTGAGTGACGGTCCAGAATCGTATCCTGGTTTGGATTCCGTTGAGTGATGGTCCGAAATCCCTCTTACTCCGCGATTCCGTTGAGTGATGGTCCGGGATCGCATCCCCCTTGGATTTCATTGAGTTTGGATTAAGATAGCTTCAAGGATGTAGACTTCAACTGAACCGTGTCGCTCTAACCCTACTTTTCATTGTGTGTATGAGAATATGGTTGCGAGATGTTGTGATTGTTTCAGACGAACCGTTGGATGGTTGGGTGACTTCCTCGGAGTTTTCAAAAGTTTGGTATTGATTTCTTATGAATGATTTATATTCAAGGTTTATAAATTGTGATTGATGGCTGGTTTTATTATTGTATCACATGCTTATATTATTATCACTCCCTCGAGCCTCGCAGCTTATATGAGTGCCTGATTTGCCAGTGCACCAATCCCATAATGTAGGCATTGACTTTACATATGACAGGTTTGGGTAGATTACGAGAAACCGCTTGATATTTTGGTTCCGTTGAATGGTCCGGAACCCGATATTGTTAGATTTCGTTGAGTGGTCCGGAATCCTTGCTCTTGTTCATTTCCTTAAGGTGATCTTAGAATTCTAAATTCGAGTGGATGAGAATTAACCACAATAGATATTGTGAATATAAATTGGAATTACCATGTTTATTACTCATAATTTAAGTGGGAAATTATATAGAGTTCCTTGGTTAATTCGTGAAATGTTTTGTTATCGCATTGCTTGATTAACGTAATTAAATGCTAAGATTGTGCATCTTGATTCACGAATTGATTAATTGACGGGATTGTGGAATAACGTTGGATCTAAGTATTGTTATTATGATTATTTTAGTTGATTAATATTTCTAGAGAATAATATTGTGCGTTGTTAATTCTTTAATATGTTACACACTATGAATTGTGATTTTATGTGGGAACATGATGATTTATGTGATGGATTAAGTGGAAATGTTATTCGTCTTGTGGGATTATTATGTTGGGTATCATTGTTATGGTTATGACTAGACTTGTTGATAAATATGGCGAGAGAATATGATTGTGCTTCGTCGTTTGTTCTTTGAAGGATTGCATGATATACATTGTGATATTTTGTTGGGACATAACGACTTATGTGATGAATGTTCGAGTATAGTGAAATGGTGAACCACGTATGGTTTGATCTCTAATGAGGGTACGTATGCAGTCTAACGAGGAGTTTAGATGCAGCCATAAAGTATACAAAAAAATTTACTATGAGATTTGATTTCGAGTTGTGATTTGCCATATCCCGGAGATGGGTATGTTAAATATACAAGTATTTGGTGACGTCACGTGTCGAATCGGGACGTATGTCGGGATCGGAGCGTGACAAAGTGTGACAAAGTTTTATCTGAAAATGGCTTGAACTAACTAATATTACTAATTCATGATTGGTAGAAATCCGTAACGAGCTTCACAATGATAACAATACACACACACACACACAAAGCAATAATTAAATAAAAGAAACCCAAAATTAAGTCATAAGCATATAACACAAAAAATATGAAAGTTCAAAGGAAGACGCATAAATTTGTAAAAATAAAGTGCATGATCTCTTCTTAAATTAGAAAACCAAGGCATCCCAGTTCTCCATCTCGCTTTGGCTTCGCAAGGAAGGCACTAGTTAGAGCAGCGTCGCAAACAAAAGAAGCCACCAAAAGACGGAACGCCTGCGTTCAGAAACATGTCTAAAGGTTCAACATTTGAAAATTTTCCAAAACAAAGTTTTGATAAGAAGAGTTTATTGTCTGAAAACTCACCTCTTCCGCGCCCACATGAGCAACTCGTACCTCAACGTCAGTGACAGGTACATTCATTTCGCGTAGTATCGACATGCCAAGAATTGCAGATATTGGACTCACATTGAGATTGTCAGTTACCATGAACATCTCTGGTCCTTTCATGAATCCGCAAGCTTTAACATCTTCATTGTCATGCGATTTGGGGTCTACGAAGTCAATCACTTTCGCGGGCACGCCAAATATATCTTTATACGAGGATTCCTCAATTCCCAAAGGATGATTCTCATAGCCATATTTAGGGGGAAGCTCCGGACTCAGCAACATTTTCTTGTGGAGATATGACTTCAAGTACTGCTCATCAAGATTGCGGACACCTCTGTAAAGCCGGTCATTGCAACCTTTCATAGAGTTATTTTGCATCTGTTTTACAATAAACCCTAGTGGTAGAGTCAAGAAACTGAAGATTAAGTTAACGAAATCCACCCCGGCTTCTGCATAACAAACCTTCTTCTTAGATTTGCTCACTATAAGCTTGATAGGAATCTTTTGTTCTTCCTTATTCATTTTGTCCTCCACCTTTTGAGATTCAATGTGTATTTCTTCGTCAAGATATTCGATGCTCACGTTTGGGACGGTTTTATCCTTCAGGAGAGTATCGGACAGAGGTGTCTTTGATACTAATGAGCACATAAGCACATTCAAAACCTGGAAGAGAAAAACAAAACAAAAGTGAAGGATCAGAAACCGGCATTCAGTTCAAAAATTGAACTTGGCATAACATGTCAAGACATGATTTACCTCATCAGCTCCTACATCGAAAGTCAGCTCCTCAACGGTATTCCAGTCCGCAAATCCATTTAACCCAACTAAAGAAGAGATTGCAGAAGTAAATGGGGGCAGCACTTGTAAATCATCACTAATTATAAATCTGGCTGGTCCTTTAACAAAAACCCCACCACCTTCGGTTTCTTTCCTTTTAAATGTGGTCTCCACATTCATCATACCCTTACACCAACAACAAACGGTTTCGTAATAACTATAGTTTTGTATAGGACTGCGACAAGATTCGTTAGATCACTTAAAGTACCAGGAGGGCTCGAATTGATCGTATTTCAGTTTCAGGTTCATCAAAAGATCTTCAGCTCTACTGCGGGGATGTAGCAACATGTCTCGACATTCTGCTGTTCGAAAAAGCTGTAAATCAAGATTTTCAACACTTCCATATAAATTGTCCATGCAACCAATTCTTAAGGGTTGTGAACGATTGGAAAGCCTAACAATTTTTCCCATGGGGATTGTCAAGAAACTGAGGAGAACATCAATAAAATCACTATCTCACTCTGCAAAGATGACTTTGTTGGTCAAATTGTTCACCAAGACCTTCAAGCTAATTTTGTTCATAGATTTTTCTCCCATGGCCTGCAAGAAACAATAATAAACTGAATGAGTAATTGTTATTATTAAACTTCTGCTTTACAAAAAGAGATTCTAAATAAGCATCAACTACCAAGATAGACATACGCAATCCCTTTTTCTCCTCTTTCTCCATGTTTTTATTGCCTTGGGATTGAATAAATCAAAGAAGAATCAACGGATAAAAACAAGTCGGAGGAGTGCAAAAGGAGAAACAGGGGTGAAAATCACTACCATAAATATAACGATTTGTGATAGATGGTCAAGAAGAACATTAAAAATTCAATGAAGCACTTTTACAGAAAAAAATTTCAGAAAACCAAGATAAGTAACATGCGTGATCAAGATATACATTTCATCAAGATAGTTCTTCACTAACCTCTGAACTCCCAAAATTGTTTCCTGTTGATTGTTTGAGAAATATTTGAAGAAGAAGCATGAATTATATATATTTATGTATTTATATATGAATTTTTAGATGAAAGGAATTTGGTAAAGAATAAATCTTATATTATAATCCAACATTATCACATTGACTAGATAGATATTCCTCTCGTAATCCAAATTATGATCCAACATACAATTGTATTTGATTTATAAATGGACTAAATAAAAATTAATTATACGTACAATTGTTTTTTTATTTAAGCGATATTCAATCTAATCCAAATTGTATTTTTTGAAACCGTAGATGACCATATACATACATGAGATATACGCCTTTTGGATTTGGTGACTATCCTAAATCCGTGTGCGAATAATTTTTTTTTTCTACTGCACATATTTTGATAATGATGAACAAATTTAATTGAATTGGAGTCCGGATGGGAAAGAGTATGAAGTGATAAGTTGGAGCTAGGGTTTCTTCTCACAACAAAAGGTGTTTCCCACTATAATAGGCGCCAGAAACCATCTCGAGGTGGCCTATTAGTTGAGGACGAATTCTATACCAATATTCCACACGATTTTGTCCTAAGTTTGATTCTTAACACTACCATAACGGTAGCCACTAGCTAGTTCTTAAAAAAAAAAAATAAATAAATAAATTCTAATCTAAATTACCGAGAGGGTAATCGGACTTGGGTATAAGGAGAAAAGCTAATTAGAAACAAAGAAGAACAAAACCAAAGACTGAGGAGGAAAATTAAATTGAAAACGAACAATCAAAATCCAGTTTTTGAAATTTAAAAGGCTAATTAGAAACAAAGAGCCTTCCATGCCAGTAAAAGTGCTGCAAACTGTAGCACATTGCAAACTGATCCCCAGATCATTCAGCTCACCACAACTACTGCAACGAATTCGCGAACACTTCCATGACTACTAAAGGATTCAGATGCGTTGCGGGGAGACGACAACATGGGCCATTCCTTAGTTCGGAAATGCTGTAGTCTGTAGATCAATATTTTGAACACTTCAACTGACTTCCATTGGTAGTGATTCTAGTGAATTGCTACAGGAAAGGCTAACAATTGTTCACAGATGTATTCTACGGGATTCTCTACTTTCCAGGATCAAAATAACAAGAAACCTCAGAACATTATACAAGTTAGAGCAATAATTAACCAACTAGACATACAATCCATAACAAATATTCATATATTCAGTGCATACAGCAAAACATCTACTCGAACTTCTCAGGTCTACGACAAAAGATACATCATCTTCCAAATTAGATAAACAAGCAACCATGATCCTCATTGTTCTTGATCTGTCATCCTAGAGAAACCAGTTAGAGGAGAATCAAAACAAAGGGCAGCCACCAAAAGACACACAGCCTGCAGGAAGAAACAAAAAATAAAAAAAATCAACTAATAAATGAGACATAAAATTTCACAATAGAAAACCATGCCACCTTCAACAGTTCATAAAGAATTTGAAAAGACAAAGGAAGGGCAATGGATCGGAGTGTACAAACAAGTGAGTTGATGCACAAAGGTTGTGTATTGGCAAGTCTATGGAGAGATAAATGTTTACAATTCCAAACACAATTGAAAACCAAGGGTTCATTCAGTAAACTAGAAATTGCAAAATCGTAACTCACCTCCACCTTGCCAAGATTCACAGTTTGCACTTCAATGTCAGTGATCGGCACATTCAATTGCTTCAGAATGGACAAGCCAAACATTGGTGATAGGGGTCGTACGATCAGGTTATCAGTTACCATGAACATCACTGGATCTTTCAAGAATCCATCAACACATCCATCCACACATCCATCAACACATCCATCTTCATGATAGGGAGATTTGGGGTCAACAAAAATTGGTGTTTCTGATTTTATAGGGGTGTATATAGTGGCTTCTTCAATCCCAAAAGGATAGTTAGCATAGCTAAAACCGTGGGCAAGCTTGGGATTAAGCAGCATTGTTCTATGGTCAATTGACTTCAGGTATTTCCCATCAATATCTTCCACACTCTTGTACAAGTTATCGATACATCCTGTCCAGGAAGAATCATCCGCCATCTGCTTTAGTATAAACCCAAGTGGAACAGCAAGGAAACTGAAAAGAAGATTAACAAAATCCGCCCCTGCTTCTGCATAACAAACCCTCTTAGTAGATTTGCTAACTATAAGGTTAACAACAACATTTGCTTCGGTATCATTGGTGCCTCTAGCCACTTTAGAAATTATAGATATTTTTTGCTCACGCGCTTTATTGATATCAACCAACTGGGATTCCGGTTTAGGCTTCAGCAGAGTTTCAGTAAATGGTGTCTTCAAGACTAACGAACCCATTAGCAGACTCACAACCTAGCAAAAGACAAAGATCAGAAACCAACCCTGGCGTTTCAGTTCTAAAAAGATTAGATAATTTGTCAATATTGACCTATAATTACCTCATCAACTCCTACATTGAATGTCAGCTCTTCGATATCATTTAGATCCACAACTCCACACTTCGAAAGATAAGAAGAGAACTCAGAAGTAAACGGGAGCATCACTTGTAAATCATCACTAATTATAAATTTGTCTAGTCCGTCCACAAAAACCCCACCAACTCGACCGCCTTTTACTAAAAAATTGACCCCCAGATCCATCAGCTTGCCGCAACCACAGCAAGGAACACTTGCATAATAACTAAAACTGTTTCTATAGAGGGCGCAACACGGGTTATCGCACAAGTAATGCATGGGCTCACTATCATCAATTTTCAATTTGAGGCACCTTAAAAGGGATTCAGCAGCATTGCGAGGATGCAACAACATGGCACGACATTCTTCGGTTTTCAAAAGCTTTAGATCAATATTCTCGACACTTTCATATAAATTGTTCATGCAACCGACTCGCATTGGAGGCAAATGACTATCGGAAAGCCCAACAATTGTCCCCATAGGCATTGTCAAGAAACTAAAGAGAACATCAACAAAATAATTATCTGACTCTACGAAGAGAACTCTGTTACTGTCCTTGTGCACAATTGCCTTCAAGCTAAAACTGTTCGGAGATTGAGCGGCCATGGATGCGAAACGGAGCTGATTATTTAAATGTTGTTTCCCTGCTCCAAACTTGAATATAAAGTCAAGGTGAAAATCCATAACACATAATATAACATACAGAGAAGCAATTTCCGATAAAACATTTAAAAATAGCTCAACAACATTACAAGTAAATTCTATCAAATTTGCGCCGAATATAATTCTATCTTCATCACTTTCTCATTTCTCAACCAAATTGAATGATTCGAGAACCAAAATCATACCTTGGAACGAGACGAACAGATTGTTACCCTTGACAATGGCTAACTCGCCTGGGTTTGGACGGAAAATAGTCGGAAAGGAAATTCAAGGCGAGGCTGCTTGTTCTGGGTTCGCGAGGACGAGAAGAAGCTGGTGGTGTACTTGGTTTGCCGGGAGGGCTGTGCACCGTGTGTTCACAGTGCTCTGCACAGTGAGAGCGGGAGAGAGAGCCTGAGGGAGGAGAGACAGGTCTGCGTGGAAAACAGAGACAATGAGTGGAAAACAGAGAAAACGAAGGAGAGTGGAAGGACGGAAAAAGGAAAAGGAAAAGGAAAAAGGAAGAGAAAGGTATTGGTTAGGAGAAACTTTTTCAAAAGACAGCTCGATATAACAATTATCATAAAATAATTTGTTAAATTTTTTTTTTGAAGTGTTCAACAAATTGTATTATTGTACTTAGTATATCGAGCTGTATTTTTAACACATTGAAAATTTTCTTGTCGGTAAGAACACTCAAGAGAAAGCCTCAGTTAATACCAAAAACGTGGACCTCACACCAATCTTTAATAATTGAGATTCCTCGTACAATCTCGTAATTTTATCATACAAATTCTGATTCCAATGTCGTCTTCACCCATGTTCACTTGCTCTCATAGTGAAGAGTACAACTCGAATAAATGAATTATCATTAATTTAGAGGACGCGGTATAACAATATTGGGATCAAAAGCAAAAAGAAAAGAAAAAAAAATCCGACCTCAGATCAAAAGAATAAGCACTATCAATTTAATTGATTTGCTAATATAGTCAATGGTAGTCGATGAGTAGATGGAAGATTTGATATTAAAAATATTTTGATACATAGAATTTGATAGCCAAAATGTCGTCACTAACTTCAAAAGACAACAGAATCCACGAGCAATATCGCTAGAATACCAAAATATATAGATAATAATTTTGCAACCCCAAAAGGAGGGCATACAACAGTACTGAAAAACTAGAAACAATATTGTATCATTTACTGGTCCGATCAATTCCAGTTTGCAGAAACGAAGCATCATCATCTTCCAGATATCGGATGACCTAGCTCAAGTCATTGCTCTTTGTCATTGGCTGCCTAAGGAAGACATGGTGAGAGCAGAGCCACAGAAGAAACGAAGTCACCAAAAGATGAACAGCCTGCAGCAAGTAACAATACAAGAGAGAAACAACAATTAGAACAGTACAGTAACACCATATAAAAACGGAAGACCTTGGATGCGGTTCTTAGCTATGAATATTCTTTGATTGAAACCTTGTTAGTTTTTAATTTTTGATCGAGGTTGTCACATCCCGGTCTCCCGCCTTGAGGATATTGTCCGCTTTGGCATTCCTGGCCTGGACTAGGTCGCAGACGCCAAGCTACCGCACGGTTTTGTTTTTGCAGGCCGCAGCCCCAAAAGGCCTCCTCTGAAGTTAAAGCTCTGGGCATGGATATATAAGGCCCAAAGACCACGCCCTCACGGGCGATGTGGGATACTACAATCCACCCCCCTTAGGGAGCCCGACGTCCTCGTCGGCACACCACGACCGTGAGTCTGGCTCTGATACCAAATTGTCACATCCCGGTCTCCCGCCTTGAGGATATTGTCCGCTTTGGCATTCCTGGCCTGGACTAGGTTGCAGACACCAGGCTACCGCACGGTTTTGTTTTTGCAGGCCGCAGCCCCAAAAGGCCTCCTCTGAAGTTAAAGCTCTGGGCATGGATATATAAGGCCCAAAGAGCACGCCCTCACGGGCGATGTGGGATACTACAATCCACCCCCCTTAGGGAGCCCGACGTCCTCGTCGGCACACCACGACCGTGAGTCTGGCTCTGATACCAATTTGTCACATCCCGGTCTCCCGCCTTGAGGATATTGTCCGCTTTGGCATTCCTGGCCTGGACTAGGTTGCAGACACCAGGCTACCGCACGGTTTTGTTTTTGCAGGCCGCAGCCCCAAAAGGCCTCCTCTGAAGTTAAAGCTCTGGGCATGGATATATAAGGCCCAAAGACCACGCCCTTACGGGCGATGTGGGATGCGATGTGGGATACTACAGAGGTCCCTGAAATTAATGTGATAATTTATTTCTATGTACGTTACTATATTTTTTAAATTAAAAATTAGAAATTTTAGTTGTTATATAAATGAGATTTTAAATAAAAAATCATAATTTGTGGGATTAAAAATATTAAAATATAAATATACTATTGTGTGTGTATATATATAAACATGGGTACATTCATCAAAATTAACCAAAAAAATTATTGTATCAAAACATGGGTACATTCTTCA
Source organism: Pyrus communis (assembly GCF_963583255.1). Taxonomy (NCBI): domain Eukaryota; kingdom Viridiplantae; phylum Streptophyta; class Magnoliopsida; order Rosales; family Rosaceae; genus Pyrus; species Pyrus communis. Next base: position 22,283,080 of record NC_084810.1, on the reverse strand, counting down.
AAATCACAAAACAAAAGAAGATATTACGCTTAATAACATTAGTAAATTTCTTCGGTTAAACTTGATATGGATACATTTTAAAATCAAAGAGAAAAGAATTAATGTACCCATATAAGTTTAAAAATGGATTAGAAAAAAATTGAATAGATTTTATATAAATAAAAAAAAGGTACATTTTACATATAACAAATTGGTATATTTAAGAATGAGTACATTTTAAGATTAAAAAGTTTTACATGAATGGGTACTTATAATTAGCATGGGTACATTTTGCAAAATAAAAAGTACAAATAAAAAAAAAATATGGGTACTAATACAAATAACTTTAAAAAATATGGGCACAAAAAGAAATTAATATATGGGTACAAATTAAAACTAAAAAGAAAATTGGTACAAATTAAAAAAGGGTACAAACTAAAACTAAAAATATATGATAAAAAAATTATTCATAAATATAAATATAGTAATTGTAACATTTTTAACATTAAATGAATATATTTAGAAATAAAAAAATATTTTATTATTGAAATAATTAATGATGTTATTAATACACAAAGACCTTGATCAAAATTTGAAAATGAATAGAATTTTAATCAATGTAGTAGCAAAAAGAAAGATGAGAACCTAATTTCTCCTATAAAAATACTTTGAAGCTTAAAAACTAGAAGCAAAAAAATTAAATGAATAGTTTTGATATCTCAAGCGTGAAGTGTAAATGATGTTATTAATACACAAAGACCTTGATCAAAAATTGAAAATGAATAGAATTTTAATCAATGTAGCAGCAAAAAGAAGGATGAGAACCTAATTCCTCCTATAAAAATACTTTGAAGCTTAAAAACTAGAAGCAAAAAAATTAAATGAATAGTTTTGATATCTCAAGCGTGAAGTGTAAATGATGTTATTAATACACAAAGACCTTGATCAAAAATTGAAAATGAATAGAATTTTAATCAATGTAGCAGCAAAAAGAAGGATGAGAACCTAATTCCTCCTATAAAAATACTTTGAAGCTTAAAAACTAGAAGCAAAAAAATTAAATGAATAGTTTTGATATCTCAAGCGTGAAGTGTAAATGATTCTAAAAATCGAGAACAAAGAAAGCAGCGAAGAAAAAGTACGAAAGCGATGACTAACCTCCTCCCTGCCAACATGAACAGTTTGGGACTCGATGTCAGAGAAGGGTACCTGCAATTCGTTTAGAACAGAAACGTCAACGAGGGGAGACAGAGGCCTGACTAACACTGTCAGTTTTCATAAACATTGACGATCCAGTTACAAATCCATGCCGAGAAGAACACCAGGACTCGGAGTAGTTAAGTTTAAGGTTAACAACTTTCGCAGGTGTCTTATAAGAGATACTACTTGAATAAGTTGACAGCACATCCTTTCTTGTAGCACTATGTTAATATCTATTCGGATCCCAAACTGTTAATAAACATATAGGCCAAATCAAACCAGAATCAAAGTGTAATAGAGTTCGGTCCAACATTACACTTTCAATAACTAAATTTTTCGAATTTTTTTTAATCGGCTGTTTGGCCATTCCAAGAAATTAGGATGACACGTTATTCACTTCCGATGAGAAAATCAAGAAACAAAGTAGACATGAGTTACACGAGTTAGCTGTTCAGTATGTTAATATCAATTTGGAATTTCGTTCGAGTAACCAGTCCTAATGATAATATATTATCATGTAAAAGAAAACTTACAAATTTAGAATTGGTGCCTGAATCTTCACATTAGTTTACAATTTGTCCTTGAAATTATCAAAATTTGCACCACTATGCCTGTCATAAACTTTTGTCAAAAATTTAGTTAGTTTGATGATGTAGTAAATATGTGCGTCACACATTTCGAATTCTAAATATTTGTTAAACAACCAAATATAAACTATGATGAAAGTTTGGGACCAAATCTAAACTTGGATGAAGAATTGAAGAGTAATCATGAATCCCATTATGATATCAGATTGTTGTTGTGGTAGTGCCGATATGAAGTCATTGGACCCAATCAGGGCATGCACAACTCATGCACAAAATCCATGCGCAAGAGAGAAAATTTGAAGCGCACACAATATCCTTTTAAAATGTTTTGAAAAAAAGTAGACACAGTTAAATTTATCTAATATCTTCATCAAGTCCTCGAAAAACATCAAACGTTTATGATGTGGGATGAAAATGAATCTTTGACTTGTTTGTAAACAAGATTATGATACAGTATCAGTGTGAGGGTAGTATTGGAAAGTATGTTAGGTTTATTAAAATAGATTTTGATTTAAAAAAATAGATGTACAATCTTTAAGAATGTAGGGTGCCGTCAACAAAAATGAGGTCCCGCATCCGATTTCTATCCAGTAATTAAGATGAATTTAGTATGAATTATTTTATCTTCTATTAAAAAATTGAATTTGGACCAAAAATGAACTTGTGTAAGGACCAATTCTATTTTTTTTATTTTTTTTTGTATATTATTTTTAAAGAAAAAAGTTAATATGACCCCAAACAAGTTACTGAGAATATTAGATTACTTGCATGATTTTTTTTATTTTTTATATCTTGGCCTCATATTTTTCTGAAGTTAAATTTTCTTGCTGATATCATTAGTTGCTTTGGTCACCTCATTTGCGATGCTATATTTGGATAGGTCTTTATTAACTATTACTAGAAATGTTTTTTTCTTCGATTGTTCTAGATGCAGTTGTCACTGAAGGTTTTTCTTATTGAATAAATTTAGGAACGGTGTTATTCACATATTTATTTTTAAATCTAACACTTTATTTTTATTTTTCGCACACCAATTTTATTTTCGGTCTTCTAAATGTATGTGTAAAATCTATCTTGAAGTTATATTTCCATTTTAAAAAAGGGACTCAAGCAACACTTGTTTTATAAGCACCGTCGTCTTGCTCTGCGCTTCCGTTCGCACTTTAGCAATAGCATCTCTCTTGTGCCCAGCGACTCTTTGCGTTTCTCGACCAATCCCCGCCAACTGTAATCCCACTCGATTTCTGCCCTTACTTTCCCTTCACGCACAACATTTCGTTCATGAAAACCCTAAGATTTATTCTATTTTTTTCAATTTTCCTAATTTTTTTTTTACAGGTTTAAGCTGGGCTAGGGTTTTAAGGTCTCGAATCGAATTGGTAGACATTAGAGAAACTTTCAGGTACCGGAATTCCTTTCTTTACAATGTTTGGCTGCTGAGAAAGTTTGGGAATTGGAAATTTATAAACGAAAGTTTAAAACTTTTTGTATAATTGTTGAATTTAATCTGTTTGGACTTGTGAAAGTTGAAACCGCACTGATCTGAATCTGAAAAAGTACAAAAACTCGAATTTTGATTATTTTCGGACTGACTTCTTCGTACGCATCGAAAGGTTTGGGATTCTCGTTGTTTTTTTTGTTTTAATGCGATTCTCTAATTATTACCAAACGCTAATAGAGTGATGGGTACATTTTGTATTTGCATTTATGCCTCCCTGTTTTATGCGATTGGTCATTTTTTCGGTCATAGGATTTGTTGTATGATTTTGAAGTTAGTAAGTCATGAATGGTAATGGAAAAATGATTGTTTCTTTATCTTCACTAAGGGCTCACCATTTTTGTGCTCATCTGGGTTTATAGCGTTGATGCACTAGGACTTGAAGCTGAATTGGTAGAGCGGCATGGGATTTGATAATGAGTGCATATTGAATATCCAGTCTCTTGCTGGAGAGTACTTTTGTCCGGTTTGTCGTCTGCTTGTTTACCCAAATGAAGCGCTACAGTCGCAATGTACTCATCTCTACTGCAAGCCCTGTTTGACATACGTTGTAAGCACCACCCAGGCTTGCCCATATGACGGCTACTTAGTTACAGAAGCAGATGCCAAGGTCCTTCCTTATACAACCTTGGTTGTAGCAAAATCTTTAATCTTCTTCTTTGTCTGTTTATTGATAAACCTTGACACAATCAATGCAGCCACTTACTGAGTCAAATAAGGCCCTCGCTGAAACCATTGGAAAAATACTAGTTCATTGCCTTTTCCAAAGGAGTGGATGCACATGGCAGGGACCATTATCTGAGTGCACACCTCATTGTTCTGGATGTGCCTTTGGAAATTCTCCTGTAGTGTGCAACAGGTGTGGAGTCCAAATTGTACATCGTCAAGTGCAGGAACATGGGCAAACTTGCTCTGTAAGTATTTTCATTTGTTTTGTTTTTTTTTTTTTTTTCAACCGTTTGGAATTGAGACTTATTTAATTTTTATGGTTATCTTTCAATTACAGGGTGTGCAGCCAGCGCAGCAGGCACAGAGTGCTCTAAACACTTCAGCTTCTGGCACATCAGCAGCTACTGCTGATCAAACCCAGGCCGCGATTCAAACAGGAATAACTACATCTCAGGCCTTGGTTTCTCAAACTACAACTGCACCTGGATCTGATCCAACTCAGGAAGAAAACTCAAGTTCTCAATCTCAAGCGGCTGTGCCGTCTGCTGACCAATGGTACCAACAGCAGCAACAATATCTACAGTACTACCAGCAGTATCCTGGATATGACCCATATCAACAGCAATATCAGAACTACTATCCATATCAACAGCCAGCGGTTCCACAATCACTGCAGGCTCAGCCACCATATGGGACTGTTCAGAATCAACCTCGGACATACTTGCAACCCCAGCCCCAAACTCAACTTTCGCTACAGCCTCAAATTTCTCAAGCTCAAGTTCAACCAACACCCCAAATTCAACCTCCAAATGTCCAGGCTCCTATTGCGGCTCAAACTCAAAATCAGGTACAAGCCAACCAACAGCAGCAAGTCCACCGTACAGTGCAGACATACCCAGCAGGTCATGGGCAGCAACAGCCATATTACCAAGCTCCGCCCCATTCACAACCTCATCCTCAACAGGTGCAAGTGCCTCCGTATCAGCAGCCCCAAATTCAGCAACATACCCAGGCCCAGCTCCACCCACAGCACCATTCCCATTCTCAGTCTCAACCTCAGCCACAGGCACAGGCTCAACACCAACCCCAACTTCACCCTTCTCAGCCCATGAATGCTGCTGTCCAGCCTCAGGCACATCCATCATCCCATGCTGTGTCTGGAAATAACTCATATCCCCCACCTCACCTTTACCAACCAGTGCAGTCAGGAGCCCCACAACAACACACCGTGCACGTGCAATCTCAAGGCATGCCTCACTCTCAGTTACAGACTCATGTTCAAGTACAGGGTCAGTTCCCTCAACAACTACCACTTGTGCGGCCACCCTCGTCTCTTACAACAATTCCAAACCAGCAGCAGCCAGCTTTGTTGCCTTCACCTGGTCAAGTCCAAAACATCAAACCTGCACAACAGCAGCCAGTTCCCTCTTATGCTCAGCAACCTGGAAATTTGGTCTACCAGCGCCCGCTTATGCAGGCAATTCAACAACCGATGCTTCAGCAATATTTCCATCATCAGCCATATGTACAGCAGCAACCATCTACACAGTTACATCCCCAAGGCCAATCTCATTCATTCCCTCAACATAATCATGCCTCTACGCAGTCTCAGCAGAACATTGCATTGTCTCAAGGCATTCAACATACTCAGTCTAATCTTGTAGGAAGGCCTATGATGCCAAGTCATGCAGTACAACCTCAGCCCTACACACAAACTGCTGGCCAAGTGAGGCCAGTGCATCCTTCTGTAAACCATCCATCTACAGATCAGAATAATATGGTCAGAACAAACAACCCAGTGCAATCTGGAGCAAACTCAAGGCCAACTATGTCTGAAAGGCAAACTGAGAAAGAATCTGAGTCATCAAATCAGAAGGTTGCAAATGGCGACAAACTTAAATCTGTCAAATCCGAGATGGGTATGAAGTCCGCTGATGATGAGCATAAACCTAGTGGTGAAGATAAACCTAATCAGGGGGATACATCTTCTAAGGATATTCCAGAATCTAGGGGCTTGCTGGGGGCAGATCCAGATTTCCATGCACTTGAAAATGGAGAGTTTGTAGGTAACCCAACATTGAAGGAAGAGGGTGGAGATAGTACTATGGAGCACTCAAGTAACGGTAAGTTGGGTGAAGCTGTAGCTGAGGGTGCAAAAGAAATCTTATCAGAAGAAGCTCAACTTCGTGAAGAACAGGGTCGAAGGTTGCAGAAGGATGAGGGTTTGCAAGCTGTATCTACTTCAGCTCCAACTGGTCAGGTACAAGCTGGTGGCTCTGCACAACCCTCACATCCTGTACCAATACATCATGGACCTACTATACTCCCCCAAAGGCCTGGTGCACCCCCTCCAGGACCTCCACATCATACACAGGGGCCTGGGCACCCCTGGACTCATTTAAGACCTCAGGGACCTGCACATGTACCCGGACAACCTTTTCATCCATCCGAGCATTTGCGGCCACCCGGTGCCAACCAAGGTTTTGGACCATCCTCTGGAAGGGGGGGAGGTCAGTATGGTCCTCAAGGTGTACTACCTCCTTCCCATACAGGGGCTCCCAGGATGCAAGGTGAACCTATTGGAGGCCCTCCATTTGGTGGAATGATGGCAAGAGCAGCACCATATGGCCCTGACGGTTCTAGGAGTCACCAGCGGCCTGCCTTTCAAATTGATCAGGGAGCAATTGGACAGCCATCTGGAATCCCCCCGAATATGTTGAGAATGAATGGAACTCCAGGCCTTGACCCCTCATCAACTCATGGGTTGAGGGATGAAAGGTTCAAGGCTTTTCCGGACGAGCGATTGAATCCCTTCCCAGTAGATCCAACTTTTTGTGGTGTTGACCGGGTAGAGTATGAAGATGATCTCAAGCGATTCCCTAGGCCTTCGTATCTGGATTCTGACCCCGTTTCAAAATTTGGGAATTATTCATCAAGGCCCTTTGATAGGGGACCTCATGGGCCCAAGTATGATATTGGTCAGAATACAGATCCTGCTGCTGGAGATATTGGGAGAATGGAGCCTTCACGCAGTCATCCAGATTTTGTTGGACGACGCCTTATGGATGGTTTGGCTCCCCAAAGCCCAGTTAGAGATTACCCTGGCATCCCATCTCATGGGTTTAGAGGCTTTGGCCCTGATGATTTTGATAGAAGGGAATTTCATCGGTTTGGTGATCCACATGGAAATTCATTCCGTGAGGGTAGGCTTTCTAATTTTCCTGGTCATTTTCGTCGGGGTGAGTTTGAGGGCCCTAGTAATATGCAAACTGTTGATGGGCACCTTGGTCATCTTCGGAGGGGAGATCATTTGGGTCCTCAGAACTTGCATAGTCATTTGCATTTGCGAGAACCTATGGGTTTTGGTGATCGTCATTCACGCCTAGGAGATATGACTGGGCCTGGGAACTTTGAATCATTTCGAGGCAACAGGCCAAGTCATCCACGTCTTGGTGAACCTGGATTTAGGAGCAGCTTTTCACTTCAAAGATTTCCAACTGATGGAGCTTACACAGTTAAGTATTACTTCAAGTATCTGTATGTGTTGAGTGATGCTCTTCTATTCTCATTGTTACTACAGCTTCCATTGTGATATTTTATTGTATTTGATTTATGGTCCAATTTTTCGATGCTGTTTATATCTTCAGGGAGATCTAGAGTCTTTTGATCAATCAAGGAAAAGGAAACCAGCTAGTATGGGATGGTGCCGGATATGTAAAGTTGATTGTGAAACAGTTGAAGGCTTGGACTTGCATTCACAAACAAGGGAACACCAGAAGATGGCGATGGAAATGGTGCGAAGCATCAAGCAGAATGCCAAAAAGCAGAAACTGTAAGTTCTTTGAGCACATCATAGTTACTTATTGGCTTTTGATAAAAGAAAAAAAGTTACTGATTCGCTTCATATTTGATTTTAATTATAACATTATCATTATTTTCAATCTTTTCTAAGAAGTCTGATGCTTCATTTTTTTCTTTTTGTTCATTTTGTAGAACCTCTGGTGATCAGTCCTTGGTAGAGGCTGCAAATAAGTCAAAAAGTCCGACTTTGAAGGCCGAGGAGAAAAGCATTGATGGATGATCGTGTGCTGCAATGTGGATCTCTTTGATTGCATTTCACCTGGGGACCAATTGTTTCTTTGGTATTATTGCGTTAGCAATATAGGTGATGCACCCTTCCATGCCTCTTTTTTCTAGATTCGGGGTGGTTTATGCTAGTTTTGTCATTTCAGGTTGCTGCCATGTTAATGGAGATGGTATTTGGAACTGGAGTTCAATGGCAGTTAAGTTTGTTGTTTTTGACTCTCAAGTTTTCTACTTTCACTCGGATTGTTTTTTGTTGACCTTGTCATTGTCAATCCAAAAGTGGTATATTGCTATCACTTCCTTTTGCATTTGGTACTATTGAGATGGCATTGGTTTATAGCATATGCGTATGTATGCTTGACTCTCTTACTCTTATATATTAAGTTTATTCAACTGGACCGGCAATGTATTAAGTTTAGTTTTACTGCTCTCAGATATGTACTTATGGTTATAAAGGGTATCATTGTTAAATAGCTCTCAAAAGGTCGAAACAAGGACATTACCTTGAACATTGAAGCTAATTTAAACTAGGCATTTTTCTTTATGCTCTAGGTAACTTTGTGAATTTTACATTATTGTCAATCATTTCATTTCGGTTTCTACAAGAATATCTGTTTTAAATGTAAGGAGACTTGCGCTCTCTGACCTGCTTCATCATTTCTATTATAGGCAACTTTTAGTATAGTATATATTGTGTAATCAACCTGATCCTTGGTCTTCAATCTAGTAGAGATTGGACCGACCACATTAAGCAGATTAGTTATCACTAACATTTCGTCATAATTTTACCCAATAAGTTGGAAGTGTTAAAGTAGTTTTTGCTAAAAGATGATGATTTCTGTAAAGCAAATGAACTTAGGGTGAAATAAGTGTCTATCTCTATTCTGTAGTACCACAGTAGGCTTCAAGACTAAATATTTAAAGTGTATAGGCTTATAGAAGGCAATGACTGGAGTACCTTTTACTATTTAGATTATACAGGATTTTGCACGCTGATTTCTAAGAAAAAGTGATATAAGCCATGATAAATCATATATCCTAGTCTTTTCTTTTTTATAGTAGTTAGCAGAGACGGCCTCGTGATATTGCTTGTTGGACTACAGCATCTATTATATTATTTACTGTTTTGGTGGCTTGTGAATCGACATTTATTTGAAGGATATTTTGTTTAGCTGATAAACTGTAGTGACAAGTATTTGGAATATCGTGAACCTAATTGAAGAATCTGGTCTGCATAATTCATCTGTATATTATTCTGCAGCTTGGTCTTGTGCTAGTTGGTGTAGGACAGAAGCGGAAGCTACTGTCCATTTGCTGTAGCACAGCAAAACACACTAGGGAATAGAGAAGAATATTGATCACTAAACAACATCAAAACAACAGAGAAAACAATGAGATCCTTAAAAAGATGGAAAGATTACTGTCTAATTTTCGGAATAACAGACCAGCATGAAAAGTCTCGTAAGGGTAGATATATTAGGGTTAAATACATCTTCCTAGCCTTGATTACTTCACTATTCAATTAGGCCTCCGAAACTTACTTACAAACTCACAAAACTAGCGCCCGACTTTATATAAAAGACAAATTAAAAAGACTAGGAGTAGAAGCACTGCTATCATCTAGAAATCAACATAAGACATAAAGATAAAACAAGTCAAATAAAAGGTAAAGTGAATACCTAAACCAAGTTGGCTAGCCTTTTAATCTTGGAAAGCCTTATAGATCTTATCTTATTAGTTTTATGTTTGGGGAAAGGCTTACAATTTCATAAGTTCAGTTTTTATCGTTATTGTTATTTGTTTTACTACTGACTTGACTATTTATTCTTAACACTGTCATGTAATTTTTAGCGTGAAAGGTCAATTTTGTTGTTGATTTTTCTTTTTGGTGGAATTTCTCTTTTTCTATACTAGATCTTTTCAATTCGACCCGTCTTTTTTTGGCGAAGAAGACTCCATAAGGGCTGAAAGTTTAGCGGAAAAAGGTTTACTCTGTCATCTGTTTTTGAGGTGGTAAGGTTGTGTTCAATGTACAGATTTTATTTAGTTGGCAAAATTTGCTTCTCAGCATTGATTTTATAACCTGCTGATATGTTGGGATTCATCTGTTTCTACATATTTATGAAGAGTATATTTTCATCTTTCGAAGCAGCAGGATAAATCTTAGGAAACCTTAGGAGACTGGTAAAATCTGATTACCTTCTATACACTAGGCATATATTTAGATCCTAACTTTAAAGGGCCACAGGCTTACATTTAAAGATGTCTACTTGGATTGTTAGGGTTAGGGATCATGACTCATCTATTATTTTGCATCAGGACAGTTTGATGGATAGTTTTCTTTGTATTACGATCCCTCCTGAAATATTTTTCAAATATAAAAGTTCAGTAGCTTCCCCTGAATTAGTGAATTAGGCAGGATCCTTTTGTACAGAATAACAAATATATAGAATAACAAAGCAAAGAGCGAGTCAGGATAGTTTTCTTTATATTACCATCAACCCTGCCATTGGCGGGCAGCACCCCAAGCACAACACATTCTTAATGCTTGTCTTATACGTTCACTAACAATAAATTTTATTTTGTTTGTTGCCGACTTTTGAATGAATTTTGCAATTATTGTCCCCTTGGGGTATGGCAAACACTTCCTATCAATTTTCCATGCGTATAATTTTAGGTTCATGTTGAAGTTTTGAGGCAGCCTTGCCGGTTGAACTCGAATATTTTTGTTTTTATTTTTTATTTTGGTAGCAATATTGTTGTCTATTTTAACACCTGTATAAGTCTCTCTCGCTCTCTCTCGCTCTCTCTCGCTCTTTCACACAAACACAAAACTTAGACAATACATCTTTTCACTCTCACCTACCACTTTAATTTTTTTGTTTTCCATCAAAGTTTGGGAGGTTTAGGAAGGGAAGAAATGGCATGTTCTGTCCTTCTCTTTCCTACTTTCGATTGTGAATGCAGTATACCAAATCTTAGTTTTGTTCAACAGTATTACCAGGATTTCTAGGAGTAACTTTAGGCACGATTCAAACCCCGAATTCTTTATATTATTGCACGTAATAATATCTACCTAATGCTAAACCTTCCCTTGTATAATCCAGAATATAGCAACTTAAATACTAAAACACAACTTCGGAAATCGCTTAGAAAATTTATCCTTCCTTTTAACAACTGTTCTTGCTCTAGATGCTTTAGCCTGTACATGAACATAAGCACCAAAATGTTTGAGTTTGATTGATTCTGTCAGCTGTGTTTGAAGTATAATCGCCGTTGAACTAATACTTGTCTCGGAAATACACTTCTTTGCTTAAAAATCTATGACGGGGCCGTACAGGAACAAGAATAACACCCTGATGTGGTCATAGTAGGCTTACAAAGGAACAAGAATAACATAAAAGAATAATACGAATAATGGCGGAAAACCTGGTTATTTTGTTCGATAATTCCTAACGAGCTTAAATGTTTGATAAAGATTGCAGTGTGGTGCAGGGATTATAGCATGATTGCAGAGTCAATGTAGGATGCTTGCTTACTGTTTTGTTCTAGTGCTGGCTTATTCTCAAAGCGTGTTTGTGTGGAAGCGGTAGATCTGACGGTTATTTGGGCGATGGAGACTCCTTACCTTACAAACTTCAATGCCTTTGAAGGCATTTTGCTTGATCTGCGTTTTGTTTTGCAGTGATGGGTATATGGTATGGTTGTAAGCTTTAATTGTTTGATTTTCTCAGACATTCTTGGGCATGCTATATTAATATTTTGTTTTAAATGCACTTCTATTTACTTCCTTTGCTTATCCTTCTAAGACTGACTGAAGATTATTAAACCAGAACATCACGTGATGTTGAACCTATTTTCTATTTTATGCAAGTTAATCTCGTCGTCTGAGATATTTTAGGTGTAAAGTAATCTTCTTCATTGTAATTAAACTCAAAATTGTTGGCGTCCTGTGAAAGACCTTTTAAACTTAAGCCATTGAAGTTAGGTAATTGATGAATGACCGTTGCGTGATGTGTCGGAGTAATCTAAGTCTGAGTTCAAAAAATTCTCCGATATAATAAAAAAAATTTTAACTTGAGATTCCACAAAAGGTTTTTGGTTCACCTTGCAACGGATGTTCCAAATTCGATTTCACATTCCACAATATGTGTACAAAGTCGAGGTTTTAAGTTCAAATTTCTTATTCACTCAAAATATCTTCATCAAACGTGAAAGAGAATAAAAAATTAGTTTTCTTCCGAAATCAGTGGTTAAAAAGTAGGGGTCAAGATTCGACCACACGCAATGCCAGACCCCGCGCGTTGTACCAGATCACGAATAACCTTTTTTCCAGAGGAGCTCGAGGGTCTACAGCCTTTTATTAACTTCACGAACCACATCACATGACATCGAACCACCACCAGACCGTCCAGGGGCAATTACGTCATTTCATAATTCCGGATTCATAAACCAGTGGGCCATACCGTATCCAGCTGTATCCGTAATTCTAAATTCAAAATCTTCGTTTTAGGCTCTAAAATTTAAACAGTTTTTACACCCATCAAATTACGCGGCGCCCATCCAGCCGTTGATTCTCCCGATCCCGGTTAATTTAAACGGCCAGTGAAAATCTCAAAAATATAAAATATAAAAAAAATTAGCAAAGAGCCGTTATAGCGTGCACCTCACTCCCCTCTATATATCCTCCCTCTCAATCACTCGCTCCCTCATTCTCCGCCGCTGCGCCTTTCTCTCCTCTCTCTTTCTCTCTCTAAAACTTCCTCTCTCTTTCTCTCTCTCTAGATCTGCCGATCTGCTCTGCCGTGAACCCTAGAACCGAAAATGCGTGAGATCCTTCACATCCAGGGAGGCCAATGCGGCAACCAGATCGGTGCTAAATTCTGGGAGGTGGTGTGCGCGGAGCACGGCATCGACTCCACCGGCCGCTACCACGGCGACTCCGAGCTCCAGCTTGAGCGGGTTAATGTCTACTACAACGAGGCCAGCGGCGGCCGGTATGTTCCTCGCGCCGTGCTCATGGATCTGGAGCCTGGAACCATGGACAGCATCAGATCTGGGCCGTACGGCCAGATCTTCCGCCCTGACAACTTCGTTTTCGGTCAATCGGGTGCTGGGAACAACTGGGCCAAGGGTCATTACACCGAGGGCGCAGAGTTGATCGATTCTGTTCTGGATGTGGTTCGTAAGGAAGCGGAGAATTGCGACTGCTTACAAGGTATGTGTAAACTCTGAAATGATTAAATCCTAACTGTAATTTGTGAGATTTAGAGATTGGGGGTTTCATTCTGTATTGGTTAAACCCTAATTTACTGAATTGACGAAAACCTAATTATATTTTGTGAGAGTTTGAAATTTGGGGGTTTTCATTTCTGGGTCGATGGGCGATTAAACCCTAATTTTGATTTGTTTGGTGTTGCAGGGTTTCAGGTGTGCCATTCGTTGGGTGGTGGTACTGGATCTGGGATGGGAACGCTTCTGATCTCGAAGATCAGGGAGGAGTACCCAGATCGGATGATGATGACTTTTTCTGTGTTCCCATCTCCCAAGGTCTCAGATACTGTCGTGGAGCCTTACAATGCTACTCTTTCGGTCCATCAGCTTGTGGAGAATGCTGATGAGTGCATGGTTCTTGACAATGAAGCCCTCTACGATATTTGCTTCCGCACACTTAAGCTCACCACCCCCAGCTGTAAGTTGGCTCAGATCTATCTTCTTAGTTGTTTGGTTGAGAATCAATTTTCTGCAAGTGTTTGTATGCTTATGCATCTTGATTTGCTCTAGAAATTTGACTATGGTTATTATTCTCTGTTGAATGATTGATTGTTGCATGATTTGAGTGTCCAATCGTGTTTTGCTTTTGAGTTTGTTCATTATGTGATACATTAGGTTTCATATTTATTGTTGAGTAATGCGTCCTCATCCATTTCGTAAGAAAAATGAGTTTTGGTGATGAATGGATCTATCTAAATTTTGTTAAAGTAAAGTGAGGTGTCATTTGGTTTTGATGTGAAAATGAGGTTTCATACTTTCAAAGCTTGAATTTGATTTCGAAGGAAAATGCGATTTGGTGAGCACTATTGAATTTTCACTGCTTCTTTCATTGTTTATTGTTGGGTTCTGAAAGCATGTTTTGTTGTTTATGTGCGAAGAATATAGTACTATATTTGAACTATTTACGCATTGATCATTGATGTGTGCTTCCTGAAAAGACTATGAAAGCTGATTTCTGTTTTCATCTTTGATGTTTGCAGTTGGTGATTTGAATCATTTGATCTCTGCAACAATGTCTGGAGTTACCTGCTGCCTGAGGTTTCCTGGACAGCTCAACTCTGATCTGCGCAAGCTTGCTGTTAACCTGATCCCCTTCCCCCGTCTCCACTTTTTCATGGTGGGCTTTGCTCCTCTTACTTCACGTGGCTCTCAGCAGTACCGGGCCCTGACTGTTCCAGAGCTCACACAGCAAATGTGGGACTCCAAGAACATGATGTGTGCTGCTGATCCCCGACATGGACGTTACCTAACAGCATCAGCCATGTTCCGTGGTAAGATGAGCACCAAGGAAGTGGATGACCAGATGATGAATGTGCAGAACAAGAACTCTTCCTACTTTGTTGAGTGGATCCCCAACAATGTCAAGTCAACTGTCTGTGACATCCCACCAACCGGTCTTAAGATGGCATCGACCTTCATCGGGAACTCAACATCCATCCAGGAGATGTTCAGGAGAGTGAGCGAGCAGTTCACTGCCATGTTCAGGAGGAAGGCTTTCTTGCATTGGTACACTGGTGAAGGCATGGACGAGATGGAGTTCACTGAAGCTGAGAGCAACATGAATGATCTTGTGTCCGAGTACCAGCAGTACCAAGATGCAACAGCTGATGAGGAGGAATACGAGGATGAGCAGCAAGAGTATGAGGAGGAAATGTAATTTCTATCATCAAAGCTTGGTGCCGTTTGCAGTTTAGTGCGTTTGCATGTGAATGAATGAATTTCCGGTTGAGAGAGATATTGATGGACGAGTTTTAATATCAACTTCCAGTTGCTGCTCTGTGCTGTAACTTTCTTATTTTCGACATTATGGATTTGCGGTAGTGATGATATATTTGCTTTCTAGCATTTGTTAATTGCTTGTCGCGCTCCTCTCTTCAGTAGTAATAGTGGTATCAAGGTTTTGGCATATCAAGGTTTTGGCATACCATCGACGATAAGCGGGGATATTTCCCTCTTTTTGACAATATGGAAACCTACTTGTAGCATTCAGAAGCTTAATCTTTATGGGGGGCTATAGATTTCTCCGGAGCGCGCTTACGGATACATTACTTCCTTGTTTAATGAGGCGTTGCAACAACCTAATAAAAAAAATAAAAAAAAGGTAATTTTAACGAAACACTTATGGTACTGTTCATTTTTAACGAAAAATCACATTTATACATTTTCTTGGTACTATTCATTATACAAAAAGGGTTTTTTTATTAAAAGGGAAGTTTTTTTAGATTTTTCGTTAGTTTTCCTTAAAAAAAAAAAAGATTAAGGGCCTCGAACAACTTGATAAATTAAAAAAAAAAATGTAGGTACCCAAAGATTCATGGTAAACATCGACCGGAGTTTACCATGAATGTTGTTGGTAAGCTCGGATCCAGCTGCACAATGTTGGCAATGGTTCAAAATTCGAATTCACCCTCCGCCGTTGAAGATATCCAAGCGTTACCGAGCGCAAATCTATGGCCTCTCTTTCTCGTTGTTTAATCAAATCTGTCATCTCTGCTTTCGGTTCGACTTCTTTCTCCCTTCTCAAAGTATCCCCTCATGTGGTGGTCACCATACCACTGTTCCTTGTGCAACAGTGTGTACACTCTTCATATCTCTCACATGCTAGTCACATGACTGCTTATGACAAGAAGAATTTTGTATACACTATACACTTATTAGTTTATGCTTAGGGCTGGTTTGGTATTGCTGTGCTTTGAAAAAAAGCTGCTTCTGTTGTGCTGTGAAAAAAAGCGGCTGTGAAAAAAAGCCAGCAGAGTGTTTGGTAAACTTTTTTGTGAAAGTGCTTTTGGAAAAAAAAGCAGTATGATAGTGTTTGGTAAACTTTTATGTAAAACAGCTGTGACTGTGTAAAATGACCAAAAAGGGTATAATACTAGATGTGCCATTAATTTAATTTTCTTAACCAATAAAGGTGAATTACTAAATATACTTTATTTGTAAAACAAACATATTTATAAACTTTATCTTAAATATTAATTAGTATGACAAACTACTTCAATTGAAATATTTTAGACTGAATAGTTAGAATTCATTAGTACAATATTGTTAATGTACTTAAAAGTCTAATTAGATACATTCATCAAATTTTATTATTAAATTTAATCAAATACTAATATTTTACCTTTTTTCTTCTTTCTAGAATCATCTTCTTTCAACTTTTTTTTCTTTGTTCGACATCTTCTCTCTATCTAAACCTCTCTTTTTCTCCGCCCACTGTTTACCTCTCTTTTCTCTGTACCTCTGTCTTCTCCCATCTTCCTTTTTTCTTCCGATCCACCTCAAATTACTCTGGCCTCCTTCTTATTTTTTAAAGTTTGAAACTTTGTATTTATTTTGTTTTGCCTCAAAGAAAACGGCATGGAGCGGGTGCTGGAGCTGCGGGTAATTGGAGCGAGCTAAAACTTTGTATTTATTTTGGAATTGAGGGCTCGAGGACTTTCTAGGAGAGGGCACAGAAGTGCTTAGGCTTAAAGCTGTGGTGTGGCGTTGGAGAAAGAGGTGCAGCGACGGCGGACGGCGGTTGTGCGGAGAGAAACGAAAAAGAGGAGGAGGAAGAGGTGCAGCGGCGGGAGGGAAGAGGGTTTTTTGTGATAGAGAAAGAGAGAGTGCAGAGTGTAGGATCGGGAGAAGGAGAAAGGAGAAAGGAGGGGGCAGTTTTGGTAAATTGAAAAAATTCATTAATGGGTACTGTAGCTCCGCGTTTTGGAAAAAATAAGCGGCTTCTGGAAGCTGCAAAATGCAGCTTCCACTTTTTGGCTTTTTTTCATGTGAAACTTTGAAATTAAGCTGTTTTGGGATGTTTACCAAACACCAAAATTCTTACCAGCTTTTTTTCATGGTAGCTTTTTTAAAAAGCACCTCAACCCCAAACTGGGGCTTACACTCATCGCATGTAAGAAATAATAATTTTATTGCAATGTTAAATGGGGGTCTTACATTTAAATGGTTATTAGACCGTATCGAAAAATTTATAAATTCGATTGGGTACGTATTATCTTTGTTATCAATGAATATCGTACATTTTTCTCAAAAATCCCTAAATTTGAAGGGTTTGTTCAAGAGGAAAGTCAACAAATGTTTGGACCCCAATCCTAGTTTGAATTCCCAAGGATACATTATATAGGATCACCAGCTCTGTTTTGGGGCTATCATTTGACCTAGATGCCAAAAGTATGTTGCCACCTTATGTGAACTTGAACTGCATGGGGAAAGGATTAAGGGTGGGGTGCTCTACTAAACTGAGTAGTATAGGATGTGCTTAATACAACTTCGCACAACTCTGTGAATAGATTGCAACACCTTTACCACCCGTTTTAACTTCCCTCAAGCGAATATCCGTTTTAATGCTCCATTCGTTTACAAGCTCACACTACTAAACTCAGCTAACAAAGAAATTAATCTGCCATTAATGTGGGATATCTCCTACAAGAATACTACTATATGATGATATTCCTCTTCACTTGGAAGTAAGAGGTCTTAGCTTCGAATCTCATGGATGACGAATTCGATACCAAATTAAGCTACCCATTGTATAGCTTAGCCTAGCTCCTCCTCCCCTCAATGCAAAAATATCAATGCACCCAACAAAAAAAAAAAACTCACCTAAGGAAATAGGGGTATTTTAACAATTCAAGAAAACTCGCGAGGTCATTCCGTGATAACCGGAAGCCTCTCAAACGAGTTCCGCCTCCCCAGCAAAACACAATTTACCCGAAAGAAGCCGAGAACGGAGAGAGTGAGAAAGCCGAACCGGAAAATGGCGAGCGGTCTTGCAAACAGAGCATTAACGGATCGAACCGGAGGCCTCTGGAGGCTCACATCGAGCTTCCTCAGAAGCTTTAGCACTGCTTCCCAAAACCCAACTTCCGCCGCCGCTTCTCCTTCTTCGGCTTCAAAGAAACCCAAGCGGAAGAAGAAGAAGAACCTGTTCGAGGTGGCCCAGTTTCTTCCCAGCTGGGGATTGGGGTACCAAATGGCTAAGACCCACTGGGTCGGCGTCTCTTACCAGATTACCAAAATCAATCTTTACAAGGTATTGATTGCTATCAATTTTTTCCAGATTTTGTTGCGGTTTTTGCTCTGTTTGGTTACTGGGAAAATGTGGGAAATGATTACAAAGTTGGGATTTCTTTTACCCTAAACTTTTACATTTGATTTGATTGCTAGTACAAAATGAGGGAATGTTAATTCATATTTCCTTTTTATTGTTTGTTGTTATCATTGTGTCAGGGGTTTAATGGTTTAGGGTTTATGTGGATTTTAATTTTTCAGGATGGTAGACATGGCAAGGCATGGGGAATCGTTCATAAGGAAGGTCAGTGTTCAGCTTTACATTTCATGGAATTTGAACTTTTTCGTGTTCTCGGTTCAATTGAGTTTCATTTGTACCTGGATTTACTTAAATGGGTTTACTGATCTGATCGATATTGGTGTTCTCACAAGTTGTTCATATCGTTGTTATGTATCACGGTGATCCAAAACATGTAACCTTTTATTCTGTTTCCATGATTTTGGGTGCATTCTGAGAAGAATGATCGTCTTCATTCATTTGAAAATGGAACACCCTGAATGGTTGGTAGTTATTTGTGTTATTTAGTTTGTATCCAGAGCGCTTCCCTGGTCACAGTATTTTTCTTTGCGACTGAACATGCAGCCTAATTTGAGTTATAATTAGTAAGTGAGAACTGTGTACGGGATTCGGGATATTGACTCTCTTTACACCTCCACTATGCGCTTGCATATACAAACATAATGCATCTGTACAACCTGCGTATATGAATATGAGGTTCCTTTTTGTTACAGAGTCTCGATCCTCTATTTGTTTGTCATTTATGTATTTAGTACTAATTCTTTAGAGTTCTGCGTTAGACCTGTAGTTGTGAGTCTTGTGAGTCAGGACTACTAAGCTAATAATAGTTGATTATTTTATGGGTTAGTTTTGTAGATTTTATGTTACTCTTTTATATGAAAATTAATGTAGTTGAATTTGTTGCAGGCTTGCCAGCTGCAGATGCCCCCAAGAAAATAAGTGGAGTCCACAAGTGTGGTTGGAGATACATTCCCAACTCAAAGACTGAAATTGTTCCAAGTACGACTAATCCTACAGAAAGTGCTCCAGCAGCTGAAGTTCAAGCAACTTGATACGTATTTCCTCTTTTTTTAGGGAATTTAACCCAATCTGTTATACTTGGATGTGCTTTTTCAGTCAATCAGTTGTATCGTCCATTGGTACATTTTTTTTGTTAGATAAGGTAGTGTGTTTTTTCAAATCAGTTTACTATGATGATCAAATGTAGCATCTTCCCTTGTGCACTGAAACTAGAATAATGTTTCGGAAATGCAAATTTGGAAATGGCTTATCAAAGAGAAGGATTGAGCATGTTCGAGTTTGCTTCTTGTAATGTCTTCTCTTGTGTAGTTTGGTGCCTGGTATTGTTTCTTCTTATTGTATGAATGCAGTCAGGATGGTGTCCAATTTTCGTTTTAAAAATTTATGCTGCTTGAATTTATGCTTGACTTCATATAGAGCAAGATTTGCATGACAGTATAAGAGTTTAATGTGTAGTGCTGTAGTGTCTCTTGTATTTGGTGTGAGCTTTTTCTAAGTTTATGTTTTGTTACAATTTTTGCCAGTGTCCTAGCCGAGTTGGCATATAATACCGTGTATACAACGTCCCCTGCGATTGATTGTGCATTTTCAGCATTGAAAAGAGAAGCATCACTAGGCTCACATGTTCCAGGTTTATCTCTGTGAATCTTGTACTCAAGACTAGATTTCCAGCTAAATAGGTGTAAAAAAATGGAAGACTACCGTTCTTGCAACGAAAACTAGGAGAAGATGCATATGTATTTTTGTTTGCATGGGATGAACAGAAATGAACTTATGAAGAAGAATCATGTATGTTATTGCTTGATCTTCTGTGTAACGAACCAGTAAGAAACTACTTGTGGTTATAACTTACAGAGATACCTTACGGTGAATGGTATGTTCGTATCAACTTTACATACAACTTTACATAGAAAGCAATAGCAATGGATTTCCAAAAGCTGGCTCATTTCATGTTTGGTCATAGTCGGTGAAGTTTCTGCACAAGGATCCCATTTTTTGTGCATGAATATAATGCTTTTATGGTAGTTTTGTTGTCATGCACCCTCTACTGCATAAGCATGACAGACCTTGTTCACGCCAATTGCCAAGATGGGAGAATTGCAATCTTCCTTTACGTTTATGTTGGGCTTTGTTTTGCCCTTTTGTTCTTGCCCTTGCTGTGAGACGGGCCTGAGAATTTGGTTCGGTAGCTGGGTAGCTTTTTAGTGCTTCTCAGCCTCAACAAATATGTAAAGTGGTTGTTAGGACTACAGTCTAGTGTTATTTTTAAGGGATAATTTGATATAGATCCAATTTTGTGAGCCATTACTATAATTAGTCCACTGCATTGAAATAGGTCCAATAATTGATATTCCACGTAAGCTTATTTATAATTTGTACCATATTTATCCCTTAGACTTATAAATTGTAGTAAATATTCAAAATTTCTTAATTATATGATTATTTGTGGTTTAAATAATCCCTTAATTGTAGGATTAGTTATAGCAATAAAATCTCAACCCCCAGTCCGTTTCATCCCTCCTTTTTTTTCCTTCTTCTAAACAATTCCCTTTGTTAGATCATGGAATCAATCATCATCTTTCTTCTCTCATCTTTCATGGGTGATATTTTGTGTTCCTCCCTCCAAATTCCTTCATGACAATTTCAGTTTTTACATAGCTTTCACAATTTTTTTACATATTCGTTCGGCAATACAGTATCAATTGCAAGCAATAATACAATATCATGCATTTATATTTGCTCTATTATATTTTTGTGTGTATCATAAAGGTAACCTGAAACTTGGTATTTGTTCCTTTTTTTTGTTTAGTATTTGTTCCTTTAATAGAGGTATATTATATCATATTTCTATTCTAATGTTCTGCCATGGAGGTTCAACATTTTTCTTCCTATACAATAGGTAGTTTATTTTTATTTTGTTGGTAGATTATATCTATTTTGTAGGTATAAAGCATTTTTCTTCCTATACAATAGGTAGTTTATTTTTGTTTTGTAGGTAGATTACATCTGTTTTGTTGGTATAAAGTATTTTTCTTCCTATACAATAGGTAGTTACTAAATTATATCGGTTTTGTAGGTAAACATCATTAGGTGGTTACTAGATAATATTTTAGTCAGTATTTAAATATTCAAAATTAAAAACTGAATAAATGATACAAACATTAAAGAATTTAAATATTTTTATCTAAAAGGGCAAAATTGGTATAAAAATATGTAATTGGATAACTGGACTTAGTTAAAAAACTACCTTTGTTTTTGGACCTAGATTTAAAAGCCCCTATTTTTAATTACTTATGAATATGTTTTAGGTTTGATTATCGTAAATGATAAGTTCGAAACAAATAAATATGAATAGATCATTGTGTAATTTAGCCTTTCCACCGCTTAGTTTAATACTTCGTTGTATTAGAAAAAGCATGTAAAGAAAAATATGATGCTAATATCAGTAAAACATTTATATAGTCATAGAAGTGTAGTTATAAAAAAAAAAAAATTTTGACTTAACCGATAAGATTAGAGAAATCAGTTAAGGTGGTTTATACACTGTGAACCGAAGACCAACAAATGATTTAGTTAAAAGATGTGATTATGAGACAGAGACTCAGAAAATATGTGATTATGAGATAGAGACTCAAGGTAAAATTGGTAGAGGAAGACAAGGAAAGAGGTTGTAAGAAAGACATAGTGTACTTGGAGCTAACAAGAGACTTTGTACAAAACTGAGCGCAGTGACGTTCTAGAATTCATACAACCAATCCCACCTAATAAGATAAAGCGTTGTTGTATCCTTGATGAAAGTTATATGGGTACAAAGAACCACATAATTGTGACGCACAGATCATGAAGTTCCTACTTCAAGTTGCTTTGGATTCCAATAACAAAGTCAATATTGGGCAAAGGCACTCATGATGATCTCCAAGAAATTGTTGTGTACAACAATATCATTTTACAATCTGTTATCAACTAGCACTTTGAATTTTATTTTTTATTTTGAACAATCATATTTCAATAACGCTTAAATGGTAACAATCATCATAAAAGTTAAAATTTGTTGAATATTATTTGGTCCATTTGGCAATAATATTTAGCACATGGATGGATCTATATTTTGGGATGAATCATGTTAGCTCGTATGGAGGGGTATCTTGTTAAATCAATTTATATGCATTTTATAAGGTACAAGTCTTGCAATTTTTTATTTTTTATATAGCACAATTTGATCAAGATTTAACTTCAAAATAATATATTTGAACCCAATAAACATCTTCCACACATAATTTCAAATTTTATAATACAAACTTCCCATTTTGGCTGGCGATTCGACAGTGGTCAGCGAGGAGGGGGGTGGAGGTTACCGTCCGGTGAAAGTTCTCTCTTTTATGATTTTTTTATTTTTAATTTGATTCAAGGGTGCGTGAATGAGAATATGTGTGAGAGATTTAAAAGGGTGCGTGAAAATCATTTTCTTGTTTCGTATGATCTAAACATATTGTTTTGAAGATATCATTGAAAGATGATCTTTACAAATTTTCACTCAAGTTGAAATGTATTTAGGCATCTAGTTGTGACCACATAAATATAAGCAGAACTTTGTCAATAAACAATGAAATGTCCACGATAGTTATCAATGACTAATAGGTTCATGTTTTGAGTGGACTTTGCAAGCACGATCTTTGATTGATGACTACAAAATAAACAATTTGGATGATTAGATTAATTCTGAAATGGACCAAACGAGTTGTTAGGTTATACAAAATATATGGAGTTGTAGAGGATCCTCGCTCTAATTTTAGTTTTGGGTACAGCAATATATTTTTACATTAAGGGGAGGTGGAGTCGAAGTTCGGCTAAGCCACACAATGGTTAACCTAATTTGGTATCGAAATCGCTATCCATGAGATTCAAACCTAAGACCTCTTACTTATAAATGAAGAAGAATACCATCAAATGGTAGTATTGAGTAACCACTCTAATTTCAGTTTGTTCAACAAAACATATGTTAATTCATTGTTTTGACTCTTTTTTTTTATGGGAGGTTTATACCATAATACCATATTATACTTAATACTTTGTAACTGTACTTCAAATTATCTATATGGTTTGCCTTTTTTTTTTTTCCCCTTCGAAGATTCAGCAACACAACAAACTATCATCCATGACATTATAATTCAAGAGCTTCTTCAAAAAATAAAGATTGAAAGTCGCTAGACCGAATAGTCATTGTTAGTAACAATGTGTAAGTGTAGAGCTCGATGTGAAAAGTAGAAATGATATCTTCAATGGTTGTACAATTTTTCCAAACATACAAAAAAAAATAGAATACCGTTACGAAGTCAGCAACTTGGATCTACATTGTAATATAATCATGCTCTTTTTATCTGAAATTCCCTTTTTATCTGCATATTCTTCTATTAATTTAAGAGGTCACTTCCTTTTGCATATCATCACATCCTCACCTTTTACTTTAATTATTTTTTCCACTGCTCCTCTCTTTGATCCCCTTTTTGGTTGAAAGTGGTCCCTTTAAACCCAGGCACTGGTTCAAAAGCATATCCTTTTTATATTTTGGTACATCTTTTTGGATTAAAAAAAGTGAATCCCTTTGAGGGTTTCTTCATTTCCTTTTAATTAGGAAGAATAAAAAAAACAATTAGTAAGAAATAAAAAAGATAAATGTATGAAAAATGAATTTTCAAATTTTAAACATATTAAATTTTTAGGTTCAAGTGATGGTGGATGACGCATGTCATAGTGAATGAGAACTGCAAGTCGAAAAAGGTAGATGAAAAGAGGATGTATTTGTTCACCAACCTAAGTGATGATAATGCTCGCCATCACATTTATCACTGGTAAATGAGCTTAAATTTCAAGATTTATATAGCGGAT
Source organism: Pyrus communis (assembly GCF_963583255.1). Classification (NCBI taxonomy): domain Eukaryota; kingdom Viridiplantae; phylum Streptophyta; class Magnoliopsida; order Rosales; family Rosaceae; genus Pyrus; species Pyrus communis. The sequence goes on along the minus strand of NC_084810.1, from coordinate 22,258,791 downwards.
AGACACAAATCTCAAATTTTATTATCTTTCAATAAATAAGGTTGTGGGCAAAAATACACTCAGATAAAAAACGTAACTAGCATTCCTCTTCTTTGTAACTGTAACAATAATAAAAGTAATCAAAATAAAACCAAGTTTGTGCATTTTCCTTTTCATAATTACTTAAATGATAATTATTTAGGTATAAATGACATTAATTACTAGTGCAAGGGAATAAGCCATATTTGTTGAGAGCAATCCCTACATATACCATGTTCATGAAGGGCTTTGTGTTAGAAAATTAGAGAAAGATCATGTACACGTGAAAGAACTATTTTAATCTGGTTATTTACAATAGTATAAGACTACTGAGTAGTTTCAAAAATTAAAAATTATCTTCATAAAATTGAATTGTAAACTAAAAAAATCAAACAATAAAGATTATTTAAAAAGACGGCTACTTGCAATACCAGACTAAAATCAAGCCAAAGTAAGGCACTTTGATAATTATGTAAAAACATTACAATTGTCAAATTTTAATCATAGAAAATAGCTAAAAGACAAAAGTTCACAAAGTTATGCACTTTGATAATTGTGTAAAAATATTACAATTGTCAATTTTTTAAAAGAATCATGGAAAATAACTAAAAGACAAAAGTTCACAAGAAAAAACGGAGTAATGGGAAAAACCTAAATTATTATATATTTTTATGAAAATTGGAACAGATATAGCCAATAAAAACAACAATCACCAGAGGGCCTATTCTTAACCTTTTTTATTTTTTTAATTTATTCGATTATCCTTAATTTATTCGATTAAATAACTATAAATTAAAATAATAACTTAAGATTAAAAAAAAAAATTGTAAATAACACTTTTCCCAGAAAATATAAATAAATAAAAACCTCTGCAACCCAGTCAGTAGGGCCCGCGGTTTTTAATCAACCTTTATAATGGAAATCTTCATGATACGAAACGAGATCAACAGGTGGAAAAGTATTAGAAACAAATAAAATAATAATGCATTTCAGAGTGGGACCCAGCAATATACTGTCTCTCTCTCTCTTAGGCGGTAATCCGATGCGACCGCCCGATCACAGCGGGTCTTCCTCTCAGCCGTCCGATGAAAACGATTGCCTCCCTCTCTCCCTCCCCTTGGAATTGGATCCTTTCCGAGGCAAATTTTCGGGATCCTCCTGATCTAATAACACAGACAGTTGAATTTTAATTCAATGACTATAAATAAGAAATTTTTCTAAATTCATAATAATTGTAGTCGTTAGATCAAAATCTAAGTGTGCGTGTTTAGGAGGATCCCAGACTTTGCCTCGGAGAGGATGTAATTCCCCTCCCCCTCCCTCTCTTTAGCTTTGACTGATTGTACCTCACGGCAATAAAATCAGCTCCAGCCAGAAACACCACCACACACTCTCACTCTTAACTCCAGATTCTCTCTCTCTCCTCTGAGCTTCTGAGAGGCGTTGGAGTTTGGGGAAGAGAAAGACGCAAGCATTTCGGATTACGAGGCTGCTGACCTAATGATTCCTCTCCGCCTTTGATTTCTCTGCTTTTTTGTTACCTTTCTGCTCACACAGACCAATGATCCACCGACACTTACTGCTCCGCCCTCGAGCCCGTCGCTGTTCTCGTTAACGGCGGTGCGTCGAACCGAAGATTCACTCCGGTGAGTACTACGCATACGATGCTACTCGTGTGAGTCAGAAATTACGAGACTTTTTTTTTTTTTTTCCTGTTTGTTTACCGAGAAAATGTATGTAAATTTTCTTGCTGTTTCCTTGTTTAAATGCTGGTTTGTTTTCAAGTTTCCGTTTTTCTTCCGCTCGGAAATTGTCGGTTGAAGGATATTCAATTTGCTATTTTGAGAGAAAAAGATTTCCTTTTTATTTATGCTGTGATTCCGTTTCAATTGCCAAATGGGGTTTAGATATTCACTGTTTGGCAGCTGAGAAAGTGAGAAAAATCTCACCTTTTCAGCATTGTGTCCTTCTTTTTCCCCTGTGATTTCCTTCTCATTGCCAAACGGGGCAGACGTGTGTAAAATATTTTGAAATTTGAGAGTGCTCCTTCTGATTGTGGCATAGCTGGCGAGCTTTGTCGTTTCCGCTAGTTCTAGCGGCGACAGTGACGCCAACAACAGGTCGTTTTTACCTTATCATGATTTTTGAGATTGGGGTTTCAAATTTCCATGGACCACCAAAGTTCTTGGTTTTGAATTTCCTTCTCTGCTTTCCCTGTTTGTCAATATGCATCTCCCGATTGTCTTGTTGCATTGAGATTTCAGTTTTGTGCCATGAAAGTCTCTGTTTAATAATATGAATTTAATTGATACACTGTCGATTCGCCTTGTTCTTAACGCAATCGAGTTGTGTGGATGACAATTTTTCGGAATTTTATTTTTCGAAAAGTTACGATATAAAGGCATTATTATGTATATTGCTGATAGGAAAGTGAGATTTTTGAGTTGCCCAATTGTGGATAGCTTTTATTGAGCAGAGGGGACGAATGCATTGTGCCATTTTTGTCCTTGAGACTGTAAGATTTGAGAGCTTGTATTGTTTGACTGCTTGCATGATCTTTTAGCTACTTTGTCGGAATTAAAGTGTGGAATCAAGATTTAGATACCTGTTGTGTTGTGGGTTTTCTGTATTTTCGTTACGGAGTTTTCTGGAAAATAGGATCTCGTTTGTGATAGATTCCGGAGTTTTGATGTTGTTGTGGACTTGTAGTAAATACTGCAATTAGAGTGTTGTTTATCTCCAAATGACAGTAATGTAGTCTAAAATGTCGAGGAAAAGTTACGGGGGAGAGCCTCCACCTTATTCAGGTGGCTTTACTAGGGAGACTTAAACTTAGTTTATTTCTTGTTTAAAAAAGCTGTGACTTTTTTGCTTTGCTTCTTGATTTGTGGAAAGGGTAAAGTTTCAGATGTTGATTAACGAATATAGTTAGTGAGCGGGAATGGCACTTAGCATGTCTATACATGTAGTATTCATGGTGTCATTACCTTCCCTTTAATTTGAATAACCTTGTTTTGGTATTTAAATTTTAGGGCTTCTGTATTCAACTTTCTCTTTGTTTTTACTCTCAGATTGGCCAGCATTCTTGTGAATCAGTGCAACTGTGCACTTGAATAAGAAACATATGGAGCTTCCTTTTAGCAAGAGTATTCACGTACGATAAACCACGACATAGCAGATACTACCATGGATGGCTGCAGAGAATCCAGAAGGAATTCCAACGATCAACAATCTCTAGGAACGTCTGGAAGCATATCATGTCCAACAACTGCAACCATAAACCAAGAAGAGCAGTCCAAATCAAGAAAGGCTAGTTTGTCCTGTGCTGATCTCCATTATGAGATTACAAAAGATGTAAATGGTATCCCACCTAATTCTATTGGGAACCGCCAAAAACAGCGGATTGATAGAAAGAAGAGTGAAGAAGATGAACTTGTTAAGTACATGTCCAAGTTGCCAAGTTACCTTGAGAGAGGTAAAAACCTTCAGGAGAAAGTTTTAAATGTAGGTGTCCTAGACTGGGGACGCCTAGAAAAATGGCAGCATAGACATAAACAGATGCCATTCAGAAGTAGCAGGAATTCACCATCTAGTAGTAATACAACCTCATGTTTTTCGACGGATGAATCATCAACCCATTCTAGCCGAGGCCAGAGTTGTTCTCCTGCTCATCCGAGGGTGCATCGTCCTTCACTGGAATCTCATTTCGTCAAATCTCCAACAGAAGGCCATTCTGAAGTTGTCAACTGTTTTAGAGAGAGGGTTGAAACGTTGAAAGATCTAAAAGGTGGTGGGAGTAGCACCTTGAATGGGCTGGAAAATTTCATTGGAACAGATAAGTCTTTATGCAAAAACCGCCCAGACATCAGGGTGGAACAGTACATGAGAAAAGATTCGGACCCAAAGAGTGAGCCAAAAAAAGGAGTTTTGCGGAATGGCCTGCATGAAACTGCAGCTCATGGTGAATTAATGAAGAAATCAGAGAACTTACATAAATCTTATTCAGAAAGTTCTGAACGAGATATCCCTGAAGGATGCCAGAAAGTTGTTCTGCTTTTGCCAAGAGATTTTCCTGCAAACAAAGATTCTGGTGTTTCCAACCTATCTGATTCAATAAAACTGCTTCATCAAAGAGAAGCAAAAGCAACCCAAGGAAGATTTTCAGATAGACCTAAGGAGGCCTGTCATGCAGAGCTCAGAACTGTTTTGTCACACTCATGCCCTTTTTCTTCTGAAGATGAAAGTCAACACTCTTTGGTAAAACAGCTTGGCTCTACAGATGCTACGAGTATCAGATTGCAATCTAGTGTACCTAGCTCAGCAACACAATCATTTAAAACAGGAACAAGCTCATCGAGAGGCATAAAAGTAGAAGAGAAAAAACCAGCTGTAGCATCCACATCTTCAACTATAAGTGAGCCTTATAAAGGATTGGAACTGAAACCAAGCAAAGCAACTGCTGAAAAAGTAAGGAGCACTTCACCGTTTCGCCGGTTTAGCATTGGTGTGGGCAAGACGGGCAAGAGTTCCAGTTCCAAGGACTGTTCAGATGTACAGCAGCTGAGCTCAACATCTTTTTCGGCCAACCCTGGTTCCGAGAACACTGTGGCTTCCACTTTCACGGATGCTTCAGATGGTGATAAGTCCAATGCCACTGGCAGATCCAAGTCGAGCCCTCTGAGAAGGTTACTGGATCCACTGCTGAAGCCAAAGGTGGCTAACTGCCATCACGTAGTGGAGTCATCAGAGAAAGGTTCCATATCAAAAAATAAGGTGCGCAAATCATCTGAGGGGTGGGTGGATTCTTTGTCTGAGCAGCCAGGGAAGGTAAAACTAGGTATGACTGGTTGTAGGACAATTAATGTCAATGAGTCAGCTATGGTCAAGAAGAGTGGATCCGCAGCAGTTCAAGCTCTTCTACGAGTTGCAGTTAAGAATGGCCAGCCCTTGTTCACATTTGCGGTTGAGAATGACATTGACATACTTGCAGCCACAATGAAGAAGTTAAATACCTCCAAAAATGATGACTGCAGCTGCATCTACACATTCTTCAGCATCCGGGACGTCAAGAAAAAGATTGGAATTTGGATGCATCAAGGCAGCAAAAGCAAGAGTCGTGACTATGTCCGTAATGTTGTTGCTCAAATGAAGGTTGCTGATTCTCAGTTTCCCAATTTGGTCAGATTGGATGGCTTTAGCGTAAGAGAGTTTGTTTTATTCTCTGTAAACCTGCGACAGGCAGATTGTCAAACCTCAGAATTCCAGCCAAATGATGAGCTTGCCGCTGCTGTTGTAAAAATCCCGAAAAAGATCAATCAGCAGTCTACCGCAGTTTGGCGTGACAGGGATAACTGTAGTATATTTCCTGCGGTTGGTTCAGATGAGTGTTTGTCAAGGGTAAGACGGCATTCTTATTCAGGGGAAGCTGTAGACGGTAAGCCTTTTGTTGGTACTCAAGGCCTTATTAGCACAACAGTGATACTTCCTAGTGGTACCCATAGTCTACCAAGCAACGGAGGACCATCATCACTGATTGAACGTTGGATTTCAGGGGGATCATGTGACTGTGGAGGTTGGGATTTGGGTTGCAAACTCAGGATATTTGACAATCAGAATCAAGTCAGCGAGAAAAAATTGACTTCACGTAAAGTTCGCCACATCCCAGATCGGTTTGAGCTTTTTTCTGAGGTATGGTGTTTTCCATTAACCATGGTGACGATCTTTTTGCCTCTATAAACTCCAGCTAATTGTGCCCTTTGCTTTATTTCATATCCACAGGGAGGAATCCAAGAAAACCAGCCTGCTTTTAGTTTGGCCCCATTCAAAGATGGGATCCATTCAGTTGAGTTCAATCCTTCACTCTCAGTCTTGCAAGCATTCTCTATTTGTATAGCAGTATTAGATAGTCGGAATCTATGTGAGTTCTCCGGGTCAAGGAACTCGGTACAAGAGAAACCTTTTGAGGAAACGATGTTAATGCAAAATGATGGATTAAGTGCTCCAAATCAAATGGAAGGGGAAGTTCCTGCAAGATATGCCTCATATCCCCCGCTGTCTCCAGTCGGGAGGGTCTAGTTTTACAGTGATTGCCTCTTGACGTTACGGTATATCTTCATTTGCCCGGGTTAACATTGTAAAAAATCTGCAGTTGGCGCCTTAACCTGTATTGGTTTTTGATTCATGATCCCCGGGAAGATAACAGGAGTCAGTTTCGCAGATCAGTAAATGTCAGAAGCAAAATATGAAGCAATACATATGTATTGTGAGTGAAAGTGTTTAATCTATGTACATGTGCATATAGTGAGTGAATGGTATGTTGCCTTTCACTTGAATTTCAATAAACACAAGTTTTTCCAGTATGGGGTGTAGCCCCTCTTTGAAATGGAAATATGAGGCCAAATATTACTTATTTTCCTTCTCGTTTACTCATTTGGTGTTCTCTCTCTCTCTCTCTCTCATGCGTGAGCCCCCGTGGGTTCACAGAACATCGCACACGTGGTTGCACACACACAAGAGACGCCTGGACGGACACACTCTAATCTGGGGGGCCCGCGTGAATCTTGGGTGTGAAGCAACAACACAAGCGTGACATACATTGCTGAATTTAATGATTAATTATTTGTTCGATGGATTAAGGCAACTTAACAGGTGAATGTACATTGTTGTACAGTAAAACGACTCGTGAAGTAGGCAATAGTGATGGAAGTCGGAACAAAAATGTACAAAAGGCTGAAATAGTGAGTGTGCTGGCTTTTGTTAGGAGTGCCCGCATGGGGCCGGGTGTATTGGAATGGTTGGGGTGCGTTTGAGAAATCGTATGAAACTGGCTTTTCTTTGCAGCACCGGTAAGGAAAACTGGTTTGCTTCTTTTTAAAAGCAGTACAAACTTAGGAAGAAAGCCAGAAGCGAAAGTGAAGGAATTGAACTTAAAACCTCGAGTTCAGTTAACCAATTGAAATGCAAACTCTTTTCTTAGCTCTTTTATGAATAGAAGCTTAAGATAAACGGAATTTCTTTGATGTCTGCCACATCGCCAAAATGACACGGTACTCTCACAAACATTACACTGCGGATGTTGTTGTTGCCTGGTAAGACGGGTTCTTTGGCCCAACTACTAATCACTAGGCCCCCGCATGACCCCACAACATTTAGAGAGTGAGAAACTCTAGCATTTTGCTAGGTGGGTACTACGAGAGACAGTTGAACCCCATACCACTTGGAAGCAAACCAAGGACTTGAACACTAGACGAACAACTCTTAGGTCAAATTTTGTTCTCGATTCCATTTTTCAGTTATATCATTATGGTGTCTCGATTTCATTTTTAAGTTGTTCATATCTTTGGTATACTTAGAACAAAGCAGAATTTTCAGTAAACAGTAATTGTTAAATCTTTTAGAATACCCAAAGCTTGTTGGTAGTCCCACATTGGTGGGGGAAGTCAACATTTGGGGAGCGAAAAACTCTAGCATTTAGCTAGGTGGTGATAACTCATATATTTAATACATTTATACCATCCATTCCTAGTTCCTTTGTGATATTTTTTACTTAAACTAGTTGCATTTTACCCTCTTTTGTGTTAGTGTGCAACTAATCGTATTTTGGAGCTCAGTTGAGAACAAATAAGGCAAAATTATGCTAAAAGTGAAGAATTGAATAAGGATGTTGATGTAGACAAAGAATTAAAAGTGGAAACTGAATATGGTGATGAATATGGCTCTTTATAAGACCAATAACAACAAAAAACGTGGGAATTAAATGCCCAATTACTGGGATGTATTGGCAATCTGTAACAGCCTCTTTAACCTTATAAAACTGAGAATTCCAGCCACTATTATAGAAGCTTCCCCTTGGGGACGCCCATAGCTCTCTCTCTTCTCTTTTTTTGGCCTTTCTTCCAGAAACAAAACCCTATTTCCCTTCATCATCCGCTACCACTGAAGAAACCACGCAGCTGCGCTGTTCTTGGAGAAGTTCAACATCAGAATTACTTCAAGGGGGTTTCTTCTATGAACTTAATTTCACTCATGTTTTTCTTGATATTAATATATTTTGTAATCATGCTGTGTAATTAAGTTCATAGATGGAGATTTCAATGTAGCCTTGCAAACCTATTCTATATTATTAAGTTAAAGTATTCAAATTACCAATCTGTATTATTGTTTCATTCGCTGATTTTATAGTATAATTTGTTTGTTAATCTTAATGTTTGATCACCATTACGGCTGCTTACAGATTATTTGATCAAGGTTATAGTAAACATCATGCTTAATCTTGGTAGACATGTGAATGAATGAAGAAACTGTTATGCATACATCCTGCCATGTGATTTCTTTGGTTCTTTGAAGTTTTCTTGTTCTTAATGGATTTTTAATTGGTAATCTAAGTTGAACATCACAACTAGGCTACAGATTAGGAGTACTTGATCACAACCACACATCAAATGGATGATCATAAATAAGTAAAACGAACCCTAGTTGCAGATTGGAGAGTTGAATGCGTTTTGACTTAAATTTCATGGAATTGGCTTGTAATGGTGAAATCGGTATCCCTAATTCCGTTCCCATCGTTTATGAATTAATCTATCATTCATCTTTATCTTATCTTGCATTTTCATTGTTAGTGAGGATTCACATAAAGTTAGTAATTTGTAGAGTTCTAATCAGTCTCTGTGGTTCGACACCCTTACTTGTGCCATTATACCATCTTTATATTTGCACTTGAAGGGAACACAATAAGTGGGTACTGCGTGAGCGAGTTGAACCCCAGATCACTTGGGAACAAACCAAGGACCTGACCACTAGACGAACAACTCTTAGGTCAAATTTTGTTCTCGGTTCCATTTTTCAGTTGTATCATTATGATGTCTCAATTCCATTTTTAAGTTATTCGTATCCTTGGTATAATTAGAACAAAGCAGAATTTTCAGTAAGCAGTAATTGTCAAATTTTTAAGAATACCCAAAGCTGCGTGTCTGCTAACTCAATTCTTATCCTCCGCAGAATTGCCTGATCGATGTACATCTCAACCACTACTACCAATGAGCACCAGAGAGAAAGATAGCAAGAACAGAGAAGAGCTCGACAAATTCCTTAAGGGAAATTCTGCCAACATTACCACTTGAGTCCGGAAAATGAGTAAATATTTCTTATTGCCCCGTTCTGTTTGACCTTTCCTTGTGGATTGAAACATAGGACAGACGGATCGAAAAGTTTCGAGATAGGAACATAGTTAGCTTAGCAGTATATGGTACATGGATGAGCAGCATAAGCTGAAGATGGCTTTGCTGCTGTTAAGAATTCTAAGTTGTTTCAACAGATGCATTCTCCGTTGTTTAGCGAGGCGGATAAACCTGATCCGTATTATTTCTGGAAATGAAAGTGGATATGGAAGCTAGAGCCTTGTTGCCTAGGAGTCGCCTTTTATTGTTCTCATCATCTTCATCATAAATATGGATTGTAGAATCGAGTAAAGCGGTGACGGATTATGGATGATATCCAAGTCATTGTGTTGGAGCACCAGGTTGTCATGTTTAAAGATTGCTTGAAATTTGGTCCACAAAACACTGAAACAGGCTGTGTGGGTGAAGAATGGGAGGGACGAGAGAGACCATTGCACCTAGGACAACATGGCTTAGTGTTATCTAAGGTCAAATTAACTAGATGAGGAGGGGACATACTAAAATCTCCTTGGGAAGTTAGGGCTGGCATGACCCAATTATGCACTTTAATAATGTTTCTTGTCTGATGCCCATTCAGGAACACCACCCCTTGACTTCCTTTTAAAGTGCTTTCATTTTGTCAAGGACAATTCGTGATTTTACTCGTTTTAGTTTAGGGTCGGTTTCTATGTTATGTACCACTCAGTGTTATATTTGTTTTAGTCGTGAAATTTGATTTTACTAACTATTAGTTTTTGTTTTTTATTTCCAATCTCATTCATTCGTTTTTGTTTCACTTAGTACTAGTTTCGTTGAAAAGTGTTGAAATGATCACTTGGATTGTTAAGAGTCTCATCTCTACCACTTTCTCTATGCGTGCACAAACCCAATGTAAGAGTCTCACTCCTCTTTCCGCGATCAGAAAGTTCACCTGATCCGACTATAAGAGATAAAAATTTCTACCAATTTTTGAACAAAATTTGGAAATAAACAACATAAAAAAATTAAAATTCATAAAAATTCAAACTTCTTTATTTTGGTGTGGAGATTGATTTATTTTTCACAATTCAAAATTTCCAAAATTGTGAATGTCCCATATAATATAAGTCCAATCACCTGTTTTTCTGTAAGTGGATTCTCATATCATCTTGTGTTCATGATGTCTATGAACATCTTTATATATTTGGACAAAAGATCCAAGAAAAAGGACCAATCATTTGGGCTGGTGTACATGGGTGATGTGGAGAAACTTTTACATGGTTCCGGCACAGCTCCAGTAGAATTTGGCTACGAGGTAGCTAGCATAGGTCTAGTGTATTTTTATTAGAATCCGATATGGTGAGAAGAATAATGCAAAATAAACAAGAGTGACGTAGTAACTTATCCACCAACTAGTCATCTTTTAAAAAAAAAAAAAAAAAGAAAGAAATAGACGATGACTTTTCAGAAGTGTGAATAACAACTCACTTAGTTTCTTCCTTTGAATTAAACATTCTTAATGTGTTGAGATTGAGTTTTTTAGGTACATAAATAATCCTTAGGATCTTATCTTAGTTGAGGATTATATGATTGACCTCACGAACCAAATTAGAAAAAAGATATAAATAGTGAAGTAGATGAGTGAATTGGTATGGTCCTTGGTCAGGACAGCTTTTGTAGAATATGTTATTATGTGGTCCATAAGCTAACATGGTCTTGCATTCCCTCAGTCCTTGCATCCCGATATAGAATTTAATATAATTAAGTACATTTCTTAAGGCGATAAAAGAGCTTACATTTCTCCTCATGCTTCCCAAATATTGAGATCATTTGAGAAATTTTACAGCATGTTAATTATATCGTCACGTATCATTATTAGTTTACTTGTTATGATAATAATTATTGACGATATAATTGATATTTTATAACTTAAGTCATAGTATGTAGGTTCAATTCTCAATAAATGTGAGTTTGAACTACATTATTACTAACTCATTGTAAGGCTAAGCTCATTCTCTTCTTCTTAGTGTAAATATTATCGTTTGTTTAAAAATAAAAAGAAGTCATAGTATGTAATTACGAATAAACAAATATACATATACAAACTCAACATCAATGAAATGGTACACTGTAAATCATCAAGGGATGACCCAGTAGTTGATGATGAATTCTAGGTTCGTATTCCATGCGACACAATCTATGTTCGAATCCTAGCGCTGGGAAATCACACAATGTCCAATGAGAGGCGAAATGCATCTGTAAAGCCCCCAGAAGTATGAATTGCCGTGGTTCTTTTTTATTTATTTATTTATTATTTGTTTATTTTTTAAATGATACATTATATGATGGTGTTGCAGATACAGTATTTATGCATTTGTGCTTAATTTTGGAGCATAACAATTCTATTGTTATGTGATATTACTAATTCAAATATTATAAAATATTTCATAATTAAAGCATAATATTAAAAAGCTAAAATATCATCCAATATGTACTCAAATTACTACCACATAACGGTGCGATCCCCACACCGAAATCTTTAGCGTATTGATAGTACTTTAAGGCTGCAAAAAATCTATTTTATATAATAATAACATCAATTATACAACCTTTATTTGTGCACTAGAGGAGCTGGAAAAGTTGGTCAAGAGGATCCTGAAATCAAGTTGAGTGGTTTCTTCATCATTTGAGGCATGTCTGGCTATCATACTGCATTATGCTTTTAGTTTCATAATTTATGAGCACCAAATTATGGCTAATTGTGCTGTTTATTTGCATTGCTGAACTGTCCAATTTCATTTCTTTGATTATCCTTGGGAAAGCAATGTGAAATTTTATAAGTAATGGAAATACAATTACATGATGTTACCAGTTCATATGTTGTAATATAGATGAACGATATGACTGCTGTATCACAAATCTAAAAGTGCAGATTCCTTGATAAAATTCTCTTAATAACTACATAAATTGTAGACCCGCAAACGTCCATTCACGCTACACATTTATTTTGGTTTACAATTCCACTAATGTCATTTATCATTTGTTGAATCTTTGACCTCATTTCAACTTATTTCCAACGAGAGATACTTGGATTTCACATATGAATTATAGATAAAAGCGAGAACTAAATCAAAACCAAACATAGCAAAAATAGTTCGACTTACCCTTTTTTAACTAAAACGATCATCGAGATTGTCACAACTCCTTATTTAGTCCAAATTAGAAAGTGATGCCAATCTCATATATCACTTTGGATAAAAAGACGATACTTACTACTCAGTTTAATTGTTTTAAAGATTTAGATCCCTCAGTTGTACATATTATGAAAAAAACATTATGATAAAAAATGCAGATCTATATATAAAGCCCGCAGGGTTTTTGAACAGTGGTTTTTTGGGTCACAGGCTTCACTAAAAAAATTGAATAGAAATGCCTCTCAAACAAAGAACTTCAAAAGCAGCTCAAAATAGTGCATTAAATGTAGCAGAGGTATTTTCATCATATAAACAGTGATAAACAATGCTTTTAATATTTAACTTTTTCTGTACAGTGTTTTTTATTTTTATTTTTATAATTAGTACCTTATAATGGACTAGTTAGCAATAATATGATTTAATAAGTTGTTTATTAAATATTATTTTCTCTAATAGTAGTGTAAATTCAATATAATGTATATCGAAATTAAAAGACCGATTTTATTATGTTGATTCAACTTCTTTAATTAGTTTATGAGCGATTTCTTATATCAAGGTTCAATATTATTCATTTAAAATATGTAAATTGTGCGTCGCACGCTGTACATGCATAAAGCTAGTATAAATTAAGTCGGTTGATGCCTTTGCACTAAATTCGAATTCCAGTTTTGTTCTTTTGTTTATTAGACCAATCCAGAATATAATTTTATTGAAACAAAAAGCAAAAGAAAAAAAAAAATCAAAGCAAAAGAGGAAAAAAGTAACGAAAACGATGATTAAACAGATAAAAGGCAAAAGGGCAAAAGGGCAAAAGAATAAAAACGAAAAGAAAAAACGATGAGCCAGAAAGAGATGCAGAAAACGAGGGAAAGCAAGGCGGAGTGGTGAGAGAAAGAAACACAGAAAAACGAAGAAAACATTGGATCCAAAAAGTTACTTTTGGGTTTAAATAATTTTCAGAGGCAGATTGTTTGGCTGTCTTTTTCATTCTTTTTGTTTGTACGGTCACGGTTAAATCACATTAATATTTTATATTAATTTTTTTACAAAGATAATAAGATAAAAAACAATAAAAATATAAAATGTTAACGTAATTTAAACGTGATAGCACAAATTAAAGTGAATGAGAAAGACACCCAAACAGAACGCCAGCCAATCTGCCTCCATAATTTTCTCACTTTCTCTCCTTCCAAACACCCCAAAAATTAAAAATAAAAAGATAGAAAAATGAAAAATGCAGCCTCACTTGAATCCATCTTTCTTCTTCTCCATTCTCCCATCATCCTTACCCTATCCATCATTCATTCCATCTCTCTCTCTCTCTCTCTCTCTCTCCACAAAACCCTTCTCAAACCCTCTCTCTATAGTCTCCAGGAAAGTGATAGAGAGAGAAGTCTAACTTTCTAGAGAGAGAAGCTTACACACAGAGGCATTTCCAGCTGTTTTCTCTCTCTAGGATTGGATTCATCAGCCAATGGGGGCTCGTTGCTCCAAGTTTTCCCTCTGTTTCTGGCCGTCCAATATCAAATCCAATCTCGACGACCCTTCAGACCCAGGTGAGCTTTTCTTGTTTTCACTCTTTTCATGTTAAGTTTTCAACTTTTTTTATTTTTCGTCACTTTCCCGAGAAAATTTCATATTTTTCGTCTCGGTGAGGTGCAGAGAATGGGAACAAAAATGAGAAGGACATGCTGCTCGTGTTCAGCGAGTTCAGCCTGGAGCAACTGAAAGCTGCCACGTCAGGATTCTCGTCGGAGAACGTCGTCTCCGAGCACGGGGAGAAAGCTCCCAATGTGGTATACAAAGGGAAGCTCGAAGACGGCCGGTGGATCGCCGTTAAGCGCTTCAACCGATCAGCTTGGCCTGATTCGCGCCAATTTCTGGTAATTTTGCAAGTTGACTAAATTTTTCATTTTTCTTTTTTGGTTTCTGCTGTTGGGATTCTGTTTGTGAAAATATGTAGTGGGTTTTGTTGGTTGCAGGAGGAAGCTAGAGCTGTGGGGCAGCTGAGGAACGAGCGGTTGGCGAATTTGTTCGGGTGTTGCTGTGAGGGCGATGAGAGATTGCTTGTGGCTGAGTTTATGCCTAATGAAACTCTCTCTAAGCATCTCTTTCATTGTAAATTACCCTCTAATTTAAAACTCCTTTTCGGTTTTAATCTTGATTTCGTTTTGCTAAATTTGGATTGTTTTCGAGATTTTGTCAACTTTTAGTGCATTTGTTGAAGTAGTCAAATTCAACCATGGCTTACTTGAGCTGAAATAAAGAAGAGTTCAGAAATTGATTAGATTGGTTGAATTAAAATGTTGTAGGGGAGGCTCAGCCGATGAAATGGGCAATGAGGTTGCGAGTGGCTTTGTATCTTGCGCAAGCTTTAGAGTATTGCAGCAGTAAAGGGCAGGCATTGTACCATGATCTGAATGCTTATAGAGTCCTCTTTGATCAGGTAGCAGCTTTTGATCCTTTTGAAATTCTTGTAATCTTTTGTTGGTACTTCGTTACATTGGTGAATACTTGACGTGCAGGATGCGAATCCTAGACTCTCCTGCTTTGGCCTGATGAAGAATAGCAAAGACGGCAAGAGCTACAGTACAAACCTGGCTTTCACCCCTCCAGAGTACTTGAGGACAGGTAATTAATACGTTCATTTCTTCGGCCGATGGGATACAATATTTATCAGACTTACACTACGTTTAATAGGAGGAAGATGATGAGGGTAAAGTGAGAGGAAAAAATGACCTTTATCTTCCCATGTGATTTACCCCATGGTCCCCATTTATCTTCCTGTTTTTGCCTCCTCTCCACGAACATAGTTTTGTCGCGTCTTCCAATGTAAATTACGAAGGCCATATTTTTTCCTAGAGTGAAAATTTGTGTCTTTCTCTTCAAAGATTCTCCTTTATGCAAAACAACTGGAGGGGAAAAACAAGTGAGGATGCTATACAAACCTCAACTAATGAGTTACTGGAATTCCTTTTAATGCATTTTATCTTAGTGACTTAAAAAGTCGCCACCAATACTGATTATTCAACTAGGGCTGCCGGAGTAGTGGCCTTTGGGGCTGGATATGTGTGTCTGTTATTCACGATCTCTTTTGCATATTTCTTTATCCCCTCAAAGAAATAAGTTTTGAACACGTCAAGTCCTTAGTTGTGCTATTGTATTGATTGCTAATTTTCAACATACTATATAAATACATTAAGAGGGATCTGGTATCATTTGCACGAGCAGAAAGGGCTTAATGCTTCTACATTTTTAAGTGTGAGTTTGAACACATTTATTGAGGCAATAAACGTCTTTAGTGAAGCTAATTCTTATCTCTGTTTGGCAGGAAGAGTGATACCAGAAAGTTTAGTTTACAGCTTTGGGACCTTATTGCTTGATCTGCTCAGTGGAAAACATATCCCCCCTAGCCATGTAACTTTTCTTTTTTTTATCTTTGATATAATTCTGGTGGATGGTTGCTCATTTTTCTCGACATCCTGTGGAAAGGCCTACAAAAGTAACTTGTTTAAAATTTCTCTAAGTTAAATCTATCTGGTAGTGTTGCAGAATTTCCTGATTATGTAATTGGCGTATAATTTTTTTTGAAATAGATGGTAATTATAATTCCATTGAAACAAGATTGTCATATTAAGAAGCTTCTGGCTAATAATCACCGATTTTCTTTCTGGAAGGCACTTGACCTGATACGGGGCAAAAACTTTTTGATGCTGATGGACTCATGCTTGGAAGGTCATTTCTCAAATGATGATGGAACTGAGCTAGTGAGGTTAGCTTCACGGTGCTTGCAGTATGAACCTCGTGAGAGGCCAAATGCCAAGTCTCTTGTGACTGCTCTCATTCCTCTTCAAAAAGAAACTGAGGTGCGCTGATGCAAAAATGATTTGATTTCTTCTCTCTGTTTTGCAAACCTATTTTACAGTAACCCTGCAAATAGAATACCATGACGGTATTATGTAATCTCAAGTAGTGGTTTGTAGCAGGTTCCATCATATGTTTTGATGGGTATTCCACACGGAAATGCGCTTCTAAATCAGACATCGTTGTCACCTCTAGGTGAAGCTTGCTCGAGACTGGATCTTACTGCAATACATGAAATATTGGAGAAGCTTGGATACAAGGATGATGAGGGGGTTGCAAATGAAGTCAGTGATCCTTAATTCTATCTTTTATGTGTTCTCTTTTCTGACATCTACCAGCCATTATTATTTTCTTTTTGGTCATCAATTTATGCCTCAGTTATGTGTGTGAGCTACTTTTTATGTTGGTTTTTGTGTAATGCACCGCGCTTAGTTTGAAGTTACCATGCAGCTTTCTTTCCAAATGTGGACAAATCAAATACAAGAAACGTTGAATTCTAAGAAGCGTGCAGATGCTGCATTTCGAGCCAAAAATTTTGCTACTGCCATAGATTCTTACACAGAAGTAAGGCACAAAATTAAGATTACAAAATCTGCTGGTCTTAACTTCTGTCATGAGAATCCATATACATACTGATCAATACTTGTGATATTGGAAACACGTTCATTTAGTTGAAAGCTTTAGCGATATATGATTTCAGTGAACTTTCATGATTACAAAGATTGGATGTGCTTCTCATCTTACTCCCAAGTGGATCTTTGTTACTTATTGCAGTTCATCGATGGTGGCACAATGATATCCCCAACTGTGTTTGCTCGACGTTGCTTATGTTACTTGATGAATGACATGGCACAAGAAGCTCTTGGAGATGCAATGCAGGCCCTAGTAATAAACCCCGAATGGCCAATGGCCTTCTATCTTCAAGCGGCTGCACTAAAGAGCCTAGGGATGGACAATGATGCGCAGGAAACGCTACAAGACGGATCATCCTTGGAAGCCAAAAGAAACAAAAACTGAAACTGTATAGGTGTTTTCTCCCTCTTCTTTCATTTAAATTTGTATCTAGTTTTCTTTCCCACTTTGGCATTTGGTCTTGGTGTTTCTTTTTCTTGTATTTTGATACATAGGAATCAAGTTTCTTGTTTGTTTCCTTATGTAAGATGTCTTTTGGATCAATATGTTTACCTCTTTAATGATCCGAGAAAAATTCATTTTTTCGACAAAACAAAAAACGAAATAGTTATCGTTTCACGCCCTTGGGTACGTGGCTCGAAGGCTTGGAACAAGCTTGCTTGGCCCAACATGCTAAACCCTATTTTACTTAACACACACCCCATACCCGTAGTTACAGTGTACAAATAATTGATCTTGATCCCCCATCTTTCTGAAAGAGTACCTATCATACAGCCATCTCAGATGACAAGTCAGCGCAAAATCCATGTCAGCAGTTGCCCGACTCATTTAGCTAGTGTTTGACTATTATAGTTGTTAAAGGTGTGATTAGTTAGAAGATTAGAATTATCACACTCGGCATGTATTCTGTGCAGTTTCATGTATGCTTTATTTCTAGTTTTGTCCATTCTTCTTTGACATCTTACCACTCTTCTGTGAGGAAAACTTGGGCAGGATTTTGCTTGCCATTGTATCTTGCCCAGTAGCATTACAGTCAACCGTTAAATCACAACTCGTCACATGGCAAGTCTTAAGTATAATCTTTTATTATTTTTTTTATATTCTAAACTCTCATGGTTGTTTTTCCTACTAACTAATGCGCACCATGAAATTAATCTGATGGTTCATTTTTTTTCCTCCCCTCCTCTCTCTCCTTTTTCTTCCCAAATTTTCTCTACCGTCTTCTTCCCCACTCCGTCTTTCCTTTCCCCACCCTATCTTTCCTTTGTTCTGCAGAACCAAATGATTAATTGCTGTTGTTTGTTTATTTTTTGGCAACTCGGCTATTTTCAACGGATGAGGATCCCATCTGGATCCAAATTGTGGGGATCTTAAGGATCCTTACATTCTAGTCGTTCCTGGTATATTGTAGGGTCAGTTTTCGTCAGGTATTATTTGTGTTTAATTTAAAATAAAAAAATTCAAATGATTTCTGATCACACGATATATAATGAATGACTAGGATGTGAGGATCTCTAGGATCCTCACCATTTAGATCCAGATGGGATTTAAATCCATTTTCAACTAATGTTTCTGTTGTGAATTTAGCAGGGTTGTCAAATCTAAATTATTTCTTTTAAATTACAATATTCAAAAGGAGATGAGCGCAGAAATATCATCGGTTGTATATAAGAATCTCTCTTACAAGTGACCGTACGTGTGTGTGTGTGTGTGTAAGATGGATGGGTCCATTCCATGGACTACAATGCACTACAGATGGCTCCTCGTTTTCTTTTTGGAGTCGGAAAATGAGAGAGAAATCTCACAGAACGTTGGCAAGGCTTTTGCATATTGCGCGTTCTCGTGGACGCAGAAATTCGAATGGGACAATAAGGACCTAAAAAAGTCAATATTAAACTATAGGACCTCTAGTCTAGTGGCATTTTTAATTTTCTTAGAAGATATCACGAATCCCTATCTTCGTTTTGTTTTGTTTTAATATGGTATTTGCGACTAATTTTATTTATTTATGATTTCATGTTTGAAAATATGACAATTATTAAAAGCCAAGATAGAATTTTGGCAATCTTAGGATTGAACTCTTTTCACTCGTGTTATTGTAGGGGATCTAACTCTTTTTACTTGTGTGTTCTTGTGGGGGTGTGCTATCCGCACATCTTTTTTTTTTTTTACTTACACACTTCTTATAATTTCTGTCTTTTAATCTTCTTTAATTCATCTGATCCGATGATCGAAAATTAAAAGAATGTATAAGAAGGAAAAATAAGTGTGTATATCACATCTCTTATTATAATGGGCTAATAAAAATAGCGATAATTTTCGCTATCAAAATAATGAGAATATAAAACATTCTCACAAAAAAATGTGGATCTACTCTCTTGATTTTCTATTAAGAGGATTTCTCTCTCACGTACTAGTGAGTCATTTTCTCTCAAACTCTCAAGTTTTTCTCCAAGTGAGGATTTGTTTAGATTGTCTTTGACATGGTGAGGCATTTGTCAAATTGTAGCCGCACAAAGAAGAGAAAAACCCTTTTTGTTTCTGCTACCCATTTCCTCCAAAATCTCCCCTACACTTTTCTTCATTCCTTTTCAATATTTAAGAAATCATTTTCTTATTTTTCTCTCATACTAAGAAGAGATAACCTGTCATGTCATTCAAATACAACACGCCAACTGCAATTAGCTATTAATTCCACTTTATCTAGATATTATGTGACATGTACTGAGTTGTTCGTTAACACAAACAAAGTAAAGTGGAATATGTGTGACTGTTTGAGTTTCATACATAAGACAACATGCTTTAATACTATGAAAAAAGTTAAGATTATATTATAAAATCAATTGGTCATAATAGAAGTAGCCAATTTACTTATAAACTCGAGTAAATTGTAGTTATGGTCTCTTAACTTTAACTCGATTGGAGCAATGGTCCATCAACTAAAAATCCATTACCACTGTTCCCTCAACTCATCAAAACGTAAAGCTATGGTCCCTCAACTAAAAATCCATTACCATTGGTCCCTCAACTTTAATTCAATTAGAAAAATGATTCCTTAACTCTAACCTAATTGTAGCAATGATCCTTCCAACATAACTCGTTTTGACAAAAATTTTGACGTAGTTGACAAAAAAGACCATAATTACATACTTTGATGAGTTGAGAGACCCTAATTGTATAAATGGTTATCCCAACATAACTTATTTTGATAAAATTTTAACGAAATTGATGAAAAGGACTGTTACACATTTTGATAAGTTGAGGGACCAATGGTAATGAATTTTTAGTTAAGGGATCATTACTCCAATTTGATTAAAGTTGAAAGACCATTGCTACAATTTACTCTATAAACTCATGTAAAATCTCTCGTTCTATTCAATGTAGAATTCATTCTCAACGATATCATAAATATGAAAGAAAATACCATAATTACATACATTGATGAGTTGAGAGACCCTAATTGTATAAATGGTTATCCCAACATAACTTATTTTGATAAAATTTTAACGAAATTGATGAAAAGGACTGTTACACATTTTGATAAGTTGAGGGACCAATGGTAATGAATTTTTAGTTAAGGGATCATTACTCCAATTTGATTAAAGTTGAAAGACCATTGCTACAATTTACTCTATAAACTCATGTAAAATCTCTCGTTCTATTCAATGTAGAATTCATTCTCAACGATATCATAAATATGAAAGGGTTGTGTGTGAACAAAAAACTTGTATAGTGTCATAGGGTTGTGTGTGTGAACGAAAAACTTCTAGTGTCATGAAACAGTACTTTTGTTTAATTCGGATGGAAATTTCTCCTTGTTGACTTTGCGCTGTCCCGACCGAAGTCGATGCGAAAACCGCGTGGTGGCTTCCTCTACAAATCATATACTGCCGCTGCAAAGTGGCAGCAGAAGCAGAGACGTACGCCAAACTTTTTAGAGAGAGAAAGCCGCACGGTTACATATTTCAGAGCGTTTCTCACTAGATTTTGATTCCTCGGCCAAATGGGAAACGTTTTCTGCCTTTGCTTCCGGCCGCACAGCACCATATCAAATTTCGATGACTCGTTAGACGCAGGCGAGGCGTTGTCCTGTTGATTCTTTTACACTTTCCAATTTTTTTTCCGTCACTTTCCCGGGAAAATCCCTACTGTTTTCTTATTTTTCATGTATGAAATGCAGAGAATGTGGGGAGAGACCAAGTGGACTCTCTGTCTCCGGTGCCGGGGTTCAGTGAGTTCAGCCTGCACCAGCTGAGAGCTGCCACGTTGCAGTTCTCGTCGGAGAAAGTTGTCTCCAAGCATGGCGAGAATGCTCCGAATGTGGTCTACAAAGGCAAGCTCCAAGACGGCCGCTGCATCGCCGTTAAGCGTTTCAGCTGCTCCGCTTGGCCCGATTCCCGCCAATTTCTGGTCAGTTTGACAGTTAGACTAAATTTTCTTTATGAAATTTGTGCATTGTAGTATTATAGTCCGGCTATGAAACGAACATCCGTCCTTTATTATGTGCTGCGCAAATAAAGAACCGACGTCCTGCACAGAGAATTTCGGTGTAATAATATGTGTTGTGTATGGTTATAGGAGAAAGCTAGAGCTGTGGGGCGGCTGAGGAACAAGCGTTTGGCGAATCTGATCGGGTTCTGCTGTGAAGGGGATGAGAGATTGCTTGTGGCAGAGTTCATGCCTAATGGTACTCTCTCCGAGCATCTTTTCCATTGTAAGTTCCACTCTAATGTTAAAAAGTTCTTTTCCTTTGCTAGTCTGATCTTTTATTACAAAATTTGGTTTATTTCTATGATTACCGTCGAGATTTTTACTTTTCGGGTGTTGTTAATTGTATGGATAGAAGTAGACAATTTAATTATTGAATCGGTTATAACT
Organism: Pyrus communis; assembly: GCF_963583255.1. Lineage (NCBI taxonomy): Eukaryota > Viridiplantae > Streptophyta > Magnoliopsida > Rosales > Rosaceae > Pyrus > Pyrus communis. The sequence continues at coordinate 22,237,067 of NC_084810.1, read as the reverse complement.
GGTGTAGGCGAGAACCAGCCTATGAAATGGGCAATGAGGTTGCGAGTGGCTTTGTACACGGCGCAAGCTTTGGCATACTGCAGCAGTAAAGAGCGGGCATCATACCATGATCTTAATACTTGCAAAGTCCTGTTTGATCAGGTAATCAATGGGGGTGGTTTTATCTTTTACAAGCTATAAGTAGTTTTTTGATGGTCTTTCCTTACACTGAGTCAGCACTCGACAGGAATTAAATCCCAGACTCTCCTGCTTTGGACTTATGAAGAATATAAAAGATGGCCAGAGTTATAGTACCAACCTCGCTTTCAACCCTACCAAATACGCGAAGAAAGGTAACGCCTTAATAGCTTTATCCAATCGAGAAAAGTATTCAATCTTGTAATGCATACACTGTTTGGTAGAAGGTGGGAGGGGAGGGGAGGGAAAGTAAGAGATTATAGCTTCTATATCGGTATGCATGAGTAGTGAATAAAATTTCTGAGGCAACGAAGCCCGTGCTGGAGCTAACTTATAGCTTTCTGGTTGGCAGGAAAAGTGATACCAGAAGGTGTGGTTTACGGCTTTGGAACCCTATTGCTTGATCTTCTCAGTGGTAGACGTATCCCACCAGCTCATGTAATTTTCCTTTTCCTAATGTCTTTCATTGAGGTGGATTGTTGTTCTGATATTGTTCTTCAAATCCAGTGGAAAGTTTATGGCTTATAAATGTAACTTGTGTTCTAAAGCGCTCCAAGTTAAAGTTATTTGCTTGTTTTTCATTATCTGCATTGCCAGATTAAATAATTGGCTCTAAATATTCATGAATTGGATTGTCATTGAAAATCTCGTGGCTAAATTATTTTCAATTTTCTTTCTGCCAGGCGCTTGACCTCATACGCGATAAAAGTTTGTTGATGCTGTTGGACTCGTGCTTAGAAGGTCATGTTTCAAATGATGACGGAACTGCGGTGGTGCAGTTAGCTTCACAATGCTTGCAGTCTGAACCTCATAAGAGGCCAAATATCAATTCTCTTGTGACTTCCCTTGTCCCTCTTCAAAAAGAAATTGAGGTATGCAGGCTTTATTTAATCGGGAATGGTCATTCTTTAGTGTACGCTTTGAAATTTGATTTGGTATCGCGTCTGTTGCAAAAGCTGATAAGCATCAATGCTGCATATGCAATACGAGTATATCCTCTCATGTAGTAGTTTTTCACAGGTTCCGTCATATGTTCTGATGGGTACCCCCGATGGAAATGTGCCCCCAAAACCGATATTGCTGTCACCTCTAGCTGATGCTTGCACAAGATTGGATCTTACAGCAATACATGAGATATTGGTGAAAGTTAGATACGAGGACGATGAAACTGGGCACGAAGTTAGTGATCTCAATTCCAACTTCTGAATATTCTATTTTGCGATATCTGCCAAGGGAGAAAAGAACTGTCTTTCTTGCAGTGATCACTTACGTTTATTACCAAACGTTTAATGCTAAACTATGTTTAACGCACGGCCCTTTAAAACTTCCTCGCAGCTTTCTTTCGACATGTGGACAGAGCCAATGAAGGAGGCATTAGATTTTAGGAAGAGGGGTGATGCTGCATTCAAAAAGAAAGACTTTGCCACCGCAATAAGTTCTTATACAGAAGTAAGTCACTAAACTTGAACCGCAAAACTATCTTGTCATAATTTCTGTAATCTCCAGATATATTGGAAAGGCATTGATTTAGTACTATATCATCCATCATGATCAGCAGTGGGGTTATGAAAATTTAAGCTCTGATCACTTAAAAAATTACCTTTGCCAGTTTAGTTCTAGCATATTAAATTATAGATACAGGGTAGGTTGGATTCACTTATCATCTTAGTTAGTGAATCTCCTTATTTTCGTTGCAGTATTTTGATCGTGTGAATGGGAAATCGCCAACTATGTTGGTTAGACGGTGCCTGTGTTACTTAATGAGTAACAGGGCAGAAGAAGCTCTTCAAGATGGTGATGAAGCCCTAGCACTAAAGCGTGAATGGCCAACCGCCTTCTATCTTCAAGCGGCAGCCCTAAAGAGCCTAGGGATGGACAATGATGCCGCGGAAATTCTAAGTGTTGGCGCATCCTTGGAAGTAAAGAAACTAGATAAGCTGAGAAGTGAATAGGTGTTTCCCCGCTTCTTTCATCTAAACCTGCATCTATTTTATCGATTCCCTCTTCGGCATCTTAGTTTCTTCTGATCTAGCATGAAAGGATTGGCCATAAAAATCATTATGATGTATATTTTCATTTATTTTGATCTGAAGCATCCTGTGGTTATATAGAAAAATTGTACTAAAAAATTAGTTGTTATTTCCTCTGCAGTATATGGTCAGATGCTGATGTTGTATCTTGTATATAAATTTTGAATATTTCATTGTGTAAAATATCATCCTGATTATATTCATTTTAATACTGTACATTACTCCGAGCGCTTTGTTACCAATGAGGACGAACAACGAAATAAGATTACTGAATGTTCTCGTTCTCCGGTTGCTTGAGACAACGAAATAAGGAAGAACACCTGAGTTCGAATCTCCTATTGCGCAGTTTAGAATCGTAGTTCACCTCTGTAAAAAATTGTAGAAATTAAAAGACAAGAAACCAAAGGTGACCACATTGTTAGGGGCAACTTAGACCGTTCAAGCTAATTCGTTTTACCTTCACTTGTATGAGTTGATCCGTTTAAATTACAACATTGGTTAGAGAGGCTCAAGATCTTTTAAGCCCTTAACACAAGACGTTCATCTTTAATGTGAAAAAACTCTTAGCACGTCCCCTCATGTGTATGATATCTTAAGCCTAACACGTGTTCAGTTTTTAATAACAATGAGAGATTGTTTGGCTTTGTACGTGGATAGCTTTTGATACTAGGTTAAAATGTGAACATGAAATCGAAAACCAATTGTCAATAGGCAGATAGTCTTTTAATACCATGAAGGAGATACATAATAGTATTATCGTGTATCACAACATGGTCGAAATCATCGTGCAACTTACAAGTTGGCCGAACAGTAATTCCGGAAATACGGGCATAGCTAGGGTTTTGAAACTTTAACGAAACAGAATAGCAGTTCACTACGAATCATGAATTTCTCCGGCCCGTCCCCACGCAAGTTATACCTCAGATGACTTGTCACGGTTAATGGTGACCATGAATTTCTAGTCCCTCCTATTTCCACAGTTCTCCCCTTAGTCTTGGGGAAGACCTCCTCCCTTAGTCTCCTAGCACTAGCCAGGAAACTGCATAGAAATCAGACCAAAAGAAAAGAAACGTGAGTAGAGAGACAAGCACACAAAAACATTTCTTCACTTCAGCCAATGGCAATCAGCATCAACATCTTTGGACTAGTAGCTCTACGCGAGATCCATGGTCTTTCGTTTAGCGTGTTAATTTACATCTTTCTATTTGCTAGGAAGAATGATACCGGAAACTTTGGTTTACAACTTCGGGACCCTATTGCTTGATCTGCTCAGTGACAGACATATCCCCCCCAAGTCATGTAATTTTCCCTTTCCTTCTTATGCTACGTGTGACTTGTGCTCCAAGTAAGCTATCTGATTGTGTCACATCAAGTAATTCGGTTTTAATCAAACCAGTTTGTAGTAATGCAAAACGTCTTAAGTAATTCCTAATTTTCTTTCTGCAAGCGACTTGAACTCATACGCGACAAAATTTTCTGATGGTGATGGACTCATGCTCTGAAGGTCATTTATCAAACGACGATGGAACTGAGCTGGTGCATTCAGCTTACAATGCTTGCAGTACGAACCTCGTGATAGGCCATATTTCAAGTCTCTTTGTGAATGCCCTTGTTCCTCTTCAACAACAAACTGAGGTATTTGAAAACTTGATTCGTTTTGCGAAGTTGATTTGCTTCTGCTGCAAATAGAATATCAATCTAGTGGTTTGTAGGAGGTTCCATCATACGTTTTGATGGGTGTTCCGCATGAAAATACTCAACAAAAGCACACATTGTTATCACCTCTAGGTGAAGCTTGCTCGAGTTTGGATCTTGCAGAAGTACATGAAATATTGTTGATTCTTGGATACAAGGACGACGAGGAAGCTGCAACTGAAGTTAGTCATCCTCAATTCTGAATTCTCCGTCTTTCATTTTCTGACATTGACCGCAGGGGTGGGGAAGAACTTTTGTTGGTCTTCAGTTTTCTGCCTAGCTTTTGTTTATCTGCAAACTTTCTATGTTGGATTTGTTTGGTGTTACTTTGCAGCTTTCTTTCCAAATCTGGACCAGCGAAATGCAGGAAAGACAGCGCTGTAAGAAGCATGGGGATGCGGCATTTCGAGCAAAAGACTTCACGGCCGCAATAGATTCTTACACAGAAGTAGGTACCTTCATTGTTATGTCTTAGAAATTGAGACATGCCAAAATTCATGCTGATATTCGTTGCACTGACATATGATTAAAGTTGCGACTTTGCATAACGTTCACTGGCATTAGACATAAATAGGGAAAACGATTGGATCGGTTTTCCTTTCTTGCTTCTTATTGATGTTCATTCATCGTGACAGCATTGAACCAGGAACGTTTCAGTCGGGAACCTTTCAATCGGGAACTTTGTTTGCTAGACGGTGCATATGTTACTTGATGAGTGATATGGCACAAGAAGCTCTCGGAGACGCTATGCAGTCCCTCGTACACCGCCCTGCATTGCTTACTGCCTTTTATCTCCAAGTGGCTGCCTTTAAGAGCTGAAGGAACTCTAAAAGTTGGTGCATCTTGGAAGTTGAAAGTCCACAGACATAAAACTGGAACGCAGAGCAATTCCCACGCCATTTGAGTCGTGCTCTGCAGCACCAAAGGGTTATTGGTAACAACCTTTAGGTTGGTCTTGGTGTCTCTCTGTCTATTCAAACCCACAGAAGTCGGTCGTTCGACAAAAATCAAATTACATGTTTGTTTGCTTCCGATGTTATGTTTCGGTAGTCATGATGCACTATTTAGAGCTAGATGGAAACACGGAAAGAAGATTTTCGACAACATTATTTGATTGACTCGATCGTGTATATGAGATGGAAAAAGGGAATCATCAAACAAACAATACCAGTAACCTGAAGTGAACTGAACATTAAACACAAACATGGATGGGAAAAATTGGAACCATAAATAAACTAGAGAAATCTTCACAAGTACTTCTGCTCAACAATGCTGCCAAAAAGGTAGAACCATCCCACCTATTAAAGGTGTAAGCAAACCACCGAACACAGTTGCAATTGTTCAAGAAACGAAAATAATTAAGAAATCTTCACTACGAATGCCCAATTCTGTTATGGACTTGAACATAGGGCGACGTATGTCAAAAACCTGTCCCTTTTGTTTTCTCAGACCACAAAATGGAATCACACTTACGACAAAAAGAAAAGGCATAGCTATGCGAACAATTACAATCTCCGAATTGCCCGAGAACCAGCCAAGCATCTATCCAGGGAAGACCAAGTCGCAAAGCAAACCAGGCATAAATTTTACATAGGAGGCCGACCAGTACCTAGCAGCTGCCCGACTAGATTAGTCACCTGCACACCACAAAATTTTTCAACCAAATACACATAACAGAACAACCTTCATTTGCACATCATAATTGCAGCAGGTAGCGAAAACTGTGAAGTGTAAGAAGTAAATTACGCAAGGCTTAATCAAAGAAACCATTCAGAACACTACAATTGTGATAGATTTAGGGTATAAAACTAAAGTGAGAAATATCAACCGAAAGAGTGAAGAATAAAATATTTAACAGGTGAATGGGTTTATTGATTCTTATAACTTAATCCAAGTAATACCATAGCACTAAATTGATAAGAAGAAGACAGAGTGATATCTTACATGCCAGTATTTTGAGACACATCGATCAATGCAACTGTTTTCACCCATATTTAGCTCAGACTCCTTGTACCTGGATGTATTTAAACAATTCACATTTACTAACTTCATCATTTAAAAAAGGACGTAAAAGTAAAATGCTAAATCCTTCAAAGTGGTCCATAAAATCTTAAAAAGAGAAAAGAAAAGAGTGTTCATACTTCTTCTCAACGCACTTGTTGAAACATGTATGGGTGAGCCTGCATAAATGAACCAAATAAACAAAGAAATGAAAACCGAATAACTCGGAAGCTAAAGTATGACAGATAGAAAATTGCATATACTAAAATAAAAATCCACAACCTAATGAGATGTGGTAGTCTTAAGTGTATAACACAAGGGTGAGAAGTACTCTAGTGCTCACACACTGAAGCCACAAGACTACCAAATAATGTAGCTTTAGAAATATCATTCGTTCTTTTGCGCACAATCATACATACTCATCAGAACAAAGTATGATCTCCAACGGATAGAAGTGACACAGGTGAAAATGAAAATAAATAAACAAATAATAGTGTACGAGAAGGCCCTAAATAATCACTCTAACTAGGAGACGAACTTAATGCCGTCAAATACTTACTTGTTGAACAACTCAACCCTGTATTCCATCTCCTTCTCTGCCATGCCAAAAATCTGCACAGTTGTTTAAAACCAAATTCACGTCTTCCCCAAAACCCACCGGAGATTACTTGAAAAACACCAATTTAGAACAATAATTCAAAACCAAAGAAAAGAAAATCTATCACTCAAGAGTAAAAATTAACCACCTTGTCGCTTCCTACCTCTCAGGAAATACCTGGGTTTCACTTTTACTAACGTCGAAACACCGACATCATTGACCAATTAGACAAATAAGACCCAATTCGATTAAGCCCAAACTCACAGAACACCCAGATTACCAACACCCATTGAACAATCTAACCATGAATTTCCAAAACTATCCCCAAAATCCAATCTTGGGCATGCATTAAATCCAATCTAAAACTTGAATTCGTTTTTGCAGAACAAAAGGTAAAAACTTTGGAACAATGAAGCAAAAGGGTACTTACCTGTTCCTTGTCCAAAACCGTCGGCGCATTGTTGGGGGCAGCCATTAAAACCTGAACAATTCGTAAATTAATTTACAGACTTCTTCGAAACCGAAATAGAATGAAGTAGCAGAGAGGGTTTAAGTAATCTTACTTGGCGGGATGGAATCGAACGCGCTGAGAGTGGTAGCTGTAAATGCAGAGGGGTTTTAGGTGTCCGATTTGAAGCCAAAGCAGGAGAAAATGGAAATCCCACTGAGCTTTATTAGGGTTTTAGGAGTTAGTATAGCGTGAATATGCGATGGACGGTTTTGTTTTGGGGGGGGGGACTTCCAACCCGAAAAGTAGTGGATTATTGCCCTTTCTTTTCTCCTTCTACCACAAGTAGTGGATAATTTCACAAAGGCCCTATATGGTGGGCAGCCGTATGTATTTGTCCCTTTCTTTCTTATTTTTTGGCTTTTTTTATTTCTTTGCTAACTCATATTTCATCAGTCGGCTCAAGTTCAGTTGACTAAAATAGTGTGTTTCTTTTGTTACGGTAGAGTTTGAATATCCGTTCAAATGATTTAGGTTTCTTCGTGTAGACTATTGTTCGATTAAAAGAAAAAATCATTGCTATGATTGCTTACAAGAAATGAATATCATTTTCATTATATGTTTGCTAACAACCAACTAACCAAGGATTTGAGAGGAAAAAGTGAATCCACATTGATTTTGCATATCTAATGCCTTCTCATAAGAAAAAAAAAAAAAAAAAAATCAAGGCTTAAGATTATTAAGGGGGTTGTTTAAACTCGTGGAAATATGTTTTGATGTTTGCCGAATAACAATTGTTTGTTCTCAAACCATTTCAAGTTTTAACAGATGGCTCGTAACTTAAGCGGTTAAAAGTTTTTTCTCGTGCTCTCAAAACTCGGCGTTACCTAGTGAATCATATAATATTCAGTAATGCCATACCATTTGAATGGATCGAAAATTTCAAATTGACGACATTTGTGCCGGTAACCTGTGTATTACAAGGATCATTGAGAAAATACGTACTTTCATTAAGCTTTTCAATCAACGAAGACGCCAATAGCCTTCATTGGCAGTGCTTCACAACTTATAGGTACTACCGTACTAAGGCTAGACGAATATCTTCTCCGAATCTTTCGACACCAGGGAGTCCTTAACCGTACAAATAAGATTTACATGCGCAAAAATATATGCTAGACTACGCACACAACGGAGACTGCAGATGGAAACAAGTTGTCACCCCCATTTATCCAAAAATAATATACTTGTAATAGATATCCATGTAGAACATTATATTACGAAGGGCAGAGAGCGTGTTTGCGGCAAAGTAGGAACAGGTACAGCAATGTAGCAGCACAAGCAAGACGATGATTGGAACTCAACTTACCCCACACATTCACAGAAGCCTTTTCTTTTCCCTGCTGGTGTTCATGAAAGCACTTTGAAGTGAAAAAGCCATGAAATTACGAAGGCAAGGATCATGCAGGCAAGAAGAAAATTCATAATGCGGCAGCCATGCCACATGGTTTGGGTTTCAACCTGGATCAAGGGTGGTTCTGGTACTGATGCGGCTGTGGCAGTACTGCTATTTGCCTCGTTTATCTGGTCACTGGAAATGTTGAATGCAGTTACTCCACAGATCTCGCAGGTTCTGCAAATCAAATAAATAAAATTATGCTTTTTAACAGTAGGATAAAAAAAACATAAGTAGAACATGAATTGAATTGAATCACGTATGCAATCTACTGACGTCTTTACCATTAAACTTCATGCGAAAACAAGACCAAATGGAGGTAAGAAAGCAAAAGACATAGGCAGAAAATAACATGTCAGTCAGACAAGACTAGTATTTGCAACCATAACGCAACATAATGAAGAAACGTACCATGAGGATTTTGAACAAACATAATGACGTGTAACCAACAGCATACAAATATAAAAAATATAAAAGAGAATGCTATACAATCACTATAAGTGATTTCAAAGCCATCAAATCTTCTATTTCTGTTTCTGGAAAAAAGTCATGTTGTCAAGATGTCATTCCATTTGCTTACCATGATGAGTAAAATGAAATTTGAACTAGCTTGCTGTTCTTGCATATCTTCTCCTCATCCTGGTTACCAACCCAGCAAGTCTTCACCAATCCATCTATGATGTATGCATGTCATTGTATTATCTTGTGATGCAGCTTATCTAGATTATATTTCCTGTAGCCTAAGTTTGGATATTTCCTTTGAAGAGGGTATAGCGTGCAAGGTCCTAAGAACTTTACCAAAATTATCATCCTTGGAGTTTAGAAAATTTCCCAAATGTATAAACGAAATAAACTTGTGACGGAACCAAAGAATGCAAATGCTCATCATCGTTTACTAATCCGTATGCATAATTTAAACATTTACATCTTTATTAGAAGCATACAGAAAAGATACATGGCACACAAGATATCTACTTTTCGACATAGGAGCTCAATTCTTGCATACAAACACACTTCCTTTAGCTTGCATTGGACCTCGCACTTTCCACTAATGTAAATGCCACAGAAAGTGTGACTATAAAAACTATAAACCTAGAACGATGGATATCTTTGAGTTCAGATGGATTGTAATTGTGGTGACTACAAGATTGTTCTTTTACTAGATTTTCTCGTATTTCATATGAGCATACGCATTCTACAACATACGTGATCTGCCTAATTCGGCATTCCAGTAAGAAGCAAAATGATAAGAACAATTGTGACAATTGCATGAAAAGAAAGAAGCTAATTAGCAAGTAATCATTCGAATAAGCTGAACTCTCGGAAGCAGGAACCTAAACACCACCAAAATGGTATCTGTTGTAACATGCCCATAGTAAGTTCATAGTTTGAAGTAAAACACATCAAAAGTGAGAGAGCTGACTCCGGGAACCAATTGCATCCATGTGCTTGCACTTCAATGCAGAAACAGAACAAAATATAATCCTAAAGTTTTCGGACCATCATTAAACACTCAAGCAGAACAAACATTCACAATCCAGCAAATGGGTGTTCATAATTTCAAGCAGAAACACCAAAAACCAAAGAAAATAATGAATATTAAACTCAGAAAAATTTTGTACTCACGTATCTCCCTTGATCTTGAACCAAGTCTCAGCGCATTGCTTATGAGCAGCACGCTAATCCCCCTTGCAAGAACACCCCAGGTCAATCGGGACCCCAGAGGCAGGGTCGGTCCCACCACCTCCCTCCAAACCCAGGTGGCAAATCCTGCAATTTCTCTCAACTTTACTCACCTTCTTCACCTCCAAAAGCCCACTCTCCAAATCCACCTCCTCCACTGAACAATCTGACTCACAAGACTTCCTCCGGACATTGCCAGAGTCAGACATCGAGCGCCAGGACTGGTTGTCGTCGGAGTCATCCGAGACCGACGCGCCGCTGCCTCCGGTGGCCGAACGGCGGTGGTGGGTTGCCTCGGGAGCTGACATTCGTGAAACCCAGAAAGAGAAATGGCGTGAAATGGTGAAGTGTTAAAGTTGCAGCACTCGGACATCAAACATGGTGGGGTTATGGAGTAGGTGGAGAAGTTTTTTCTCTATCCTCAATGAAAGTATCAATGTCTCCCTCCTCCCTCCTCCCTCGATCACTGTCTTTATTTGTGAGTCAGTTTCGAGCAATGGCTTTGCTGAACGAGAGAGGGAGAGAGGGAGGAGGTCCGAAGCAAATGCGAATTATGAGAGTGGTGGGGGCAGACTGCTCCGATCAGAGATATATTTGAAGGATCACACACAGACGGAGACAAAACACAAGTAAGACTTGTTTGAGCAATATTATAAAATATAAAAAATAATAATATAATTCCAATCATAATAATCATAAAGAAATTCACAACATGAATTATATATGAGATTAACATAAACAACTAGAGAGAAAGTTCGAAAAATTGACAAACTTGCAGATTATGGCTTACATAAATGTAATGTTCTAAAGACAGAATTTCACCTCTACTCTTGTGTTTGTAGTTCGGTAGGCGTCCGTCTCCCAGGATTCAATGATCTATAATCTGAAGTCAAAACACTTCAATCTTCGAACTCTGGCGAACTTCATATATTTCGTACTCTCAAGACACAACTTGGAGTTTGACTAACAAAGAATAAAAGACATTGAAGAAAACTCTTTTCTTCGATTATTTAGACATGTAGGATGTTTGAGTTTATGTAGAACTCAAGCCACCACTTTTGAAACATTGTGACTGTTGCCTAACGTTCTAACGACCAGACGCAATTCATTAATTTGAATTCAACTATAACACTTGACTCTTATTTTTCATTCATACATAACTTAAATATTATAATATAAAATTTCTAACAAGACTTCAGAAAAACTTTGAGTTAGAGTTAGTAAGTTTGTGTAGGGGTGGTTCGGTATGGGATTTCAAACTGAAAATGAGATTCTGAATCTCAAATCGAAAATTTTTGGGACGAAAAATTGAAAACCAATCTTGAACCGAAATTCCGGTATTCTCAATTTTTGGAATTTCGATATGTTTACGATATTTCAGGATGGATCGGGATTGAATTTTGGATTTCAGGTTTTTAGGCTGAAAATTGAGATTTTTGGGGTGTGGGCCAAAATTTGGGCTATTGGCCTGAAATTTTATTGCCCAATTTCATATAAATTGAAATTTAAGTTTTTTACCTCATATCAATTTGAAATTTCATACAAATTTATTCATACAAAGTCCAATTGACGCTCCAATGTTTCAAACTACTTAATTTCATACTTCTATTTCTAACATAGTTTATTATCAAACTACTTAAATTCAACATTCAATAAAAATACAACCAAAATAAATATATATATATATATATATATATTTTTTTTTTTCGGTTTGGAATTCTCACACCATTGAATATATAGTTTTCACATACTATAGATGTTCTGTATATTACTGTTGACCCTAAAAACTGCCAAGCCTTCATGGCGCATATGCCGAGTAATTAATAAGCTAACTACGTCATTCGATTATGTGCGGGGCGTGCCAACTCTTCGGTCGAGTTCGGCTAGGGAGTAAAATATGTTGATGTGGCGTTGGGCGCGATGCTGACTTCTTAATATTGCGACTGAGGCCGAGGAAGGAACACGTCTCAGCCTTCGGGTTCTAGAGCCTGAAGACAAGGCTGCTAGTTCTGCGAAGTTCAATTTCAAATTCGGCTTTCAATGTGCCGAATGTAGTAACTTGGTAACACTTTACTTCGCTGAGAAGGCTGATGAGATGACCTTTACTAACAAAGACTTGTAAATCCTTATTGACCGTGACTTGGATAAATAACCAGTCGGTCTCGAAGCAGTGCTATCTATCCAAACTGAAGGTGTTCATCAGTCGACTGATTATACGGCTCAAATGTTGTCTATCCAAATTGAAGATATCACCGGTTGCCTTCATATTGATGTCTATCCAAACTGAAGATGTGTTCGCGAGAAGAAAAGGGGAGAGGAAAAAAAATCTCAGGGTTGTTGAAAATTGGACAACACCGTCAATTCTTCCTTGCTCTTCAGGCTCTCCCTTTATTAAGTCTCTCATCTCCCATCTCTCAACTCTCTCTAATGATTACTTATAACTCGTTCAATTTTACATCTATAGTCTATTAATATTTGAAAATTGGAAACGACAAACTACTGGTGGACGAAGTTGGCTTTGAGAATTGGGTTCTTCTCCAAAATTAATATGCCCTTCCTTAATAATAATTTGACAATACATTGAAATAATGAGAAGTTTTTTTTTATTTTTTTTATTTTTATTGAATTGAAATAATGAGGTTAGTCAGAAACTTAATCTAGTTTTAATGGATTAATAAACCTTTGAACCAGTAATTACCTAAAATCTGCACAATTTCTCAGCAGCCATGCAAGGCTGTGAGAGAGAGATAAGCTTGTGATTATTTTTTATGCGAATCATGAGAAAGCTAATGTTTGTTTGCAATGAGTCACATACATAAACACATTCGATTATTCAAAATTTGAATACATTTGTTTCGATTCCATCACTCCTGGAAGAGTTGAAACTGCTTCAGTTTTCCAGGGCAGGTGCTGCAAAAGGAGGTGGTCTTGAAATTGTGGTGAATTTCCACCGCCCCTTGCAATTCCACCATCGCCCATTCCCGACAATCCTTTCCGTAGCTGCACTTCACCCGAATCTGCATTCCTCTTTTACCGTGTGATTGTGGCGTCCTTGAAGTTCAAGCCTTCTAACAATTTACTTTTCCATATATATATATATATATATTATTAATTAAATTTTGAATTATGATATAAAATAAAAATAAGAAATTATACTAATGCAACAATATTTAACACATGGCAAGTTATGAATGGTATGGAACTACCACTTAGCATTGTCTAGTAGCATGTCAAGCCCCACACAAGTTTTTCTCCAAAAAAGAGAGTGATTTTGTGTAATTGTTTTTAAAATAATGACTTGTGCGTAGTTAAGTGGATACTAGTTTTGATTTACGTACGTGCTTTAAAATAATAAAATTTTCAAGTGATAGAATAATTAGAAGACAGCTTTTGTTGTGAAAATTTGGATTTAAACTTTTTAGTAAAATTCTTTAGGTTTCATATTCAAATATAAAAGTTATGTTATTTTTCTGTTACTAGTCATTTTACCCTATATTTTTTTCACGCGATGCCATGCCAAGCCCTTTTCTCACCTGTCCCTCTTCGTCTCTCTATACCTCCATTCCGTCTTCTCTCTCTCCTTTGTCTCACTCTCCATCCGCGAAACAATTTTGTGAGGCTTTAGATTTTAAAGCTCTGATTGGATCAGTTTGAATGAAAAGTTTTAACCAAGCTTCTAAAACTGGAAAATGGATTTCTAGGCAGCAAAGGCAAGAGCCTTGCCTTAATATAAAAATACATGTTAAATGTATATTCATAAATAATATTGCTGTTAATATAAAAATACATGTTAAATGTACTTATAACGGTATTTAATAATTAGAAAAAAGAAAATTATGATAAATTTATTTTTAATTTTTAAGTTGTTAAAAAAATAGGTAGACGGATAAAAAAAAAAGTAAACAGGTACACGGTTATGGGTAAATGGGTATGGTTATTGGTATGGGTATATCCGTTTATGTAAATACCCAACAGGTAAACGGTTATGCGGGTAAAAATTTAAACGGTTATGAGTAATAACCGCGGTTACCCATCCGCGATAACTGTTGCCCATAGCTAGGCAAGACCCATGGCGTACAATTGAATTGAGATTTGAAAGAAATGGCTTTGAGATTTGTTAGTTTGGGATTTTCCTTTGGCGGTGGAAAATAGTTGTAGAGAGGGAGGGTGAAAAGGGACGATGAACAGAATAAAGGAAAGAAATGCAATTTTTAACTCACATGTAAGGGTACGTTCATGCTATTAACAGAGGGATAACGCATAATTTCACAAGTAAAAGAAGTTGTCATTGCATGATAGTGTGAGTTCGAATTCTGTTGATGGCTAATCTAACAAAATCTATCGTTTGCAAAAAAAAAAAATATATATATATATATATATATATATTTCCTTACTCATATTTCTTAGAAACATTTTTTTTTTTTTTTGGTCAAGGGTATGGAATATTCAATAAAAGAAGTTCAAACAGATGAATTACATCTTACATAGCCTTAAAGAGTACCTACAGAAAAGAAGAGACCACTTATGCAAACAACTCATGAGTAATTGTTCTTCACTACAGAAAGAAAAGACCATAGTTTTTGCTTGTTACCGCTACCTTCTATAACCCTTGGCCCCATTTTGTCAACAAAATTGTAACAATGGTCCCTCAATGTTAACCCAATTAGAGCGTTGGTCCCTCAACTAAAAACGCGTGACCATTAGTCCTTTAACTCATTAAAATGTACAACAATGGTTTTTTTTCATCTACTCCGTCAGAACTTCCTTCAAAATCAGTCATAGTTAAATGACCATTGTAACAATTAGGTTAATGTTGAAGAACCATTGCTCTAATTGGATTAAAATTGAGGGACCATTGCTCCAATCGGGTTAGAGTTAAGGGATCATTGCAATAATTTTCTCATTTGATTTTTCTTATTTACCTTTTGATTCAGCCTCACGTGCATGACCTGTGTCTTATTTTGACGTAAGTTCTGACAAAGTGGACGAAAATGGTCACAACTGCACATTTTGATGAGTTAAGTGACCGATGATCACATAGTTTTAGTTAAGGAACTATTATTCCAATTCAATTAAAGTTGAGGGATTATTGTTACAAATTCCTCTTTATGCTATTTACAATATTATCGCTAAGCTTCTTGCCAATCGGATCAAGGATGTCCTTCCCTCTATCGTGAGCAACTCTTAATTTGCTTTCTTCGCTGGCAGGCGAATTGGAGACGATATTATGCTTTTGAAGGAGTTTCTGAAAAATTACCATAGAAATAATGGTCTTCCTAGATGTGCCTTGCAGGTGGACATTCTGATAGCTTATGATACCTTGTTGGAAAATGGGTTACTAGGATTAGGCTGGTTCATTGTTCGATTCCATTTATTGTAATAGGAAGAAAAAAAAAATTCATAAAAAACGTTTTTAGTAATTTTAAAAACATTTTCAAACGAATTCGTACAAAATTTATATGTCATGACTAATAGTAAGCCTAATATTATTCAAAATAGATTACCAATTCTAATTGTGACATTTGTACTATGAAATAATGTGACCCCACTAAGAGGATGGCGTCCTTTGAGAATTTGGGGTTGGGAAGCAATGCATCCAATTTTCTTTCACTTTATCCTTTTTCTTGTTAAAGAGAATACCAAATGGTTCGTGAGCAAAGCATCCAAATCTTTTTCACTTTTTTATTGTTAAAGAGAATCCAATTAAAATGGGTTCGGAAGCAAAGCATCCCATTCTCTCACTTTGTCCTTTTAGTGTTAAAAGAGAATAAAAATACCTTACTTTAGAATCACCTCCTCTTGAGGTAATGCTCGTTAAATATTTTTTTTTTTTGTTTCTCTATTTATATTGTTGGAAAACTCTTATTAACCCTTCCCCATTCAAGTTATCTGCTCATATATTTGCATTGCTGAGGTAACATAATCTGTCCTTCTTGATACCGTTCAATATTCATATTTTCTAGGAAATTCGTGAGTACCAATGCGAGTACCAGACACATGAGTTGTTACTGAATAAGGCATAGATTTCAGAACTTTTATTATGTTGGACAGTTGCATTGGATTGATTTACAATACAGGTACATATATATATATATATATATATATATATGCATCTTGGAAATTCTTTCTTTTCAATATTTGTTGTGTTAAGTGTTCATTTTTACCCCTGTGTGACCAAGAAACAAAAATGATGGTTTTACTTTATATTTCTAGCAAATCCGTGAAGCACCAGGTTCCAGTACATATTGTTGTTGAACAAGGCATAGATTTCAGAATTTCATTTTTTTTCTCTACCAGACAGTTGCATTGGGTTAATTTACAATACAGGTATGTATGTGCTTCTTAGAAACTCCATTTCTTTTGAATATTTGTTGTTTAGGTGTTTGTCACTATATGTTATTGTGTTTTGATGTCCATCGACGTCAACTGAAATTGAGCTAACTCCCCCTTATAATCAAATATTTAATTTTCTCATCGCAATACAAAAAGTTTGAAATCGCGTTTGCTATGTGGTGGTGGAATGTAAATTATTTAAAATTTGCATACTATAAAATAATAATGAGTAAATAAATATACACATGCACTGAAACCATCACATATAACTTTACCACCTTAAAATTCAATTTTCTTTAACTAAAACTCATCACAGTATATTTTCTTAACAAAAACTCAATGACTTAACATATATATTTTATTGCTTCTCCTGCCTATATTGTTAGAAAGCTCTTATTAACTCTTCCACATTGAAGTTATCTACTCATATATTTGCATTGATGTGCATAATCTGCCCTCCTTGTGCATGCTAGCATTCAACATTCAAATTTTCTAGCAAATTCGTGAAGCACCACTATCAGTACCAGACTTATGATTTGTTGCTGAACAAAGGCATATATTTCATAATTTTACTTTTACTCTGCCGCACAGTTGCATTGCGTTGATTTACGATACAGGTACGTACGTACTTCTTAAAAACTCTATTTCTTTCCAATATTTGTTGTTTTAGGTGTTTGTTTTTACCTTGCCTGATCAAAAAAAACAAAAGTTGTGAGTTTTACATTCTAGTGCCTGCCGAATATTGTATTTCAGCTGAGCTCCAACACTGTAACTAGGCTCCAGCTCAACAATTTTATTGATTAGGTTTGACTTCACACGGTTTTGTACTTTTAGATGCCTAAAATACCCTTATGACAGCTTAAAAACAAATGTTAATATCATGATTTCATTGCATATTAATAATAAAAGGATATGATGCTAGGGTTTTCATTTGTTTTATTTTTTTCCTTTTTAAATGCCTTAGTTGCTTTTCAAATTTGCATAAATTAGGATTTTTTGTGGTTTAGATTTTCCGTTTTCAAAATATGTGAGCATTAGTTACCAACAAAATATAAGAATGTAATTTTTTTTTTTCAAAATTATTTAATTGTATCCTATATAAATATAGGTAAATTATTTTACTACATATATATATATATATATATATATATATAATAACAATAAAATGTGCTTAATGTATGTAATAATAAATGCAAAATAATTACCTACAACATAAAGGATGTGATTTGGTTCAAGATTTATTTTACCTATATTTCACATATGGGTATAGGTAAATTATTTTATGTAGATTAAAGTACCTACTTAAAGATAAAAAATGTGATTTGGTTCAAGATTTAATTTACAATTATTTCACATATATAGCTATATACAAGTAAGGGGAATTTTGAACCAGGTGCAACATCCCTAGCATTTAGACTTTTTATTAAACTACTTTCTACAATTTTGGTGCCATTTTTTCTAAAATGTCCTCTTTCCAAAATTCAAAATTACATGAAGTGCCATTAATCCACCAATTTATTCAAAAAATAATATTTAAAGCTCCTAAATCTAGCCATCTATAAACCAAATCCAAAACAAAGAGACATATTATTAAGTTATCAATCAATGATATGTACCCAAAAAATTAAAATTAAATGTACCAAAACTAAAATCAAATATACCGTAAACTAGAATTAAACGTACCAACACTAAAACTAAACGTGCCAATCAACGATATATACAAAACTAAACGTACCAAAAATTAAAACTAAACGAACCAATCGATAATATGAACAAAATCAAGTATGAAAACAAATAATAAACGTATCAATAATGTATACAAAATAATTCTCTCAATAAAATGTAGACATAATAATTTAAAATTTTAATTATCCACCATTTTCGTTATCTTGAAGTTAAAATTATATTTTAATTTTAGGAGAAAAATTATTTTTTTTTATGAACAAATTATAACAAAGAGATAATTTGATAAATATTTTGAACGAAAAACCAAGATTATCTCCTGAAAAATGGCTCAACTAATTAAAGGACAAATTAAGAGATATGAAATTTGCCACTTAGTACTACAGTCCAGTGACATTCCTCTTCACTTGTAAGTGAGAAGTCTTAGGTTCAATTCTCACCAAAGGTGAATTTGAATCACATTATTGCTAGCCTATTGTAAGGCTAAACCCACTCCCTTCTCTCCCTTTAGTATAAATAATATCGTTTTTTCAAAAAAAAAAAAAATTGAAATTTTAATTTCAAAAATTACAGTAATAATTTTTAATTTGATAAATAGAGAAATATTGATGTGACCTAATGTACATAAGTTCTTTGATCAAAATCCTAAAAGGCACATATGTTATATAAAAAATAAACAAAAAATCTTTAAATTTTAAGCGTTTAAATCTAATTAAGTTATATTCAAATGCTAAGCACACGTGGGACTTTGTAGCAAGGCTTCATATCTTTACGGGTTTGAGCTAAGTGATGCTTAAGCCCTAAGGTATGAGTAATAGAGGAAAACTAACAAAGATCAACACAAAACTCAAACAAAAGATAAAGACAGAGAAAAAATTGAAAAAATAAAATAAAATTTGATAAGTTATCTCGCTGGGCTGAAAAACTGTCAAAAACAGTGGGTGACAGAGAAAGGAGGCTTGAAATCTGAAACGAACCATGAGAGCTGCTGGAAAAAAAATTGAAAAAAAAAACCTGGAGGAGGTGTGGGGCCTATGATAACGGGATGAGGATGAATGAAAAAACAATAAAACAAAAAAACATAAAGAAATTAAAAAACTAAAAAAACCTCAATATATCACGTTGCTTATCATATCATGTAAGTATCATACAATATTGGGGACATTGTAATATTATAGAATATCTTGCAAAACAGCCTTCGCGATACAATATATATATATCACGCAATCTCGCTCAATATTGAATACTTTTGTAATAATATAATACTAAAGAATTGAAGTAAAAATACATGTAATAGTTCATTTGCCACATAAGTTTATACTTGTCATGGATATTGTTTGGTAGATCTTGGTGACTGGTTTCTAACGATACTAGCTAATTGTTCATCAAGTGTGAAAATTTTCATAGTGAAAGAGGTCCTAATTTCAAATCCTAACTCTTCCCTTGATAAAATAAGAATGAAAATAAAATACAACTTAGATTTAAACAGGACAAAAATATCTGATTGTGAATGCTGTGTTGGGGCATTGCTTCTTTGGTTTTAGGCATTTGAGCACCTTCTTGAATGTATAATAAAACTAAAATGTGCTTAATGTATGTAATAATAAATGCAAAACCATTTACCTTGAACAGAAAGGATGTAATTTAGTTTACCTATATTTCACAGGTAGATATAGGTAAATTATTTTACTTAGATTAAAGTACCTACTTGAAGATAAAGAACATGATTTGGTTCAAGGTTTAATTTACCTATATTTCACATATATAGAAACTATCCTTTTACCACACGCTAGCGCGTTTGGCAATTTGCACTTTCAGATGTTATTTTTATTTGTAATTTTATTATTATTTTTGTTTAAATATTTTTTATATTTTTATTTTTAAAAATTAAAAGAAAAAACTACCCACTACATGTGTAGTTTTATTTTGTTAACCTGGATTTTATTTTTACGAAGATTATCATTATATAATAATAAAAAGGAGAATATATACATATATATATATATAGATATATGTATATTGTTTCAATTGTAGCCTATAAAACTAACATGCTTGCCAAAATAAGGAAAGAAACTAGATGAAATTTAGGATTTCATCATTACTGTAGGTATTGGTAAAGTTTGTTGATATAATTAAGATGTTTTGGCATAGGATGTAAATAGTTTGTAATAAGAGGTTATTTTCTTTGTCTACATGTCAATGGATTCAGATTTCGTTTACAAGAGTTAATATCGAAACAGACAATTTCAAATGCCCTCAAACAGAAGTCGCTAAGCAAGAAGCCGCTAAGCAAGTAAAGGACAACGGGACAAAACAACCTTCCACCTGGCCTCTGTACCAGTACTGGAGTTGCTTGCTACTTTCAATCAGAAAAGGTGTGTTTCAATTTGATATTTAAATATAGGTGGATTTTTGTTTAAAAAATAGAATTACAGGAGTCTATTTATAAAGAATCCTATGTATCAACAACAATTTCAAATACTTCAAGTTCAGAAACACAATAAACAAATACAAATTTAAATATTTTACACAGTGATGATCTTATTTTAAAAGATAATTTTGATCTAGGTAGTTGATTTTTGAATTTGATAGACCTAGCATTCCTAGCTTTTAGACTTTTTATTAAACTACTTTCTACAATTTTGGTGGCACGTTTATTAAAATGTCCTTTTTAAAAAAATTCAAAATTACATGAACTATCATTAATCCACCAATTTATTCCAGAAACAACACCCAAAGCTCCTAAATCTAGCCTTCTTTAAACCAAAATTATTATTATTATTATTATTATTATTATTACTCCAAAATAAAGAGACATAATTATTAAGTTATCCATCAATGATATGTACCAAAAATTAAATTAAGCGTACCAAAAACTAAAATCAAACGTACCATTAACTAAAATAAATTGTACCAAATACTAAAACTAAACATAACAATCAATGATATGTACACACCTAAATGTTCCAAAAATTAAAACTACACATACCAGTAGATAATATGAACAAAATTAAGTATGAAAACCAATAATAAACCTACCAATAATGTATACAAAATAGTTCTCTCAATAAAATGTATACAGAATAATTTAAAAAAAAATATAAACATCCACTATTTTTGTTATCTTGAAGGTAAAATTATATTTAAAGTTTAGGAGAAAAAATATTTTGTGCGGAAAAATTATAAAAAAAGAGATAATTGGATAAATATTTTGAATAAAAAAACCAAGATTATCTCAAAAAAAAAAAAAAAAAAAATCGCTTAACTAATTGAAGCCCAAATTAACAAACCAATATACAAAATTTTAATTTTGAAGATCACAATAATAATTTTTAATTTGATAAATGGAGAGATGCATGATGCGGTCTAATGCACGTAAGTGCTTTAATCAAAATCCTACAAGGCACAGATACTTGATACCCAAAAAAAAGAAGGGAAAATTAGAATTCTCTACAGTTTTTCTATATTATTTAGATTAAGGGTGGTGCTATCTACACATTCATTTTTACCTCTCACACACCCTTCTCAATTTCGGGCCGTTGGATAGAATGAATTGAAGAAGATTAATGAACAAAAATTTAACAAGGGTGTGTGAGAGATAAAATGGGGTGTATGAATAGCACTACCCTAGATTAAACATCTGTGCCTTTTTAAAATTTGATTAAAGTACTTTGACCAATAGTCACCTCTATTTTTTAAAATTAAAATAATTTTTGAATTTATCATTTTTTCTGCATGATGCACTTTTCCTTATTTAGTGGAGATATTATTAATTAAACTATATTTTCTCTTCTTCCAAATATGTTTTTTCAATCACTTTTTTTTGTTTTTTGTTATGCAAACATTTAATATTATTTATTTTTGTAAATGGTTTTTTTTTTTTTTTCGTTTTCAAATAGTTGGTGATCAATATAAAAGTAATTTTTTCAATTTTTTTTGTGAAATTATATATATATATATATATATATTTTTTTTTTTTTAAGTATAGTTGTTGACGAATTATTATTATGTACAATACATTACATATATATTCTTTGCAAGTACGTTTGAATTTACAAAAATTATTAATTGGTACGTTTATTTGCAATTTTGGTACGTTTGATTTGATACATATTGTTAATATTGGTACAATATTTTTATTTTGGTACGTTTTATTTTGTACACACTGTGTATTGGTACTTTTATATTATTCTCAAGCCTATTTTCTCTTAACATACTAAAAGAAAAACTTATTTCGGTACGTTTGATTTTGGAGGATTTATAAATATTTTAAAATATTTTGGAAAAAAAAAATATCTCAAATCATAAATAATTATTGCTAAATTGTAGCATTATTGTGAAAATAATTTTGAATCTAACCAATTTTTTTTTTTGACAATTATCTCTAACGGAGGAGAGTGTAATCAAAATGTTAGATTATAGGAATTTTTTTACAATACAATGTGCATATAGCGCCAAAATAATGACAAAAAGAAAGTTTAATCAAATCACTAAAAGACATAGATGTTTGATCTAGAAAATTCAAAACTGAGGAGACTATATCAAAAGATCCCTAAAAAAAAAAAAAAAAAAAAAAATCCTAAAAGGCACATATGTTTGATTAAAAAATAAAATAAAAAAAATAAAACCCTTAAATTTTAGGCGTTTAATTCTAACTAAGCCTATATTGTCAAAAACAGTGGGCGATGGAGGAAGGAGGCTTGAAATTTGAAACGAACAATGAGGGCTGCTAAAAAATCCCGAGGAGGTGTGAGGTCTACGGTAACGCCATGAGGAATGAAAAAACAATAGAACAAAAAAAATATAAAGCAATAAAAGTTAAAATAACGCTATGATATATCAAATTACTTATCATATCATGATATCTTAAAATATTGGGGATATCATGATATTATAGGATATCTCGCAAAACAGTTTTTGCGATGCGATATATCACGCTAAAGTACGCAATCTCGCACAATATTTAATACTTCTATAATAATATGGTACTAAATAACAGAAGTAAACATACATGTAATAGTTCATTTGTCACATAAGTCTATGCATGTCCTGGATATTTCTTTTATAAATCTTTGTAACTCGTTTCGAATGATACTAGCTAATTGTTCGTCAAGTGTGAAATTTTTTTAAGTAGTGAAAGAGGTTCTAAATTCGAATCTCAGCTGCTCCTTTAATAAAATAAAAATAAAAATAAAATACAACTTAGATTTAAACAGGACAAAAATATATGATTATTAATGTTGTGTTGGGGTGCTTCTTTGGTTTAGGCATTAGAGAACTGAGCGCGAGACATACAAAAGACACCAGCAAAGAGGATCACTCCAGCCATAGTCTTTGATTTCAGAAGGAAATGGAAATTATAATTGCAATTGCCTCAAAAATTGGAGAATGCTTGGTCACACCAATAGGAACAGAGTTTGGTTATTTGATTCATTACCATTCCAACCTTGAAAGTCTTAGGGGTGAGATAAAAAAGCTTTTTGACAAGAGAGATGGAGTGCAGGGATTGGTAGATGCTGCCAAAAGGAACGGTGAAATCATCAAACCTGATGTTCAGAGTTGGCTAAAGAATGTGAACGACAACCTGGTCAAAAAAGTGTTGCAGTTTGAGGATGAAATTAACAAGAAAAGGCGATGTGTGTATCGATGGAGCTTGAGTCGGAGAGCCTATAAGATTACACAACATGTTCTTCAGCTCCAAAACAAAGGAAGATTTGAAAATGTTGCCCATCCTGAACCTCCACCAGAGATATGGTCAACATTCAAGAAAGGTTTTAAGGATTTTAAGTCCAGAATGGCAAACATGAATGAGGTGATAGAGGGTTTGAAGAAGGAAGAAGTACGAATGATCGGGATTTGTGGAATGGGGGGTGTGCGTAAAACCACAATGGTGAAAGAAATCATCGTAAGATTGGCAAACCTAGACTTGTTTGATAAAATTGTAATGGCAACTGTGTCTCAAAGTCCAAGTATTAGGATGATCCAGTCGGAAATTGCGGACAAAATACGTTTGAAATTTGAGGGGGAATCCGAGCCCGGAAGAGCACTAGAGCTGCATGACGAACTCATGAAAATAAAGAGGATCCTGATTGTATTAGATGATGTCTGGACAGAGCCTAATTTTGAGGATATTGGACTCCCTTCTGGAGATGCGCATAAAGGGTGCAAAGTTTTGTTGACATCACGAGATTCGGACGTTTGCAACAGGATGGGAAGTCAACCAATTATTGCAGTCCCGACTTTAACAACAGAAGAATCACGGGAGCTCTTTCGAGAAATGGTGGGTGCATCCTTCGATGATCCTGATTTACGTTCCATTGCAAAAAAGGTTGTGAATGAATGTGGAGGTTTACCTATTGCAATTGTAACTGTTGGAAAAGCCTTAGAAAAGAAAAACAAGCGTGAATGGGATGATGCCCTTAATCAGCAGCGAAATTCTACCCCAGTGAACATCCCTGGAGTGAATGACAAAGTTTATTCTAGCATAAAATGGAGTTATGATATATTGGAGAGTGATGAAGCCAGGTCATGTCTTTTACTTTGTTGTTTATTTCCAGAAGATTATGATATTCCAATTGAGTATTTGGTTCGATATGGGTGGGGTCGAAGATATTTTAGCAACTGCTCTACTTTGGAAGATACAAGAAATAGAGTGCAATCGTTGGTTGCCCAACTACAAAGAAGGTTTTTGTTGATAGATAGTGACGTGAGTGAGGCTACGAAAATGCATGATGTAGTTCGCGATGTTGCCATATCAATTGCTTCAAGAGATTCACATGGATTTTTGATAAGAAGTCATGCTGAAAATAAAGGGTGGTCAAATTTATCTACATATGACCATTACACTACAATCTCACTTGTTGGCGAATTGGAGATTCCAGTTGGTTTGAAATGCCCAAAACTTGAGCTTCTACAGATGATGAAAGGCCGTTTTCCAGAAGGTAGCATGGACATCATTTGTGATGCGATGAAAGAACTGAACGTTTTAGCTTTGGTGGAAATGGAAGTCCTAGGCTCATCAAGATCACTAGGACTACTGAAGAACCTGCGGACCTTGTGCCTAGATGGGTCTGACTTTGATGGCATGTCTACTGATGTTATTGGGAGTTTGGAGAATTTAGAAATCCTCAGCTTTCGGGATTGTTTTTACATGTGTGAGTTGCCGAGGGAAATTGGACGACTTAAACAGTTGAGGTTGTTAGATACGACAAACTGCGGGAACCTTGAGGTGATTCCACATGGTATCTTCTCCAGCTTATGTAGACTCGAAGAGTTGTATATGATGGGTAGCTTTGATAAATGGGACCTTGGAACAGGAAGAGAAGATAAGAGGATGGCAAGCATTTCTGAGGTGATGTCTCTGTCTCATCATTTGAAGGTTCTATCCATACAGATACCCAGTGTCATCCACTTGTTGCCAAAAGACATAGTCTTGAAAAGCCCAACAATAAAATTCCGTATATGCTTGGGAACTGGGGCAGAGGGATCTTGTGAGATGATCGATAGACGTGCTGAAAGTGATGCAAGGAAGTTGATGATGATGACAACTTATGCGTTCGAAAATTGTTTGGTGATTGTTGAAAGTGATGCAAGGGAGTTGATGGAGAGTCAAGCAGTTGGACTTATGTTGAAAAAATCTAAAAAATTGGCTTTGGGCAATGTTAAGAATTTCTCTGCCCTCACTGAATTAGACGAAGAGGGATTTCAAGATCTGAAAGTTTTGTATCTTGATCATTGTCCAAATATCGAGTATCTTGTAAATGGAACAAGTGCACTCTTTCCTCGCATACAATCAGCTAGTCAGCTTCCGAATAGTTTTTTGACCAACCTAAGATTCCTTCGATTGTCAGATTGTGGTGTTTTAAAGTATGCCTTTTCACTATCAGTAGTGAGAAACTTGGTACAACTCGAGGAATTAAATATTGGTGGATGTGATCAAATGGAAGAAATTGTGTCGAAGCAGGGGAGGGAACTCGATGAGGAAGCCGATATGATATCTTTTCATAAATTAACCAATTTGAATCTCTTGCGTCTACAGAATTTGGTTGGTTTCTTCCAAGCTAACAAGATATACTCCAACCAAGAGGTATGTCCCACTCTCCAATCTCTATGATATGAGGAGGCAGCCGATATGTGGAAATTTGAAATTCTTACGAAATGCTTAAGTTGGTGCATAATTTTTCTTTAACTGATAATGATTTTTCTTTTTCAGGAAACAACGCCAAGGGTTGAGCATCAATCTGCAGGAATATTTGAAAAAGCAATATTTCCATCAAAGTGCATTTCATGGTTTCCAAGTTTAGAAGAGGTAGTATTGTTTTATATGAAGTTTGAAGGCGTGCTATTTGATCTGAAAATCCATATAGTTATGGATGGGCAAACAGTTCCAACATGTCCCCAGTTACGTAAGTTGAAGATATGCTATTGTTCGTTTACACAATTGTGGAAAAACATTCCGTCTGGATTTCAGGGCTTCCAAAATTTGAGATATTTGGAATTGAGACGTTGTTATGGTCTAGAATATGTGTTCTCGCATTTAATTGCCCGAGAACTTTTGAATCTTGAAAAGGTAAAGATATCAGAATGTTGGGACATGGAAACTATAGTCAGAATCCCAGAGGAAAATGAAGAAGAGGCGACAAAATACATGATTTTGTTTCCGAAACTGAATAGATTTGAACTAAAATGCCTGCCTCGTCTCACAAGTCTTTGTCCAGAGGGATCTACATTTCAATGGTCATCCACAAAAAATATGCACGTGTACGGATGTGAAAAATTGAAGACATTGGGTGCTGTAATTCCAAAAAGAAAGAAGTTGGAGAATAAGTCTGAGAAGGATTCAACAAGTCATGATTTCAGCACTCCTCCAACACGTTCATCAAATTGGTGCCCTGATGGATGTGGATGCATACCATATTCAAGACCAAACGCCCAACGCCCCATTGAAATATTGCCACGTCCAATTAATCAGGAGGTAAGCTTTTAAATCAGGTTCAATTAACCTCTATAATTACAACTTTTAATTAGTATTGTATCATCTTGTTGATCGTGTTTAATTTTCTAGGTTACACCAACTAATCTGGAGGACTCAAATGATGATGATAATCTCGAAAATCTTTTTGTAATTGACTGTAATTCAATGGAAGTGATTTTCCAACTCAAGGGACCGGAGCATGAAGAAAGTAGTCACTCCGTTGAAGCATTCAAAAAATTGAGGTACTTGGGGTTACATACGTTGCCAAGTTTAACGTGTGTTTGGGAGACGGGTACTTCACAACCGATGTTCACAGGAAGCAGCTTCGGAAACTTGAAATCGCTGGAGGTCGATTGGTGCAACCGGTTGAAATACTTGTTTTCTTCGTCCATAGTCAAACTTCTTGCGAGTGTAGAGGACATAAAAGTTGGGAAGTGTGAGCAGATGGAAGAAATCGTTGCCGCAGAAGAAGAAACAGCTGAAATAATTACATTACCTAAATTGAAGTCCATCAAGCTTGAAAGTCTGCCAAAACTCAAGTATTTTTGTGGTGAAGCTTATACTTTGAAGTTGCCGTCTTTGGAGTTATTGGAGGTTATTAATGTGCAAGACTTAAGGCCATTTGATTCTAAGCTTGTTGACACGCATAATCCCCGATTGCAAGTAAAACCCGCATTTCGACAGGAATGGACAAGGTATGCTTTAGATTAATGTTTCTAATTTGCAATCACTTTTGTGTCCACCTGGAAGACCGCATCATCAATATACAACCACTGATATGCTTTACTTTAAAGTTTGTAATTTTCAATCACTTATGTGTGTGTATTTAAAGATGATTTTTTTTTTTTTTTTTAACATCTCACTTTTAAATCTTGATGTATACGTGGAATTTCTAAAGTTTTTACAGAAGACTATATAATAGCATACATATATTAATGTATATGTGTGTGTGTGTGTATGCGAGTATGTGCACACTAAAGTGTATTTAAATATATATATATATATATATATTTTAGAAAAGTCAAATATATATATATATATATATATATATATATTTAGATTAATGTTTCTAATTTGCAATCACTTTTGTGTCCACCTGGAATACCGCATCATCAATATACAACCACTGATATGCTTTACTTTAAAGTTTGTAATTTTCAATCACTTATGTGTGCGTATTTAAAGATGATTTTTTTTTTTTTTTTTAACATCTCACTTTTAAATCTTGATGTATACGTGGAATTTCTAAAGTTTTTACAGAAGACTATATAATAGCATACATATATTAATGTATATGTGTGTGTGCGTATGCGAGTATGTGCACACTAAAGTGTATTTAAATATATATATATATATATTTTAGAAAAGTCAAATATATATATATATATATATATATTTAGATTAATGTTTCTAATTTGCAATCACTTTTGTGTCCACCTGGAATACCGCATCATCAATATACAACCACTGATATGCTTTACTTTAAAGTTTGTAATTTTCAATCACTTATGTGTGCGTATTTAAAGATGATTTTTTTTTTTTTTTTTTTTTTAACATCTCACTTTTAAATCTTGATGTATACGTGGAATTTCTAAAGTTTTTACAGAAGACTATATAATAGCATACATATATTAATGTATATGTGTGTGTG
Source organism: Pyrus communis (assembly GCF_963583255.1). Lineage (NCBI taxonomy): Eukaryota > Viridiplantae > Streptophyta > Magnoliopsida > Rosales > Rosaceae > Pyrus > Pyrus communis. The sequence goes on along the minus strand of NC_084810.1, from coordinate 22,208,341 downwards.
TGTGTGTATGCGAGTATGTGCACACTAAAGTGTATTTAAATATATATATATATATATATATATATTTTAGAAAAGTCAAATATATCTCAAGAAAACATCGTCTTTTATTTCTAATACAGTAAGGATGAAGAGGATGAAGATGACGAAATATGGTCAACATTCAAGAAAGGTTTTAAGGATTTTAAGTCCAGAATGGCAAACATGAATGAGGTGATGGAGGGTTTGAAGAGGGAAGAAGTACGAATGATCGGGATTTGTGGAATGGGGGGTGTGGGTAAAACCACAATGGTGAAAGAAATCATCACAAGATCGGCAAAACTGAACCTGTTTGATAAAATTGTAATGGCAACTGTGTCTCAAAGTCCAAGTATTAGGACGATCCAGTTGAAAATTGCAGGCCTAATAGGTTTGGAATTTGAGGGGGAATCCGAATCCGGAAGAGCACGAATGCTACATGCGAGACTCGTGAAAATAAAGAGGATCCTGATTGTATTAGATGATGTCTGGGCAGAGCCTAATTTTGAGCGTATAGGACTCCCTTGTGGTGATGCTCATAAAGGGTGCAAAGTTTTGTTGACATCACGAGATTCGGACGTTTGCAACAGGATGGGAAGTCAACCAATTATTGCAGTCCCGACTTTAACAACAGAAGAATCATGGGAGCTCTTCAGAGAAATGGTAGGCGAATCCTTCGATGATCCTGATTTACGTTCCGTTGCAAAAGAGGTTGTGAATGAATGTGGAGGTTTACCTATTGCAATTGTAACGGTTGGAAAAGCCCTAGAAAAGAAAAGCAAGCCTGAATGGGATGATGCCCTTAATCAGTTGCGAATGAAAAAGTAATTTTATTTTATTTTAGTCAAATACCATATATATGTGCATATGTTCACATAAATTGTATTTAAGTAATTTTATTTTTTAAAACTCAATTCTATCTCAAGAAAACATGTCTTTTATTTCTAAAACAGGAAGGATGACGAATGAAGATGACTAACACAATTGATTGATCAAGCACAAAGGTTAGCATGTTTCCATCTCCAACTTCTTCTAGGTTTAGTAAAAACCGATGAAATTATCTATAAAGTACTCAAAAAATTATTCTACCATGTTTTAAAGAATATATACATACATGGATGGTACTTTAAAAATTGAACAATAAGGATCGTCGAACCACATTCTGCTACCTAATTCATTTTTTTTGAGGTACCCAATGCAATTCCATCTATAATATGCACTCTAAAAGTACTAACCTTGAGAAGCCATTGATATGAACAAGATTGAACCATGATCAGCAACGAACAAGCAAAGATCTTCCTCTCTCTCTCTACACCCCTTATGCACTCCTATATGGGGTAGTGTTTTGTGCTAGAATAATGTGTATAAAAGTGGGACCTAAGCCTTATATTTATAGGTGAGAGTATTAGGCTACTTGCCCATAAAGAAAACCCTAATACAGATCTTAAGCACCTCTAAAATCCATGACCTAATAGGATAGATATTCCCAATAATTATTGCTATACTTCACCATAAGTAATCCGGAATAATCAAATATTACTTCCTTTCTTTTATCCTTAATCTATTAGGACTCCTAAATAGATGTAAGCCCAATAAAAGTCTTACACCCAATAGCAGTTAAGATGGAAGAAGCTTTTCGGATTGACAACTGCCTCAAGAAACCTTTATCAGATTCCACAATACTATTGGAATAACCTTTTTCTGTTGGCATGTCTCACCTACAACAAGCATAACCGTTTTGAGAAACACATATACAATAAACACAACCGTAGTGCTAAGTGACTTGAAAATTAATTTAGTCCTTAAACCGCTATTTTCTGAAACACATATACAATAAGCATTACCATTTCAACTTATTCCAATTTCAGTGATTTCTAATATTCTCCAATGCATGCAGGACAAGAGTTTACAGAACGTTGTGGCTTCAGCAATTCGTTTACCATATCATATGTACAAGCCAATAAAAGGTCATTTGTTGCACCAGAATTTCATTCCAAAAATACTATTTATGTTGCTTATTTTATGTATTATAAATTTCGATTGTGATTATTACTGTTTGTTTCTAAATTGGTGTTTGCTTATTTGTTATGATAATTTGGAAAAGTTGTCTCTAGCTACCAATATTTGCATTTCAATTTATAATGCTAAAAGTTCTGTAATACCATACACATATAAGATGAACGACATGTTTGTGGAATGACACATGTAATATTGATCATACACATGTAAGCTAAATAATATGATCATTCACTATAAGGTCTGATATTAATTCATAAAATCTGGTTTTCCCCTAAACGTAACGGAAATCATATTTATCTAGGCATGCTTAATATTTGATAAAGAAAAAACATTTCTTAAATAAATGTCCACTCACACCTCAGGCTAGCTTTCCCTTGAGTAGCCTTGTCTACCAAATAGGTAAGTTCAAGCAACTTCAAGAGAGAATTTCCTCCACATTAAGTCTTAAACATCTACTGGACAGCAGGCAACTCAGAACCAAAGTAAGCTGCTGAATACAACATGAATAAACAAGGAATCAGGCTAAGCAATTGCCTTCATCATAACATGATTTTGGCCCCCATTTTCTAATTTTGTACCACATTTTCACATTCTTTCCATAAGTTTTATAATTCCTATGCAAAAGAGTTCATTCATTGCCTATTCACAATAATACAAGGTTCTACAGAGTTCAATCCCACACCGTGTTATAGACATGCTTCAACTATCAACCGGGAACGTAATCGTTAGGGGTTTCATAAACTTCACAGATACAACAATTACCATAAGTCTCATCTCCGACATTCATACAGAAAACCGAATAAAATTCGAAATCAAGAATCAATCCCAAAACTGAAAGTTGAAAATTTGGAAAAAGAACTTACATTGGAGAACAGACCACGAGAAGAGGATCATTTCTACCTCTTGGGTCGAGGTCCAATTCCTGCAATATTGGCCGGAAGTTGGCCAGAAAACCCTGGGTCACCGTTCTTAAATTAGAAATTGAGGAAAATCGCCTACGAATTTATAGAAACTAACTTGGGGATTGGATAAAGGACGGCAAGAGCATTCTGGATGTGTAATTTGACAGCCTTTGGTGACCCGTGGACGACAGAGCTGTTGCGTCGGCAGTCGTCGGCTCGCTAAGAGAAGAGGGTGAGAGGATGCAGGAGGGAGGAGAGACAAAAAGAAAAGCAAAAGAAATAAAGAAATTTAAAATAGAAATGAAAAATAAAGGTAAACGGACAGCAAAAGGTAATCAGTCATAGTAATACAAAATTATCATACTATGCTTAAACTTTGTAGTTCCGTGGAATTTTTATTTTAATTATAAATTTTGTTATGTTTGCGATCACAAGTTTGTATTGATGCGCACTACGAGAAAATATTAGATGATAGGTCATATGTGAGTTTTCGTTCAGAATTTTTTTGATTGATTTAGCAATATGGCATTCATGATTTGTAGAGCCAACCGTGGCAGAGCCAGATATTAGCTTGACTTGTGGAGCCAGGCAGAGCCAGATATTAGCTTGACTTGTGGAGCCACCATCGCAAAGAAGAAGTTCAATCCTTGTCTTTTTCTTATATATCGATGTCGTTTTAGTGAACTGAATGTTCCGATTCCAACATCTAAAATACCACAATTGGAATTTTTTTTCATACTACAATTGGATTGTATCTTAAAATTATGAAGTTTTGGATTGAATTACCACTACCAAAAATGTGAACATTGGTCACAATATCATGCTGCTTTGTTTTGGATTTCATTAGAGATCGTAATTAATCAATCACTCATTCTGGGTCAAAGCTTTTTATAAGAAAAGTAAAAAGCTATCTCCCTCCAAAAGCTCAAATTGAAACCTGAACTCCCTAGTTGACAAAATAAAAAAAATAAAAAATAAAAAAAAAAACCTGAACTACCTAGCAAATCAGAGCCCAATTTGACAACCAAGATCTTCATCGTTTGAGCATCAATGTTCTCTTAAATTTGCTGCGAGCCACCCACCATGAAATCTCCTTCATGGACATCTCATAAAATTAGAACAGTACAAAGAAGATTAGTGTCACTCCTAAGCTAGGATTACACGTTTGAATCGCAAAATAGTTCCTCCCCACTCTTTGATTCTCTCTTTCACCGGCTAACTATATTTTACTCTACCTTTTCACCCTAAGTAAGAAATGAGTCTTTGTCAGCATCTTTTGCTCTATTTGACTGAACGACACATTTTGATTGTCTAAATATTATATCAAACTACAAATAATATTGATATCAAACTACAAAAAAGACTGAAATCAAACAGCATCCGAGCATACAGACAAAACCCCCTAAAAATCACAAAATAAAAGCAATTGAGGAAATGCTAATAGATTGATTTTCCAACCGTTATATCTATTTCCTCACAAAACCAAAAACAAAAGTGGCAGTCCAAACTTGGTCGCCGAGCATAAGCACAACTACTCCTAAAACCATTTGTCAGATCATAAATTTGATAATGCTCAGTTGCGGCATTCTACCAAAAAAGCAGAAAACTCACTAGAAAATTAAAACCCATTTAAACGGAACCCCAAAAAATTAAAAATTTCTAACATTTAAAATTGAATAAAACAGAATGCATTATACACTATAACAAAAACTGTATGAATAAACATGCTAAATATGTACGGCATGGATGCTAAAAAATATGCATTATTTCCTAATATAAATATAAATACATATGGCCTTATTTTCTCATAAAACAAAAGCCCTGGTTTGAATAGAAAATATCACGTGACTTCAAAAAAACCCTAAGTACCTAGCACAATAGAATCTGCCGGCATCGCCTTCTTTCCAATTGCAGATCTTGCCGTTTCAACACTCTTCTACACAGAGCTCTCTCTGTCTCTCTCCCCCTCCTTTGGTTAGATCTTTTCATCGTCAAGCTACTTTTGTTAGAAATTTGTGAAGACCCACAAAACAACCTAACTAAAAAAACTCACGGATTAAAAGTTTCTCCCCAAAAAACCCCATCTCTGTCATCAAACGAAAACTCCGAAAGCAACAACCCATTTAAAATTGAACCCAAAAACGAAAACCCCATCATTGGTTCACGCCGTTCTCTGTTCCTACGCAAGCTACTCCTCAACCAAGGAATTGATGCGCTCTTTGTCTCGCCCTCCTTCCCAATAACCAGCAGCCTCCGATGACGGAGGAGCCCAAGAACGAAGAAAAGGCAGCTAGGTAGACGAAACGCAGAACTTCATAAGAGAGGAAGCCCGCACAGCCAAAACCCAATACTAAAACTACGATTTCAAATCTCGATTTATGAGTACTTTGATTCGTAATTTCTTTTGGGTTTTCCAAGTTATTTGGGTTTTCTACTTCTGGGTGGATTAAGTCATTGATCATGGGTCAAGGACGGAATGAAGAACAAACGAAAGTACACTTTCATAAGGGATCTTTAGTTTTGTTTCAGCAAGTCTTCAGTCTTGGTCCCAGCTCATGAACAAGCAAGGCGGGGATCCCATTCCTTATACCAGAACGACCTCCTTTGTGGATTGTTCTATTTGATTATTCCAGGGTAAATTACATTTTATCCTCTCGGGTTTGGGTGCAATTACAATCTCATACAACATCTTTAAAACATTTTAATCCCATACATAATTTTGTTGCAGTTTCATACATCCGTTAATTAAACCGTTAGTTTGACCGTTAAATGATGACGTGACATAAAAAAATAATTTGTTAACAAAAAACAATTTAAACAAAAACTTAAATTAAAACAAAACAAAGAGGGGCCCACCCCCTTCTCCCACCCAAGACCTCCATCGCCATCTTCTTCTTTCTCCACCACCACCCATCCCATACAACCATGTCAATCGCCCCCCTTCATAAATCTCCCCCTCTCAATCCTTAATAGTTCCAAATTATCAAAGTTGAAATTTGCACAACCAATAATTTGAAACCAAATATATGATTTCCAAATCTTGACACATGGCACAACGTCAATGGTCCTTGCCACCAAGCTGCTATAGCAATGAGTTTAGGTCCAAATATCCTTCGTTCACCACCACTCGTTGATGAGGTCGATTCCTTCCTGCGAGGTTCATTTTTTCGGGTTTTCTCCATGGGTCTTCCAGTTGGGTGTAGCGGTGGAGGCGGTTGCACCTAAGAGTAAAGGCATGAGCACAAAGAAAGCTCTCGATCTCGATCCCTCCTCACAACCTAGTCGAAAAGGGAAGCTAATTTAGACGCAAACTCATCTTCGGATCTAGGAAATTTTTTGGGGTTTTTTTTTTTTTTTCTGGATTGAGAGGGAAAATGGAGAGAATTTTAGGGAGATTTGAGGAAGATGAAGAATTAGAAAAAAATTTGGAAAATCTAGGAATGGGGTTTAGGGATTGCGGGGGGAGGATTGACATGGTGGTTGTATGGACTTTAGACCTCCTTAACTGGTCTTACACAATTCGATGTAGAAGTGAAGGTTTAGCTTGTACTACGTACGAATTATGTCCTCTTCCCTCGTTTTTAACTTCATCATCATCAGTTCAACGCCGTCAATCCACACCCAACCCCTGATTTAGAGAATGGGCGCCAAAAATTACTATCTCAATGTTCATCTCAAAACTGTCAAGAAAATTTTGCCAGAAATTACGTCAGGATTAGTCACGCCTTAATCCTTTTCGTCATTCGACGTCGTCAAGAAATTTCAATAAAATTCAAAGTTCTTGGTGAAGCTTTGCCATAAGAGCCTTACAAATATGTCCAACTTTTGTTCGATAAGTGGGTTAACAAGAGGGGTTGCCATAAGAGCCTTACAAAATTTTAGGGTATTTTGTTTGTGGCTAGTCCAACAATGCACAAACATTTCACTATTATTATCTTACTTCAAACCAAGACAATCCAGCTCAATCTCTGAAGCTAATTCAGTTCAAAATTATTCCATATATTTTTAAGAATTTATTTGTTTATTTTTAATACGTGTTTCGTTAACTTGCAAGTTAGTAAAAACTCTAATGTATGTACTTACTTTTTACATTTAATGGACCTAATTTTGACATATATTTTTAATAGTACAAAAAATGCTTTTTATATGTATTTTTAACATATTATTAAAAAGATCAAAATGATAAAGTTTTAAATTAATTACTATTCAAAAATTTAGAACTGGCTTGAATTTTTCAAAGTACCTTTTCAGTAGAGTTGTCGAATAATACACATATGTATTTTTCACGTATTTATATGTGGCGTATAACATAGATAAAATCTTAAGAAAAAAAAAATCAGAATTTCAACCAGAGATTTCAATGGCTTTGACGTCAAGCTTCTTCACCTCCGCCTTTGGAATAGTGACACTTAGAACTCCATTCTCCATGGCAGCCTTAATCTAATCGACCCTTGCATTCTTTGGAAGCTGAAACCTCCTCAAGAACTTGCCGCTGCTTCTCTCCACTATGTGCCACTTGTCGTTTTTGTCCTCCTTCTCCACGTTCCTTTCTCCGCTGATCTGAAGCACCCTATCGTCTTCCGCCTACATCTTCACCTCCTCTTTTTTCAGGCTTGGAACGTCTGTCTTGAACAAGTGGGCTTCGGGGCTCTCCTTCCAGTCGACCCTAATGTTCACAAAAGCCGAATTCTCCTGAGAAAATTCAGGAAATGCGAAGAGTGATGAGGAGGAAAGGAACGGGAAATCCTCGAAAGGGTCCCACAGATTGAGGGAGAATGGGTCGAAGACGCTGCTGCTTCCTCATTGGGAGTTGGGGACGAACGACATTCTGAAAAACAGATAGGGTTGGTTTGGATGCTGAGAAATTTGAGAATTATTACAGAATTATTGCTTTTGCTGGACTAATTGCATGAAGAGCGGATTTGGTTGTGTATTTTTAAGGAACCAAAGAATTTTCTAAAACAGACTTAAGGATGAGACTAGAAATGTATGTGTGAATTTCTCGAACTTTCTAGGACGCTTGAGAATTATCAGAACTTTCTTAGGACGCTTGAGAATAATCTGACGTTTGTATGAGTTACTTAGACAACACAGTTGACCTGATGATGATGAATGGTGGACCCAAAAACTTAAGTGTGGGGGTTGTATGGGCCGTTCGATTTAATCGGACGATTAAAACTAAAGATACCATGCAAGTTATAAGCAGGCCGTTTGGTATGTAATATTTGGACTTATTGATAAATAATAATATTTACATTAAATTAACAATATCAACTAAATATCAATAACATTTAACATCTCATGAAATTATACATATACTAAAACTCAATACAAAATTACTGTTCATTAACTGTAAACGGGCGAAAATGCCCTCCAATTCCTTTGTTATCTGCATTTTTTTCCTTTTTTTCCTTTTTTTTAACAGTTAAAAGACGACTTTGCCCTTCGTCTCCAACAGTCGATCACTTCTCAGCTTCTGTCGTTTTCAATGGCATAAATGCCCTCCGATTCTTCTCCATTATGCGTTTGTCCACGCGTCGCTCATCGCTCTGCACGACCTTTCTTCTCGACTTTTCCCTCCGTTCCACTTTTTTCCCTCACAATTCCCTGCTTCTGTCGCTCTTGAACCTCGATTCCTTTCGCTTTCCAAAGCTGCCTTCTCTCCTTCTCCGACCCTGCGATCTTTGTCTCACAAATTACCAACCGCACTTTCTTGCTGAAAAACCACCTAACCTGTAGAAGTTTCTTCGGTTCTTCAGTTGGATTCGGAGAAATTTTTTACCTAGAAAAGCTAGCGTTTCCTGGTGAGTTTTTATGGCTTTCTCAATTTAGGTGTTTCAATTTCTTTTCTGTGATTTTGGATATGCAGATGGGTTTTCTGTTCAAATTAATTTTTTTTTGCGATTTTGAGGGTTTTGTTAGTACCATCGGATCCTGCGTGTGGGTGTTTAATTCAGCTGCATGTATGTGTTTAATTCGGCTGCATATGGGTTTTTACTTTGGTTTTGTTTTCGGTGTCAGGGGACCCTGGTTTTTCCTTTTTTGCGGTTTTGTAACTCAAGGTGAGCAATTTCAGCTTCTCTTTGGGCCTTTTGTGGAAACAAATTTTTATTTTTTTTCGTATTGTGAAAGTTGAATACAATACTCTGTTTAGTTTCCATTTAGTTCATTAATGCATAACTCTGTTTTTCTCTCCTCCTTAAATTCATATATGGAAATAGGAAGTTTAAGAATCTTTGTTCTTGCTAATAGGTTTAATAATAGTGACATTTGAATGATCTTTGTTCCCAGGAAACTGATTTTAAAGAATGGTAGCTGGTGATTCATAAAATAGTTAGATTTTTTAAAGCTGACACAGGTTTTATGACTATCAGGCTTTGGAGAGTAACAGCCACGAACCCAGGGCTCCGATTGAATTGGGTTGTTCTTGCAAGGATGATTTGGCTGCTGCCCACAAGAACTGTGCTGGTACTTTGGTTAAGGGCAACAAGTGAGTAAGTTTCTGTGTCTTTTTTGTATATTATATTTTGAGTCATTTGGTAAATTGTTAGCTAACACGCTTAGACAGCAGGAAAAAGCAAAGACCGGAATTGTTGGCTAAGACGCTTATGCAGAAGGAAAAATCGAACATAATGACGCTTAGTCAGACAAGACTGGTATTTGCAACCATAAAGCAACATAATGAAGAAACGTACCATGAGGATTTTGAACAAACATAATGACGTGTAACCAACAGCATACAAATATAAAAAATATAAAAGAGAATGCTATACAATCACTATAAGTGATTTCAAAGCCGTCAAATCTTCTATTTCTGTTTCTGGAAAAAAGTCATGTCGTCAAGATGTCGTTCCATTTGCTTACCGTGATGAGTAAAATGAAATTTGAACTAGCTTGCTGTTCTTGCATATCTTCTCCTCATCCTGGTTACCAACCCAGCTAGTCTTCACCAATCCATCTATGATGTATGTATGTCATTGTATTATCATGTGATGCAGCTTATCTAGATTATATTTCCTGTAGCCCAAGTTTGGATATTTCCTTTGAAGAGGGTATAGCGTGCAAGGTCCTAAGAACTTTACCAAATTATCATCCTTGGAGTATAGAAAATCTCCCAAATGTATAAACGAAATAAACTTGTGATGGAACCAAAGAATGCAAATGCTCATCATCATTTACTAATCCATATGCATAATTTAAACATTTACATCTTTATTAGAAGCATACAGAAAAGATACATGGCACACAAGATATCTACTTTTCGACATAGGAGCTCAATTCTTGCATACAAACACACTTCCTTTAGCTTGCATTGGACCTCGCACTTTCCACTCATGTAAATGCCACAGAAAGTGTGACTATAAAAACTATAAACCTAGAACGATGGATATCTTTGAGTTCAGATGGATTGTAATTGTGGTGACTACAAGATTGTTCTTTTACTAGATTTTCTCGTATTTCATATGAGCATACGCATTCTACTACATACGTGATCTGCCTAATTCGGCATTCCAGTAAGAAGCAAAATGATAAGAACAATCGTGATAATTACATGAAAAGAAAGAAGTTAATTAGCAAGTAATCATTCGAATAAGCTGAACTCTCGGAAGCAGGAACCTAAACACCACCAAGATGGTATCTGTTGTAACATCCCCATAGTAAGTTCATAGTCTGAAGTAAACCACATCAAAAGTGAGAGAGCTGTCTCCGGGAACCAATTACATCCATGTGCTTGCACTTCAATGCAGAAACAGAACAAAATATAATCCTAAAGTTTTCGGACCATCATTAAACACTCAAGCAGAACAAACATTCACAATCCAGCAAATGGGTGTTCATAATTTCAAGCAGAAACACCAAAAACCAAAGAAAATAATGAATATTAAACTCAGAAAAATTTTGTACTCACGTATCTCCCTTGATCTTGGACCAAGTCTCAGCGCATTGCTTATGAGCAGCACGCTAATCCCCCTTGCAAGAACACCCCAGGTCAATCGGGACCCCAGAGGCAGGGTCGGTCCCACCACCTCCCTCCAAACCCAGGTGGCAAATCCTGCAATTTCTCTCAACTTTACTCAAATGCACCACCTTCTTCACCTCCAAAAGCCCACTCTCCAAATCCACCTCCTCCACTGAACAATCTGACTCACAAGACTTCCTCCGGACATTGCCGGAGTCAGACATCGAACGCCAGAACTGGTTGTCGTCGGAGTCATCCGAGACCGACGCGCCGCTGCCTCCGGTGGCCGAACGGCGGTGGTGGGTTGCCTCGGGAGCTGACATTCGTGAAACCCAGAAAGAGAAATGGCGTGAAATGGTGAAGTGTTAAAGTTGCAGCACTCGGACATCAAACATGGTGGGGTTATGGAGTAGGTGGAGATGTTTTTTCTCTATCCTCAATGAAAGTATCAATGTCTGCCTCCTCCCTCCTCCCTCCTCCCTCGATCACTGTCTTTATTTGTGTGTCAGTTTCGAGCAATGGCTTTGCTGAACGAGAGGGAGAGAGGGAGGAGTACCGAAGTAAATGCGAATTATGAGAGTGGTGGGGGCAGACTGCTCCGATCAGAGATATATTTGAAGGATCACACACAGATGGAGACAAAACACAAGTAAGACTTGTTTGAGCAATATTATAAAATAAGAAAAATAATAATATAATTCTAATTATAATAATCATAAAGAAATTCACAACATCAATTACATATGAGTTCGAAAAACTGACAAATTTGAAGATTGAGGCTTGCATAAATACAATGTCCTAAAGACAGAATTTCACCTCTACTCTTGTGTTTGTAGTTCGGTAGGTGTCCGTCTCCCAAGATTCAACAATCTATAATACGAAATCAAAACACTTCAATTTTCGGACTCTGGCGAACTTCATATATTTCGTACTCTCAAGATACAACTTGGAGTTTGACTAACAAAGAATAAAAGACATTGAAGAAAACTCTTTTCTTCGATTATTTAGATATGTGGGATGTTTCAGTTTATATAGAACTCAAGTCACCACTTTTGAAACATTGTGACTGTTGCCTAATGTTCTAACGACCAGACGCAACTCATTATTTTGAATTCAACAATAACACTTAACTCTTATTTTTCATTCATACAGAACTTAAATATTATAATATATAATTTCTAACATGACTTTTAAAAAACTTTGAGTTAGAGTTAGTAAGTTTGTGTAGGGGTGGTTCGGTATCCGATTTCAAATTGAAAATGAGATTCTGAATCTCAAATCGAAAATTTTTGGGACGAAAAATTGAAAACCAATCCTGAATCGAAATTTCGGTATTCTCAATTTTTGGAATTTCGATATGTTTACAATATTTCAGGATGGATTGGGATTGAATTTTGGATTTCAGGTTTTTGGGTTGAAAATTGAAATTTTTGGGGTGTGGGCCAAAATTTGAGTTCTTGAAATTTTATTGCCCAATTTCATATCAATTGAAATTTAAGTTTTTTTTACCTCATATCAATTTGAAATTTTATTCCAATTGAAATACCAATTTATTCATACAAAGTCCAATTGACGCTCCAATGTTTCAAACTACTTAATTTCATACTTCTATTTCTAACATAGTTTATTATCAAACTACTTAAATTCAACATTCAATAAAAATACAACCAAAATAAATATATATATATATATATATTTTTTTTCGGTTCGGAATTCTCACACCATTGAATATATATTTTACACATACGATAGATGTTCCGTATATTACTGTTGACCCTAAAAACTACCAAGCCTACGTGGCGCATATGCCAAGTAATTAATAAGCTAACTACATCATTCGGTTGTGTGCGGGGCATGCCAACTCTTCGGTCGAGTTCGGCTAGGGAGTAAAATATGTTGATGTGGCGTTGGGCACGATGCTGACTTCTTGATCTTACTACTGAGGCTGAGGAAGGAACACGTCTCGACCTTCAGGTTCTAGAGCCTGAAGACAAGGCTGCTAGTTCTGCGAAGTTTAATTTCAAATTCGGCTTTCAATGTGCCGAATGTAGTAACTTGGTAACATTTTATTTCGCCGAGAAGGTTGATGAGATGACCTCTACTAACAAAGACTCGTAAATCCTTATTGACCGTGACTTGGATAAATAACCAGTCGGTCTCGAAGCAGTGCTATCTATCCAAACTGAAGGTGTTCATCGGTCGACTGATTATACGGCTCAAATGTTGTCTATCCAAACTGAAGATGTCACCGGTTGCTTTCACATTGATGTCTATACAAACTGAAGATGTGTTGGTGAGAAGAAAAGAGAGGAAAAAAATCTCAGGGTTGTTGAGAAGTTTTGCACAGTGCAATTTGTGTGTTGATTTGAAGGGGTTATCCTTGTTGCAGAGTCCTTCATGAACCATACCTTGTGAAATAATAATCATGAACTACCGCTCATTATCCTCTAACTTTTGGTGATATCGTAATGTTAATCATTGCGATGCATTGGACCTTTTAGTCTTCACAGTACATCACCATCTTAAATTCTTACTGTTTCAAACAGATAAAATGGCATATCCATATGCTAATGATCCAAAGTTGCATTCTTGTACCATTGTTCCATGTGGTTCTGCATGCAAACCCATTCAAATATGGAATTCCATGCTACTGACTAGATACCATTTTGATTAGGATATAATCTTAAAGCTACACGTCAAGCCCTCACATAACTCTCCTTACTGCTGTGTTGATTGTAAGAGAGAGAGCAGAAATGGAGAGTAATGTTAGACTTTATTACTGCGTTTTTGGGAATTCTATTTCTTTTTGTAGTCAATAAGCTTATATAGTGTTTTCTTTTCAACTAAGTAATCAGATCAGACTGAGTCAAAGACCAACAAGAAGCATCTCAGTTCTAGTTTCTTCTAATATCTCGCGAGTATTATTTCAAATGGCAATGAGAGGAGTTGAAATGGCTTCACCTTCCTCACAAAATTACTAAGCTTAAAACAAATTGCAACAGAAACCAGAGCTTTTTTAATTGTTACTCACCATCATGCTATGACATGTCTATTGACATAAAAAATTGTCAATTATATGCATATTTGCGGTAGGCAAAGAAGAACCGTGACACTCAGAACTCCATGTTTCATTAAAAACGAGAAGTCTATATTTCATTGATACTCAACAAAATCAAATACGTATTTGTGATATGACTTTGGCACTCTTATTTCTAATACATATTTGTGACTGAGCAGGTAAAATAGATAAAATCTTTAAAAAAATCAGAATTTCAACCAGAGATTTCAATGGCTTTGACGTTAGGCTTCTTCACCTCCGCCTTCAGAATAGTGACACTCAGAACTCCATTCTCTATGGCAGCCTTAATCTGATCGACCTTTGCATTCTCCGGAAGCTGAAACCTCCTCAAGAACTTGCCGCTGCTCCTCGCCACTTTGTGCCACGTTCCTCTCTCCACTGATCTGAAGCACCCTGTGGTCTTCCACCTCCACCTTAACATCCTTTTTTTCAGCCCCGGGACGTCCGCCTTGAACACGTGGGCACCCTAGTGCTCACAAAAGCTGAATTCTCCCGAGAAAATTCAGGAATTGCGAAGAGTGATGAGGAGGAAGGGAACGGGAAATCCTTGAAAGGGTCCCACAGATTGAGGAAGAATGGGTCGAAGACGACTTTGCTTCCTCGTCGGGAGCTGGGGATGAGCGACATTGTGATAAAACTGATGGGGTTGGTTTGGATGCTGAGAAAGTTTGAGAATTATTACAGAACTTCTGCTTTTGCTAGACTGATTGCAAAAGGAGCAGATTTGGTTGCTTATTTATAAGGAACCGAAGAATTTTCTTGAACAGACTTGAGGATGAGGCTGCAAAATGTTTGTGTGAGTTTCTCTCAAACTTCCTAGTACGCTTGAGAATAATTGGAACTTTGTTAGGACGCTTGAGAATAATCGGATGTTTGTGTGAGTTACTCGCACAACACAGTTGACTTGATGATGACAAAAGGTGATTGGTGAACCAAAAAACTTAAGTCTGGGGGTTGTATGGGCCGTTCGATTTAATTAGACGGTTAAGACTGAAGATACCATGCAAGTTATAAGTGGGCCGTTTGATATGTATTATTTAGACTTACTGATAAATAATAATATTTACATTATATTAACAATAGAATAGGATAAACGGACAAATATTTTGAGTCAAAGTAGTTGTTTAATATTTTGGATTCTGATGTACACATTTCAGTTCGAATATAATGAAGTTCTTACCTTTGGGAAAAAAAAGGGACAAATATTTGGACAAATCTTTACACTCCATTTTAGCTCTTGGATCTTTATACAGATAATGGTCCTAAATAAAACTAATATAACTCAAGATAAATTACTAAATGATGTGGCGATGACTTGTAAATAAAAATATTTTATTCAATAAAAAATTAGGAGTTTTAACGAAACAATCCTGATACTGTTCACTTTTAACGAAAAACTATATTTTTACCTTTCTTGATACTATTCACTTACACCTTTATTTGTCATTTTTCATTAAAACTAAAGTTTTTTAGGACTTTTTGTTAATTTTCCTTTAAAAATTTTAAGAAAAAACGTTAGGTTAAGGAAACGTAAACACTCTCGAGCTGAGCCTCCATCTTCCTCTAACCCCCTAGGCTATTGTTAATTAAGATGATAAAAACTCAACCATCCATGGTGGATACGTCAATCTTGATCGCTCCGTACAACCTAACCGACCTTTTCACTCTTCTTTCTTCTATCCTCCCTTGAATCATCCTCAGTATCAATGGTGTATTCATGGGTTATTTGCAAGTCATGGGAAGCAGTAAAAAGTGGCTGAAGAAAAAGAGGGGATTACCTATTAAGAGATAGATCCAGAGAACTTTTGCCCCATTAAAAAATTACCTTTTTTTTTTTTTTTTTTTTTTTTTCTGTTCAACCATTGAAGATGCCCCGATTATGCTTCTTAGCCCAGAAACTGAATTTTAATATCTAGGAAATAAATTGAATCTTTATAGAAAAGGATGAGGTTCGCAAACCCTAAAATTGGTTACATTAAATTCTTAAGCCTGTTCTTGATTGACAATAAAGCTTTTCAATGGCTTGTTAAGGTTTCATCATATAAAACAAAAGAACTATCATCTCTATCCTCTCCCTTGTTTATTTTAGACTCGGCAACAATTTTTATTTGATGCAGAATGGTATGAAGGAATAGGGTGTTCGTGAAGGAAGATGGTGCTTTATATGCAATAGGACTATTTTCCAACAAAATAAAACAAAATAAAATATTTAATAAAGATTTATGTTAATTTATTCTAAGTCATGTTTATTGACAATCATTTTAACTTTTAATCAATGTTCTAAAAAAGGTTAGATGCTAGTCGGGCTGTGGACTAACGCCTAGCGCCTAAGCGGTCTAGGCGGATTTACATAAATTTACACTATATATTATAAAATATGAGTATATGTGTATAATTTTAGAACTTTTTTTTTTCTAATTTTATACAAAGAATATTGGGCTTAGTTTCTTTTTTCTTTGAACAAAATAGTGGGCCATAAAATGGACCCAACTTGAAAGAAAAACTTTTTTTTTTAATTAAACTGACAGCTTTTCTGGCTTCTCCAATGCTATTCCCAATCAACCATCACTTGTTTAGTGGCTCCAGGCTTGCATTTATTATCAACAGATCTCCTCTTCTTTCTCTCTCTACAGAGAGATCCCCTTCTCTCTCTTTAGTCTTTTTTTTTTATCAGACTCATTCTTTAGTCTTTAGTTATGCCTTTCTTTTCCTCCCATTTTCAGTTTTTCTTTCGACTCTCTCTCTCTCTCTCTCTCTCTCTCTCTCTCTCTCTCTTCTCTTCAACAGAACAGACAGATCTCTTCAACATATCCCTTTCTCTCTCTGCAGTAAAACCCAACGGACAGATTATGTGTATTGCTCATCCTTGTATATTCTTAATCTACTTGGGTTCATCGATTGATGTTGGGTGCAAGAGCGCAGGTTTGAAGATTTGGGTTGTGGGTTGTGGATCGTGTGGATGTGAGGGGAGATTTGCAAAGCATCGACCGCCGCCTAGCACCGCCTAGGCCACCTTGAGCGCCTAGAGGCGCCTAGGCAACCACCTAAATCCTTCCCACCTTACCTGAACGATTTAGCCCAAATCGGATCGGGACTCTACCGCCGAGTGTCTGGGCCGATTTTTAGAACACTGCTTTTTATCATGACCATTAAATATAAAAAATCCAAGAGATAATATGAAGTGTAAAGATATTTGTCAAAATATGTGTCCCTTGATCTTATCTCATTAACAATATCTACTAAATATCAATAACATTTAACATCTCACGAAATAGCTTATCTAAAAGTCAGGAGGAGTTAGAGCCCAAACAAACTAATTACGTACCAACACTTATGTAATATGATGGTCATTTAGTACTCTAGTCTAGTGGAATTCCTCTTCATTTGTAAATAAGAGTTCTTAGGTTCGATTCTCGTCAAAAGCGAATTCGAACCACATTATTGCTAGCTAACCCACCTCTAGTGTAGATGATAGTTTGTTCATAAAAAAATAAAAACAAGTAATGTGATGTGTACAAAATAATACATGAAATATACTAAAAATACATAAAAACATTTCAGCCTAAAAAGAAAGATCCTCCACAAAGCCCCAACTAGTAGATGTTCTATACCCCATAAGATTGAAGCGAAGCTTTTTATTGTGCACCATAAGATTGGAAGAATCAATCTCATACCTAATTGTTTTGACCAAAAAAAAAAAAAAAAAAAAAAAAACCTCCACACACATGCACGTGCAATAAAGCTAGTTTAGTGGAATTCTTTCCTCTCTTCTATACCAACATTTTTTTTTTTTTTTTGTTGAAGTCCAATTTTTTTCATTCAGGAAGTTTCTAGCAACTTCTGTTTCGTCTTCCTTGTGCTGCTTGGTTTCATGCCCTTTTTTAGTTTTCCAGTACCTGGAATTTTCTAGAAACGTCTTTGACTCCTTATAAATATGCCACTAACCCACTTCCTTCACCAACCAGTGAAGCAAAGTGAGAACTCTCTCTACCGGCTCTAATTTTGATTCCCAGGACTTTTCTCCGCATCCAAACAAAACCGCATCAAGTTTTTTCCAAAATGTCTCTCATCCCCAACTCTCGACGAGGCAGTAGCATCTTCGACCCGTTTTGCCTCAACCTTTGGGACCCTTTCAAGGATTTCCCATCCCCTTCCTCCTCATCACTCTCCGCATTTCCTGAATTTTCTCGAGAAAATTCGGCTTTTATGAACACTAGGGTCGACTGGAAGGAGACCCTGGAAGCCCACGTGTTCAAGACGGACATTCTGGGGCTGAAGAAGGATGAGGTGAAGACAACATGGTGCTTCAGATCAACAAAGAGAGGAACATGAAGAAGGACGACAAAAATGACAAGTGGCACATAGTGGAGAAGAGCAGCGACAAGTTCTTGGGAAGGTTTCAGCTGCCGAAGAATGTAACGGTTGATCATATTAAGGCTGCCATGGAGAATGGAGTTTTGAGTGTGACCGTACAAAAGGCGGAGGTGAAGAAGCCTGACGTCAAAGCCATTGAAATCGAGGTTAATTAATAGTGAAATGTTGTCTACTTAGGAAATAACATTATGAAATGGAGTGCCAAAAAGAGAAGAAAAACTTGTGTGGGGTTTGATATGCCACTAGATGATGTTAAATGGTACTACACGCCACTCATAAATTGCCATGTGTTAAACTTAAATATGATTTCTTATTTTTAGTTTTATATGAAAATAAAATTAAAAACTTAAATCATTATTTCTTAAAAAACTGAAATGGTAAAAACAAAATTCACAATCCCAGTTAAATCTACCTCCATCTGCGAACCCTCCTCTTTTCTCTCGTCGGTACCGGTGATCTACAACACCGTCAATTCTTCCTTGCTCTTCAGGCTCTCCCTTTATTAAGTCTCTCATCTCCCATCTCTCAACTCTCTCTAATGATTACTTATAACTCGTTCAATTTTACATCTATAGTCTATTAATATTTGAAAATTGGAAAGGACAAACTACTGGTGGACAAAGTTGGCTTTGAGAATTGGGTTCTTCTCCAGAATTTATATGCCCTTCCTTAATAATAATTTGATAATACATTGAAATAATGAGAAGTTTTTTTTTTTTATTTTTTTTTTATTGAATTGAAATAATGAGGTTAGTCAGAAACTTAATCTAGCTTTGATGGATTAATAAACTTTTGAACCAGTAATTACCTAAAATCTGCACAATTTCCCAGCAGCCATGCAAGGCTGTGAGAGAGAGATAAGCTTGTGATTATTTTTTATGCGAATCATGAGAAAGCTAATGTTTGTTTGCAATGAGTCACATACATAAACAGATTCGATTATTCAAAATTCGAATACATTTGTTTCGATTCCATCACTCCTGGAAGAGTTGAAACTGCTTCAGTTTTCCAAGGCAGGTGCTGCAAAAGGAGGTGGTCTTGAAATTGTGGTGAATTTCCACCGCCCCTTGCAATTCCACCAGCGCCCATTCCCGACAATCCTTTTCATAGATGCACTTCACCCGAATCTGCATTCCTCTCTTACCGTGTGATTGTGGCGTCCTTGAAGTTCAAGCCTTCTAACAATTTACTTTTCCATATATATATATATATATATTTTTATTAATTAAATTTTGAATTATGATATAAAAAAAAAAGAAATTATACTATGCAACAATATTTAACACATGGCAAGTTATGAATGGTATGGGACTACCACTCAGCATTGTCTAGTAGCATGTCAAGCCCCACACAAGTTTTTCTCCAAAAAAAAAGAGTGATTTTGTGTAATTGTTTTTAAAATAATGACTTGTGCGTAGTTAAGTGGATACTAGTTTTGATTTACGTATGTGCTTTAAAATAATAAAATTTTCAAGTGATAGAATAATTAGAAGACAGCTTTTGTTGTGAAAATTTGGATTTAAACTTTTTAGTAAAGTTCTTTAGGTTTCATATTCAAATATAAAAGTTATGTTATTTTTCTATTACTAGTCATTTTACCCTATATTTTTTCACGCAATGCCATGCCAAGCCCTTTTCTCACTTGTCCCTCTTCGTCTCTCTATACCTCCATTCCGTCTTCTCTCTCTCCTCTGTCTCACTCTCCTCTATACCTCCATTCCGTCTTCTCTCTCTCCTCTGTCTCACTCTCCATCCGCGAAACAATTTTGTGAGGCTTTAGATTTTAAAGCTCTGATTGGATCAGTTTGAATGAAAAGTTTTAACCAAGCTTCTAAAACTGGAAAATGGATTTCTAGGCAGCAAAGGCAAGAGTCTTGCCTTAATATAAAAATACATGTTAAATGTATATTCATAAATAATATTGCTGTTAATATAAAAATACATGTTAAATGTACTTATAACGGTATTTAATAGTTAGAAAAAAGAAAATTATGACAAATTTATTTTTAATTTTTAAGTTGTTAAAAAAATAGGTAGACGGATAAACAAAAGTAAACAGGTACGCGGTTATGGGTAAATGGGTATGGTTATTGGTATGGGTTTATCCGTTTATGTAAATACCCAACAGGTAACCGGTTATGCGGGTAAAAGTTTAAACGGTTATGGATAATAACTACGGTTACCCATCCGCCATAACCGTTGCCCATAGCTAGGCAAGACCCATGGCGTACAATTGAATTGAGATTTGAAAGAAATGGCCTTGAGATTTGTTAGTTTGGGATTTTCCTTTGGCGGTGGAAAATAGTTGTAGAGAGGGAGGGTGAAAAGGGACGATGAACAGAATAAAGGAAAGAAATGCAATTTTTAACTCACATGTAAAGGTACGTCCATGCTATTAACAGAGGGATAGCGCATAATTTCACAAGTGAAAGAAGTTGTCATTGCATGATAGTGTGAGTTCGAATTTTGTTGATGACTAATCTAACAAAATCTATCGTTTGAATATATATATATATATATATATATTTCCTTACTCATATTTCTTAGAAACTTTTTTTTTTTTTTTTTTGGTCAAGGGTATGGAATATTCAATAAAAGAAGTTCAAACAGATGAATTACATCTTACATAGCCTTAAAGAGTACCGACATACAGAAAATAAGAGACCACTTATGCAAACAACTCATGAGTAATTGTTCTTCACTGCAGAAAGAAAAGACCATAGTTTTTGCTTGTTACGGCTACCTTCTATAACCCTTGGCCCCATTTTGTCAACAAAATTGTAACAATGGTCCCTCAATGTTAACCCAATTAGAGCGTTGGTCCCTCAACTAAAAACGCGTGACCATTAGTCTTTTAACTCATTAAAATGTACAACTATGGTTTTTTTCGTCTACTCCGTCAGAACTTCCTTCAAAATCAGTCATAGTTAAATGACCATTGTAACAATTAGGTTAATGTTGAAGAACCATTGCTCTAATTGGATTAAAATTGAGGGGCCATTGCTCCAATCGGGTTAGAGTTGAGGGACCATTGCAACAATTTTCTCATTTGATTTTTCTTATTTACCTTTTGATTCAGCCTCACGTGCATGACCTGTGTCTTATTTTGACGTAAGTTCTGACAAAGTGGACGAAAATGATCACAGCTGTACATTTTGATGAGTTAAGTGACCAATGATCACATATTTTTAGTTAAGGAACTATTATTCCAATTCAATTAAAGTTGAGGGATTATTGTTACAAATTCCTCTTTATGCTATTTACAATATTATCCCTAAGCTTCTTGCCAATCGGATCAAGGATGTCCTTCCCTCTATCGTGAGCAACTCTTAATTTGCTTTCTTCGCTGGCAGGCGAATTGGAGACGATATTATGCTTTTGAAGGAGTTTCTGAAAAATTACCATAGAAATAATGGTCTTCCTAGATGTGCCTTGCAGGTGGACATTCTGATAGCTTATGATACCTTGTTGGAAAATGGGTTACTAGGATTAGGCTGGTTCATTGTTCAATTCCATTTATTGTAATAGGAATAAATAAAAAAAAAATACTTTTCATAAAAAATGCTTTTAGTAATTTTAAAAACATTTTCAAACGAATTCGTACAAAATTTATATGTCATGACTAATAGTAAGCCTAATATTATTCGAAATAGATTATCAATTCTAATTGTGACATTTGTACTATGAAATAATGTGACCCCACGAAGAGGATGGCTCAAGCCATGTATTGTCCCTTGAGAATTTGGGGTTGGGAAGCAATGCATCCAATTTTCTTTCACTTTATCCTTTTTCTTGTTAAAGAGAATACCAAATGGTTCGTGAGCAAAGCATCCAAATCTTTTTCACTTTTTTATTGTTAAAGAGATTCCAAAATGAGTTCGGAAGCAAAGCGTCCCATTCTCTCACTTTGTCCTTTTCGTGTTAAAAGAGAATAAAAATACCTTACTTTAGAATCACCTCCTCTTGAGGTAATGCTCGTTAAATATTTTTTTTTTTTTTTTTTGTTGCTCTATTTATATTGTTGGAAAACTCTTCTTATTAACCCTTCCCCATTCAAGTTATCTGCTCATATATTTGCATTGCTGAGGTAACATAATCTGTCCTTCTTGATACCATTCAATATTCATATTTTCTAGGAAATTCTAGAGTACCAATGCGAGTACCAGACACATGAGTTGTTACTGAATAAAGCATAGATTTCAGAACTTTTATTATGTCGGACAGTTGCATTGGATTGATTTACAATACAGGTACATACATACATATATATATATACATACATATATATATATATATATATATATATATATATATATATATATATATATATGCATCTTGGAAACTCTTTCTTTTCAATATTTGTTGTGTTAAGTGTTCATTTTTACCCGTGTGACCAAGAAACAAAAATGATGGTTTTACATTATATTTCTAGCAAATCCGTGAAGCATCAGGTTCCAGTACATATTGTTGTTGAACAAGGCATAGATTTCAGAATTTCATTTTTTTTCTCTACCAGACAGTTGCGTTGGGTTAATTTACAATACAGGTATGTATGTGCTTCTTCGAAACTCCATTTCTTTTGAATATTTGTTGTTTAGGTGTTTGTCACTATATGTTATTGTGTTTTGATGTCCATCGACGTCAACTGAAATTGAGCTAACTCCCCCTTATAATCAAATATTTAATTTTCTCATCGCAATACAAAAAGTTTGAAATCGTGTTTGCTATGTGGTGGTGAAATGTAAATTATTTAAAATTTGCATACTATAAAATAATAATGAGTAAATAAATATACACATGCACTGAAACCATCATATATGACTTTACAACCTTAAAATTCAATTTTCTTTAACTAAAACTCATCATAGTATATTTTCTTAACAAAAACTCAATGACTTAACATATATATTTTATTGCTTCTCCTGCCTATATTGTTAGAAAGCTCTTATTAACTCTTCCACAATGAAGTTATCTACTCATATATTTGCATTGATGTGCATAATCTGCCCTCCTTGTGCATGCTAGCATTCAACATTCAAATTTTCTAGCAAATTCGTGAAGCACCACTACCAGTACCAGACTTATGATTTGTTGCTGAACAAAGGCATATATTTCATAATTTTACTTTTACTTTGCCGCACAGTTGCATTGCGTTGATTCACGATACAGGTACGTATGTACTTCTTAAAAACTCTATTTCTTTCCAATATTTGTTGTTTTAGGCGTTTGTTTTTACCTTGCCTGATCAAAAAAAAAAACAAAAGTGTGAGTTTTACATTCTAGTGCCTGCCGAATATTGTATTTCAACTGAGCTCCAACACTATAACTAGGCTCCAGCTCAACAATTTTATTGATTAGGTTTGACTTCACACAGTTTTGTACTTTTAGATGCCTAAAATACCCTTACGACAGATTAAAAACAAATGTTAATATCATGATTTCATTGCATATTAATAATAAAAGGATATGATGCTAGGGTTTTCATTTGTTTTTTTTTTCCTTTTTAAATTCCTTAGTTGCTTTTCAAATTTGCATAAATTAGGATTTTTTGTGGTTTAGTTTTTCCGTTTTCAAAATATGTGAGCATTAGTTACCAACAAAATATAAGAATGTAATTTTTTTTTTCAAAATTATTTAATTATAATCTATATAAATATAGGTAAATTATTTTACTACATATATATATATATATATATATATATATATAATAACAATAAAATGTGCTTAATGTATGTAATAATAAATGCAAAATAATTACCTACAATATAAAGGATGTGATTTGGTTCAAGATTTATTTTACCTATTTCACATATGGGTATAGGTAAATTATTTTATGTAGATTAAAGTACCTACTTAAAGATAAAAAATGTGATTTGGTTCAAGATTTAATTTACAATTATTTCACATATATAGCTATTATACAAGTAAGGGGAATTTTGAACCAGGTGCAACATCCCTAGCATTTAGACTTTTTATTAAACTACTTTCTACAATTTTGGTGCCACTTTTTCTAAAATGCCCTCTTTCCAAAATTCAAAATTACATGAAGTGCCATTAATCCACCAATTTATTCAAAAAATAATATTTAAAGCTCCTAAATCTAGCCATCTATAAACCAAATCCAAAACAAAGAGACATATTATTAAGTTATCAATCAATGATATGTACCAAATAATTAAAATTAAATGTACCAAAACTAAAATCAAATATACCGTAAACTAGAATTAAACGTACCAACACTAAAACTAAACGTGCCAATCAACGATATATACAAAACTAAACGTACCAAAAATTAAAACTAAATGTACCAATCGATAATATGAACAAAATCAAGTATGAAAACAAATAATAAATGTATCAATAATGTATACAAAATAATTCTCTCAATAAAATGTAGACATAATAATTTAAAATTTTAATTATCCACCATTTTCGTTATCTTGAAGTTAAAATTATATTTTAATTTTAGGAGAAAAAAAAATATTTTTTATGAACAAATTATAACAAAGAGATAATTTGATAAATATTTTGAACGAAAAACCAAGATTATCTCCTAAAAAATGGCTCAACTAATTGAAGGACAAATTAAGAGATATGAAATTTGCCACTTAGTATTACAGTCCAGTGACATTCCTCTTCACTTGTAAGTGAGAAGTCTTAGGTTCAATTCTCACCAAAGGCGAATTTGAATCACATTATTGCTAGCCTATTGTGAAACTAAGCCCACTCTCTCCTCTCCCTTTAGTATAAATAATATCGTTTGTTCAAAAAAAAAAGAAAAAAAAAAGAGATATGAAATTTTAATTTCAAAAATTACAGTAATAATTTTTAATTTGATAAATAGAGAAATATTGATGTGACCTAATGTACATAAGTTCTTTGATCAAAATCCTAAAAGGCACATATGTTATATAAAAAAAATAAAATAAAAAATAAAAAATAAAATCTTTAAATTTTAAGCGTTTAAATCTAATTAAGTTATATTCAAATGCTAAGCAACCGGTGGGACTTTGTAGCAAGGCTTCATATCTTTACGGGTTTGAGCTAAGTGACGCTTAAGCCCTAAGGTATGAGTTATAGAGGAAAACTAACAAAGATCAACACAAAACTCAAACAAAAGATAAAGACAGAGAAAAATTTGAAAAAAAATAAAATTTGATAAGTTATCTCGCTGGGCTGAAAAACTGTCAAAAACAATGGGTGATGGAGAAAGGAGGCTTGAAATCTGAAACGAACCATGAGGGCTGCTGGAAAAAAATTGAAAAAAAAAACATGGAGGAGTTGTGGGGCCTATGATAACGGGATGAGGATGAATGAAAAAACAATAAAACAAAAAACATAAAGAAATTAAAAAACTAAAAAAACCTCGATATATCACGTTGCTTATCATATCATGTAAGTATCATACAATATTGGGGACATTGTAATATTATAGAATATCTCATAAAACGGCTTTCGCGATACAATATATATATATATATATCACGCAATCTCGCTCAATATTGAATACTTTTGTAATAATATAATTGTCACATCCCGGCCCGAGGCGGATCACTTCCCGGGCCCGCTCCACTACCGTAGCACGATATTGTCCGCTTTGGGCTTACCATTCCCTCACGGTTTTGTTTTTGGGAACTCACGAGCAACTTCCCAGTGGGTCACCCATCATAGGATTGCTCTAGCCCCCTTCTCGCTTAACTTCGGAGTTCCTACGGAACTCGAAGCCAGTGAGTTCCCAAAAGGCCTCGTGCTAGGTAGGGATGGGAATATACATTTAAGGATCACTCCCCTGGGCGATGTGGGATGTCACAATAATACTAAAGAATTGAAGTAAAAATACATGTAATAGTTCATTTGCCACATAAGTTTATACTATCCTAACTCCTCCTTTGATAAAATAAGAATGAAAATAAAATACAACTTAGATTTAAACAGGACAAAAATATCTGATTGTGAATGCTGTGTTGGGGCATTGCTTCTTTGGTTTTAGGCATTTGAGCACCTTCTTGAATGTATAATAAAACTAAAATGTGCTTAATGTATGTAATAATAAATGCAAAACCATTTACCTTGAACAGAAAGGATGTAATTTAGTTTACCTATATTTCACAGGTAGATATAGGTAAATTATTTTACTTAGATTAAAGTATCTACTTGAAGATAAAGAACCTGATTTGGTTCAAGGTTTAATTTACCTATATTTCACATATATAGATACTATCCTTTTACCACACGCTAGCGCGTTTGGCAATTTGCACTTTTAGATGTTATTTTTATTTGTAATTTTATTATTATTTTTGTTTAAATATTTTTTATATTTATATTTTTAAAAATTAAAAGAAAAAACTACCCACTACATGTGTAGTTTTATTTTGTTAACCTGGATTTTATTTTTACGAAGATTATCATTATATAATAATAAAAAGGAGAATATATATATATATATATATGTATGTATGTATGTATATTGTATCCTATAAAACTAAAATGCTTGCCAAAATAAGGAAAGAAACTAGATGAAATTTAGGATTTCATCATTACTGTAGGTATTAGTAAAGTTTGTTGATATAATTAAGATGTTTTGGCAGGATGTAAATAGTTTGTAATAAGAGGTTATTTTCTTTGTCTACATGTCAATGGATTCAGATTCCGTTTACAAGAGTTAATACCGAAACAGACAATTTCAGATGTCCTCAAATAGAAGCCACTAAGCAAGTAAAGGACAACGGGACAAAACAACCTTCCACCTGGCCTCTGTACCAGTACTGGAGTTGCTTGCTACCTTCAATCAGAAAAGGTGTGTTTCAATTTGATATTTAAATATAGGTGGATTTTTGTTTAAAAAATAGAATTACAAGAGTCTATTTATAAAGAATCCTATGTATCAACAACAATTTCAAATAATTCAAGTTCAGAAACACAATAAACAAATACAAATTTAAATATTTTACACAGTGATGATCTTATTTTAAAAGATAATTTTGATCTAGGTAGTTGATTTTTGAATTTGATAGACCCAACATTCCTAGCTTTTAGACTTTTTATTAAACTACTTTCTACAATTTTGGTGGCACGTTTATTAAAATGTCCTTTTTTTAAAAATTCAAAATTACATGAACTATCATTAATCCACCAATTTCTTCCAGAAACAACACCCAAAGCTCCTAAATCTAGCCTTCTTTAAACCAAAATTATTATTATTATTATTATTAATACTCCAAAATAAAGAGACATAATTATTAAGTTATCAATCAATGATATGTACCAAAAATTAAATTAAGCGTACCAAAAACTAAAATCAAACATACCATTAACTAAAATAAATTGTACCAAATACTAAAACTAAACATAACAATCAATGATATGTACACACCTAAATGTACCAAAAATTAAAACTACACATACCAGTAGATAATATGAACAAAATTAAGTATGAAAACCAATAATAAACCTACCAATAATGTATACAAAATAGTTCTCTCAATAAAATGTATACATAATAATTTAAAAAAAAATATAAACATCCACTATTTTTGTTATCTTGAAGGTAAAATTATATTTAAAGTTTAGGAGAAAAAATATTTTGTGCGGAAAAATTATAAAAAAGAGATAATTGGATAAATATTTTGAATAAAAAACCAAGATTATCTCAAAAAAAAAAAAAAAATCGCTTAACTAATTAAAACCCAAATTAACAAACCAATATACAAAATTTTAATTTTGAAGATCACAATAATAATTTTTAATTTGATAAATGGAGAGATGCATGATGCGGTCTAATGCACGTAAGTGCTTTAATCAAAATCCTACAAGGCATAGATACTTGATACCCAGAAAAAAAGAAGGGAAAATTAGAATTCTCTACAGTTTTTTTATATTATTTAGATTAAGGGTGGTGCTATCTACACACCC
This sequence comes from Pyrus communis, assembly GCF_963583255.1. Lineage (NCBI taxonomy): Eukaryota > Viridiplantae > Streptophyta > Magnoliopsida > Rosales > Rosaceae > Pyrus > Pyrus communis. Next base: position 22,180,080 of record NC_084810.1, on the reverse strand, counting down.
TTCTCAATTTCGGGCCATTGGATAGAATGAATTGAAGAAGATCAATGAACAAAAATTTAACAAGGGTGTGTGAGAGATAAAATGAGGTGTGTGAATAGCACTACCCTAGATTAAACATCTGTGCCTTTTTAAAAATTGATTAAAGTACTTTGACCAATAGTCATCTCTATTTTTTAAAATTAAAATAATTTTTGAATTTATCATTTTATCTGCATGATGCACTTTTCCTTATTTAGTGGAGATATTATTAATTAAACTATATTTTCTCTTCTTCCAAATATGTTTTTTCGATCACTTTTTTTGTTTTTTGTTATGCAAACATTTAATATTATTTCTTTTTGTAAATGGTTTTTTTTTTTCATTTTCAAATAGTTGGTGATCAATATAAAAGTAATTTTTTTCAATTTTTTTGTGAAATTATATATATATATATATATATATATATATATATTTTTTTTTTTTTTTAAGTATAGTTGTTGACGAATTATTATTATGTACAATACATTACATATATATTATTTGCAAGTACGTTTGAATTTACAAAAATTATTAATTGGTACATTTATTTGCAATTTTGGTACGTTTGATTTGATACATATTGTTAATATTGGTACATTATTTTTATTTTGGTACGTTTTATTTTGTACACACTGTGTATTGGTACTTTTATATTATTATCAAGCCTATTTTCTCTTAACATACTAAAAGAAAAACTTATTTCGGTATGTTTGATTTTGGAGGATTTAAAAATATTTTAAACTATTTTGGAAAAAAAAATATCTTAAATCATAAATAATTATTGCTAAATTGTAGCATTATTGTGAAAATAATTTTGAATCTAACCATTTTTTTTTTTTGACAATTATCTCTAACGGAGGAGAGTGTAATCAAAATGATAGATTATAGGAAATTTGTTACAATACAATGTGCATATAGCACCAAAATAATGACAAAAAAAAAGTTTAATCAAATCACTAAAAGACATAGATGTTTGATCTAGAAAAGTCAAAATTGAGGCGCCTATATCAAAAGATCCCTAAAAAAAAAAAAAAAAAAAATCCTAAAAGGCACATATGTTTGATTAAAAAAAAATAAAAATAAAACCCTTAAATTTTAGGCGTTTAATTCTAACTAAGCCTATATTGTCAAAAACAGTGGGCGATGGAGGAAGGAGGCTTGAAATTTGAAACGAACAATGAGGGCTGCTAAAAAATCCTGAGGTGTGAGGTCTACGGTAACGCCATGAGGAATGAAAAAATAATAGAACAAAAAAAAAAATATAAAGAAATAAAAGTTAAAACAACGCTACGATATATCAAATTACTTATCATATCATGATATCTTAAAATATTGGGGATATCATGATATTATAGGATATCTCGCAAAACAGTTTTCGCGATGCGATATATCACGCTAAAGTACGCAATCTTGCACAATATTTAATACTTCTGTAATAATATGGTACTAAATAACTGAAGTAAACATACATGTAATAGTTCATTAGTCACATAAGTCTATGCATGTCCTGGATATTTTTTTATAGATCTTTGTAACTCATTTCGAACAATACTAGCTAATTGTTCGTCAAGTGTGAAATTTTTTTAAGTAGTGAAAGAGGTTCTAAATTCGAATCTCAGCTGCTCCTTTAATAAAATAAAAATAAAAATAAAATACAACTTAGATTTAAACAGGACAAAAATATATGATTATTAATGTTGTGTTGGGGTGCTTCTTTGGTTTAGGCATTAGAGAACTGAGCGCGAGACATACAAAAGACACCAGCAAAGAGGATCACTCCAGCCATAGTCTTTGATTTCAGAAGGAAATGGAAATTATAATTGCAATTGCCTCAAAAATTGGAGAATGCTTGGTCACACCAATAGGAACAGAGTTTGGCTATTTGATTCATTACCATTCCAACCTTGAAAGTCTTAGGGGTGAGATAAAAAAGCTTTTTGACAAGAGAGATGGAGTGCAGCGATTGGTAGATGCTGCCAAAAGGAACGGTGAAATCATCAAACCTGATGTTCAGAGTTGGCTAAAGAATGTGAACGACGACCTGGTCAAAAAAGTGTTGCAGTTTGAGGAAATTAGCAAGAAAAGGCGATGTGTGTATCGATGGAGCTTGAGTCGGAGAGCCTATAAGATTACACAACATGTTCTTCAGCTCCAAAACGAAGGAAGATTTGAAAATGTTGCCCATCCTGCACCTCCACCAGAGATATGGTCAACATTCAAGAAAGGTTTTCAGGATTTTAAGTCCAGAATGGCAAACATGAATGAGGTGATAAAGGGTTTGAAGAGGGAAGAAGTACGAATGATCGGGATTTGTGGAATGGGGGGTGTGGGTAAAACCACAATGGTGAAAGAAATCATCACAAGATTGGCAAAGCTGAACCTGTTTGATAATATTGTAATGGCAACTGTGTCTCAAAGTCCAAGTATTAGGACGATCCAGTCGGAAATTGCAGACAAAATAGATTTGAAATTTGATGAGGAATCCGAATCCGGAAGAGCACGAAGGCTACATGGGAGACTCATAGACATAAAAAAGATCCTGATTGTATTAGATGATGTCTGGACAGAGCCTGATTTTGAGGCTATTGGACTCCCTTCTGCAGATGCTCATAAAGGGTGCAAAGTTTTGTTGACATCACGAGATTGGGAAGTCTGCAACAGGATGGGAAGTCAACCAATTATTGCAGTCCCGACTTTAACAACAGAAGAATCACAGGAGCTCTTTCGAGAAATGGTAGGTGAATCCTTCAATGCTCCTGATTTACGTTCCATTGCAAAAGATGTCGTGAAGGAATGTGGAGGTTTACCTATTGCAATTGTAACTGTTGGAAAAGCCCTAGAAAAGAAAAACAAGCGTGAATGGGATGATGCCCTTAATCAGCTGCGAAATTCTACCCCAGTGAACATCCCTAGAGTGAATGACAAAGTTTATTCTAGCATAAAATGGAGTTATGATAGATTGGAGAGTGATGAAGCCAGGTCATGTCTTTTACTTTGTTGTTTATATCCAGAAGATTGTGATATTCCAATTGAGTATTTGGTTCGATATGGGTGGGTTCGAGGATATTTTACCAGCATCGTTACTTTGGAAGATGCAAGAAATAGAGTGCATTCTTTGGTTGACCAACTAAAAAGAAGGTTTTTGTTGCTAGATAGTGACGTGAGCGAGGCTACAAAAATGCATGATGTAGTTCGTGATGTTGCCATATCAATTGCTTCAAGAGATTCACATGGATTTTTGATAAGAAGTCATGCTGAAAATAAAGGGTGGTCAAATTTATCTACATATGACCATTACACTACAATCTCACTTGTTGGCGAATTGGAGATTCCAGTTGGTTTGAAATGCCCAAAACTTGAGCTTCTACAGATGATGAAAGGCCGTTTTTCAGAAGGTAGCATGGACATCATTTGTGATGCGATGAAAGAACTGAAGGTTTTAGCTTTGGTGGAAATGGAAGTCCTAGGCTCATCAAGATCACTAGGAGTACTGAAGAACCTGCAGACCTTGTGCCTAGATGGGTCTGACTTTGATGGCATGTCTACTGATGTTATTGGGGGTTTGGAGAATTTAGAAATCCTCAGCTTTCGTGGTTGTGCTTCCATGCGTGAGTTGCCGAGGGAAATTGGACGACTTAAACAGTTAAGGTTGTTAGATACGACAAACTGTTGGAAACTTGAGGTGATTCCACATGGTATCTTCTCCGGCTTAAGTAGACTTGAAGAGTTGTATATGATGGGTAGCTTTGCTAAATGGGACCTTGGAACAGGAAGAGAAGATAAGAGGATGGCAAGCATTTCTGAGGTGATGTCTCTGTCTGATCATTTGAAGGTTCTATCCATAGAAATACCCCCCAATGTCATCCACTTGTTGCCAAAAGACTTAGTCTTGAAAAGCCCAACAATAAAATTCCGTATATGCTTGGGAACTGGGGCACTGGGATTTTGTGAGAGGACCGATATACGTGCTAAAAGTGATGGATTTTGTGAGATGATCGATAGACGTGCTGAAAGTGATGCAAAGAAGTTGATGATGATGACAACTTATGCGTTCGAAAATTGTTTGGTGATTGTTGAAAGTGATGCAAGGGAGTTGATGGAGAGTCAAGCAGTTGGACTTATGTTGAAAAAATCTAAAAAATTGGTTTTGGGCAATGTTAAGAATTTCTCTGCCCTCACTGAATTAGACGAAGAGGGATTTCAAGATCTGAAAGTTTTGTATCTTGATCATTGTCCAAATATCGAGTATCTTGTAAATGGAACAAGTGCACTCTTTCCTCACATACAATCAGCTAGTCAGCTTTCGAATAGCTTTTTGACCAACCTAAGATTCCTTCGATTGTCATATTGTGGTGTTTTAAAGTATGCCTTTTCACTATCAGTAGTGAGAAACTTGGTACAACTCGAGGAATTAGATATTGATGGATGTGATCAAATGGAAGAAATTGTGTCGAAGCAGGGGAGGGAACTCGATGAGGAAGCCGATATGATATCTTTTCATAAATTAACCAATTTGAATCTCTTGGGTCTACATAATTTGGTTGGTTTCTTCCAAGCTAACAAGATATACTCCAACCAAGAGGTATGTCCCACTCTCCAATCTCTATGATATGAGGAGGCAGCCGATATGTGGAAATTTGAAATTGTTACGAAATGCTTAAGTTGGTGCATAATTTTTCTTTAACTGATAATGATTTTTCTTTTTCAGGAAACAACGGCAAGGGTTGAGCATCAATCTGCAGGAATATTTGAAAAAGCAATATTTCCATCAAAGTGCATTTCATGGTTTCCAAGTTTAGAAGAGGTACGATTGGCATATAAGACGTTTGAAGGCGTGCTATTTGATCTGAAAATCCATATAGTTATGGATGGGCAGACATCTCCAACATTTCCCCAGTTACGTAAGTTGAAGATATACCTTTGTTCGTTTACACACTTGTGGAAAAACATTCCGTCTGGATTCCAGGGCTTCCAAAATTTGAGATATTTGTATGTGACTGGATGTTTTGGTCTAGATTATGTGTTCTCGCATTTAATTGCCCGAAAACTTTTGAATCTTGAAGAGGTAAAGATATATGTATGTTCGGACATGGAAACTATAGTCAGAATCACAGAGGAAAATGAAGAAGAGGCGACAAAAGACATGATTTTGTTTCCGAAACTGAACACATTTGAACTAAAATATCTGCGTCGTCTCACAAGTCTTTGTCCAGTGGGATCTACATTTCAATGGTCATCCACAAAAAATATGCACGTGGTAAGATGTGAAAGATTGAAGACATTGGGTGCTGTAATTCCACAAAGAAAGAAGTTGGAGAATAAGTCTGAGAAGGATTCAACAAGTCATGATTTCAGCGCTTCTCCAACACGTTCATCAAATTGGTGCCCAGCTGGATGTGGATGCACACCATATTCAAGACCTAACGCCCACCGCTCTATTGAAATATTGCCACGTCCAATTAATTCGGAGGTAAGCTTTTAAATTAGGTTCAAGTAACCTCTATAAGTACAACTTTTAATTAGTATTGTATCTTCTTGTTGATCATGTTTAATTTTCTAGGTTACACCAACTAATCTTGAGGACTCAAATGATGATGATGATAATCTTGAAAATCTTTATGTAATTCACTGTAATTCAATGGAAGTGATTTTCCAACTCAAGGGACCGAAGCATGAAGAAAGTAGTCACTCTTTTGAAGCATTCAATAAATTGAGGTTCTTGCGGTTACATAAGTTGCCAAGTTTAACGCGTGTTTGGGAGACGGGTAGTTCACAACCGATGTTCGCAGGAAGCAGCTTCGGAAACTTGAAATGGTTGAGGGTCTATCGTTGCAACCGGTTGAAATACTTGTTTTCGTCGTCCATAGTCAAACTCCTTGTGAGTGTAGAGGACATAAAAGTTACGAACTGTGAGCAGATGGAAGAAATCGTTGCCGCAGAAGAAGAAACAGCTGAAATAATTACATTACCTACAGTGAAGTCCATCAAGCTTAAAAGTCTGCCAAAACTCAAGTATTTTTGTGGCGAAGCTTATACTTTGAAGTTGCCGTCTTTGGAGTTACTGAAGGTTATTAAAGTGCAAGACTTAAGGCCATTTGATTCTAAGCTTGTTGACACGCATAATCCCCGATTGCAAGTAAAACCCGCATTTCGACAGGAATGGACAAGGTATGCTTTAGATTAATGTTTCTAATTTGCAATCACTTTTGTGTCCACCTGGAAGACCGCATCATCAATATACAATTTTCAATCACTTATGTGTGCGTATTTAAATATGATTTTTTTTTTTTTTTTAACATCTCACTTTTAAATCTTGATGTATACGTGGAATTTCTAAAGTTTTTACAGAAGACTATATAATAGCATACATATATTAATGTATATGTGTGTGTGTATGCGAGTATGTGCACACTAAAGTGTATTTAAATATATATTTTAGAAAAGTCAATTATATCTCAAGAAAACATCGTCTTTTATTTCTAATACAGTGAGGATGAAGATGACGAAATCGACAGTGAGGATGAAGATGACAAAATCGACAGTGAGGATGACGATGACGAAACCAACAGGAAGGACGAACACAATTGATTGATCAAGCACAAAGGTTAGCATGTTTCCATCTCCAACTTATCTATATAGCACTCAAAAAATATTCTACCATGTTTTATATAATATATACATACATGTATAGCACTTGAAAAATTGAACAGTTTGGATCTAAAACCACAATCTGCTACCTGATTCATTTTTCCGAGGTAGCTAATAGCAGTTAAGGTGTGAGGAGGAAGCATTTCAGATTACCAACTGCCTCAAGAGAAACCTTTATCAGAAACACATATACAATAAACATAACCGTAGTGCTAAGTGGCTTAAAAATTAATTGAGTCCTTAACCCGCTATTTTTGGAAACACATATACAATAAGCATAAGCATTTCAACTTATTCCAATTTCAGTGATTTCTAATATTCTCCAATGCATGCAGGAAAAGAGTTCAAAGAACGTTGTGGCTACAGCAATTCGTTTACTATATCATATGTACAAACCAATAAAAGGACATTTGTTGCACCAGAATTTCATTCCAAAAATACTATTATGTTGCTTATTTTATGTACCATAAATTTCGATTGCGATTATTACTGTTTGTTTCTAAATTCGCATCATTTGTGTTTGCTTATTTGTGCTCGAGTTCTTGTATTCCCATTTATAATGATAATTTGGAATGTTGTCTCTAGCTACCAATATTTGCATTTCAATTCATAATGCTAAAAAATTCGTGATACCATACACGTGTAAGTTGAATGACATGTCTGTATAATGGAAAGCTGAATATACTGTAATATTATGATACACTAGCTAGCCGTAACAAATGAAAGCTGAATAATACGAACATGCACTACAAGGTCCGCTATTAATTCATAAAATCTGGTTTTCTCCTAAACGTAACGGAAATCATATTTATCTAGGCATGCTTAATATTTGATAAAGAAAAAACATTTCTTAAATAAATGTCGACTCACACCTCAGGCTAGCTCTCCCTTGAGTAGCCTTGTCTACCAAATAGGTAAGTTCAAGCAACTTCAAGAGAGAATTTCCTCCACATTAAGTCTTAAACATCTACTGGACAGCAGGCAATTCAAAACCAAAGCAAGCTGTTGAATACAACTACAATAAACAAGGAATCAGGCTAAGCTATTGCCTTCATCATAACATGATTTTGGCCCCCATTTTCTAATTTCGTGCCACATTTTCACATTCTTTCCATGAATTTTATAATTCCTACGCAAAAGAGCTCAATCCCACATCATGCTATAGACATGCTTCAACTATCAACCGGGAACGTAATCGTTAGGGATTTCAACAACTTCACAGATACAACAATTACCATAAGTCTCATCTCCGACATTCACACACAAAATCGAATAAAATTCGAAATCAAGAATCAATCCCAAAACTGAAAGTTGAAAATTTGGAAAAAGAACTTACATTGGAGAACAGCCCACGAGAAGAGGATCATTTCTACCTCTTGGGTCGAGGTCAAATTCCGGCGATATTGGCCGGAAGTTGGCCGGAAAACCCTGGGTCACCGTTTCTTAAATTTGAAGTTGAGGAAAATCGCCTACGAACTTATAGAAACTAACTTGGGGATTGGATAAAGGACGGCAAGAGCATTCTGGATGTGTAGTTTGAGAGCCTTTGGTGACCCATGGACGACAGAGCTGTTGCGTCGGCACTCGGCAGTCGTCGGCTTGCTGTTTAATGGGGCTCCTGTTGCAGCGCAAAAGAGAAGGAGGGAGGATACGGGAGGAGGAAAGAAAATGGGTTTCTCCCACTTTTTACATCTTAATTCTTTTCCTTCTTCTTTTTTTTTTTTTTTTTTTTTTTTTTTTTGGAATAAACGATATTATCTACCATCAAAAGTACGTTTAGTATGTGAGATGAGACAGAACATGTTTTGATAATAATACTAATGGCTAGATGTAATATAATTCAAATTCGCATGTAATGATAATCGAATATAAGATTTTCCACGTACAAGTTACGAATAAAGAAGAATATCATTAATTTTTTTTTCACTTTTAATACACATCTAAATAAAAAGAAACAAAATGAAAAGGAAAAGAAATAAAATAATTTGAAATAGAAATGAAAAATAAAGGTAAACTGACAGCATAAGGTAATCAATCATGGTAATACAAAATTATTATACTATCCTTAAACTTTGTAGTGCCGTGGAATCTTTATTTTAGTTCTAAAATTCGTTCTGCTTATGCTCACGCGATCATATTGATGAGCACTACAAGAAAATATTAAGATGCTAGGTCATATGAACGTTTTCCCTGAGAATGTTTTTGATGGATTTTGCAATATGGCAACCATGATTTGCAGAGCCCACCATTGCAGAGCTCGGTATCAGCTTGACTTGTGGAGCCACCATCACAAAGAAAAAGAACCTAGAAAGCTTAATCCTTGTCTTTTTCTTTTATAAATGTTGTTTTAGTGAACCGATTGTTCCGATTCCAACATCCAAAATACCACAATGTGAATTTTTTTCATACTACAATTGGATTGTATCTTAGAATTATCAAGCTTTGGAGCATTGATTACGCCATCATGCTGCTTTGTGTTGGATTTCGTTAGAGATCGTAATTAATCAATCACCCCTTCTGTGTCGCCCTTCAAAAGCTCAAATTGAAACCTAAACTCCCTAGCAAATAAGAGCCCAATTTGACAACCAAAATCTTCATCGTTCGAGCATCAATGTTCTCTTAAATTTGCTATGAGCAAACCGCCATGAAATCTCCTTCATGGACATCTCATAAAATTAGAACGATACAGAGAAGATTAGTGTGATTTCTACGCTAGGATTACACGTATGAATCGCAAAATAGTTCCTCCTCCACTCTTTGATTCTCTCTTTTATTGGCTAACAATATCTTCCTCTACCTTTTCATCCTAAGTAAGAAATGAGTATTTGTCAGCATCTTTCTGAAAATTTCACATTTGACCTTAATTTATCTATTTAGCACTATTTGACCAAATGACAAATTTTGATTGTCTAAATATTTATATCAAACTACAAATAATATTGATATTATATATTTATAATGTGGCTGGAATTGTAGTATCCAACATCTCTATCTTGAAATAAATTTTGTTGTCTATGAAGTGGCCAACTCGACCCTCTCTTGTACTCTTTAGTCTGGTCCATTTTGAGTTTGTGTAAATATATCATTGTTTAACAATTGACATTTAGTATTGCGATTTAATAGTATTCATTCTTAGGTTCGAATCTTAGGAGTAACGAGTTTATGTAAATATATAATTGTATTAAAGAAAAACAAAAAAATGTTTTTTTTTTTTTTTTTGGTTCAACAAAAACACGAAAATGCCTTTAAGCCCAAAGTGCCCCCTACCCTGTCGCTGCCTACAAAGTTCCTTCCTCGCCCTTGTTTCCCTCCCTTTCTCTCTCTCAGACGTTTGAGGACTCAAAAACTCCCTCTCTCTCACTCTTTGCTTCCTCAGTAAATTTAATCCAATGGATTTTTTGTGTACCCTTGCAGTAATACAAGAAGACTTTTGTAGTATTTCTGATTGTTGGATGATACTGGAATAATTATTAGGATTTTGAAGAATTTCTGGTTCGTATGATATATGTGCTAAAAGACCCAAAATTTTGAAGTAGAGCGGCCATGGAAGGTGCTTGAAAAGAAAATCATCTGATGAGTCAATGGAGTCGTCATCGTCTCCAAAAGAGAACAACAAAAGCTCGAAACAAGCTTGCGTTGAAATCAACTTGGAAGAGTCCCTTGCTGCGCACTCGAATTTGGGATTACCATCTTAAGTTCGAAGAGCATAGATACAAAAGGGTCATTTTCTGACTCGAGACCATGACTTTCCCAACAAGAGTATTAGTGGGGGTCCGAGAAGGTTTATTTCTGCTTGGTTTAATGAGCTTCCGACTTGGTTGGAATATACTATAGCAAAAGATGCTTTGTATTGTCTATGTTGTTATCTGTTTAAGCTAAATACGGGAGAGCAAGCCTGCGGTGATTGCTTTGTTAGTAAAGGGTTTTCTAATTAAAAGAAGGAAAGGTTGCAGGGTCATGTTGGAGAACAAAATAGCGCCCTCAACCAAGCTTGGAGAACCTATGATGCTTTATTAAAGCAACACCAAGCACTCAAGGAATGTAACACTCTTTTGGATGTATCAATTGTTTGTATGAGGTTTCTTTTGCATCAAGGGCATCAAGGCCTTATATATTGCAGAGACGATGAATATTAAGGTTCAAACAACGAAGGAGTTTTTCTTGGACTCTGGAACTTCCAATGTGATCATCACGAGGAGTTAAAAGCCATCACATTGAGAAATCCTCCCTTAGGTCTAAAGTTGACTTCACCTGATACTCAGGACGTCATAACTGCTTTTTCAATGGAAATCATCAATGCAATCGTTAAAGATATTGGTGGTTCACACTTTTACATGTCTTCAATTAAGCAATTGGCTATTGTAATATGTTTTGTGGATAAAGGTCATGTGATCGAGCTTTTTTTATGTGTTGTACAAGCCACTGATAATACTGCTGACTCACTTAAGGTGGCTATTGATGATTTCTTTTCTATCCATGGATTAAGCATGTCAAGGCTAGGGAGCAAGGTTATGGTGCAACAAGTAATATGCTTGGTGAGTTATTAAGACACTTATAATGATTGAGAATGAGCGTGCATTTTACATTCGTTACTTTGCTCACGCAGCGAGAGACCCGAAATGCCCACATCCTCACGAAGATGTTGTTAGCGTTCTCCAACGAGGATGTACTCGTCTCGCTTGAGGACGAGCGAGTGCTCCAAATAACTGTTCATCATCCAAATCACCCACAAGAAAGGCTGTTTGCTGTTGGCCAGACCCCATGCCATTTTAGCTAGTTTTTACTGTCCATGAATGCTGTACTTCCTAAGCTTACATAGATGACAGAGTTGTGTGCTTGTTTATGAAGCCATGACATACAACTCTGGTCCTCTTTCACCAAGCTTGTAGACGGGGATGAAACAGTTTTGTACTCTTTCTGAAGCCGTGCCAGCGATGATTGTTCAAGGCCATCCCGGTGTTCCAAATGAAATGACAGCCGAAGATGACCTTGAATCATGTGCTTTCACTAGTAGTTGCAGTAAGCAGACCAAGCCTCTGACATCTTAGTGGTTAGAGTCCTAATGCCAGTTCCAGCATTATAGAATCTGTACTCAGAATGGTCAAGCATCAGAGATCTTAAGGTTAGTGCAGACATTTGCAAAAGTTATAAAAATCATAGAACCATCGAGTCTTATTTCCTGTAAAAAGGTTAAAATCAATCAAATAATTGATCAATTTGTTGCATTTACATCTCATAGTTAATAAGTCAAGATACAATTCAAAAAATTTGATGTGTCTTATTGTTACCTTGAATTGGAAAGTAACCATCTTCTAGGGATTGCTTGGTAAGATCATATTTGCTGCACTGCTAGTAGTCAGTATAATGTTAGGCAATCGTAGATGATTAGCCACCTCTTCTGTACTCATCATAGATGATGCATGAAATCTTGGAGTGGGGATTTGCAGTTAGACATTAAAACCTAATATCACAGCAATAAAATTGTGGGATGAGATATTTTGCTCACATAAGCCATCAAACATCTCTAAAAAATCGAAATCAGGGTAGTTCGAAAGAAAGTTGAAGTTGGTGTGAGTGACTGTGATGTAGAAGCCCTCGGATTGAAGGATGGTGCCCAGTTGAAGTATCAGAGTTATGTGCCCTTGGAATAGGCATGGAACCAGCACTAATCTACGGCTCGTACGTTGTGTTTCCATTGCCCCTTAAGATTTGTGTAGCGATAAGGGAGTACTTCACATGGTGGACATTATGAAGGCTTATGATACTCTGGATTGGAAATTTCTTTTAGACACTTTCAAATTTCCAATTTCTATGCTTAAATGAATTTGTTGTTGTGTGATGGAAACTCTTTAGGCATATAATTGGAGATGGAAACTCTATATTTTTTTTGGCATGACAACTGACACCCCATGACCCTCTTAGTTTGATGTGGGACAATTAATTTATTATCAATTCTGGACTCCCAAATGATGCTTTGCTTAGTTCGATTTGTGATTGATAATATGTGGAGTTGGTCGATTTGTGATTGATAAGGTTGACCTTCGGGTCCTAGGGTAACTTGGTCTAGTTTGGTTTGGCACGGTCAATGTATTCCTAGAGCTAGCTTCGTTTTATGGCTAGCTATTAAGGGCAAATTTTCTACGTTTGATCGGGGTAAATCCTTCTTGCTCATTCTGTGGGAGTGGGTTTGAATCCCATGCTCATCTTTTTTTTTAGCGACCCTTTTAATATGCTGATTTGGCGTGTCGTTTTAGTTGCTTGTGACTTGCCTTGGTTAAATACTCCATGACCTCTGTACTTAGATTGGGCAGCTTTTCATTGGAAAGGAAATTTGTTAGCTCCTATGGTGAAGAAGTTGTATTTAGCTGCTACTGTTTATGGTCTATGGGATGAAAAGAACAATCGGATCTTCAAGAACTCTAGGAGTTGTCATGATACTGTGTTGAATTCTTTTCTCACCACTGTTAAGTTGAGGCTTTTCTCTCTAGTGGTTGTAGTAGTGCATCCGTTCCTTTGCAACCAAGTTCAAATTCTTATTTCCGTAAATGAAAGAAGTGTATAATATCGCATGTCAAAACAAAATATGTATATTATTAGAACGATAAGATAAGGTCAA